>NC_060125.1:526188334-526814048 GCF_021461395.2 Schistocerca americana | reverse complement strand
TTTTCCTATGCCTATTGTTAACATTTCCACCTCTGGAAACGGAGATACTCAGTATATGCACTAGTTTAAAATACTTGATCCAACAAATTTTCAGTATACCACATACTTATGTCTATACCTGATGATGGTGTAACAGCTAAAACCCGGTTTTTGAAATAAATAATAAATATTGTAGAATATTACACCAGTGTTCTGTGTGTTTTCATTCATGATGTATAAAATATTCTACCTGTAATCGACGGAACAGTCGATCAAAGACATATAGTTTTTTTGATATTTCACACAAGACAAGAAAAAACAGAGTTACTCTATTATAATACATGGGATCTCTGATATTACGTTACAGCACTTTCATTTTATAGTCAGCCAATACTGAAACGATAGCAGTTTACGTATAACTAAGTACATAAGTTTGGGAACCACACCCTGAAGCACTGACCCATTTACAGTAATCTATATACACTATGTGATCAGAAGTATCAGACACCTGACTGAAAATGACTTACAAGTTCGTGCCGCCCTCCACTGGTAATGCTGGAATTTAGTATGTTGTTGGCTCACCCTTAGTCTTGATGACAGCTTCCACTCTCGCAGGCATACGTTCATTCAGGTGCTGGAAGGTTTCTTGGGGAATGGGTATTCTTCACGGTATGCTGCACTGAGGAGAGGTATCGATATCGGTCGGTGAGGCCTGGCACGAAGTCGGACTCCCAAAACATCCCAAACGTGTTCTATAGGATTCAGGGCAGGACTACGTGCAGGCCAGTCCATTACAGGGATGTTATTGTTCTGTAACCACTCCGTCACAGGCAGTGCATTATGAACAGGTGCTCGATCGTGTTGAAAGAAGCAATCGCCATCCACGGATTGCTCTTCAGCAGTGGGAAGCAAGAAGGTGCTTAAACCATCAATGTAGGCCTGTGCTGCGAAAGTGCCATGCAGACAACAAGGGGTGAAACCCCTCTCTATGAGAAACACAACCACACCATAACACCACCGCCTCCGAATTTTACTGGTGAAACGACACTCGCTGGCAGATGACGTTCACTGGGTATTCACCATACCCACACCCTGACATCGGATCGCCACATTGTGTACCGTGATTCGTCACTCCACACAACGTTTTACCACTGTTCAGCCGTCCAATGTTTACGTTCCTGAGACCAGGCGAGGCTTCGTTTGGCATTTACCGGCGTGATGTGTTGTTCATGAGCAGCCGCTCGACCATGAAATCCAAGTTTTTTCACCTCCCGCCTGTCATAGTACTTGCAGTGGATCCTGATGCAGTTTGGAATTCCTGTGTGATGGTCTGTATAGATGTCTGCTTATTACACAGTACGACCCTCTTCAATTGTCAGCGGTCTGTCAGTCAACAGACGAGGTCGGCCTGTGCGCTTTTGTGCTGTACGTGTCCCTTCACGTTTCCACTTTACTATCACATCGGAAACAGTGGGCCTAGGGATGTTTAGGAGTGTGGAAATCTCGCATACAGACGTATGACACAAGGGACACCCAATCACCTGACCACGTTCGAAGCCCGTGAATTCCGCGGAGCGCCCCATTCTTCTCTCTCACGATGTCTAATGACTACTGACGTCACTGATATGGAGTACCTGGTTCAAATGGCTCTGAGCACTATGCGACTTAACTTCTGAGGTCATCAGTCGCCTAGAACTTAGAACTAATTAAACCTAACTAAACTAAGGACATCACACACATCCATGCCCGAGGCAGGATTCGAACCTGCGACCGTAGCGGGGAGTACCTAGCAGTAGGTGGGAGAACAATACACCTAATATGAAAAATCCTTATGTTTTGGGGGGTGTCCGGATACTTTTGATCACATAGTGTATGACTGCTAAACACTTTTCTCATTATTAAGTTCACTGTTCAGTAAATTGTGACTCACATGAAAGATAAAAAGAAATGTGTTCGAAGAATACACCGCTGTCGCTTATCAGTTTTATGGCGTAACAATGCACAGACGACTCCAACGTATCAGATTGATAGCTACACTGCACAGTATGTCCACTGAATAAAAGTTAAAGAGTGTAACCATACTGTCCAAACAATTAAGTGGGGCCAACGCTAAGTGACAACACCTCTGGTGTTGATAATGGCCTCAAAATGGGTAGGAAGAGACTATACCGGATGTGCCAGTTCAAGACACACATTGAAGATTAGATCCCGTAGAGAAGCATATTGTGGGGTGTTGACTGCTGTGTTTCGCCCGCTGTCACAATAAGCCCCAGACATTTCCTATGGGTCAAGGGAGGGCTGGCCAATGGGTGCCAAACGGCACACATGCCGTACATGTGCGGGTTGAGGCTCTGCTTTTCTCGCTTTTGCTCGGTCTTTCTCGGACGTACCCGCTACAGCGCGAAGTTTCATTTAGTAGTGCGGTGCGGCATTTATAGTTCGTCTCAATCGTGGGGCTAGCGCTGTTAACCCTTCTATGTGTGTTCGTGCTATGAAGGATGTGCACAGGTGCAGTGACTGTGTCCACAAAAAGAGCGATCATCGTCTCAAGGTTTACAAATGAATGAGAATGACTGAAGAGTGAGAATTCTCAGTATATATTATGCAGTCGCATTAGCAATGGGTACTGCAAATTTGCTATAGAAACGACGTTAGAACACCATGCAGAAACAACTTAAAGATTCATTTGAAATGAAAAGGCTAAAAATTACGATCGCTAGATTGGATTCATAGTTCTGTACATTAAGAAGCACTTTGTGCTAAATTTGCAGGCAAGGAGCACGCGAAGAAATTGGTCGTGCGAATAGCAAAATTTCTGAAGTTGTACTCATTGTTTCACTGTTAGTTGCAACAGGTTTCAGTGGAAATGAGCAAAAAGTATGAAGACACTATACATTTTTGCAAAGTACGTTGGTTAAGTCAAGTGCTATTGCTGGAACGATTTTTCAATTTAAAACCCACTATTTTTGAATTTAGGAAGGAAAAAGGAATGTAGGAACGACTGCATTGCAGATCTCGTATTTTAAGTGCACTTGGCTGCACACTGCCCACAGTAAGACGTTGCGAGGTGTGAAACAACTTATTTCTGATATGACTAGGATATTTTTGGAAAGAAAATCGCATTGTAGAAGGAGCGACAAATTTTGACACACAGTCCAGTTACCTAAGCTTTCTGACAGTAAAAACGACGTGAGGTTCGAATAATTGATTGTGATCGTGAAAGAATTACAAGGACAGGCTTCAAAACGTTTTCAGGACACTGAAAATCTTACATCAGCTTTTGAGCTGTTTTCGAGACTGTTTGCTGCTTCAGCTGAAAGCATCCCTGTGCATGTGCAGGTACAAATGATTAGTCTGCAATGTAATTCCAATTTTCAGTAAAAATACTTTTACTTTAAAATTGGCCGGATGTCTTCAGTGTGTGCCTCAAGTAGAGTTGGCACGTCTCCATAATATGTTTGCAACAGTGCTACAATATTCCGATCAGCATTTGTGTATGGAAGACCTATTTTCTGTTATGAAACTGGATGAGCCACGATTAGGTGGCAACTTGAGTGAGAAGATTTGTGAAATTTTCTGCGTCTGTTTGCATGCTGACAGTATCTACTAGATAAAAATTGTCTTCAGCCAGCCAAAAACAATTAAATAATACCGAAAATTTGTTTCGTTTGTGATGTATGTTGTTGAGAAATGTGAAATATAAATTCAAGTTGTATGCTGCTCGACTGCACTGCTGTTTAAATGTGGCCCATTTGCAGTTTCCCTGTCCTCATGCTAAGTAGCGTGCTGTGGCAGTAGGTGAAGTGTGCAACTAGGTCGAACGTTATGGCACTCATGCCAGGACAAGCACGCGAGCCGAATTCTTGGCGGCCCCTGGATTAACATTTGGGGATTTAGCTGAGCGGTCGAGGTGACAGAGTGTTCAACAAACCAGAAACGTATGCGTGCAGCCCTGTGGATACAGATGTTATCAACTTCCAAGGCAAGAGTGTCCTTAACATACTCACCATGAACATATAGAAGAAAGAGCAACAGTTGATCACAGACAACGTAGTAATACTCTTCCTGGTTGACGTTCATGGTACCCTGAATGAATGGGCCAAGGTCATGATGTGAAAAACATCGCCAAAAAGGTCGCTCAACTATCACAGAAGGGCTGCCGAGAATTCTTCCGGGTTGTATGGTCGTGGTCTATGTAACTCTTCTATCCCTGACGTTTCGTCCAAAGCTACGGTGGACATCTTCGGAGGTGCTCCTGGTTGTGCTGAGTCTTGCCGAATGACGAGTCGGATGTCGAAGAACGGCCTAAATACCGTGGAAAGTGGGCGTGGTCTGGATTTCACGTGACAGCAGAGATAAACCTCGTCAAGGATAAAATATAACTATCGATCATAGTACGTCAAAGATACAAACTTCTCATCGATTCTGTAGCGTCACTGTCATATATCGCTGAGTTTCATGGCTTCTTCTTTTCTGTTAAAATTATCCCCATGTTTATATATTTCGGTGGATTCTCTATATAGCAGTGGATAATAGTTCGTCATGGTACATAAAACTTCAGTTTCCGAAAATTTCACTACGTGATCACCCGACTGAAGAGCATATTCCGCCATGGCTGACTTGTCTGTTTTCCCTAGTCGGCCAAGACTTTTATGTTCCTTCAACCGTGTATTCACACCTCTCTTTGTAGTTCCAATGTAGACCCTACCACATGTACACGGAATCTTGTATACGCCACTTGCAGACAGAGAGGGACGTTTAGCCTTAACGGAACGAAGTGCTTGGCCTATTTTCTTAGTTGGTCTGAAAATCGGTCGAATGTTATGTTTCCTTAAAATCTTGTCGATTTGATCCGTTACTTTTTTGATGAAAGGTAGAGAAATCGTGTTCTTCCATCGCTATGTCCTATCGTTGTCCTTAGGCCTACTATTATTCGGTCGCAAAACTCTATTTATTTCCTTACTAGAGTACCCATTCTTTTCAAAAGCCTGCTTTAGATGATTTAACTTTGAGCTTCCTTTACGCCGTGTTTATGCAATATACAATTTTCAAACCGACAAGGAAGATCAAAGAATGTCTTAGATCGACAAAGGATAAAAGGGACCCACTTGCAGTGTCGCGAATATACCGCTGACCATGCACATACGGAAAAGTTGATGTCGGAATGACTGGACAATCAATCAACACCAGGATCAAAGAACATAAGCGACATTGCAGACTGGGGCAGGTGGAGAAATCGGTCGTGGCAGAGCACATGCTGAGTGAGACCGACCATATAATAAAATTCACCGACACGGAAGTTCTGCCTGTAGAGAAGCACTATCACACCCGCTTGTTCAGAGCTGTAGAAATACACAAACACGGGAATACCTTCAACAACAAAGAAGAAAGGCTTAAGGTAAACGGATCCTGGCATCCCGTACTGCAGCGAACGACCGTCGCTGGCAGCAAGAGGAGAACCGCACCAGAAATGACCGCGGAGAAGCCCTCGGACATTGGCGCGCCAGGTACATATTGCCTGTGGCCGAGAGCTCGGCTCCAGTTCAGCATCGGCAATGGAGGGTGAAGCTTTGACAATACCAGCTACTCGTTCTGGCGGAACGTCAGTAAAATCATCAGACGAACGTCAGCCGAAGAACACGAGACGGAAGCAAATAGGCAGTTTGTCAACAAGTGGCCACGAAAGCCTCAACAATTTTGTCATTAATCTCTCCTGATCGATTCAACCTGCTGTTACATCTCCACTGAGTAGACAATACTCCACAGCTCCTGCGCTGGCTAGTCCGCCTTTCGTAACAAGTGGTGGTCAATTCTGCATTACATGGGTGTATCCGGACACTTCAGATCTCGTAGTGTTAATGTGAAATACAAACTGGCACATCGATATCATAGCGTTGTTTGCTAGTTTTCCCCCATGTGATACACCGAATAAACAGACAGATGAACAGTAGGAAATATTTGTCAGACACCTCTTCTAATTAATTTCACTACACGCCACCCTCTGATAACGTTATAGTGGCTGCTGCGTTCCCCTAAACTGGCACATGACACTTGTTAGTACTCACAAGCAGTTGTGGGACTGGTGTGCGTAGCAGAGGTCATACGGGTGCGGCGCACCAGAGGGCAAATATTGCGTCACGTGTTTGCCGTTTGCCAGAGCACACGCGACTGTTAACACTACGTCTGTACTTGGGCTAGTTTTCTGACTGATACGGCTCGCGTCCATCCGCTGTGCATACACAGGAACTACAAACAGTCGCGAACAGACAGACAACGTGTGCCTACTGCATTCATTTTCATTGACGTCACTGGAAGGGCGCCAGAAGCTTGAGCAATTTACCTTTACCACCACTAATAGCTCAAAAAGCCATATAGTTATTTGCTATTAGACGAAAAAGTGTCATAGCCCCGCTGTTCTGATCACTCTTACTATACAAATGCACTATTCGGGTCAATATGACCCGATATTTAACTGCTGCAAGAAACTTCTACTAACACACATTTTTCGTACATTTGTTGACAATGTTATATACCAATATGTTGCCGGCCGGGGTGACCGAGCGGTTCTAGGCGCTTCAGTCTGGAACCGCGCGACCACTACGGTCGCAGGTTCGAATCCTGCCTCGGGCATGGATGTGTGTGACGTCCTTAGGTTAGTTGGGTTTAAGTAGTTCTACGTTCTAGGGGACTGATGACCTCAGAAGTTAAGTCCCATAATGCTCAGAGCCATTTGAGCCATACCAATATGTTGCTGATAAGAATAATAGTTGCATAAATAATAAAAATAATACTCAGAGCTTCATTTTAAAATATTTCTGACAGTAATATACGTAACATTATTGAAGGAAATTTATTACTTTAAGATTCACGTAGGGCAAATTAAAACGATACACAATTTTCAATAAGGCATTTTTCTTAGAAAGCATCACGTTATTTTTCTTTTCATACTTTTTTGGTTGCTTTACTGATTGCTGTTTGGACACAAATAGTCGCATACATATTGACAAAACCATAAATACGAAACAGCTATTTTTAATATAGGCAATTATCTTTTAAGCACTGACATTTATTTTCTAACTTTTATTCTTACGCATTGCAGTTTGGATACAAGTAGCTGACGCGTTTTACGAACACGTTTATTACATTTTTCACATAATATGCTTGTTTTATTGACATCGCTTGCAGGACACTACTAATAGCGTGCGCGTTTTCTTATTGTTACTAATTATGACTCAATTGTCACACCTTCATGGTTTTCGGTGCTGCTGATCATTGACAGGGAATTTTCTGATCTTGGGAAATGCTTCCTTGATGCTATGTTTTCTCTTACGAGTGATGTTCCGTGCTTCTCCAAGAACATTCGGCACCTCAGTATTTGACATCTCAGTCGCTTCATTTTGAAGCATTGTGCAAAATACTGCTTCAAAAGTACCTTTTACGTCACTTGTTCCCCTGGTTGGGTACGTGGTAATTCCTGGGCTACCCGTAGGACGGTCGAAAGTGATGCTGTGTGTAACTGCCATTCCATATTCCCATTTTTAGAAAGAAAAGACTGTTCATCACTTTGTTCAGGCTGTGAACAGTCGTCACTACCATAAGAACACTTACTTTCAGGCGCATTGCTTCCATGATCTTCAAACTCGGAAAGTGTTCCTTCATCTGTTGAGCAATTTACTGACTCTTCCGACACAAGGACAGTCGATGATCTTGCTGTCGTGGTGTCACAATTCAAACTGAGTAGTCACAATAAAGATCCAAATAACTGAGAAGTGCTAATCAGTTTCTTGGAAAAAACAATAAACTAACACATTGGCCGGTCACGGTGGCCGAGCGGTTCTAGGCGCTTCAGTCTGGAACCACGCGGCTGCTGTGGTCGCAGGTTCGAATCCTGCCTCGGGCATGGATGTGTGTGATGTCCTTAGGTTAGTTAGGTTTAAGTAGTTCTAAGTTCTAGGGGACTGATGACCTCAGATGTTAAGTCCCATAGTGCTTAGAGCCATTTGAACCAAACATTGTTGTAAATACAGAGGTTTTGTTGATCGTTCAAAGTAAATTGGAGGGATGAAAATCATATTCAGCATAAAGTATAACAGAAAACTAAAAAATATTAGCGTAGCAATATGTGTGTCGGGTCTTATGACCTGAATGTTACATATGTCACAATTAAAATGTATCACCTAATTATATAAAATATACTGCTTATGCATTTTCAGACAAAGTTATCAAATTTCGTTAAGTTATCTTGGTATTTAAATAATTAGAAATGAAATATATAACCATTTTGGGTCATACCGACCCGAACACATCAGCAATGTTAAAATTTTTTACAGTAGCCTGGGCAAACGCTTTGGTTATTGGTTTTAGTTCTGGGAAGATGATATCAATTAATATATCGTCAGTGATAGGAGAGAAACTCCCAGAAAAGGATTCCTTCTACAATGGCCCAAAACTCCTTTGGTTACACATTCTTGAAAACCTAAATCATTGTAATGACATCTGGTGTTCTCTAAATATTGTTGAAATTCTTGCATCTACGATGCTAATGTCGGAATTTTATTCACCGAGAACTACTGAATACGCTGAAAATATAACTTATATACCGTTTACGAAAATTTAGACTAAGTCTCTTTAAATTGATACTTAATGTAATGTGGCCGTGTGTGTCTGCACCGGCACGGTAGCTCGGCGTTTGCGGTCAGAGGTCTGGCTGCCCTCTGTAATAAAAAACTGAGTGAAGTATTCCACAATGAACGTGAAAGAGGGCCGTGCGACGTGCCCCCAGACCAAATGGCGAGGAGAATGACGAGAAAAATGAAAAAAGAGGTTCTGGGTTGAATTCCAGATAGCAGCGACATTTTTCCTCATTCAAGTACCCCCAGGACGGCGTCTGGTCTATTCTGCCTGCCTCAAATGAATACCCCCCCCCCCCCCCCTTAGTGCCGTGTCAAAAAAAGGCTGGCATTTTTATGTGGTCAGGTCAATAGCCCTGTTACAGCCAACGGCCACAAACTTTACCATTGTCAGTGTATTTTTAAGGTTTTAGTCATCCCCCACAGAGAAATCAAAGATATTCTGCACTGTCCATTATAATTGTGGGAAGTGCTTAAATTTAGTATAATACTGACTGCACTATCTTTATCATACTATATTTTAAATGAGACTTTTATGGATTTTTGCATAAGGGATTGTTAGGTAAAATAGTTGGGAGTATTAGTTACAGACCAGGATTGGTTGCTCCCACGGAAGTGTGGGAATGCATAGACTCGGATATGATACTGACTTTTATTATTTAGTGTACATTTTCTTTCCTCATGCGATATTCATGTCGGGAACAAAACAAGCCGAGATGGTGTCTGTGTGCTGCCAAGCAGGTGGAAACAGTCGAGAGGCAGCACGGCTATACCATAATAAGTACCCTCACAGACACTAATCACATCACACAACTTTTCAAGCCCTTTTTGGGTGCTTTTGTGATCACTGGCCCTCTCAGACAGACGTACGTGCAAGGAGGCGGCGGACTGTGCGTACACCAGATTTGGAGGATGGGGTTCTGCAGGATGTTGAGACGAACCCTAGTACAAGCTCCAGGCAACTGGGCCGCCAATATGGTGT
The DNA here is from genome assembly GCF_021461395.2 of Schistocerca americana. NCBI lineage: Eukaryota > Metazoa > Arthropoda > Insecta > Orthoptera > Acrididae > Schistocerca > Schistocerca americana. The sequence continues at coordinate 526,804,457 of NC_060125.1, read as the reverse complement.
AAGCCAAAGTACTAGCACGTGTATTCGCGTGACAACCGCTACTTTCTCTATCACCTGCAACAATTGCAAGGATTATCAGCAGCGGATATCCCTCTACATGAAGGATTTTGTTGATGGTATTTGCACAGACCATCACAATTATGGGACTTCTGTCATCAGTCCTTTTACAGACACAGCACCCTTTACCAGAGCTAGTATCATCAGTCCGCACAGTCGTCATCTGTGGGCTACAGACAATCCTCGGGGAATGGTTGAGGCGTCTCATTAGTATCGGTTCAGCATCAATGTGTGGGAAGGGATTCTTGGCGACCACAAACTTGGACCGGTTATTATTCTATAACGTCTAGACGGAGGAAGGTACCTGGACTTCCTGCCGGATACTCTTCCTGGGTTGCTTGAGACTGTGCCTTTGGCAATACGACACGTTATGTGGTTCCTACATGACAGAACAACAACTTAATCCGCATTACAGTTCGCCGACACCTCTGCAACATCTTCCCCGGACGTTAGATAGGACACAGAGGGCCTGCATGATGGCTTGCTACACTCCTGGAAATGGAAAAAAGAACACATTGACACCGGTGTGTCAGAGCCACCATACTTGCTCCGGACACTGCGAGAGGGCTGTACAAGCAATGATCACACGCACGGCACAGCGGACACACCAGGAACCGCGGTGTTGGCCGTCGAATGGCGCTGGCTGCGCAGCATTTGTGCACCGCCGCCGTCAGTGTCAGCCAGTTTGCCGTGGCATACGGAGCTCCATCGCAGTCTTTAACACTGGTAGCATGCCGCGACAGCGTGGACGTGAACCGTATGTGCAGTTGACGGACTTTGAGCGAGGGCGTATAGTGGGCATGCGGGAGGCCGGGTGGACGTACCGCCGAATTTCTCAACACGTGGGGCGTGAGGTCTCCACAGTACATCGATGTTGTCGCCAGTGGTCGGCGGAAGGTGCACGTGCCCGTCGACCAGGGACCGGACCGCAGCGACGCACGGATGCACGCCAAGACCGTAGGATCCTACGCAGTGCCGTAGGGGACCGCACCGCCACTTCCCAGCAAATTAGGGACACTGTTGCTCCTGGGGTATCGGCGAGGACCATTCGCAACCGTCTCCATGAAGCTGGGCTACGGTCCCGCACACCGTTAGGCCGTCTTCCGCTCACGCCCCAACATCGTGCAGCCCGCCTCCAGTGGTGTCGCGACAGGCGTGAATGGAGGGACGAATGGAGACGTGTCGTCTTCAGCGATGAGAGTCGCTTCTGCCTTGGTGCCAATGATGGTCGTATGCGTGTTTGGCGCCGTGCAGGTGAACGCCACATTCAGGACTCCATACGACCAAGGCACACAGGGCCAACACCCGGCATCATGGCGTGGGGAGCGATCTCCTACACTGGCCGTACACCACTGGTGATCGTCGAGGGGACACTGAATAGTGCACGGTACATCCAAACCGTCATCGAACCCATCGTTCTACCATTCCTAGACCGGCAAGGGAACTTGCTGTTCCAACAGGACAATGCACGTCCGCATGTATCCCGTGCCACCCAACGTGCTCTAGAAGGTGTAAGTCAACTACCCTGGCCAGCAAGATCTCCGGATCTGTCCCCCATTGAGCATGTTTGGGACTGGATGAAGCGTCGTCTCACGCGGTCTGCACGTCCAGCACGAACGCTGGTCCAACTGAGGCGCCAGGTGGAAATGGCATGGCAAGCCGTTCCACAGGACTACATCCAGCATCTCTACGATCGTCTCCATGGGAGAATAGCAGCCTGCATTGCTGCGAAAGGTGGATATACACTGTACTAGTGCCGACATTGTGCATGCTCTGTTGCCAGTGTCTATGTGCCTGTGGTTCTGTCAGTGTGATCATGTGATGTATCTGACCCCAGGAATGTGTCAATAAAGTTTCCCCTTCCTGGGACAATGAATTCACGGTGTTCTTATTTCAATTTCCAGGAGTGTATATCACCCGACTTAAAACCACTGGATGTTTACTTCTGAGGGCATTCAACACCATGTTCACGACTCCTGTGACGCTATTCGGTGGGTGGCCGGAACGCGCGAAAGAGTGCGGCAATCCATGACGCGACGTTTGAGCGCGCGCACTGCATCCCGTGGAGACCATTTTGAACATCTGTTGTGACGTGTACGCGATGCAGCTCTGTACTGTGTTACGGGACGATTTTTGTCGATTCACGCGTACCGTCTATTTCTGGACACATGTTCATAGGAACTTCTCTCTTCCATTTCCAATGAGGAATCAGTCCTTGCAGTTTGTCGGTTTCATTAATGCTCACTCTGTATAAGGTAGGTAATGGCCGTGTATTAAGAGGTGGAATTTGTGATGTAAAGAGTGCATCACAATAAATAAGTAAAGTCGTATGGCATGAATGGCTGGGAGACCCCATAGGACAGGGTCACCGCCGAATTGGAAAGGTTTTCTCTATCCTTCGCGCCCGCAGGCACCTTCCCCTCGCAAAGTATGACAACTGTATGCTTAAGTGTATCTGTTAGGTGTAGGTGACTGTTAAATGCGTTATCGCATATATTTGTAAGCGTACGACATTAGAATAAAAAAATTCTAGTAAACATAGGCTCTAAATGCGTATCTGAAGAGCAATGAGCACTTCTTCATCTTCGATACTATGAAAAAAATCTCATTGCTTTCCATCTTGAAGGAGGAGTTAGTACTCAACAAAACAAGAAAAAAATGTCTAGTAAACACGGGCTGTAAAAAACGTACTTTGAAAACTATGAGCACTTTTTCATCTTCTTTGCTCTGAAACATATCTCTTCTACTGAACATGTGCTTATAGCTCTTAAGGTATGTGTTTTAGATGCTATTTTTACTGGACATTTTATTTTTTATTCCATATAACCGCCTCCCAAAATATGGAAAGCAAAGACATGCAGTAGAAGAGATTTGTTTCTCAGCGTTTAAGATGCAATATTACTCATAGCTCTTAAAGTATCCGTTTTCGAGTCCATGTTTACTGAGAAGTTTTGGCTTCTACACTCAACCACAATATCATTCCACTTGGGCGTTATCAGACACACGCGGTGACGTTATAGTAAATAAGTACAGTGTTGTATAAGAAAAACGCATCAAGTGTCAATGCTTTCATGGCCGACCGCCGTGTCATCGTTTGCCAATAGCATCATCAGATGCAGTATGGAGAGGCATGTGGCCAGCACACCGTTCTCCCAGACATTGTCAAGTTGCTTGACCTACTAATCAGTCGAGTTGCTCCTGAGTTCGTCTCATGAGACTGAGTGTACCACATACCAGTCCTCCCACCAAGGAGAAATCTCAGGCAGTACTGGGAATTGAACCCAGTCCTGCGCATGGCAGTCAGCAGCAGTGACCACTCGGCTATGGAGGTGGACATAGATGGACACAGTCAGGTCAAACTTGTACATGGGTGAAGGTCCCACACCATGTTCAACCTACTGCATCCTACTCCGTGGATCCCTTGCATGCTCACAATGTTACGGCGTGGGCTCCTATACCTGGGATCACGCTTTAGGCTGCAATACTGGGTAGACCCAAGGTATCATCTTTGGCAGTAAGAGGGGGGAGGGGGAAGGGTAGCATAAGATTGAGGCTGCATCTGGCTAGGGGTGTCTAGTCAGGGACCAGCTCTATCGTTGTGCGAGCACTCTCCTCCCCAACACTCGTGAAATGAGCGTCGCGTACGCGACCGTGCCAGGATGTGCCTGCTCAACAGCTTGCCAGCTACTGCTATGACCTCCACCCTCAGCGTCGGCAAATGGTCGACGATGAGCAGAGACAGGAGGCAATGGAGGCGGAATCGCTTCCACCCCCTAAGCCACTTGCCTCTCACACCAACACCAGCAAACCCCTCAGCACATAAGCGACAGAGGTTGATCATTTTCAGACAGAGGTACCCATGAAAGCCAAACCGTCCCTATCTTCCCCACGGTCAGATTCCACTCCCTTGCAGGCAGAAGAATGCTGCGGGATGGTCCATGGACAGCATCGGCATCCGGCCCACACGATCACGTCGAGGAATTGCCGCGGGAGCCTTTAACGGGGATTCCCGCCCTGCGTCGGCTGAGGAGGACGACACGCTGCTTCAGGTGCTCACATCCAGCTGCTCTGCCTTCCCAGCCAGCTACCACCGGCGCGAGCCGCCCACGCCCAACAGCAACAATGGCGCTCGTTCTGGCGACTCAGCGAAGGGCGACATAAATGTCAGCAACGCAACTTGACGTGAAGAGGCGGTGCACTGAAGCGTGTTCGATATCAAATGGGCAAACAGATGTAGTCTGTATAGTACCCGCAAAGAAACGGCGTCAACTATAGGGGTTATTCAGATGACAATGCCGAAGGAGAAACTGCATCAATTAGAGAAGCGGTGAATACACAACAGTGTTAGGAAAAACTTGTTGGCACTTATTGAAAATGAATTTTTTGGGCAAAAAATGACAGACAAAAATTAGCGAAATGGAAGTGAACTTAAAGGAGAAAGTGTCACAATGGGCGATAGAGCAAATGATATTAATTGGCAGGCTGCAACAACTAAAGAAAATGAAATTACAATGAAATCCAGACCATTATCTGCTTACAAGTGTTGATAAATATCAACGGGGACAGTTGAAAGTGTGTGCCCCAACCGGGACTCGAACGCGGGATCACCTGGTTACATGGCAGACGCTCTATTCTACTGAGCCACCGAGGACACAGTGAATACTGCGACTGCAGGGACTTATCTCTGCCACGCTCCCAGTGAGACCCACACTTCCAACTTACTGTCCACACACTACATTTGTAGTGCCCCTGCCCACTACACTCATTTATATTTATCAACGCCTGTAAGCAGCTAATGGTTCAAAATGGCTCTGAGCACTATGGGACTTAACATCTGTGGTCATCAGTCCCCTAGAACTTAGAACTGTTTAAACCTAACTAACCTAAGGACATCACACACATCCATGCCCGAGGCAGGATTCGAACCTGCGACCGTAGCGGTCGCGCGGATCCAGACTGAAGCGCCTAGAACCGCTCGGCCACACCGGTCGGCTAAGCAGCTAATGGTCTGGATTTCATTGTAATTGCATTCTTCGAGAGCTGCTAGATCACCAATGGTTCTTCGAACATGTCCGAAAGAACAGATACCAACTTCATATAGATACGTCTTACCGACCAATGATCTTGAGCGCGGATGCACTCATATTGTCCGAACTCTTGCTGGAATCGTTAGATTGACTGCCGCGAATAATGAGTATAGTGGGCAGGGGTACTGCAAATGTAGTGTGTCGACAGTAAGTTGGAAATGTGGGTCTCACGGGGAGAGTGCCAGAGATAAGTCCCCGCAGTCGCATTATTCGCTGTGTCCTTGGTGGCTCAGAGGGATAGAGCGTCTGCCATGTAAGCAGGAGGTCTCGGTCGGGGCACACATATTTCAACTATCCCCGTTGATATTTATCAAAGCCTGTAAGCAGCTGGTGGTCTGGATTCCACTGTAATTTCATTCTTCGAGAGCTGTTAGATCACCAATGGACATGTCCGAAAGAACAGATACCATCTCCATATAACTACAAAAAAAGTTACAGAAAAAAAAAATAAAACATATCCAAGTGCTATGCTAACAATGGCGCCTAGTACAGATAAAACCAAAATAGCTCCAGTTTCTAAAATCGCAGCCGGCCGAAGTGGCCGTGCGGTTAAAGGCGCTGCAGTCTGGAACCGCAAGACCGCTACGGTCGCAGGTTCGAATCCTGCCTCGGGCATGGCTGTTTGTGATGTCCTTAGGTTAGTTAGGTTTAACTAGTTCTAAGTTCTAGGGGACTAATGACCTCAGCAGTTGAGTCCCATAGTGCTCAGAGCCGTTTGAACCATTTGATTTTCTAAAATCGCAGAAAGGAAAACAATACAATAGAATACTTTATGAACAAAGTCGAAAACGAATGAGGAGGGAAAGACATTGCAACAAAAATTAACGATCTTAATAAACACCACGGAAGAGAACAATCTGTATAAAGATGATCAAGGAAACTAATAATGTAGTCGTCCTGGAAACTGCTATACAGAAGATACCTACTACAGATAAGTAGGCAATAGGGCACACACCGGAAAAGATTGGTGACAGATTTATGAAACCATTGAGAATATGATGCAACGCATTAGACTGGGAGAGCTGATAACCCTTACTACAGCGTTAAGTAATCTGGTAAGGAAATGTACCCAACAAAAGGGTATGTTACTTCTCCTGTACCTGATGTCGTAGACAGAATCCATCTCAAAGTGAACAGCCTATCAAAAAAAGTAGAAAAACTAGAGAATTTAATGAAACAGGTTTCTGACAAAAGGAATGAACTATTTAGCTGAGATACGTTGTACGAGCACTTTGTGATGACGAGAATAGCCAGATTATCTAATATGCCCATAATCCCTAATAGATATACGAATAGTTGATCTTAATGTCGTCACGAGTGCCAGCGTATTACATGAGGCTCGAAAAGTGGCAGAAGAGCTGACGTTAGATGTACTGCGTCTGCAACTGGACGAATTGTATACTGAGGCAGGACAGTCCCCAGAACGCCAACAATTACCCAAATAGCCAACCAAAGGGCAACGTTATATGGCAGCAATAACAGAATTTCACATGGCCACTACAGCAAAAAAATATCATAGTATTGTTTAGAAGACGTAATCTGTATGGAAATCTACATCTACGTGATTACTCTGCCATTCACAATAAAGTACCTGGTAGAGGGTTCAATGAACCACCTTCAAGCTGTCTCTCTACAGTTCCACTCTCAACGGCTCGTGGGAAAAACGAGCCTTAAATTTTTCTGTGCGAGCCCTGATTTCTCTTATTTTATCGTGTTGATCATTTCTCCCTATGTAGGTGGGCGCCAACAGTATGTTTTCGCAATCGGAGGAGAAAATTGGTGATTGAAATTTCACGAGAAGATCCCATCGCAACGAAAAAGCTTTTGTTTTAATGATTGCCACTCCAATTCACTTATCATGTCTGTGGTACTATCTCCCCTACTTCGCGATAATACAAAACAAGCTGCCCTTCTTTGTACTTTTTTGATGTCATCCGTCAGTCCCATCTGATGCGGATCCCACACCGCACAGAAATACTCCAGAATTGGACGGACAAGCGTTGTGTAAGCAGTCTCTTGAGTAGACTTGTTGCACCTTGTAAGTGTTCTGCCAATGAATCTCAGTCTTTGGATGGCTCTACTCACAACATTATCTATGTGATCGTTCCAATGTAAGGTATTTGTAATTGTAATCCCTAAATATTTGGTTGAATTTATAGCCTTCAGATTTGTGTGACTTATCGCGTAATCGAAATTTATTGGATTTCTTTTAGTACTCATGTGAATTACTTCCGACTTTTCTTTATTCAGGGTCAATTGCCACTTTTCGCACGATATATATAATCTTATCTAAATCATTTTGAAATTCGTTTTGGTCATCTGATGACTTTACAAGACGATAAATGACAGCATCATCTGCAAATAATTTAAGAGGACTACTCAAATTGTCTCCTACGCCGTTAATATAGATCAGGTACAATAGAGGGCCTATAACACTTCCTTTGGGAACGCCGAATATTACGTCTGCTTTTCTCGATGACTTTCCGTCTATTACCACGAACTGCGACCTGTCTGACAGGAAAGCACGAATCATGACGCACAACTGAGGCGATATTCCATAGGCACGTTTAGTTAGAAGACGCTTGTGAGGAAAGGTGTCGAAAGCCATCTGGAAATATAAAAATATGGAAATAGTTTGACATCCCCTGTCGATACCACTCATTACTTCATGTGTATAAAGAGCTAGTTGTATTTCACAAGAACGTTGTTTCCTGAATCCGTGCTGACTATGTGTCAATAAATCGTTTCCTTCGAGGTAATTCATAATATGAGAACGTAGGCATCCGTGGGCGGTGTCATAGTGATTAAAATTCTTCTGGGCATTATGCCGCGTAATTGCTAAAAACTAACAACGAAATAAAATAAAGTAAAAACGTCGTTTCGGCCGAATTGCAACGGCCTTCCTCAGGGCATTTTGTTATTAGTTTTTAGCAATGACGCGGCATAATACCCAGAAGAATTTTAATCACTATGTAATTCATAATGTTCGAATACAACATATGATCCAAAACCCTACTGTAAATCGACGTTAGTGATATGGGCCTATAATTCAGCGGACTACTCCTATTTCCCTTTTTGGGTATTGGTGTGACCAGTCTTTAGGTACGGATCTTTCTGTGAGCGAGAGGTTGTATATAATTGCTAAATATCCATCTATTGTATCAGCATACTCTGAGAGGAACCTGACTACAATACAATCTGGACCGGAAGCCTTGCTTATATTAAATGATTTAAGCTGCTTTGCGACACCGAGGATATCTATTTCTATGTTTCTCATCTTGGCAGTTGTTCTTGATTGGAATTCAGGAATATTTACTTCGTCTTCTTTGGTGAATGAGTTTCGGGAAACCGTGTTTAATAACTCTGCTTTAGTGACACTGTCATCAGTGACTTCGCCGTTGTTATCGCACAGTGAAGGGATTGATTGCGTCTTGCCACTCGTGTGCTTTATGTATGACCAGAATCTCTTTAGGTTTTCTGCCAGATTTCGAGACAGAGTTTTGATGTGGAAATTATTAAAGTCATTTCGCATTGAAGTACGGACTATATTTCGAACTTCTGCAAACCTTTGCCAGTCTTGGAGATTTTGCGTTCTTTTAAATTTGGCATGCTTCTTTCGCTGCTTCTGCAACAGCGATCTGACCAGTTTTGTGTACCATGGAAGATCAGTACCATCGCTTATTAATTTATGTGGTATATATTTCTCAATTGCTGTCGATACTATCTCTTTGAAATCATTACACAACTTTTTCTACGTTTACACGATCAGATGTAGGAGTGTAGACTGTCTCTTAAAAAGGCGTTAAGAGCATTTTTATCAGCTTTTTTAAATTGATATAATTTGTGTTTCTTTTTTATGGTTGTAGGACTTACGGTAGTCAATCCAACACCTACTGCCTTGTGGTCGCTAATCCCTTTATTCGCCACGGTACTCACTATCTATTCAGGATTATTTGTTGCTAAGAGGTCAAGTACGCTTTCCCAACAATCTACGCTTCGAGTGGGCTCATGAACTCATTGTTCAAAGTAATTTTCTGAGAAAGCATTCAGTACAATTTCGGATGACGTTTTATGCCTGCCGTCGGCTTTAAACGTATAATTCTTCCAGCATATCGAGGGTAGATTTAAGTCACCACCGACTATAATTATATGAGTGGGGTACCTATTTCAAATAAGACTCAAGTTTTCTTTGTACTGTTTAGAACTATATCTTCTGAGTGGTGGGGTCGGTAAAACGACCCAATTAATAGTTTAGTCCGATAGTCAAGTATAACCTCTACCCATACTATTTTGCAGGAACTATCTACTTCAATTTCACTTTCTGAACACCGTTAGAAAAAATTTCTGCTGAACTTATTTCCGGCTTTATCCAGCTTTCTGTATCTATAGCTATTTGAGCTTCAGTGCTTTCTATTACGGCTTGGAGCTACGACAATTTACAAGTACAATACCGATAGTTTCTACAACTAACTTACTGTGTTTTACCTGCCCCTTTTTAGACGGACGCCCTTTCTGTGGTTTCCTGAGGCCCTCTAACCTAGAAAACCACTCAGTCCCTTCAATACAGCCCCCGATACACGTGTAGACGCTTCCTGTGTGTAGTGGAGTGGACTCTTGACCTATTAAGCGGAACCCGGAAACCCACCATACGATGGCGCAAGCCAAGGAATCTGTAGGCTACACGGTCACAGAACTGCCCGAGCCTCTGATTCAGACCCTCCACTCGGCTCTTTACCAAAGGACCACAGTCGTTTCTATCGACGATGCTGCAGATGGTGAGCTCCACCTTAATCTTGCAAGCATGAGTGTCAGTCTTTACCATCTCCGCTAGCCGTCCAAAACCAAAGAGAATCTCCTCCGATCCAAAGCGACATACGTCATTGGTACCGACGTGAGCCACAACCTGCAGTTGGCTGCACCCTGTACTCTTCATGGCATCCGGAAGCAGCCTTTCCACATCCGGTATGACCCTCCCCGGTATGAACACGGAGTGCACATAGGGTTCCTTCCCCTCCTTGGTAGCCATGTTCCTAAGGGGCCCCGTTGCGCGCCTAACGTTGGGGCTCCCAACTACCAGCAAACCCACACTCTGCAAACGCCCAGATCTTGCGAGCCGAGAAGCTTCCTCTAGTACACGACGGACGACTGTATCCGGCTCAGAGACATCGTTAGCCACAGGTAACTCCCAAAATCCGTTCGTCAAACGAACTGGGGAGGCCCTACGATTGGCTCCTCAGAAAGTTTTTAGCTGCTCGCCAGACTTTGGTATAATCTCCCACTCTATCATGGGTGAGGGGTCAACCTCAGTGCAGGCAGTACCCAGGGTGGCCACAGCAGTGGACCGAACGGGGACACATGGGACGTTCTCGGCATCTCTCGCATCCCCGCGTCCGACCCCCTACAGTGACTCCCCTTGGCAGCAGCCTCAAGCTGTGTGATGGAAGCCAACGCAGCCTGGAGCTGTGAGCGAAGGGTCGACAACTCAGCTCGCATCTGTACACAGCAATCACAGTTCCTATCCATTACTGCAGTCGCTCCCGTTCGAAGCTCGTAAAAATATACAGCAAACGAACGGTGTACTCGCCTTCTTAGCAGCACGAACATGAGATGCTCTGTCACTGACAGTCTATCCGACAATGAGCTATACTAACCAAAAGAAAGCCTGTACGATATAAGGGTCGATAGCAACGGCAGTACGGTACGCTACACTGTTATTAAAATAAAAGCTTGTGCCTGCACTTGAACACGCAAGAAATTACAAAAATAATCTAGTAACTACACAGGTATCTGTAAATAAATAAGTCGCTCCTGCTGGAAGCTCGTAAAAATATACAACAAACGAACGGTGTACTCAACTTCTTAGCAGCAGGTACACGAGGTGCTCTGTCACTGACAGTCTATCCGACACCGATGTTATCTGCAAAGGAGAGCTGCATTCTAGCTTCCATGTATTCTCAGTTTACTGATGAGATCGACGAGTATCTGGTAAGCCTAAAGAATCTTATTAGCCATCTAGGACGATCTGAGACTCTTGTCCACGCCACTGACGCGAAGTCAGAACTGTGACTGGTGACCGTTGGAGGCAAGTAGAAGAAGCCACCATGGAACACAATCTACAGGTATTGAATACACTTTGAATTCCGCCAACTTACGAAGGGATGATTGGAAGAATGTCAGATATAGACATCAATTTAGCATATATGGCAACGTCACGCCATGAGAGTGGATGACATTCAAAGATCACAATATCATATTCTACACCATCATGCAGAAAGGTGGGAATTTAAGGAGATGGGACCTGGATAAACTGACTAAACCAGAGGCTGTACAGAGTTTCAGGGAGAGCATAAGCGAACAATTGACAGGAATGGGGGAAAAATACAGTAGAAGAAGAGGGTAGCTCTGAGGGATGAAGTAGTGAAGGCAGCAGAGGATAAAGTAGGTAAAAAGACGAGAGCTACTAGAAACCCTTGGGTAACGGAATAAATATTGAACTTAATTGATGAAAGGAGAAAGTATAAAAATGCAGTATCTGAAGCAGACAAAAAGGAATACAAACGTCTCAAAAATGAGATCGACAGGAAGTGCAAAATGGCTAAACACGGATGGCTAGAGGACAAATGTAGGGATGTAGAGGCATATGTCACTAGGGGTAAGATAGATACTGCCTACAGGAAAATTAAAGAGACGTTTGGAGAAAAGAGAACCACTTGTACGAATATCAATAGGTGGAAGGAGTATATAGAGGGTCTATAGAAGGGCGATGTACTTGAGGAAAATATTATGGAAATGGAAGAGGATGTAGATGGAGATGAAATGGGAGATACGATATTGCGTGAAGAGTTTGACAGAGCACTGAAAGATCTAAGTCGAAACAAGGCCCCGGGAGTAGACAACATTCCATTAGAACTACTGACAGCCTTGGGAGAGCCAGTCCTGACGAAACTCTACCATCTGGTGAGCGAGATGTATGAGACTGGCGAAATACCATCAGACTTCAAGAAGAATATAATAATTCCAATCCCAAAGAAAGCAGGTGTTAACAGTTGTGAAATTACGGAACTATCAGTTTAATAAGTCACAGCTGCAAAATACCAACGCGAATTCTTTACAGATGAATGGAAAAACTGATAGAAGCGGACCTCGGGGAAGATCAGTTTGGATTCCGTAGAAATATTGGAACACGTGAGGCAATACTGACCTTACGACTTATCTTAGAAGAAAGATTAAGGAAAGGCAAACCTACGTTTCTAGCATTTGTGGATTTAGAGAAAGCTTTTGACAATTTTGACTCGAATACTCTCTTTCAAATTCTAAAGATGGCAGGAGTAAAATACAGGGAGCGAAAGGCTGTTTACAATTTGTACAGAAACCAGATGGCAGTTATAAGAGTCGAAGGGCATGAAAGGGAAGCAGAGGTTGGGAAGGGAGTGAGACAGGGTTGTAGCCTATCCCCGATGTTATTCAATCTGTATATTGAGCAAGCAGTAAAGGAAACAAAGAAAAATTCAGAGCAGGAATTAAAATCCATGGAGAAGAAATAAAAACATTGAGCTTCGCCGATGACATTGTAATTCTGTCAGAGACAGCAAAGGACCTGCAAGAGCAGCTGAATGGAATGCACAGTGTCTTGAAAGGAGTTTATAAGATGAATATCAACAAAAGCAGAATGAGGGGGAAGTACTAAATGAATTTTGCCATTTAGGGAGCAAAATAACTGATGATGGTCGAAGTAGAGAGGATGTAAAATGTAGACTGGCAATGGCAAGGAAAGAGTTTCTGAAGAAGAGAAATTTGTTAACATCGAGTATAGATTTAAGTGTCAGGAAGCATTTCTGAAAGTATTTGTATGAAGTGTGGCCATGTATGCAAGTGAAACGGGGACGATATATAGATTGGACAAGAAGAGAATAGAAGCTTTCGAAATGTGGTGCTACAGAAGAATGCTGAAGATTAGATGGGTAGATCACATAACTAATGATGAGGTGTTGAATAGAATTGGGGAGAAGAAGAGTTTGTGGTGCAGCTTGACAAGAAGAAGGGACCGGTTGGTAGGACATGTTCAGAGGCATCAAGGGATCACAAATTAAGCATTGGAGGGCAGCTTGGAGGGTAAAAATCGTAGAGGGAGACCAAGAGATGAACACACTAAGAAGATTCAGAAGGATGTAGGTTGCAGTAGGTACTGGGAGATGAAGAAACTTGCACAGGATAGAGTAACATGGAGAGCTGCATCAAACCAGTCTCTGGACTGAAGACCACAGTAACAACAACGCTGTATTATTAACTTAATTGACAGTTATTGCAGAATTAACCACTTACTTTCACGAGCTCAATATTTAAGAGTGTGCGGTCTGCGCCAGACAGAACGAGAGGAACGAGCAATCATCAGAGAGGCATTATCATCGATACGACGTGCGACTGGTACTTCAGTGACCACAAGGACTATTAGTAGGCGGCTCACGGAAAGGGGGCTGAGCTCACAGCGCCCCTTGTGCCGATTACCATCGACCTCTGTACACCAACAAGCCCGTTTGCAGTGGTGTCAGTGATATTCAGCCTGGACTCTCATTGAATGGAGTGCAGTTGACTTCAATGATGAGTCCCACTTCGAACTGAGCCCTGATGACCAGCAGAGACGTGTCTGGAGACGGCCTGGACAGCTATGAGATTCCAGCCTGAATGTAGCCCGCCATACAGCTCGATAGCCAGGAGTGATTATCTGCTGTGCCATTGCTTTTCATTGCAGGACTCCTTTGGTTGTAAACCACGGCACTCCTACACCACAGCGATACGTAGACGATATTCTGCACCCTGTTTTGTTGCCCTTTATGGCAAACCATCCTGGGCTTACTTTTTAGCAAGATAACGCCCGCCCATAAACGGCGAGAGATTCTATTGTTTGTCTTCGTGCTCTCCAAATCCTGCCTTGGCCACCTCCCCGGATCGATCCCAATTGAGAACGTCTGCAGTCTTATGTGCAGGGCCTACCAATCAGCTCGGGATTTTAACTAGCTAACGTTCCAATTGGACAGAATTTCGGACGATATCTCTCCAGAGGACATCCAACAGCTGTATCAATCAATGGCAAGAGGGATAACAGCCTGCATAAGGGCCAGAGGTGGAACAACGCGTTATTGACTTGCTCTATATGTTAAGCTCTTTCTTCTGAGTAAATCATCCAAGTTTTCTGAAATTGTTATCATTTGTTTGACTGTTCATGTACATCACATCTATCAATTTCTGTCCCATTCGGATAATTCTTTCTTGTTTTAGGATGTATATACATTTATTATTATTCACGAAAATGTGAACTGGATGGCTCAGTTTAGCTTTTCAGATAGTTGCAAAGAATAAATAAATGATAAATAAAAACCTGTCTTTCCATTTCTTCGATAAAGTTGGCACAGGCTGGGCCATTAACCCTACGTGCTGCTTAAATGGAGGAGCGTTTAGTATCCGATAGTGATTCAGATTCCCCGTTCAGCCCGAGTTTCGATCTGGAGGACAGTTCAGAGATTCTCGGTCTTCATACTCTGGTATCTGCCGGCTCCTGCACGGGGCGCTGCAGCAGCCACAGGCGTGTCATGTGGGGCCATGGAAATACCGCTGTCTGAGGCTTGACAATCACTTCTCGCTATTCCATGAAGCCATCAATACGCGCCACTAACAGGAAAGTAATTGACATTGCCTGTTCGAGTTTTTCGAAACAGACTGCTCCGTAGACTGTTTGCGCACGTTTACAACGATTTTCCTACGCTCTCGACTTCGTTTTCTGATAGCAGTTAACTTCGTGGATTCCGCTGTCATTGACCTCAGAAACCGCTGTTCTTTTTTTTTCAGCGGTTTCTGCGTTACCACCAGAACGAACTAACATAAACTGTGTTCTTCCTACGCAGAGTAGGACAGTGTGTGTGTGTGTGTGTGTGTGTGTGTGTGTGTGTGTGTCTGAGCTTTACGGGCGCTAAAAAGCGTGGTCATCACTGCCCAAGTAGGACAGAAAACCGTGTATGAAGAACTAAGGGAAAATGAACTCGTTTAGTTTGTGGCTGCAGTTGCATCGCTTAACGAGGAATGACAGGTGACTGCACTACAGTGAGCCATTGAAATGCAAAACTATCAGCACCATCTCGAGGATTGTCCCGTGTGCCTTTGATCCTTGCCTGAGTCATCTCAGAACAGCGTAAACGCCAGGGACGACTTTCAGATGTTCAACAACCATAGGATCTTGACACTGTGGATCCTACGAAAGAGTAACAAAGATACTCTAGCCTTATGTTGCGTAGAGGGCAGCTCAGGCAATGGAACTTCAAGAACTGCTCTAAGTGATAAGTGCAAAGTCTGATAAAGCATCGAGTTCCAGAACCGTACCCTTCCGAGCGATTCTCGTTTACTAACAAAGGATGTAACTCTCCTAAACTTAAAGCTATTTCAGTGTTCGTTTGCCTTGTGGCTTTCTGCTCATAGCCGAATGTGAAGTAGCGCTCTTGCCTGAAGTTGTTGTACACGTTTCTAAGCAGGAAATCGTAACTTAGGCGTAAATTAGAATACTGAAATGGAATGAGATGCTTTATAATAGTCAATGTGCCACCCTCGTGTGTTTTAATATGACTAACCTATTTTCACTAAATGCATTTGCATTGTATGAAATACGGAATGTGACAACATTGGTGAGTAAATTACACAGCAGAGAAAGTAACAAAACTGACAGGTTTATGTGTACACTTACGCAGAACCCAATCCCTGTCAGTACAAATATACAAACTCCTAGAAATTTCATCTATCGCCTTTTCAACAGATGGATGTATTTCGTTAGGATTTTAAATAAGATGTTGTTCAACTATTTAAAAGAATTTGAGACAGTTCCTTACTTTTTAAAAGAGAAAGAGTCGTTTGTTACTAAGAGATGGATTAGGATTTATTGAAAAGAAACAGTTCTCGAGACGTCTAGACTTTTTCAAGTAAAACTTGAGAGTCATTATTGGAGGTTTGATGGAGTTTTCAGCACTGTTCAGCATAGCTGCTGCGAAAGTTTTTCCTTAGAATCGGATGAATAGTTATCGAGATACAGGTTTAGTGACAGAATATGTTTACATGCATGGTCTCACAACTCCTGGTGCGTTTTTCTCGATCTTAACTACACCGTCTTCTACAAACCACAGAGATCTTCCATGAGTGACGGACACACACTCTAATGGTGACATGAATGAACTACCTGACACTAGACACTGATATCAATAACACAAGAAACCACACGAACAGACACTACGTAAAACACGCTGCAGTACACTGTTATCAGGGGAGTGTGTGTGAACGGCAGTTGTAACGTTCTCCCGGGAAAGGTTACTTCCCCCACCACGGGCGCCGCTCGCTCTTCTGTTTGCGCACTACATAGCGAGTATGGGCTTAGGGCTGTGATACACATGAGAGTTTTTTGCTCTCAGATAGTTAGGTACTCTCAGACAGGATTTACAGAACTGTTTATACTAGGGGCGAGTTTTCGCTGATAGTTACCGTGTGATAGTTCATAACGAGTACCTACTGTAAGTTTTGCGAAAGCAGATGTCACAAGAGCTTACACACAGCAGAATGAGAGTTTCTGTGAGAATTCTGTGGTAGTTCTGTGCGTAAAGGAAGAGATCGCAATGGAAGAGCATCGGCCTGCAGCTGCACTTCTGGTACTTTCAGTGACAAAGAAAAAACGTAAACGCAGTGTTGTCAGACCTACTGCTCTTGCAGCAGAGCTCCTGTATTTTTTTTTTTAAATCTACGTCTCTACTGATACAAAGAATATAAAAGGGGAAGTCTCCCGTTTTTTATCACATTCGTGTCTATTCCTTCAAAGTAATTTTCATCTTCGCGAAAGCTGGTACACCAGTTGATTTACTCTTTTTTTATCGAGATCCTCAGTAAGTTTTGGATATCCCTTCGGTGAAATCCTTATCTCACAGACTTTTATCTAATCAGCTACAAGTCCTGAAACAATTTGCTCTGACTTTATTCTTCGCATGGATGTTATTTAAACCATCTGCCTATCTGTTTATAATATGTGTTCAAATGGCTCTGAACACTAAGTGACTTAACTGATGTGGTCGTTAGTCCCCTAGAACTTAGAACTAATTAAACCTAACTAACCTAACGACATCACACACATCCATGCCCGAGGCAGGATTCGAAGCTGCGACCGTAGCGGTCGCGCGGTTCCAGACTGAAGCGCCTAGAATCGCTCGGCCACTCCAGCCGACTATAATATGTGCCTAGGCAGTGATAACCCACACTATGCTTGACTGCTATAATCAAAACAGACTTTTATAGTACAGTATAACGACTCATAACAGTCTCAGCAGGAAATAAAATGTCCGTCATTTATTTGCATATAATGTCGTCAAAATAAGTCTGTAATAGCTCCTTCGTTATTCGTTCCAAGAAAGTACAACTGTTCACATGCTCTCTGTATTTTCGTACCTAAAATTTTGTGATAATCTTAGGTAACAATGTCTGCAAAACTCGGGAGGACAGCGGTTCAATCCCGCGTCCGGGCACCCTGATTTAGGTTTTCGGTGATTTCCCTAAATCGCTCCAGGCAAATGCCGGGATGGTTTCTTCGAAAGGGCACGGCCGATTTCCTTCCCCGTCCTTCCCTAATCAGATGAGACCGATGACCTTGGTGTTTGGTCTCCTCACCCAAACAACCCAACCCATCCCTGCAAAACTATGGTATCAACTGTCTTGAGTTACTCGTATGGTATGAGTCAAAGGTTGGAAAACGTAGCCGCGCGGAGCGGCCGTGCGGTTAGAGGCCGCATGTCATGACTTGCGCAGTCCCTCCCGCCGTAGGTTGGAGTCCTCCCTCGGGGCATGTGTGTGTGTGTGTGTGTGTGTGTGTGTGTGTGTGTGTGTGGTTCTTAGCGTAAGTTAGTTTAAGTAGTGTGTGAGTCTAGGGACCGATGACCTCAGCAGTTTGGTCACTTTTTTCAACGTAAATAATGTAACCGGTTATCGCAGCGCATACTGCTAAAAATTATTGGTTTACTGCATTGGAGTTAAGATGCCTCAGTTCGCTGCTAGTCGTTCGTGGCATATACTTCTAGCCCCACAGTTAGTGTGCAAAGGTTTGAAATACTTCGTTTCCGTGAAAGTTAAAAGCGTAAATGAGAAAACCCGGAGCTCGGAAAGAGTAAAGAACACTCAAAACTACAAAAGTGAGTGGGGTATTTATGCTACATTTAAGTTTTGCCTATAACGTGGTAAAAAGGGCAATAATTTTAGATACATTGTTAGTGAAACCATTGTGATAATTTCCTAATGGTTCAAATAGTTCAAATGGCTCTGATCACTATGGGACTTCACATCTGAGGTCATCAGTCCACTAGAACTTAGAAATACTTAAACCTAACTAATCTAAGGACGTCACAAACATCCACGCTCGAGGCAGGATTCGAACCTGCGCCGGATCAGTCGCGCGGTTCCACACTGAAGCGCCTAGAACCGCTTGGGCACACCGGCCGGCGATAATTTCCTAATTTAGTGCGTGGTTTGTGTACCTATTATGTTTATTAACGTGCAATAATGGAGTATTACTATGGAGAATAGGCTGTCTAGTATCTACTGATACCTCCTGTTTTTTAGATTTTCTTTCTCCTGATTTCGACACTGCTGCGTCTGGCAACAGTGCGTAAATGACCGTGTTAATCTTGGATAAGACAGTCGATTTGGCGGCGGGATAATTTTGGAACATCCGAGATTGTCATTCTCTAGAGCTTTTGATGCAAAATCCACAATAGTATCGAAATTTTAATAGAATGACAGCGATGGAGATGGAAGAAATGCATCTTATAATTGGACCCAAAATTGTCAATCTGGATACTGCTAGGCGTAAATCCATTAGTGTTAAAAACAGACTGCTTGTGACACTAATATTTCTAGCATGAGTTAGGTTTTTTTTATGTTTTATAAAGTATCAAATACGAGACAGGCCATACAGCTGTATTACTTGCAGTCAAATGTCAGATTTCCGAGTTCGAAAACGATTACTTTCAAATAGAACTTCACTTGTTCTTGTATGTTAATCAATCTATGTTATTAAGCTACTTCGCCTGATTCCTTGAGCTGTGGATGTTCTAGTAAATTTCATCTGTGGAGATGTTGAAAGCTGTAGCCATTTCAGCCAACAAACTCTCAGTTCCTGTAGTCCAGTACCTGTACATACTACAAAACCGGTCTCTCCTAGTTCAAACTAATTAAATGCACAACTTCGTCCTCAGTCCACTTCCTGGCAGCTTTCTTCATTACATTTTTGACGTCACATCGCTGATGTTCACTCACTGTGAGTACCCATCGTGACAAGTCTCAGCTGTTTCCACACTTTTATACAGGATCTCGTTGCAGTCCCGTGGGATAGTGGTTAGCGAGCTAGGTGTAGATTCATATTTTCATATAAACGTGGAATCACATCTAATCAGTGACAATTTTTTTTTATTTTCGTTTGTTAATTCTACATAAGATGTCTACGATGCAGTTACATGTTATTTGCTGCGTAATTCTAGTTCTTTCGAATCATGCTAATTGCTCGTGGTGTTCGTTCAGGACGTAAAATGTTCGATTCTCACAAACACTCCACGGCCACATATCATTGCTCAAAGCAAGCAGTTTTATTTAATGTGTGTGTGAGTATGGCAAAATATGTTACCCAGATGTGAAAGTGTACAAACTGTGAAATACGACACAAATCTGTGCTGTGATGCCGTATGGCCTCTCAACCTCTCCGTGTACTCTAAGCTCTTCCGACAATGCCAGTATATATTCTATTGTCTGAGAGCTACGGCGAGCAGCTATCGAGAGATGGGGGTTGCCGTCGACACGAGAGGTCTAAACTCTTAGAGCGCGTCCATCTGAGATCTTACACATTCTCGGACACTGCCGGAGAGCTGTTCTCGGCACTGTTTACACGACACGTAGTATTCACAAAAGCTCTCTGAGAGTCAAAATCTATCACATGTATACCCAGCTTAGGCCCGAGTTGACAAGACCCACCCACTGTCGAGCCCAGGTTACCGCAGGCTCTCGGGCAGTCCTTATGAGACCCATGGTAGGCATACCGCGTCTAACGGGTTACCGCCGGTGGCGCTTAATGGTGCATCTACCACACCTCTCCGCTGCCAGTGTACACTCGACTCGTTACACTCAAATGTTGAAATGGATTCGCCACAAACCATTTAAGGTGTAACCGCCGTGGATTTAGGCTAGGCGCGCATGACCAATATTTGGTCAACCAACTTTACTTGAGCGATAACGGAAGTCACTGAACTTTCGTAAATTGGGCTATAACTGTTCACACGCGTGACGGTTTATGGACTTAACCGGGTGCAAAACGCGGACAGTAGCAAAGACAGAAATGAAACTATCAGAAATCTTCGAAGTATGATGTTGCAGGTTATCGAAGGTATGGTGGATTGAACGAGAAAGGAATTTCTTGGAATGAATGAACGAAAATGAAATTAATAACGACCAAAATTAAGTGAACAAACAGAATGGTGGTGCACATGTTACAACGTACTATAGTCGAAGGAATGGCATAGAGAAAGGAGAGTATGGACAGGTCTAGGTACAAGCAGTGGCAGACCTAGGTATACGTGGGGGCAGACCTAAGTATAAGCACACCAGACAGGTTGACGATGAAATGGCACGCTGCAGATTCAGGAATGACAAGCCGCAACACACCAACCTCAGAGTTAGTGACCAAAACACACAGATTTATGACAAAAATAGGTTTTAAAATAAACTGAGATGCAAGAAACGTAGGATAAAGTATTAGGTAAATTAATTAATAAGTGCAAGATCATTTCAGTGGGTCTTATGAAAGACTGAGACCACATCCGCGAAAAGTTTGGACCTACATCAGAACGTGAAGCACGCTTTCATACTTTACTTGCAAGTATTTAACCTCATGCTACGGATCAGAATGGCGTTCGCGATAGAACTTCAAGAATTAAAGACATTTACTTATCTTAATTAAGTACATTAATGAAATGAAACTTGGTGTCCATTTTAGAAAGGTAAATTTTATTTGTTTGAAATCTGGAACATAAGTCGACAACATCGATACATCGATTTCCTTTACTTTACGTCTATGGTCACAATTTTTTTTTCCCTTCTGACTACCGGTTTCGGTCTGTAATGACCAATTTCAGATCTGTTTTATAAAAGCATGCCTAGTCATTGCTCTCAAGGGTTCGTTCCAAGGAATGCAATTCAATCGGCTGACTAAAAACAAGAAGCAACACATGCGTGGCGAAAAAGCATACGTGACCCCTTCGGAGGGTGACGAACGGTCGATAATTTCATATCCTGATACAGAATTTACTATCGGTTGATTTTTCCAACGTCCATTCGCGTACTACTATGTAACGTGATTGTCGTAACGAAACGATTCTGTGATCGGACGACCAGAAAAATATCTCTAAAGGATTCCACCTTATGCAAGATACCGTTTTATATGATAGGATGAAGGCTTCCACGACCGGATGACATTGCTGGTGGTAAATCTTTCGGGATATAAGGTCGTGGTCCACGAAACTCTTCTGTTCATAACGTTTCGTCCAGAACCTCGCTGGACATCTTCAGAAGCATTGCTTGTCCGTCGAGTCTTGCCGTCGGCAAGACTGAACGAAGGAGCAACGCTTCTGAAGATGTCCAGTGAGGTGCTGGACGAAACGTTATGAACAGAAGAGTTTCGTGGACCACGACCTTATACCCCGAAAGGTTTACCAGCAGCAACACCGTTTTATAGTTTTGTTTTACGCAGATACGTTTCAGCAATTTACTTACTATCTTCAGTGAGCATTAATTTTTATTTTCTTTCTGAAAAATTATTTTTACACGTTAATTTCTTGTATAGGTTACATGAATTTTGGTTCAAACGTATTTAGATTTGCAAAAGTGCAATCATTGGGTGTCAAATATCTGATATTGGTCTACACACAGTGTAGAGTTGAGATATATGTCACTGAGTTGAGGCATTGTATGTTGTTCATTTACGGTATGTTGAAGATATCAGTTTTATGTTAAATTTGGAAATAATAACGGCTATACATGTATTTGTTTACATACCTTATAACTTGTGTGTGATGAAAGCTTTTTTACCATTCTTTTTACAGCCTTTCATCTGCAAACAACGTAACGTTTTTATTTTGTGTTTCTCGTTTATTTGCAGCTAAGAATCGTGGCCGGCCGCGGTGGTCTCGCGGTTAAGGCGCTCAGTCCGGAGCTGCGCGACTGCTACGGTCGCAGGTTCGAATCCTGCCTCGGGCATGGATGTGTGTGATGTCCTTAGGTTAGTTCGGTTTAAGTAGTTCTAAGTTCTAGGGGGCTGATGACCACAGATGTTAAGTCCTATAGTGCTCAGAGCCATTTGAACCATTTTTAAGAATCATGATATACAGATTGAGATTTTTATCTTGGGACAACGAAATATCTCAAAAACTACGCATCGGATTAAAATACGGGAAAATATATGTTCAATATTTTTCAAAAATGCTATCTGGCGACATCAATGGTGACAACTTCATGTGATGGGGCTGTGTTCATTAAACAGCAACATCCCATTTTTATTGTAGAATCGGAATCTACAGGGAAAATACATAACTTTTGTATGAAACGCTCCAAACCGGTATTATCCTGAGAAAAATGCAATGAATCAAAAAACATAAAAAACAGATATGTGTGGCAACGACTCAATGTTTTGCAGTTTTCTCCATGTAGCTGTTCTGAAACATTCATTCACTCATCATTTGAGACGATCTCATTGCGTAGACGTCGTACCTCATTTCTTAAATGTGTTCCTTCATAACCTGACTGCGTTATTAGTTAGAATGTAGGGTTGTATCGAGAGAAGAGAAAACTGAAATGGTCTGTATTTCTGGATTTTTATTTTATCATATGGCTAGGGCCCCCCGTCGGGCAGACCGTTCGCCGGGTGCCAGTCTTTCAGTTTGACGCCACTTCGGCGACCTGCAGTCGATGAGAATGATAGGATGATGTTGATGTTGACAGCACAAAACCCAGTCCCTGGACGGAGAAAATTCCACGTCTCAGTCGGGAATCGATCTCGGGCCCAGAGGATTGACAATCCGTCACGCTGACCATTCAGCTACCGGGTGCGGAAAACATATTTCTGGAGTAAGTGGCATGAATGTCGATAGTACTGTCCACATTTTCCAAATAGGGTACGATCAGTTGCTTCTTTTTGTCGGGTCGTTCTCCACCAAGGAGACAGAACAGGTCGCTGAACAATAGTTGCTGTAGAGAATAATGAAACTGCGATAGTAGTTGTTGTGAACCATTACCTTCATATAAGCACTCAGCAATTAAGTCGTGAATCGGGAATTAGTCAGACTATAGTTTGCCAAATTTTGAAACGTTGAAAATTTCATCTGTTTCATATTTCCCTCCACCAGGAACTTCATGGCAGTAATATCCAGAACCGGGAATCGTTTTTTCAGTGACCGCTTCAGAAAATATACAGAGACCCCAATTTTTTGTAAATGTTTGGTGTAGAATAACTGACAAATTCATTAGTTCATTCTTTGTCGATTACACCTTATATGGTAAATATCGAACATTCTTGAAGAACGATGTTACAGTACTGTTTGCGGACCGGTCCTTGGACTTGCGACAAACAATATGGTTTCAACATGATGGTTGCCAGCAAATTATTCTGTAGCAGCCTGGGAAATATTAGATCTCTTGTACAATCGTCGGCGGACCTTATGAGGCCGACCACTGCCTTGGTCTGCAAGATCGTCAGATCTTACTTGACATGAATTTCGTTTGTGGGGTTACTCGAAGAGTGATGTTTATAATGAAGTGCTAGCGACGCTCGATGACACGACTCACCGTATCACCAGTGCACGTCAGCAGATGATCTGGGAAGCACTTCTCAATAGTGTCAAATCATTCTCTGTCAGCATAAGTAATTACATCGAACTGCACGCCGACATTTATGAGCACTTACTGTAAAATAATTCTTACAATTAAGCACCCCGTTCGTGAGCGGTGAGAGGATACGCCTCAAACGAGCACCCTGCCGGTGAGAGGTGAGAGGACACACCTCAGATAAGCTTTGGTTCAAATGGCTCTAAGCACTATGTGACTTAACATCTGAGGTCATCATTCCCCTAGACTTATAACTGTTGTTGTTGTTGTTGTGGTCTTCAGTCCAGAGACTGGTTTGATGCAGCTCTCCATGCTACTCTATCCTGTGCAAGCTTCTTCATCTCCCAGTACCTACTACAACCTAAATCCTTCTGAGTCTGTTTAGTGTATTCATCTCTTGGTCTCCCTCTACGAGTTTTACCCTCCACTCTGCCCTCCAATACTAAATTGGTGATCCCTTGACGCCTCAGAACATGTCCTACCAACCGATCCCTTCTTCTAGTCAAGTTGTGCCACAAATTCCTCTTCTCCCAAATTCTATTCAATACCTCCTCATTAGTTATGTGATCTACCCATCTAATCTTCAGCATTCTTCTGTAGCACCACATTTCGAAAGCTTCTATTCTCTTCTTGTCCAAATTATTTATCTTCCATGTTTCACTTCCATACATGGGTACACACCATACTAATACTTTCAGAGGCGACTTCCTGACACTGAAATCTATACTCGATGTTAACAAATTTCTCTTCTTCAGAAACGCTTTCCGTGCCATTGCCAGTCTACATTTTATATCCTCTCTACTTCGACCATCAACAGTTATTTTGCTCCCCAAATAGCAAAACTCCTTTACTACTTTAAGTGTCTCATTTCCTAATCTAATTCCGGCAGCATCACCTGATTTAATTCGACTACATTCCATTATCCTCGTTTTTCTTTTGTTGATGGTCATCTTATACCCTCCTTTCAAGACACTGTCCATTCCGTTCAACTGCTCTTCCAAGTCCTTTGCTGTCTCTGACAGAATTACAATGTCGTCGGTGAACCTCAAAGTTTTTATTCCTTCTGCATGGATTTTAATTCCTACTCCGAATTTTTCTTTTGTTTCCTTTACTGCTTGTTCAATATACAGATTGAATAGCATCGAGGATAGCCTACAACTCTCTCTAAAGCTGCATGCTCTCGGGAAAAATTACGGCCGTAGTTTGCTTTCAGCCGTTCGCAGTACCAGAGCCTTTCGCTCCCTGTATTTTACCCCTGCCACACTCAGAATTTGAAAACTACTTAAACATAACTAACCTATGGACATCACATACATCCATGCCCGAGGCAGGATTCGAACCTGCGACCGTAGCAGCCACGTGGTTCCAGACTGAAGCGCCTAGAACCGCTCGACCACAGCAGCCAGCAGACAAGCTTTCGTCACACTTAATGAACACGTCTGGTTTTATTTATTTATCCAATGCATTTTTCTCGAGATAATATCGGTTTGGAACACAATTTCGTTATTTGTCGATTACAGCGCCATCTATCGCGCCGTGACAAAGATGTTTCATATGAATGTTACGTATGTTTTCCCGTACAATCCGATTCTACAATAAAAATAGAATGTTACTTTTAAGGATTTCAATGTTGCCCCCACTCCAACCTCCTGAGGGGTGGGACTGGGGGGCTCCCCGTTGGTATCGCCGGATAGCACGTTTTAAAATACTCACTATGTATTTTTCCATTTTTTTAATCAGATGCATAGTTTTTGAGATATTTTGTTGCCTCAAGACAAAAAATGCACTTGTTTTGCACTTTTGGCTTCTGCGCTTCATACATACAGAAAAGCACCAGCGATTGGTGAAACGAGTGGAATTCTTCTCCAGAATGAGACCGTCACGACTGTAGCAGACGTTAATTCCGTGCCAGACTTAACTGCAAGTCTCCTAGAACGACAGGCGCGGGCCTAGCCGTTACCTGTTCGCTGTCAGAGGCACCAGCTGTTGAAGAATGGAAATGAAAGCAGTGAGCCCTTACCGGGGCTAAAGCACGGCAGGCGTGCAGAGAGCACAGGTAAGACCAGCTCTGCAGAACCTGGCCGCTCTCTCCTCAGACAGCGCCCCAGCCGCGGCGAGCCTTTGCTCTTTGCACGGAGCGAGCTTTCACTATTGCACGGCTGTGAGGTCACGGCTGCCTGCTGTCGTAACACAGGCGTTACTCTGGTCCTGCGGCGTGCTCGTTCCAGCGCACAGCGCACTTCTCCGAGTGCGAAAACTGTGAACACTGGCTCCCATCAATCCGTACGGACATTCTAGTCATTCATTTACACCCAAGTTAAAACAAAGAGACACTGGAAAATATGGAGGTACCAGATTCTACACTACTAGCCATTACAATTGCTACACCAAGAAGAAATGCAGATGATAAACGGGTATTCTTTGGACAAATATATTATACTAGAACTGACATGTGATTACATTTTCACGCAATTTGGGTGCATAGATCCTGAGAAATCAGTACCCAGAACAACCACCTCTGGCCGTAATAACGGCCTTGATACGCCTGGGCATTGAGTCAAACACAGCTTGGATGGCGTTTACAGGTACAGCTGCCCATGCAGCTTCAACACGATACCACAGTTCATCAAGAGTAGTGACTGGCGTATTGTGTCGAGCCAGTTGCTCGGCCACCAGTGACCAGAC
Source organism: Schistocerca americana (assembly GCF_021461395.2). Classification (NCBI taxonomy): domain Eukaryota; kingdom Metazoa; phylum Arthropoda; class Insecta; order Orthoptera; family Acrididae; genus Schistocerca; species Schistocerca americana. The sequence goes on along the minus strand of NC_060125.1, from coordinate 526,777,695 downwards.
GTTTTCAATTGGTGAGAGAACTGGAGAATGTGCTGGTCAGGGCAGCAGTCGAACGTTTTCTGTATCCAGAAAGGCCCGTACAGGACCTGCAACATGCGGTCGTGCATTATCCTGCTGAAATGTAGGGTTTCGCAGGGATCGAATTAAGGGTAGAGCCACAGGTCGTAACACATCTGAAATGTAGCGTCCACTGTTCAAAGTGCCGTCAATGCGAACAAGAGGTGACCGAGACGTGTAACCAATGGCACCCTATACCATCACACCGGGTGATACGCCAGTGTGGCGATGACGAATACACGCTTCCAATGTGCGTTCATCGCGATGTCGTCAAACACGGATGCGACCATCATGATGCTGTAAACAGAACCTGGATTCATCCGAAAAAATGACGTTTTGCCTTTCGTGCACCCAGGTTCGTCGTTGAGTACACCATCGCAGACGCTCCTGTCTGTGATGCAGCGTCAAGGGTAACCGCAGCCATGGTCTCCGGGCTGATAGTCCATGCTGCTGCAAACGTCGTCGAACTGTTCGTGCAGATGGTTGTTGTCTTGCAAACGTCCCCATCTGTTGACTCAGGGATCGAGACGTGGCTGCACGATCCGTTACAGCCATGCGGATAAGCTGCCTGTCATCTCGACTGCTAGTGATACGAGGCCGTTGTGATCCAGCACGGCGTTTCGTATTGCCCTCCTGAACCCACCGATTCCATATTCTGCTAACAGTCATTGGATCTCGACCAACGCGAGCAGCAATGTCGCGATACGATAAAACGCAATTGCGATAGGCTACAATCCGACTTTTATCAAAGTCGGAAACGTGATGATACGCATTTTTCCTTCTTACACGAGGCATCACAACAACGTTTCACCAGGCAACACCGGTCAACTGTGTGTATGAGAAATCGGTTGGAAACCTTCCTCATGTCAGACGTTGTAGGTGTCGCCATCGGCGCCGACCTTGTGTGAATGCTTTGAAAAGCTAATCAATTGCATATCACAGCATCTTCTTCCTGTCGGTTAAATTTCGCGTCTGTAGCACGTCATCTTCGTGGTGTAGCAATTTTAATGGCACACATACTGTATCACTGGATAGAGAGTATAACAAATTAACCTGCTGTGCTCAAACACGACTGCCTCTTAAAACAGCGGCCACACATGAATAAACCACAGTAATACCCCACAAAGAGTACAGTCGCTCTCTGTTCCTTTCACACAAATTGCCTCTTTCCTTCTTAAACGCAGTCATTCATGCGCTCTCACTCTCATTCTTTCTTTCTCATTCACCCACTGACACATTCGCTCTCTCTCTCCCTATCACTCTCCCCCCCCCCCTCTCTCTCTCTCTCTCTCTCTCTCTTCACACACACACACACACACACACAAACACACGCACACACACACACGCACACACACATGTTGACTCTGTGATAATGTTGCAAACATTAAGAAATTCGGAGAAGCGTAACTATATCAATTTGAGGAAAGATACTCTGGTCCGGAAACGACTGATTCGAAAATTGCAAGTGAAAATCGTTATGATACCTCTGACAGTGGAATACATATACTGTTACTGTTGTTGCTAAGATTCTATGGCAGCTAACAGTCATAGATGATAGTGTGGATCAAAACAAGTGCAAACTGTCCAGTAAATATGGGCAGTAAAATGTATACCTTAAGTAGTATGGGCAGTTGTTCAGCTTCAGTACAGTGAAAAACATCTCTTCTGCAGAACAAGTGCCCATAGCTTGAGGTATGTAATTTTAAGCCGATATTTACTGGAGATATTTTTCTTGCTCTTGTCCATACTACTTCCTCGAAAAATACGAGTATGCAAACTAAAGAGCTTTCAGCAGAAGAGATGTGTTTCACAGTATCCAGCATCAACAACAGCACATAGCTCTTAAGGAATGCATTGTAGATCTTATGTTTATTGGGCATTTTTTCATGTTCTGTCCCATACTACCACCCCTGACAGTTGTCTCGCTACAGGCTTAGCAACAACAGCACTGGTGCAAATATTCCACTGTCAGAAGTAGCAGAACGATTTCGCTTCTATATTTCGACTCGGTGGTTTCGGAGCAGTGGCTCTAAGCACTATGGGACTTAACATCTGAGGTCATCAGTCCCCTGGACTTAGAACTACTTTAACTAACCTAAGGACATCACACACATCCATGCCCGAGATAGGATTCGAACCTGCGACCGTAGCAGCAGCGCGGTTCCGGACAGAAGCGTCTAGAACCGCTCGGTCACAGCGGCCGGCTTTGGAGCAGTGTCCCTTATCTCAAATTGATACATTTATACTTTTCTATTGTCCGTGAAAGTTTGTAATATCATCGCAGAATCTGCCTCTGTATATACAACAATATTATGAAAAGGATAGATTGCTTCTCACTGCAGAGAGGGGGAGTTGAGTCACAGACAGGAAGAATGAAAAGAGTTCTAAACATTTAAGCTTTCCGACGAAAAAGTCCTACCTTGGATGTAGAAAATACACAACCAAGGACGGAACTCTCTCTCTCTTTCTCTGTCTCTCTCTCCCACCCACATACACACACAATCTCTCTCTCTCTCTCTCTCTCTCTCTCTCTCACACACACACACACACACACACACACACACACACACAGACACGACCCATGTCTCCAGTCACTGTGGTTGTGATGAAATGTTGTTTAGGTAACCAGGGGGACATTAAACAGCATCATTGCGTTCCTCTTAACTTTGTTCCCTACTGAGATATGAAAAGCAGTGCGTCTTTTTTAAATAGCCCCCTGTATTTTTTATTCGGTAATCCACTTCCTCTTCTCAAGACCAGTTCAAAAACGTATCACAGCGTACCATTCCCGTAAACATGTCGTTATTAAAAACGTTACACAAAGCTAACTCTGACTCTCCTTTACCAGTACACACTGCAACAACTTAGGGTAATGTAACTCGTCCACTTGCTGAAGCCGACAGTAAACAAATGGAAGCTTAAGGGAAATGCACACCGGTCATTCAGTCACCCGTCTTCAGTTGAAGGTTTGTGTAAGTACAATGCACACCAACGAAGAGAAGGGAGAAATGCTACTCATCTATGGCGAATGTAAGTTGGAAAAACAGTAACTACAATAAAATATTCTTATTTACAATGTTATGGTCAAGAATACTTAATCTATTCGTAGATGATACCATTCTGTTTGCTAAATGCTTACATAAAATCCTGGTATTCTACTGTCTTATAGAAGTCAAGAGGGTACAACGTAATATCGGAATACAATTCTTCAGGCTTTCCCGGCGTGGCGTTGTCATGTTGATTAATCGAGTTTCTGCCGGTTATTCGCGTCATTCCTGCACGATATTTCAGCTACGTGACTGGCAGTCTTCTTCAGGTTCTGTCCGATACTCAGCGGACAGCGCCTGAAGAAGACTGCGAGTCACGTAGTTGAAATACCGTGCAGGAAAGACGCGAATAACCGGCAGAAACCCAATTAATCAACATAATATCGGAATGCTCATTACAAAGGTTGCATCTTCCCATAACTCAGTGAAGATTAAATAAGTATGTGATATACAGGGTAGTCCATTGATCGTGACAGGGCCAAATATCTCACGAAATAAGCGTAAAACGAAAAAGTTACAAAGAACGAAACTTGTATAGCTTGAGGGGGAAACCAGATAGCGCTATAGTTGTCCCGCTACATGGCGCTGACATAGGTCAAACGGATATCAACTGCGTTTTTTTAAAAGTAGGAACCCCCATTTTTCATTACATATTCGTGCAGTACGTGAAGAAACATGAATGTTTTAGTTAGACACTTTTTTCACTTTGTGATAGATGGCGCTGTAATAGTCACAAACATATGGCTCACAATTTTAGATGAACTGTTGGTAACAGTTAGGTTTTTTAAATTAAAATACAGATCGTAGGTACGTTTGAACATTTTATTTCTGTTGTTCCAATGCGATACATGTACCTTTGTGAACTTATCATTTCTGAGAACGAATGCTCTTACAGCGTGTTTACCTGTAAATACCACATTAATGCAATAAACCCTCAAAATGATGTCCGTCAACCTCAACGCATTTGGCAATACGTGTAACGACATTCCCTTCAACAGCGAGTAGTTAGCCTTCTGTAATGTTCGCATAGGCATTGACAATACGCTGACGCATGTTGTCAGGCGTTGTCGGTGGACCACGATAGCAAATATCCTTCAACTTTCCCCACAAAAAGAAATTCGGGGACGTCAGATCCGGTGAACGTGCGGGCCACGGTATGGTGCTTCGACGACCAATCCACCCGTCATGAAATATGCTATTCAATACCGCTGCAACCGCGCGCGAGCTATGTGCCGGACATCCATCATGTTGGAAGTACATCGCCATTCTGTCATGCAGTGAAACAACTTGTAGTAACATCGGTAGAACATTACGCAGGAAATCAGCATACATTGCACCATTTAGATTGCCATCGATAAAATAGGAGGCAATTATCTTTCCTCCCATAATGTCGCACCATTCACTAACCCGTCAAGGTCGCTGATGTTCCACTTGTCGCAGGAATCGTGGATTTTCCGTTGCGCAGTTGTGCATATTATGCCGGTTTACGTTACCGCTGTTGGTGAATGACGCTTCGTCGCTAAATAGAACGCGTGCAAAAAATCTGCCGTCGTCCCGTAATTTCTCTTGTGCCCAGTGGAAGAACTGTACACGACGTTTAAAGTCGTCGCCATGCAATTCGTGGTGCATAGAAACACGGTGCGGGTGCAATCGATGTTGATGTAGCAGTCTCAACACCGACGTTTTTGAGATTCCCGATTCTCGCGCTGTTTGTCTGCTACTGATGTGCGGATTATCCGCGACAGCAGCTAAAACACCTACTTGGGCATCATAATTTGCTGTAGGTCATGGTTGACGTTTCACATGTGGCTGAACACTTCCTGTTTCCTTAAATAACGTAACTATGCGGCGAACGGTCCGGACACTTGGATGATGTCGTCCAGGATACCGAGCAGCATACATAGCACACGCCCGTTGGGCATTTTGATCACAATAGCCATACATCAACACGATATCGACCTTTTCCGCAATTGGTAATCGGTCTATTTTAACACGGGTAATGTATCACGAAGTGAATACCGTTCGCACTGGCGGGAAGTTACGTGATAGCACCTACTTATACGTTTGTGACTATTACAGCGTCATCCATCACAAAGCGAAAAATGTGGTCCAACTAAAACATTCACATTTCTTTACGTACTATAAGAATATGTAATAAAAAATGGGGGTTCCTATTTTAGAAAACGCAGTTGATATCCGTTTGACCTATGGCAGCGCCATGTAGCGGGTCAACCAAAGCGCCATCTGGTTTCCCCCTTCAAGCTAGACGAGTTTCGTTCTTTCTAGTTTTTTCGTTTGATGCTTACTTCGTGAGATATTTGGCCCGGTCACGATCAATGGACCACGCTGTATAACTGCACTACATCTAAGAGCCATGGGGATCTGTTTAGAAATAGCAATTTGTGAGAACGCATTTGATTCCTTCAGTGCTAGGTCATAATATTGACTTTCGTAAAGTGTGAATGTAAATGTAGAGGTCATTTATTCATTGTACAGACGGCAAACATCCAGAGACTGACTGAAGGTCATCATTACTCTCTACTTGTACATTAATTTCCGTCTGATTCGTTATTTTCTTAAAGTTGATAATGATCTCGATGATTTATTGTTAAGTGACAAACCGAAGCCTATAAAACTCTGAAAACCTAAGTGTTGCGTTAAAACGGGATTTTTGGTCCCTGAAGCTTGATATTTCTGCACAAAAAGCGTCGTAAATGAAGATGGTAATTCTCTATACACGGTCCAGTCACATTTCTGTGACCACCACCTACGGTTGACGTCAAAGTGCAATAAATGCTCAACGACGGAAAGTGGCAACACTACCAGTGGAGAGCGTATAAAGCGTGTCGGGGTGACGCGAAAAACAATCCAGCCGTTGTGTTGCGGAAACGGAATGATTTATCTGAGATACAAAACGGCATGATCATTCGTTTTTGGGCCAAAGGGGGATGCATTTCTGAAGCGGCTATGTATGCAAACTGTTCACGCGTAGCCATGGTTAAATTATACCGTGCATCACAAATTGGCACTACCCAAACTGCCTCCAAAGCAACTGTGGTGCATCATGGGTGACGGATCACATCGGTAAACGACGGCTGCAGAGATGAGTACGTGCGGACAGACGAGCAACTGTTGAGCAGCTGAGCAGCCAGACGAACTACGGGGCTAGCAACAGTGTCTCGTCAACGATAGTTCAGCGAACACTGCCGCGTATGAGCCTCCACAGCAGGCGGTTGGTTTATGCACCCATCGATCGACGACGAAGTTTCGAATTTGCACGCCGTACAGCAACTGAACGTCAACTGAGTGGCGACAGGTAACCTTTTCAGACGAATCACGTTTTATGCTCTGTCATACAGATAGCCGTTGACGTGTATGGCGTGAAACGCCCTGAACCGAACACCGTGCAACCAGGAGGGAGCGATATGGTCTGCGGAATGATTCCGTGGCATTGCCTGTGTGATTTCGCCTTTCTGAAAGGCACAATGGATCATCGCAAGTATGCATCTGTCCTTAGGGACCATGTTTACCCCTACATGCATTTCGGTTATCCTCGGCACGATGACATCTACCAGTTGGACAATGCAACGTGTGCCGGTCAGTGTGGCCGAGCGGTTCTAGGCGCTACAGTCTGGAACCGCGCGACCGCTACGGTCGCAGGTTGAAATCCTGCCTCGGGCATGGATGTGTGTGATGTCCTTAGGTTAGTTAGGTTTAAGTAGTTCTAAGTTCTAGGGGACTGATGACATCAGATGTTAAGTCCCATAGTGCTCAGAGCCATTTGAACCAATGCGACGTGTCACAGAACTCACAGTGAACGTGAGTTGTTCGAAGAACACGGGGATGGATTTCCCGTACTCCCCTGGCCACCAAATTCTCTGGATTTGAACCCAGTCGAGAATCTGTGAGACCAACTCGATCGGGCTGTTCGCGGCATGGGTCTCCAACAGGGAATCATAAGGGAGCTGGCCACAGCACTGGAGTCGGCACGGCTCCACATCCCTGTCAGTACCTTCCAGAACCTCACTGACTCTCTTTCTGCACGTTTCGCTTCGGTCCGTGCAGAAAAAGGTTTCTATCGAGGCTTTGGCATGTTGTCACATTATTGTGACTGGATATTGCGTACACTAACTTTGAGGTTCGCCGATGACATTGTAATTCTGTCAGGGACAGCAGAGGACTTAGAAGAGCAGCTGAACGGAATGGACAGTGTCTTGAAAGGAGGGTATAAGATGAACATCAACAAAAGCAAAACGAGGATAATGGAATGTAGTCGAATTAAGTCGGGCGATGCTGAGGGAATTAGATTAGGAAATAAGATAAAGTAGTAAAGGAGTTTTGCTATTTGGGCAGCAAAATAACTCATGATGGTGGAAGTAAAGAGGATATAAAATGTAGACTGGCAATGGCAAGGAAAGCGTTTCTGAAGAAGAAAAATTTGTTAACATCGAGTATAGATTTAAATGTCAGGAGTCATTTCTGAAAGTATTTGTATGGAGTGAAGCCTTTTATGGAAGTGAAACGTGGACGATAAATAGTTTAGACAAGAAGAGAATAGAAGTTTTCGAAATGTGGTGCTACAGAAGAATGGGTAGATCACATTAGATGGGTAGATCATATAACTAATGAGGAGGTATTGAATAGAATTGGGGAGAAGAGAAGTTTGTGGCACAACTTGACTAGAAGAAGGGATCGGTTGGTAGGACATGTTCTGAGACGTCGAGGGATCACCAATTTAGTATTGGAGGGCAGCGTGGAGGGTAAAAATCGTAGAGGGAGACCAAGAGATGAATACACTAAGCAGATTCAAAAGGATGTAGGCTGCAGTAGGTACTGGGAGATGAAGAAGCTTGCACAGGATAACGTAGCATGGAGAGCTGCATCAAACCAGTCTCAGGACTGAAGACCACAACAACAGCAACGTCAAAGCAATTGTAACGGCTTCCCTGTAATTAAAAAATGACTGTCGATAACTAAAAAAGTATAACTGTACGCCCTCCGGAGCTTGTTACACACCGGCCGCTGTGGTCGAGTGGTTCTAGGCGCTTCAGTCCGGAACCACGCGGCTGCTACGGTCGCACATTCTAATCCTGCCTCAGGCACAGATGTGTGTGATTACCTTAGGTTAGTTAGGTTTAAGTAGTTCTAGGGGACTGTTGACCTTAGACGTTAAGCCCCATAGTGCTCAGAGCCATTTGAACCATTTTTTGTTACACGTATGCGTTTGTTTATGTGGCCGAACTACAATTATTTTTCTGTTTGACATTTTCTTGTAAATGAACACACGATTTGCCCTAAACAGATATCTGTGAAAGGCATATTTACGAAAAGTGCGTTGTTGTGCCTTAAAGCTGATAACCATCACTAATAACTTTTCAAAACTGTTTATCTACTCACTACCAAACAGTTTTACACTATCACTATGTTGCAGTCATGTCTTACTATACAGGGTGATTCAAAAAGAATACCACAACTTTAGGAATTTAAAACTCTGCAACGACAAAAGGCAGAGCTAAGCACTATCTGTCGGCGAATTAAGGGAGCTGTAAAGTTTCATTTAGTTGTACATTTGTTCGCTTGAGGCGCTGTTGACTAGGCGTCAGCGTCAGTTGATGCTAAGATGGCGACCGCTCAACAGAAAGCTTTTTGTGTTATTGAGTACGGCAGAAGTGAATCGACGACAGTTGTTCAGCGTGCATTTCGAACGAAGTATGGTGTTAAACCTCCTGATAGGTGGTGTATTAAACGTTGGTATAAACAGTTTTCTGTGCCATTTCAGCCAATAAAGTTTTTGGTCCCTTTTTCTTCGAAGGTGCTACTGTAACTGGACTACAGTATCTGGAGATGTTAGAGAATTGGCTGTTCCCTCAGCTCGAACAAGAAGCACAACAATTCATATTTCAGCAGGATGGAGCGCCACCACATTGGCACTTATCTGTCCGTAACTACCTGAACGTCAACTACCCGAGGCGATGGATCGGCCGCCAGGCAGCACGTGACAGAGCACTTCATCACTGGCCTCCAAGAAGCCCTGATCTTACCCCCTGCGATTTTTTCTTATGGGGGTATGTTAAGGATATGGTGTTTCGGCCACCTCTCCCAGCCACCATTGATGATTTGAAACGAGAAATAACAGCAGCTATCCAAACTGTTACGCCTGATGTGCTACAGAGAGTGTGGAACGAGTTGGAGTATCGGGTTGATATTGCTCGAGTGTCTGGAGGGGGCCATATTGAACATCTCTGAACTTGTTTTTGAGTGAAAAAAAACCTTTTTAAATACTCTTTGTAATGATGTATAACAGAAGGTTATATTATGTTTCTTTCATTAAATACACATTTTTAAAGTTGTGGTATTCTTTTTGAATCACCCTGTATACTCATTTTTTTCTACGAGTCAGCATTTTGCAGTTCACAATACATTATCGTAGCAACCTTATTGGGCAATAAACGTTTACAGCCACGCAGCTTAGATAGTGCATTCCTCTACTACTCTGGGCAATGATGAAGTTGAAATTTGTAGATAGATGGTGCACACACAATAGCGTTCTCGCTGCTGAACCAACACAGTCGAGTGAATTAATATTCTCAGGATTCATGTATTTGGTATGGACGTTGTTGGTCATTGCGAATGGAATCCAGGATAAGGACCATTGTGGAGGCAAGTTGTGGCTCTGATGTCTGACCCTATGTTGAGTTTTCTATGGTCCCTCCTTGAAGATGACAGCAAGTGAGCAGGTCAGTGTATTCAGTGGTGCCTGAGAGCATTAAGCGGTCACCTGTGGCATGTGATGTTTCCAGATGTTCTCTCATCCTACTTTATATTTCATAACAGAAGCTATGTTTTCTGTTCTGGAACGGAAGCTTTGCTACCCTCCTACGACTTCATATTCGTCTCTAGAGATGTATTCTGTTTTTCTGCTTGTCATTTTGGTATTTGATGTAATATTTAGTTTGTGCTGCTAGCGGTACTATCTGTTGACGCTGGGCAGTATTTGGGTGTGTAGCTCGAATAAATAACAACTTTGTGATTGACAGACCGATGTGCGGGGGTGGGGAGTGTCAGTGTTGGCTTCGTGTAACTAGCCTCTCTTGCCTCCGTATGTACTTATAAAATATACAACACAGCGAGAGAGTGCTACGCGCCCTCGTGCGTGCATGTGCGCGCCTGTGTGCGTGCATGTGTGTGTGTGTGTGTGTGTGTGTGTGTGTGTGTGTGTGCTTTTGTGTACGCTCGAGTGCACTTGGCTCTAACAACTCGACTGGCCGAACGTGAGTCACAGAGCTATTTTATACGAAGTGTAGCCGGATGATGCTGCTACCTGCAGCGAAACTGATAAAATTTGTACTCAACCTGATATTTCTCATATCACACAGTGCAGAAATCGATAACCGTATATGATGTTGAAGTGCTGACCTCTCTGGTAGGAAATGTAAACACGGCAATAGTCTAAAGTTGTTTAGCATACGCAAAATTGTATGACTGCGTGAAGGTCTAAGTAAGGTATTACTAGGTTAAACACGACTATTGTTCGAAACTTGAGTGCGTGACTCCAGCAGCGATTGTAGGACAGTTGAGAACTAGCCACTAGAAATCGTGTTGTAGCGTGCCTGTCGTGAACGTTTCCTGCAAACCTATGTAATTTGCCAGGATTTATCAAATAGTGCAACAATAATAGACGGGCCGTACAAAATGTGATACTAAGTGAGGTTTAGACAAATGAGCAACGCACCATTTGCTACCATCACATGCAACAATGCTCCCTTTGGTAGAGTGGCCCAGATCATTTACACCATATGTAGGTTTGCTCTCTAAAAGGCCTTTATCCCATTATCACAGCTATATATCTATTCGACGGTAACATGCATCACATCATCATTTAGCACAACTATGTATCCATTATCAGGAATTATGAACATACGTGCGATTTGCGACGCTTTCACTCTCCACAATATCGTCTTGACTGATTTTCTCTGTGCTTTGGTTAATTTGTGCCGCCATATTACACCAATGTGGCGCACTGCACAGTTCGTTATCTGAAGCAACGCCTTAGTGTTTTCATAATTAATAAATCACTATAAAACCACCTTGCACAATACTGACTCAACTAGATTAACGAAACAGTATTTTTGTTATGACGTCATTACTGTGTAATCAGCCTGTTTATTGTGCAAATACATGTGTGTACAAAATCGAGCGAGCGAGAGAGAGAGAGAGAACATGAGTCATTTTAATTTAAAAAAATGTTCAAATGTGTCTGAATTGCTAAGGGACCAAACTGCTTAGGTAATCGGTCCCTAGACTTACCCACTACTTAAACTAACTTATGCTAAAAACAACACACACAGCCATGCCCGAGGCAGGACTCGAACCTCCGGCGGGAGACGCCGTGCAGTCCGTGACGTGACGCCTCAAACCGCGCCGCCACTCCGCGCGACTCATTTTAATTAATTTTCAATTACTGATCAATCGGATTTGTTTCTTCTTTGTCTGTTTACCGTGAATATTTATTGTCTGTTATCAATCTCTCAGTGCCATTATTTCTTTCTGTCAGCGGGACTTTTATAAGTTCTCAGACAATTTTCTTGATTTATTTATTTCTTGAACATTTTGCTACCACGAGATCACGATGAGAGCAGCGTCCAATGCGGTTGGGATTTGTCTAAACACTGGTCTTCGCGCACTTCTATTGAAGCAAAACAGACCGGTACTGATCGTCTTTATTACGATGCGTAGAAGTTCATGTTATGGCTGGATCGTAATCATATGCCATTTGCGTAACTGCAAACTGTCGTTTGGTGTTATACTTTGCGATGGTTAACTCTTTTGATCCAGCTGAGCACCAGGTACACGTTGTAACCTGCCTTTGCGGTGACGTGCCGTTGAAATATGTAATGCATCACTAATACAAGGCATTTGTCCAGAAAGACTGAAATATGCCGTTGTTAAACCCCTCTTTAAGAATAATGATATCTTAGCAACAATAATACACGCAGAAAATCCCAGTCTGGATTTCAGAAGTGTTGCTCTAAAGGGAATGCCTTTTACATGTTCAGTCACCGGATTTTACAAGCATTAAATAATAAAATAGCGCCGGTTGCTATTTTCTGCGACTTATTTAAGGCATTTGACTGTATGAATCATAATATTCTCGTAGATAAATTGAAGTTTTATAGGACCAATGGTATAGCCAACCAATGAATAATGTCAAATCTAACCAAATGAATTCAAAAAGTTGCAATCAGTAATTCAGTGAATATAGTGTGGGTTCGTAATTCGGACTGGGGAGAAAAACATGTATGAGGTTCCCCAAGGCTCTATCTTAGGTCCATTACTGACACTTATATATGTAAACGATCTTCCGTCTAACACACAACAAGTAGAGTTAGTTGTTTTCGTAAATGACACTAGTATTGTAATTAGCCCAAGCATACATACAGAAACAGAACAAATTGTAAACAAAATGTTTAAAAGTATCGTTGACCGGTTTTCTGCGAATAGTTTCGCCCCCAATTTTAAAAAGACATAACATATTCAGTTCAACTCATCTAAGGGAATTACACCAATGATCAATGTAACACCTGCCGAGGAAATAAATAGGGTGGAAACTTCAGAATTGTAGATGTACATATTGATGAGGATTAAACTGGGAAAAGCACATTCTGGACCTCATCAAACAACTTAGTTCAGCTATATTTTCACCTGGAGCCATACCCAGTCTTACAAACTAAAATCCGGCCGATAAGACCACGAAGGTCCAATGATACCAACCGGCCAACGTGTCATCCTCAGCCCACAGGCGACACTGGATATAGATATGGGGCATGTGGTCAGAACAGCGCTCTCCCGCCCTTGGGGAGAGAGAAATCAGCAAGCTGGCAGATTTGCATAATTTCCTTCGATAATGTCATATTGAACAATGTTCTGAGGTAACTCATCTTTAAGAAAGAAAGTATTCATTGCATAAAAACATGCTGTTGGATTAGATTAGATTAGATTAATTATTCATTACATAGATCCATAAAATAGGGAATCCTCCTCGGTGTGGAACATGTCAGATAGACACAGTACAAAAACGTAATTAGAAAAACTTGAGTTTCATTAATTTTAATGATCCTCAGTCAATAAAGAGTAAAATTAGGTACATGAATTAAATTTAAACTTCTAATATTTACAGGTTTAATGCTTACATCTGCTTTCATTAAATCCATCATTCAGACATTTGCCAGTTTCTTGGTTATTACAACCAAGTATTGTCATAAATTAAAGTAAATTATTCATTTCAGTGATCCTCAGTTAAGAACAGTCAGATTATGTACAAGTTTTAAAATTAAACTTCCACTATTTACAGACGTAAGACTTACATCTGCTTTCCATACATCCATCATTCCATACATCCATCATTCACACAGTAGGTAGTTACTTGGCTGTTACAACCAACTATTGTTAAAAATTAAAGTATAATAAATTTTCATTAAAATGATCCACTGCACTTGTTGAGAAAGTCATGGGTGGAATAGAAGGAGTCGGCCACCAAAAATTTTTTAAAATTGTGTTTAAATTGTGCCTTGTCTGAAACAAAACTCTCAATGGTTGTTGGTAACTTATTGAAAATGTGCGTTGCTGAATACTGGACTCCTTTCTGGGCAAGAGTAAGTGATTTTAAATCTTTATGTGTATTGTTCTTATTCCTAGTATTGATACTGTGTACTAAGCAGTTAGTTGGAAAAAGAGATGTATTATTAAAGAATAATATGCGGTGCTCACCCACCACCTCTTGTAGTCATCTGTTTAAGAAGTTGCGCATACTGACTACTGCTTCACAGTAAATTTATTCCTTCACGAAGTTTCTTGTAAATAATCCACTACAGTTAAAAATGAACAATGATGTACGCAATTACTGTACAATACCAGTAGGAAAAATGATAATCATTACTCCACAGGAAGATTGTCTTTAAGACAAAAACAGCTGCACAGTGCTGCAAAGACTTGTTTTGATCACTTACCCAGCGATATAAAATGTCTCACAGACAGCAAATTAAAATTTGAAAACAAACTGAGAAAATTTCTCCTTGAGAATTCGTTCTGTTCCGTAGAAGAATTTCCATTACTGAACGTGTAACAGGTGGTGGGTGGGACTCACTGACTCACAAAATATGTATATCATTTTTCCTTTCTGGAAAAAGTTAGAAATGTAACCATATGTATAAATTAATTTTCGATGTGAATGTAAAATGATTCTTTCCACATCATTACGATCTATAGTGCAACATGCTCCATGGAACATGAAAGTAACTGACCAACTAACTAATTAATAAAAGCTGAGTATACTTACCTTATAAACATCCAGCTGGCCACAGAAGACATCGAACTGGCTGTACAGGCTCTCGAGCATGCTGATGACCATCATGGGCGTGGCGTTGGAGCAGATGGACGTGAAGCCGACGATGTCGCTGAACAACATCGTCACATTGTCGTGCGTCGTCGCTTCGATGGTTTTACCTATAATGGTGGCATTCCCAAGCACAAATACCGACTCTTATTTAACTCCACTCAGTTAACGCGATGAAACGGCATGCAGTTTCTATTCACAAACTGTACGGGATATATTTAAATTCTCCTTACATTTACTGGGACAGTAGAAGACTGTGGGAAGATAATAATAAATAGGAACGTAGGCCCACATGGGTACACATGGTGCACGAACAAACACTTGAAACAAGATGTTTTACACTGATAAACCTTTTTGGTGACACGGTTCTAATTGTCTGAGAAATACTGACCGATTAATCGAGTAAGACGATCAGTGGTGACAGCTGTTTCAGTCGTGGAGCGGGTTGTGGAAGATCGTGATCTCTGCACGCGCCGTGTGTGTCTTAGAACTGGACGGTGTCACAGTATTACTTTGTAAATATGCAAGACGCACTAAACTGCTACCGCATTTCACCCGCCACACGCGGGATATACAGGGTGGTTCAAAATTAATGGGACACAAAGTATTTCTGTGACTGCAGTTATGATCTTATTTCAGAAATAAACATGTAGACTGAAAGGTTAATTCTCATAGTTTCCATTGGCATTCACAGATGTTCCATTTGTGAGACGGCAGATGTCTATCCGGCACTTCATTTCCTGTAAGACCCATTCCCAATCAACGGAGTTAACCGTGCCAACTATCCGATGCCTTAGCTGCTGTAAGTCCTGAGGAAATGAAGGTGCGTACATAAACCATATCCTTCATACGTTCCCAAAAGAAAAACTAATGGTGTAAGGTCGGGCAACTTGCGGGACACAACAGGAACGACATATCATTAGACTCACGTCTGACTGCTACGATTAGTTATGGCGCAGAAAACATTAAATTTCGGAGGATGACGCTGATGTCTCACAGAGGCTCAAGGGTTTTGTGCACCCCATATTCTCAGATTATACTTGTTCATCTTCTCACTTAAGTGAAATATGGCTGCCTCAGAAATCTTTTTGCGAAACCATCCACCTCTTCCGCGCTTGAAAATCAATGCAAAATCGCCTCCGTTTTCGGTCATCGGCTGGTTTTAGCGCTTGCAACATTTGAATTCTGTAAGCCGTGAATTGCAGGCGCTTGTGCAACAGGCATTACACTGTTGATTACGACACATTCACTTCTTTGCTGGCACGAGGCGTGGATTTTCAGGGGCTTCTTTCGTAGAACGTACGGATGTCTTCCAATACATCATTATCGGCAGATGGCCGTCTTGTGGTTTTTTGCTTTCGCAATATACATCCTGTCTCTCCGAGTTACTTTGCCCATCTAGCAGTGTTGTGCCACTTGATCAAATTTAATCTAATGCTAACGTCAGCAGTGAACAATGACGAAGCTTTCCTTTGTTTGATTGTTGCCAACCCAAACTGTGAGAGTTATGCTTTCAGTCTACAAGTCTATTTCTGAAATAAATTGTTACTGTAGTCTGTCCTATTCATTTTGAAACACCATGCACTATCATTTAGTTGCATGGAAACAGTTTTCACAGTTTTAAAATTTTTTTTGGGGGCAGAGGTGTGGGAAAATGGATTGAGGTGGAGGAAATGTTTATCAGTTTTCTGGATGGTACCACGTGGCTCACGACGATTCCCGCCATTATCTTCTTCTCAGAGAAGCACCAACACCAAAGTCTACACCAACGTCCTCAATTACAGTGGAATTTCGCCTAGCGGGCATAATTTGTTCCAGAATCTTACTCGTACTGCGAATTATTCGTTAAGCGAATCAATTTATCCCATATAAATTAATGTAAAATACGATCATGCGTTGGAGAATAGACTCGTATTCTATTCTCCAACAATCAAAGGTTGGCAAAGGACACTGGAGTCTACTCAGGTTGCCGATACTTGTTTGCAGAAACAAACCACTCGGAAATGTCCACCGAAATTTGAGAAATCAATCGGACCTCATGGACTTTAATGCAGCTCTGCCAATAAACCCTACTCCCACATCCTAGAAGGCATGAGTCGTGAGGAGCCCCTAGGCAATGTATGACACACAGTGGATACAGGCTACAAAGCCAATGGGAGAGGATGAAAGGCGAACTTATTTCCGGCGCGTTTAAATAACCGGAACATATTGGCTAAGGGAGATAACACCGAAAGAAAATCCTGTTCCTCCTAGATGGGGGCATTGAAATCACTCATCATAATAATCTGATCAGTAGCACTGTATTTACTCAGAGTCTTCTCTAGTTCTTCATAGAAGCTTTCAGACTCATCTTTTTTCCCTTCTTCAGGTGCATATACGCTTATCAGTTTCAGCCTGACTACAAGTATTCTTTCACTTACGGATGTACAATCTTGAAAGTCTTTTTCCCATTTTTTATGCAGGAGTAGTGCTAGACCTTTGCTTGGTCTTTTATGTTGTTCAAAACAACTATAGCATATAATGTAATCCCCTACATATTTATTTCCTCTTAATTTTTTTTAGTTTCTGTGAGTGCTGCAGCATCGATATTCATGTCGCTTAGTATGTTTTCTAATTCTACCTTCTTTTGGGAAATTCCTCTCACATTCCATGTTTCTACTTTGATGTGCCCATTTATCCATCTTCGTTTGTGCTTTTTCATAGCCTTGTCATTTACCTTTGAGACGATCCTGTTTCCGAGGCTCGTTTGAGTACTGGGAGTAGTCTGTGTTTTCTGAGAGTTGGTTACCAGCCAGAATAGGAAATATCCCAGTAACAAACGTTATAGGTCCATTTGGAGAACCAATATGTAATGAGAATGGAAAATTACTAAGAGATTTCGCACTTGCAACAATTTAAAAATCACAAATTCACTTTTTAAGAGAAAGGATATACACAAGTATACTTGGGCCAGCAGAGGTCTTAGATCAATAATTGACTACATCTTAGTAAATGATTAGCTAGCGGGCCAAGTAAGGGATACAAGAGTTTATAGGGGACAAGATATAGGATCAGATAATTTCTTACTAATCTCCAGAATAGATCTTTTCGCAAAATGGAAGAAAATAACTAAACAAGTAACAAACCAACAAGACCAAGGCATCTATGCATTAAGGCATCAAGGGATCTACCTACACAGGAACAGTCTTTTAAATAATTTACTATATGCTGATGATGCAGTGATCCTAGCAGATAAGGAAGATGACCTTCAGAAAGGAATCTACTAGGGATGAGAAATTCCGCCTTATGCAAGACACCTTTTTTTTTCAAATGGCTCTGAGCACCATGGGACTTAACATCTATGGTCATCAGTCCCCTAGAACTTAGAACTACTTAAACCTAACTAACCTAAGGACATCACACACATCCATGCCCGAGGCAGGATTCGAACCTGCGACCGTAGCAGTCGCGCGGCTCCGGACTGAGCGCCTAGAACCGCTAGACCACCGCGGCCGGCCCTTTTTTTTCCTTTTTTTGTTACACCCATACATGTTTCAGCACTTTTGTGCTATCATCAGTGGGTTAAATTTTTTATTTTTAACTGTAAAATTGATCTAAAGAGAGTAGACAAAATAAACCACAAAATACAAAAACAAACAACACGAAACTATGAAACACACACATAAACACAACACAACACAAAAAAAATCAGCAGACAGTAGGCAACAAATGGCACATAATGACTTACAACAACAAAGTCACACACATGGTGGGTAATATACTAAAGAAACAAGGACCCAACATCGCATACAGAACCAACAACACAATACAAAGCAGACTTGGAAGAAATACCACCAACACTGACAAATACAGCAGGTCTTGTATATACCACCTTCCTTGCAACTGCTGTCAATCTGTGTATGTGGGACAAACATGTAGGAATTTCAGAACCAGGTATACAGAACAACTCAGAGCACTGAAAAGCAATAGCTCACACTCAACATTTGTAGACCACTTGATAACATACAATCACCACCCAACAAACATTGAAACTGCCTTACACATCATAAAAACTAGTAGCAGCTTATACCAAAAAGTAACCATAGAAGAAAACTATCACATCCAAAAGTCAATAGTCCAAGGAAAGAAAGCACTCAATGAATACAATTACTGTGCAACAAAACCCTCTTCGCCACGACAGAACCCACACCAAAACTAATGATGGAAAAAAAAAAAATCCTTCTCCCTCCATCGTCCCCCTCCTCTCTCTCTCCCTCTCTGCCCCAGTCCTCAACGCACACACGCACACGCACATAAACCATACATCACTGACACAAAATACAATTCAAACCCGCGCACCTCACCCAGCCAAAATGCGACACAACATTATCGACAAATAAATTTGTAGCTCACGTAGACACTGGTTTCAAAAAATGTTTAAATGTGTGTGACTTCCTAAAGGACAAAACTGCTAAGGTCATCGGTCCCTAGACTTACATACTAATTAAACTATCTTTAACTTATGCTAACAAGAACACACAAACCCCTGCCCGGGGGAGGACTCGAACCTCCGACTGGAGGGGCCGCGCAGTCCGTGCAAGAAGCTTCAAACCGCGTGGCCACCCCGCGCGGCTGCCACTGGTTTACTGCGCTGACGAAATTCAACATACGATGCAACCGATTCCCATGCTTTCAGCATTTCTCTTATTGCGCCAGAAGATTGCTGCTTTGATGTTACAGCCGCCTTCTCCTTCTCTGAAAAACTCACCTCCACAACTTCCTGCTGTGAAACACATTGCATCTCCGTAAGTTCTTTGGTGGTCATTTCTTGGTTGTGATTTTCCACAAACTCCTCGATATCATTGTTATCCATTTCTAGTCCCATGCTCTTGGCCAAAGACACAATATCGCTGACTACAGGCTCCACAGGTACTGCCTCAAATGCCTCAGAGTTACGTTCGACAGTGAAAAGTGTTCATATTCTTGAACGTTCCCACCGGGAGGCGCGAACAGCTAGTGACGTCACACTAAATCGTCGTCAGTCTTTATACGAAACGTCACTCGTTAAGCGAGTCTATGTTTTACAATTTGTTATGCTCCTTGTGCAAATTGTGCGCTGCGGGAGGTGCTCGATAAGCGAGGTTCCATTGTATTTGTTTTGTATGATACGGTCTCTGTCGTTCCTTACAATTTTGCCCTCCACAGTTCCGTTCCGTTATTTCCTGACATCAAAGTCTATTTCAGTGAATTCGCGAAAATTATTAAATGGCCAACCGATTTTGACAGACTACTTATTCATTATCAATAGCTGACAAGAAATTATTGGTCATGTTTAGACTTGCCCATGACCATATAGTGAATAAAGTTTTCCGATTTGTTGGCATGGCAGTGTGGATGTCCAACATGTCTACAACGAATAGTGTACCAGTCGCAGCCACGTATCACGGAGTGAAATAAATGATCATATGGCATTATTGTCCGGAGACCCCCCTCTGCGCTTGTTTGGCCGCCTGTCATTTTGTCGACTTGCGCTTAGCTGAAGGTAAGATGAAATGTCTGGGAGAACACAAACGCCCAGTTTCCCGACTGAAGAAAATCTGCGACCTGGGTAGGAACCGAACCTGGGACTGTAGATCTAGAGCTAATGACACTGAGCACTAGACCAGACATGCGGACACGCGGAATAAGAAGAGTGGTCGCAAAGAGGTCGAAACAAACAAGCACCGGAGAATGTGTCTTGCCTTGCAATGACAACCGGTTTCAAACATAACAAGAATTGCTGTTCTCTGTGACTACATGTCCATATCAATCAGCATCATAGTGAACTCTGCAAAGGCGACTACCTGAAAGGGACATTTGCAAAGCATTGCTCACAATAGCACGTACGTCTGTACGTCTTCAATGGGCCTAACAACACAGGAACTGGAAAGTTAGCTGTTTGGAGGCGTCCAGTGTGATTCGAGGAGTCTTGATTTTGCCACTTTTCAAAGGAAATATACCGTCGAGTGCATCGAAGGTGCAATGAGGCGTTTAACTCGCTGTGTGTGGAGGGTATAGTTCAGACCGCAGGGGGTCCTGTGACGCCTTATTTATTATTTATTTATTGCTTATTTGGCCTGACCAGATTACGGCCGTTAGGCCCATTGTTACATCTGACTAGGAGCACAACACACACAAAAGATATTATAAAAATTCCTTTAATGATAGTAATAATAATAATAATAATAATAATAACAGTAACAGTAGCTGACACTAATAACAAAATGAAAATAATTGTAATTATAACAGAATAGAGCATTGAGAGTGCCACAGATTAGCTTAGCACATCTGAAGCCATGTTTAGTATCATTAGAAGCGGAATGGATAAAGGAAGAGAATAAGACTGAAATGATAGTGAGAATGCCTGTTAGGAAAGAACAGAATGCAGTTCAGGAACTCTGCCGACAAGTTCTGGAGGGGGACTGATCATAATGAGGTGCACAGAATACAGGAGATAAGGTGGACCATTATCTGTCTTTTGAAGTTTAGAAGGAATCTAATTTCCCTATTTTGAGGACTATTGTTCCAAAGTCAGGTCCTTGATACAGAAAATGGTTTAGAAAACATGGCAGTGCTCGGTGATGGTCCAGAGAGAATTTTACTTTGTTGAGAACGAGTATTTCTACTGTGCTGTTCAGATAGTGAGAGCTGAAGACCAATAAGACGGAGTGCAATGATTTGGAAGACGATAGAGCAAACACAGAGTATGAGAGTCTCTACGCTTATAGCCACGTAGCCATGATAGCTGTTCGTAGGCCGGTGTGACATTGTCGAAAAAGCTTAAGACACAACTATACCGTACATAAGCATTCATCGCCAGTTCCAGTCCGCATGAGCTTTCGTATAAAAGTCCTTGGAGAATAGTATCACCACAGTCAGGTATGGGGAATCTTAGGGTCTCTAAAAGCTAGTTTTTAAGCTCGAGAGGAAATACATTTTTATATTCCTGTACTGAGTGAAGTGAAGCTGACGCTTTCTTACAGACTGCACTTGTGAGTTCAATCCAGTCTGAATGATAGTTCGTAATTACGCCCGCAAGCTCTTTGCAGAAGAAGAAAAGCTTATTTGTGTGCCCTTTAGGATTAATGGTGGAAGAGATTCTCTGAATGAGCGTCTAAGATCGATTCCGTTTTGATGGGTTAAGTTTTAAACCTGTGCTGTGCACCAACACTGATAGGGGAAATAAATCGGCATTTACATGCTGGATGGCTGTACACAGGTTTGTTGGATCTGCACTTAGATGTAAATGAATGTTATCAACGTACAGGTGATATATGCAGTGGGAGAGAATAGCTGATGATGATGTTTGGTTTGTGGGGCTCTCAACCGCGCGGTTATCAGCTCCCGTACAAATTCCCAACCCTTACTCAGTCCAATCTTGCCACTTTCATGAATGATGATGAAACGATGAGGACAACACAAACACCCAGTGATCTCGAGGCAGGTGAAAATCCCTGACCCCGCCGGGAATAGAACCCGGGACTCCGTGCTCGGGAGAATAGTTGACACATCATTAACTTATAATGAGAAGAGCAAAGGGCTGAATACTGATTCTTGTTGGGCCATTGATCTTGTATCCCTCCATTGTGATCTTTTTGTTGCAATAATTACACACAGTTGACGTGATAAAAGGTACGAGTGTTTTTCGTGCCATGACTTGAGCTCACTAATTCAAGTTACCGTGGACATGAGCAACGATGTGTATGTGCCGTTCAGAGAGCTGGTTGGCCTCTGTGATCAAAAACTGAATGGAACGATCAACAAACGAACCTTAACGGATGTCCTGTGACGTCCGCAACCACCAAACACAACGATCAACAAGGAGCAAGAAGGGAAAAAAAAGCGGTCTAAGGCGCTGTAGTCATGGAGTGCACGGCTGGTCCTGGCGGAGGTTAGAGTCCTCCCTCGGGCATGGGTGTGTGTGTTTGTCCTTAGGATCATTTAGGTTAAGTAGTGTGTAAGCGTAGGGACTGATGACCTTAGCAGCTAAGTCCCATAAGGTTTCACACACATTTGAACATTTTTTGATGTCTATGTCAACATCTTCGGTGACGAAGCGTTGCTTTTTCTTTTATATCCTCAGGATGCGTCTTCCAAGAAGATAACAGTTTCGTTAATGATACTTCTCGCTAATGTTCTGGGCTGACGATTATTCATGCAATCTATCGTACCTCGTCTGGCGCAGGAGATCTCCAACTCTGTATCAGACTGAAAATGTCTGGGACAGTTGTAATAATGAATGGAGTGTAGTAATCAACATCCCTGTAATTTAGTAGCTCTAAAGGAATTAGTCATCAATGTGAGGCTTCAATTGAATGTAGTAGTACTTTTGGGATATTGGCCATGTCTTGGTATTATAACTGAAGAGCAACAAAATTCAACTCAGGATCAAAGGTCATGGAATGGCGATATGCATATATACAGATGGCGGTAGTATCGCGTACCTTAGGTATAAAAGGGCAGTGCATTGGCGCAGCTGTCATTTGTACTCAGCTGATCACTGTGAAAAAGTTTCCGATGAGGTTATGGCAGCACGATGGGAATGAACAGACTTTGAACGTGGAATAGTATTTGAAGCTAGACGCATGGGACATTCCATTTCGGAAATCGTTAGGGAACTAATATTCCGAGACAGACAGTAATCAAGAGTGTGCCGTTGGTACCAAATTGCAGCTATTACTTCTCATCACGGACAATGCAGTGGCTGACGGCCTTCACTTAACGGCCGGGAGCAGCGGCGTTTGGGTAGACTCGTCAGTGCTAACAGACAAGCAACAATACCTGAAACAACCGCAGAAATGATGGTGGAACGTACGACGAACGTATCCGTTAAATTTGGCGATAATGGGTTGCGGCAGCAGACGACCGACGCTATTGTCTTTGCGAACACCGCTGCATGGTCTGCAGCGCCTCTCCTGGGCTCGTGACCATATCGGTTGGATGTGGAAAACCATGGCTTGGTCAGATGAGTCTCGATTTCAGTTGGTAAAAGCTGACGGTTGGGTTCGAGTCTGGGGCAGACCCCTCGAAGCCAGGGGCCAAAGTTGTCAGCAAGGCACTGTGCAAGCTGGTGGTGGCTCCATAACGGTGTGGGCTGGAACGGACTGGGTCCTCTGGTCCAACTGAACCGATAATTGATTGGGAATGGTTATGTTCGGCTACCTGGAGACCTTTTGCAGCCGTTCATGGACTTCATGTTCCCAAACGGCGATGGAATTTTTATGAATGACAATGCGTCATGTCGCTGGGACACAATTGTACCCGACTGGTTCGAAGACCATTTCGGACAATTAGAGCGAATTGTTTGGCCATCCAGATCGCCGATTGTGAATCTCATCACACATTTGTGGGACATAATCGACAGGTCAGCTCGAGGACAGAATCCTGCACCGGCAACACTTTTGCAATTATGGACGGCTATAGAGGCAGGTGGCTCAACACTTCTACGGCGACCTTCATGTTTAGTCCACACCACATCGAGCTGGCACAAGGCGGTCCGATACGATATTAGGAGTTATGATTTTTGTCTCCTCAGTGTAAAGTAATTCACATATACACAAATCCTGAAGAAACCTGTAGGCTCTCTTCCTCGCCAATTGTTAGAGGTGAGGTTGCAAGCGACTAGTGTGATGTCTACTGCAGGTGACTACTTTTCTGTCAGTGTGCTTTATCTACGAAGACTGATGGCTCATTTACTGGTTCTTGTATCGGGTCTTTTGTGAGCAGACCGGTACCTCTGCCGTGGCCAAGTCTAGTTCCCGTTCTTCGCAGTGCTCCTCGCCACCGGAAGCTCTTGAGCTATCGGTTGCGTTGAGGCGACGGGTGAAGTGCTTTCCCCTGCCGTCGGCGTTTCCGGCAGCCAAGCAGCTAGTGCTCCAGTGCTGTGTGCTCTTAGGCAGTCGATTCTAACGGTCCTGAATGGCACCAGCGGTAAAATACCCGGAGCGGCAAACGTGGGTCGTTTCTGAGGAAACTCCTATACAGCGCCCTGCAGACTACCTGAATGGTTTTTGGACAACATGGTTGTGGAGATGAAGCAGCGATTAGTATGACTAATAAATTATTCGAAAACAGTCTTAATCGCAATTATTATTATTATTATTATACCACCAACCGGTTTTAACCCGACGTCTGGGCGTTTACACCATTGGTCGACTGCTGGTGATGTCACTCCTGTCTACATAACGGCAAACGTTGTGATGCCTCTTGTAAGGAGGAGAAATGCGTACCATCACGTTTCCGACTTTGATAAAGGTCGTATTGTAGCCTATCGCGATTGCAGTTTATCGTATCGCGACGCTGCTGCTCGCGTTGGTCGAGATCCAATGACTGTTAGAAGAATATGGAATCGGTGGGTTCAGGAGGGTAATATGGAACGCCGTGCTGGATCCCAACGGCCTCATATCATTAGCAGTCGAGATGACAGGCATCTTATCCGCGTAGCTGTAACGGATCGTGCAGCCACGTCTCGATCCCTGAGTCAACAGATGGGGACGTTTGCAAGACAACAACCATCTGCACGAACAGTTCGTCGACGTTTGCAGCAGCATGGACTATCAGCTCGGAGACCATGGCTGCGGTTACCTTTGACGCTGCATCACAGACAGGAGCACCTGCGATGGTCTACTCAACGACGAACCTGGGTGCACGAATATCAAAACGTCATTTTTTCGGATGAATCCAGGTTCTGTTTACAGCATCATGATGGTCGCATCCGTGTTTGGCGACATCGCGGTGAACGCACATTGGAAGCATGTATTCGTCATCGCCATACTGGCGTATCATCCAACGTGTTGGTATGGGACGCTACTGGTTACACGTCTCGGTCACCTCTTGTTCGCATTGACGGCACTTTGAACAGTGGACATTACATTTCAGATGTGTTACGACCTGTGACTCTATCCTTCATTCGATCCCTGCGAAACCCTACATTTCAGCAGGATAATGCACGACCGCATGCTGCAGGTCCTGTACGGGCCGTTCTGGATACAGAAAATGTTCTACTGCTGCCCTGGCCAGCACATTCTCCAGATCTCTCACTAACTGAAAACGTCTGGTTAATGGTGGCCGAGCAACTGGCTCTTCACAATACGCCAGTCACTACTCTTGATGAACTGTGGTAACGTGTTGAAGCTGCATGGGCAGCTGTACCTGTACACGCCATCCAAGCTCTGTTTGACTCAATGCCCAGTCGTATCAAGGCCGTTATTACGGCCAGAGGTGGTTGTTCTAGGTACTGATTTCTCAGTAGCTATGCACCCAAATTGCGTGAAAATGTAATCACATCTCAGTTCTAGTATAATATATTTGTCCAATGAATACCCGTTTATCGTCTGCATTTCTGCTTGGTGTAGTAATTTTAATAGGCAGTAGTGTAGAATTGAAATTTCCGTGTCATCTACCGCGGATATAAGGTTCAAATGTGTGTGAAATCTTATGGGACTTAACTGCTAAGGTCATCAGTCCCTAAGCTTACACACTACTTAGCCTAAATTATCCAAAGGACAAACACACACACCCATGCCCGAGGGAGGACTCGAACCTCCGCGGATATAAGGAAAGAGTGACAACAGTACTACGCCGTGCCATCTGTGTGAAGGCGAGCAAGGCCAGTGCATACGGGAGTAGTGTACTGACCGAGCCAGAGGCGGCGGGCGATGTGCGGCGGGAAGATGAGGTGCAGCAGGCTGACGTTCTTCTGGCGCTCGGCATCGACGGCGCGGTTCGCCTCCTCGATGCGGCCCTTCAGCTTGTCCATGCGCCGCCGCAGTCCGTCCTAGCAGACAAACAGTAGCAAGCAGTACTAGTGTTATCCATCGACGAGTAACTCTCACTACTGGACATGCCATGGTACTGGGACCACCTTTTAATATTTTATACAAACAATAAAAGAAAAACACTGTTTTAGTACAACTCTTTCTAACGTATCTCAAAATATCGGCCTGTAAAATTTTTACTCTTTTGCAAGCGTTGGACGCTTGGCTGGAGGGACGGAGGAAGTGTTCCTGGGAGTACACCCTCTGGCCTGTCCTGCCTGCCGGTTGTGTAGTGGGCAGCTTCACCTCATGAGGCGAGAGTTTGACAGTTCGTTGCACAGCAGGACGGGGTGACGGTGATGATGCCTTGACACTGCGTGACTTCACAACCTCAGAGCCAAATTTGAGGTCGCACGTCTGTGTAGCCATGTCCTTCACGGAGCGAGGGGCAACAAGAACTGAACTGTAAAATTTGAGGCTAGCAATGGAAATGATATTTTAGATTCTACACTGATCGTTGATATGTGAAGGACAGAGAAGCGAACCACACTCTGATCCAGTTAACTTTGGAAATGCCTCTAAGATTCTTTTTCTTATTTCTAAGTGGAGGGTTGACAGCAAATTCATCTTTTGAAAGGGTGACGCTAAGAAGTCAAGAGGGCTAATCCAGAGTGGTACACAAGTTGTAGACACTGCGAATCTTTGAGTTGGGATCTAGCTCAATTGGTAAGAGCATTAATGGCGCAGAGCGAGGGTTCGTGTTCGAATTTTAGTATTACAGTTTTAGTGCGTCAGGTAGTATCACGAACCCGTACACCTCACTGTTGTCTGAAAGATTCATATGAATACGGTTCAATGAACCGCAGAAATATTTCTAGTGAGGTTCCAGTATAAATTTCTGAGTGATATAATTAGTTTCCACCAAGACAAGATACAGAAACATGATCTTACTATGGCTTCAGAGAGAGAAGTCTGAAGTTTAGATATTGGCATTTACTTGAATTCTAGACGTGGTGGGGTAGTCATACTAGCGAGTGTAGACGAATAATGTTAGCAGTGTGCCTGAAATATAGCTGACACTAAAGAAGGAAATGGTCCTGTCTATAGGGTGAACCAGAACTCCGACAAACTTTCAGAGGTGGTAATGTGTACCAAAATGAGAATATAATGTATTGTAAACATGGACTGCAAATGGTTGAAATGGCTCTGAGCACTATGGGACTCAACTTCTGAGGTCATCAGTCCGCTAGAACATAGAACTACTT
Organism: Schistocerca americana; assembly: GCF_021461395.2. NCBI lineage: Eukaryota > Metazoa > Arthropoda > Insecta > Orthoptera > Acrididae > Schistocerca > Schistocerca americana. The sequence goes on along the minus strand of NC_060125.1, from coordinate 526,750,160 downwards.
AAACCTAACTAACCTAAGGACATCACACACATCCATGCCCGAGGCAGGATTCGAACCTGCGACCGTAGTGGTCGCGCGGTTCCAGACTGTAGCGCCTAGAACCGCTCGGCCACCACGGCCGGCCATGGACTCCAGAATTCATACATTAAGGGTTATGAGTGCTTCTTCCTCTTTCGTACTTTGAAATACACCTCTTCTGCTTTAAGTTCCATATTTTGGGAACACGTAGTGAGGACCAAAACAAGAAAAAACTTGCAGTAAACGTGGGCTCTAAAATGCATAGCTTAAGTGCTATGAGCACTTGTTCAGTAGAAGAAGAGTATTTCATTGTAGGCAAGATGAACAAGTGCTCATAGCTCTTAAGGTATGCATTTTAGAACCCTGGTTTACTTGACATTTTTTTGTTGTTTTTCTCCATACTACCACCTCTGAAAGTTTGTCGGTGGATTTCTGGTTCACCCTGTACATTCTTTTAATAATGAATTCAGCTTGAGTCAATACAACAAATGGTTCAAAATCACTCTTAAAATTTCGTTTTTGTAGAAGAAGATTAAGGATTCAAATGCTAACGTGAGATTAGTAAAACTGTTGAAGAAAAAAATAGAAACATTTCAGGAGTGTAATATAGAAGGCTGTAACAAACCGTTCAGATTTACATTTACCGCAAAAAAAGGAAACTAATCACCAAAATAGGATTTTCTGCCAGGGAATAAGACTCCAATGAATGACCTAAGTAGATTAACAAGATATATGAAGCAGACTTGCTTTAAAGAGACGTTAAAGTGTATCTCGCAATAAATGTATGTAATCTAAAAAACAGTCGTATTAAAGAAAATACAAATGACTGTCTAGTTTACAGTATTGATGCAAATCTTTTTCATTTTTCTGAGCTAAGCAGATCATTCATAATGGAGAAATGCTGACTTATTTTCTGATAATCCGGAACGCGAGAATAGCTACGCATTGATTTCACATGTTACTATCGTCAGATATGAGTACGCGTGTAGTGTGTGCAGTGTAGGTTTAATGGAGTGGAGCAGGAAATTAAGGACGTGCCTTCTGAAACTGTTATATAATGGAGTGGAGCAGGAAATTAAGGACGTGCCTTCTGAAACTGATATGTACACATGTCCTACTCTTGCAGAAAATAAATTATTATAATATTTTGTTTATGAGTTTGTAAGGTTTCTAATTATTTCATCTTCTGAGTTTGAATGGATTCATCGACAGTGCATTAAGTTAAAAAGTATTACAAGGAATATGCGAGGAAAAATGTATATTGAAAACTATTTATCTGGAGGGACTGATTTGAAGGACGTGTGTAAAGACATTCGGAGGCATTGAACGTGAGAATCAATCCAAAAATTTTATGCTGGAGTAATGGAAAATTTACGAATTCTTAAAAATGCTCTTAGTACCCGTGCTCTCAGAAGGAAAAGAGACGCCTAGATAGAGAGACGACAGTTTTCTTCACTGATAACGAAAGAGTAAGCTGCAATATTTGCTTCCTAGTGAAAACTATCTCAGAACTTTAGGCCATGAACTGTAGATGCCACCAAATGCCATAACATTTCTGAGCCCGTTGCCACTGAACGGGTTCAATAAAATTAAGCAGCTACCTAAAATTGTCATCGAAGTAGCCCTTTTTTAGCCCCGCTGCTTTTTAAATGATGAATGATAAGTAACATTTAGTTACTGATCAAACAAATGATATCCGCATGTTTTAGAATAAAAAATAATTAAAAAAGTGGCAGGATTACTGTGTATTTATTACAATGTTTCTTATATTGGGATTGGTCTTCGCCAAATAACATCGTGAGTCATCCTCCAAGTACATTCAGTTCCTAACTTTTTTTTTCATTGGTACCAAAGTAGGAATTCTCATTTCGCGTTGTAAATTGTGGGACATGAAAATATAGTCTGTAGGATTTTTCTGTTAGTGGACGGTAGCCAGCAGCCTTTCACTAAAATGTTACGAGCTCTATCTATTTTCTGTGTCTGTCTTCGCAGAATCCAAGAAATTGTGCGTTGTCTTTAGCTTTCTCAATGAACAACTGTTTGTACTGCTCTCGCGTTTCCGCCCATGTACAGTCGATTGAGAAACACGATATTTCGACAGCTATTATCTGAAGATGTCAGCGAGGTACGCTGTCGAAATATCATCTTTCGTAAACGACTGCTCCCGGCTAGACACCCGAGAGCGACACAAAGAAGAAACTGTAGCTACTGCGTATCGAATTTCGCTATTTGAAAGTACTCCTTCTTTCACGAAGTGGGCCCAGGTATCTCCTGACGATTTTCCACATCATGAAAGTAGTTGAAAAAGATTTTATTATGATAAGTGAACAGTTATTTAACCTGTGAGTGAGCATTTTTCATTACTTGCTTAGATCATCGTGACCTGTACTGAAAATGAAGAACTGTCCATAACTTCAACCCTGCGTACTGAAGTTCCAGTTGCTAAAGAAAACTGACAACATTACTCTTAATAAAACGTACACGATATTTCCTTGTACTCGAAGCTAGAGCGTAGTTATTTCTGCATGGCATACCCATCTGGAAACAATAAAACATTCTCTCTTATTTCGACAGGGTCGGCGAGCAAAGAACCGAAGAACGAAACAATGGAAACGATAAGCGACAAGCGAGACGATAACTCGGTCAAACCCAGCTCACTGGCTTCGTGAATTTCATACGCCCTTGTGCGGACCTTCATTTCACAGCTTGCGGCTTCCGCCAAGTTTCGTCATTCGCTAATGATCGTATTTGAAAATATTAGTTAAGGGTTAGTCACTTGTAAAGATTAGATTCCAACGAAACAGTTATAGCAATGATGATTTTTACTGAAATAATTTAGCCTGATAACTGAGCCATATTCAAATCCTTATTATTTTTACTCCACAACAAATATCAATTTAATCTCCCGCTTCCACCCCAGGGGCAATTGCCCCCCTCTTGGGAGCTACTAATTTAGAAATTTCTAATGCTATGTTTCTTAACGTTGCTTAACAGTTAGAGGGGTGGCTAGCAAGACTTGAACGTACACTAGCTTCAGAAGAAATTCTGGAGTATACAGTTCCAGAAAAAACAAATTAGTAGCCCTCGAAAGACGACGTCGATTTTGATCCGATAACGGCGTATGTCACCTGGAGGATAGCAGATGTACTGATAATGCTTTCAAAGTCGTCCGCTAACAGCGTAGGAGTATTGCTACCAGAGTGCCATCTGTGTCTACACTTTAATAGGAAATGTTCACAACCAGAAGGTTCAGTGTGATGCAAACCTGTGAAGCAAGCAGGTAACAACGCCACGGAGAGGCACTCGTGCTACCTACAGCAAAAGCGAAGTTGAAAGGTACGCTTGTGGCCTTCCGAGTGGAGGGATGGTCCTTTCGGAGAATTACCACACAAGTTACACGTGCTGCGTCAGCTGTGCAACGATGCTGCTATCATTGGTCACATGGCCATCCTCACGCCCGTTTACCAGGTACTGGACGTCCACATAGCACACACCCCCGCCAGGATCGTCGCATTGTAAGCGCGGCAGTGGAAGATCATACAGCTACCACACCACAGACCGAAGGCTTGTGAGCCCAGACATTTCAACACGAACTGTTGCGAAACGATTATTAGCAGTGGGAGTATGGGCACGCTCATCTCTAGCCTGTCTTCTAATCACCCCACAGTATCACCGTACATGGCTCGAATGGCCAGAGGATCACTTGGGAGATGGTATGACGCGCCGTGGTCTTCAGTGATGAAAACAGATTCTACTTGCTCGCAGGTGATGGCGATTTGCGTGTACGATGTAGAGCTGGTGAGCGCTGTATCGTTGAGTGCATTCGCCCGACACACTGGGCCAACCCCAGGACTGATGGTTTGGGGTGCGATAAGCTGCAACTCCAGTTCTACATCTACATCTACATTTATACTCCGCAAGCCACCCAACCATGTGTGGCGGAGGGCACTTTACGTGCCACTGTCATTACCTCCCTTTCCTGTTCCAGTCGCGTATGGTTCGCGGGAAGAACGACTGTCTGAAAGCCTCCGTGCGCGCTCTAATCTCTCTAATTTTACATTCGTGATCTCCTCGGGAGGTATAAGTAGGGGGAAGCAATATATTCGATACCTCATCCAGAAACGCACCCTCTCAAAACCTGGACAGCAAGCTACACCGCGATGCAGAGCGCCTCTCTTGCAGAGTCTGCCACTTGAGTTTGCTAAACATCTCCGTAACGCTATCACGGTTACCAAATAACCCTGTGTCGAAACGCGCCGCTCTTCTTTGTATCTTCTCTATCTCCTCTGTCAACCCGACCTGGTACGGATCCCACACTGATGACCAATACTCAAGTATAGGTCTAACGAGTGTTTTGTAAGCCACCTCCTTTTTTGATGGACTATATTGTCTAAGGACTCTCCCAATAAATCTCAACCTGGCACCCGCCTTACCAACAATTAATTTTATATGATCATTCCACTTCAAGTCATTCCGTACGCATACTCCCACATATTTTACAGAAGTAACTGTTACCAGTGTTTGTTCCGCTATCATATAATCGTACAATAAAGGATCCTTCTTTCTATGTATTCGCAATACATTACATTTGTCTATGTAAAGGGTCAGTTGACACTCCCTGCACCAAGTGCCTATCCGCTGCAGATCTTCCTGCATTTCGCGGCAATTTTCTAATGCTGCAACTTCTCTGTATACTACAGCATCATCCGCGAAAAGCCGCATGGAACTTCCGACACTATCTACTAGGTCATTTATATATATATTGTGAAAAGCAGTGGTCCCTTAAAAATCCCCTGTGGCACGCCAGAGGTTACTTTAACGTCTGTAGATGTCTCTCCATTGAGAACAACATGCTGTGTTCTGTTTGGTGAAAACTCTTTAATCCAGCTACGCAGCTGGTCTGATATTCCGTAGGCTCTTACTTTGTCAGGCGACAGTGCGGAACTGTATCGAACGCCTTCCGGACGTCAAGGAAAATAGCATCTACCTGGGAGCCTGTATCTAATATTTTCTGGGTCTCATGAACAAATAAAGCGAGTTGGGTCTTACACGATCGCCATTTCCGGAATCCATGTTGATTCCTACAGAGAAGATTCTGGATTTGCAGAAACGACATGATACGCTAGCAAAAAACATGTTCTAAAATTCTACAACAGATCGACGTCAGAGATATAGGTCTATAGTTTTGCGCATCTGCTCGACGACCCTTCTTGAAGACTGGGACTACCTGTGCTTTTTTCCAATCATTTGGAACCTTCAGTTCCTCTAGAGACTTGCGATACACGGCTGTTAGAAGGGGGGCAAGTTCTTTCGCGTACTCTGTGTAGAATCGAACTGGTATCCCGTCAGGTCCAGTGGACTTTCCTCTGTTGAGTGATTTCATGTTTCGCGTTTCTGGCGGAGTCGCTAATCAGATCTCGGAACATGCAAAATGTTGTTAGACCCATTCCTTTGCCCTTGTCGCAACAGGAAGGTGAAGTGTTGTTCCAAAAGGGTAATGCTCACTCACACACAGCCCATGAAACACATCGAGCTCTACAAGACGTGCAGCAATCTCCCAGACGAGCACGATCTCCGGACTTGTCTCCAATCGAACAATTGTGGGATATGATGGGACGAGAAGCGACCCGTACGACTCGTCAGTCAACAACTCTTACTGAACTACATGAACAGGTGGAGTATGTGTGGAATTACGTCTTCCGGGACAGTATTCGCTATCTGTACGATCGACTGGATGCCAGATTCAGCGCCTGCTTTGCCGCCCGTGGACGCTACATCACGTACTGTTTTGGGTGTTTCAAAAAAAATGGTGCAAATGGCTCTGAGCACTATGGGACTCAACTGCTGAGGTCATTAGTCCCCTAGAACTTAGAACTAGTTAAACCTAACTAACCTAAGGACATCACAAACATCCATGCCCGAGGCAGGATTCGAACCTGCGACCGGAGCGGTCTTGCGGTTCCAGACTGCAGCGCCTTTAACCGCACGGCCACTTCGGCCGGCACTTGGGTGTTTCAGTATGGGTGGATACTTCAGCACCACTTATCCTGTAGTTCTGTAAACATTATCATTTCATGCACTCCACGTGCACTGTAGCAACAATAAATATTGATTGAAATGGAAACTTCTACAAGTGAGTCAATTTTTTTTTCTGGCAATCTAAGATTTGTTCACCTGTCCATAAGAAAGCACGCTACACGTTGTGGCAGCCACGCAGCAGCAGTTATTTTGGCGATCATAGTCGTGTAACAGTGCTCAATGGACACGTTTTAGTAAAACAGTCTTTAATGGATGTAAGATTGTTTTGTAAGTCACTAGTCGCTATAAAGAGAGAACTTTGCCTTGTGATATTGGCTGCAAGGTCGGAAGAAGAGTTTTCACAAGTGGAGTGCCTAGGCATCCTCTACACCGATCGGCTTGGGCAGACAGCAGAAAATTCATACTGGTCTACATCCATAAAATTACTTATGGACCTCTGCGCGGGATTAGCCGAGCGGTCTAAGGCGCTACAGTCATAGACTGTGCGGCTGATCCCGGCGGAGGTTAGAGTCTTCCCTCGGGCATGGGTGTGTGTGTTTGTCCTTAGGATAATTTAGGTTAAGTAGTGTGTAAGCTTAGGGACTGATGACCTTAGCAGTTAAGTCCCATAAGATTTCACACAAATTTTTTTGGGCTTATGGACAACTAACATCTTCTTGGCACTGTAAACTGCGGCATTTATTATTTTTTGCATCTCAAACCGACATTATAAAACCAAACCTGTAAGAAATTTCGACACAAATTATTTTCTAGATCTGCGTTTTTGGTTGTTTCCCATGCTGTATTAAGTGTTGTACGAGGGTTGTAACTTTAATACTGGCAACTATTTATTTACAGCAGTACAAAATTGATACCTGTTTTAAAGTTTTACTGACCTTCAAAGTAGTCACCAGCATTGTGTATAACCCGTCCCCAGCGATGTGGAAGTCATAGGATACTCTTAACAGTGCCAGTTGTGTTGACAGTTCGAGCAGCGCGGTCTATTGCCCGACGAATTTGTAGCAGTTCTGAAGCGAATGCTGTGAAGTGTTTCGTTCAGTTTAGAAATCAAGTTGAACTCATGAGGGCTTAAGTCAGGGGAGTGAAGCACATGGTACTGCACTTATCAGCCCCATCAGTCAGACAAATCAGTAACAGCTTGCACTGTACGTGCTTGAGCATTGTCCTGCAAAACGATGGTCAGGTCCTGCAGAAAGTGTCATCACTTCTGTCTCTATGCTGTTCATTTTTGGAACACAACCGACGGCCAGCTTAGAGACAGAAATGATGACAATTTCTGCAGGACCTGGCCATCGTTTTGCAGGACAATGCTCAAGCACGTACAGTGCAAGTTGTTACTAATTTGTTTCACTGATGGGGCTGCTAAGTGCTATACCACCTACTGCACTCCCCTGACTTAAGCCCTCGTGAGTTCAACTCGATTTCTAAACTGAAGGAAATACTTCACGGCATTCGCTTCAGAACTGCTACAATTTCGTCCGGCAATAGACCGCGCCGCTAGAACTGCCAACACAACAGGCACTGCTAAGAGTATCCTAAGATTTCCACATTGCTGGAAACGGGTTAAACTCAATGCTGGTGACTTCTTTGAAGTTCAGTAAAACTTTTAAACACGTATCTCTTTTGTATGAGCTGTAAATAAATAGTTGCCACTATCTCCTCATTTGTTACGTGATCTACCCATCGAATCTTCAGTATTCTTCTGTAGCACCACATTTCGGAAGCTTCTATTCTGTTTCTATCTAAACTGTTCATCGTCCATGTTTCACTTCAGTTCATGGCTACTCTGTAGACAAATACCTTCAGAAACGACTTACTAACACTTAAATGTATGTTCGCTATTAATAAATTTCTCTTCTTCAGAAATGCTTTTCTTGCCATTGCCGGTCTACATTTTATATCCTCTCTACTTCAGCCATCATCTGTTATTTTGCTGCCCAAATAGCGAAACTCTAATGTCTCGTTTGTTAATCTAATTCCCGTAGGATCATTTGATTTAATTCGACTACATCCATTATTTTTGTTTTGCTTTTGTTGACGTTCATTTTATATCCTCCTTTCAAGACACTGTCCATTTCATTCAATTGCTCTTCCAGGTCCCTTGCTACCTCTGACAGAATTACTATGTCGTCAGCAAACTTCAAAGTTTTTATTTCTTCTCCATAGATTTTGATTCCTGCTCCGAATTTTTCTTTTGTTTCCTTTACTGCTTCCTCAATATACAGATTGATTAACATCGGGGATAGGCTTTGAGGATAGGCTACAACCCTGTCTCACTCCCTTCTCAATCGCTGCTTCCCTTTCGTGCCCCTCGACTCTTGTAACTACCATTTGGTTTCTGTACAAATTGTAAACAGCGTTTCGCTCCCTGTATTTTACCCCTGCCGCATTCAGAATTTGAAAGAGAGTATTCCAGTCAACATTGCCAAGAGCTTTTTCTAAGTCTACAAATGCTAGACACGAAGGTTTGCCTTTCCTTATCTTCTAAGATAAGTTATAGGGTCAGTCTTGCCTCGCGTGTTCCAACATTTCTACGGATCAAAACAGATCTTCCCCGAGATCGGCTTCTACCAGTTTTCCCATTCGTCTGTACAGAATTCGTGTTAGTATTTTGCAACCGTGACTTATTAAACTGATAGTTCGGCAGTTTTCACACCTGTCAACACCTGCTTTCTTTGGGATTGGAATTATTATATTCTTCTTGAAGTCTGAGGGTATTTCGCCTGTCTCACACACCTTGCTCATCAGATGGAACAGTTCTGTCATGGCTGGCTTACCCAAGGCTATCAGTAGTTCTAGTGAAATGTTGTCTAATCCCGGGGCCTTGTTTCGACTTAGGTCTTTCAGTGCTCTGTCAAATTCTTCACGCAGTATCATATCTCCCATTTCGTCTACATCTACTTCCTCTTCCAGTTCCATAATATGGCCCTCAAGTACATTGACTTTGTATAGACCCTCTATATACTCCTTTCACCTTTCTGCTACCCCTTCTTTGCTTAGGACTGGTGCCGGCCGAAGTGGCCGTGCGGTTAAAGGCGCTGCAGTCTGGAACCGCGAGATCGCTACGGTCGCAGGTTCGAATCCTGCCTCGGGCATGGATGTTTGTGATGTCCTTAGGTTAGTTAGGTTTAACTAGTTCTAAGTTCTAGGGGACTAATGACCTCAGCAGTTGAGTCCCATAGTGCTCAGAGCCATTTGAACCATTTTTTAGGACTGGTTTTCCATCTGAGCTCTTGATACTGATATAGGTAGTTCTCTTTTCTTCAAAGGTCTCTTTAATTTTCCTGTAGTCAGTATCTATCTTACCCTAGTGGCATATACTTCTACGGCCTTACATTTGTCCTCTAGCCATCACACCTTAGCCAGTTTGCATTTCCTGTCGATCTCATTTTTGAGACGTTTCTATTCTTTTTCGCCTGCTTCATTTACGGCGTTTTTATATTGTCTCCTTTCATCAATTAAATTCAATATCGCTTCTGTTACCCATGGATTTCTACTAGCCCTCGTCTTTTTACCTACTTGATCCTCTGCTGCTTTCACTATTTCATCTCTCAAAGCTACCCATTCTTCTTCTACTGTATTTCTTTCCCCTGCTCTTGTCAATCGTTCCCAAGGGCTCTGAATATCTCTACAACCTCTTGTTCTTTCAGTTTATTCACGTCTCATCTCCTTAAATACCTACCTGTTTGCAGTTTCTTCAATTTTAAACTACAGTTTATAACCAATAAATTGTGGTCAGAGTCCACATCTGCCCCTGGAAATGTCTTACAATTTAAAACCTGGTTCCTAAATCTCTGCCTTACCATTATATAACATATTTGAAACCTTCCAGTGTCTGCAGGTCTCTTCCATGCATCCAACCTTCTTCCATGATTCTTAAACCAAGTATCAACTATGATGAAGTTGTGCTGTGTGCAGAATTGTACCAAGCGGCTTCTTTTTTGATTCCTTACCTCCAGTTCATATTCACCTACTACTTTTCTTTCTCTTCCTTTTCCTACCGTCGAATTCCCGTCCCGAATGACTATTAAATTTTCGTCTCCATTAACAATTTGAATAATTTCTTTTATCGCATCATACATTTGTTCAATCTCTTCATCGCCTGCGGAACTAGTTGGCATATAAACTTGTACTGCTGGCGTAGGGATAGGCTTCGTGTCTATCTTGGCTACAATAATGCGTTAACTATTCTGTTCGTAGAAGTTTATCCGCGCTCCTATTTTTTTATTCATTATTAAACCTACTCCTGCATTACCCTTATTTGATTTTGTATTTATAACCCTGTATTCAGCTGGCCAGTAATCTTGTTCCTCCTGCCACCGAACTTCACTAATTTCCACTATATCCAACTTTGACCTATCCAATTCCCTTTCTAAATTTTCTAACCTACATGCCCTATTGAGGGATCTGATATTCCACCCTCCGATCCGTAGAATGCCAGTTTTGTTTCTCCTGAGTAGTCTCCACCCAGAGATCCGAATGGGGGACTATGTTTTACCCATCATTTAACCATACAGTAGAGCTGCATGCCCCTAAGAAAGATTACGGCTGTAGTTTCCCCTTGCTTTCAGCCGTTCGCAGTACCAGCACATAAAGACCTTTTTGATTGATGTTACAAGGCCAGATCAGTCAGCCCTTGCAACTACTGAAAAGGCTGCTCCCCATGTTCACGAACCACACGTTCGTCTGACCTCTCAACAGACATCTGCGTTGTGATTGCACCTACGGTACGGCTATCTGTATCGCTTAGGCATGCAAGCGTCCCCACCTACGGCTAGGTCCATCATTCAGGGGTGGGTGCGGGTGGAGGGGGGGGGGATGTATATTTGTGTAAGTGATTTTTGTAAAGATGATGACAACAGTTAAGGTATCAGAGGTTCAATGCAGTTTTCAGAGCAGTTTTGGAATGTTAGTGTCTTTTAAATCTTTCAGTAAACTGAATGTTCTTCACTCTCTCTTCACGAAAGTTTGGTTTTGCAATAATATGGTCGCTGTATTGAATTGAGCGGAACACAGTCGCACAAAAGTAAATCTAAAGCTAAATGGGCTTAGCATAGTTGCATGTCATTGCGTTGCACTCCGCAAGGCTTTCTTTGTCTTTAGCTGGTTTGTTGCTGTTCTGTATTTTTAATGTTGACCACTTTAAAGCAGTAACGAGTTTCTGTTACCACAGGCAAGCTATGAAAATTTCTTAGGGCCAGATTTACATTACAGTCAGGACAATAAAGTCATTCACAGTTAAACCTTCCTTTTGAAAATTGATATCAGGCTCAGTTTAGGTAAAGGTCAGTTCTGAGTTCATTTCTTATGCTTACAGTGGAGTGCTTTATTTGCGTTTGTGTCATCTAGTGTTTGGAATTTTATTTAGTCAGTAGTCAGTTTGCACACGGAAATTCACAGGGCTTTTCTGGAAAAGCAATTTGGTTATTTATTGTTTCAAAATACGATTTGCAATTTTGTGTAACATTTTTGTTCTTTAGACTTTGAGTGTTGGAACTGCAAGTCGTGTACTGTGACGTCACGCATTTAGCACCGTTCACAGCACTACGCAATGCCACATTTCATTGGACAACTTATTTAGTATACTGTTTTATCTTTTCTGATTATATTAGTACAAGTTAATTAAACTACAGTTGCGCAGTTTCAAACAACCGGCGACTCTTTTTATCAGATAGCGTTTTCGTAATTACATTGCATTGTCCAGGGTTACAACAGAAACACACACACAAAGTCAAAAACTAGCAAACCAGTTCAGTTAAAGTTTTAGTTCCCAAAATAAAAAAAAAAGTTTTGTAAACCAATTACAGTATTTCATGATGAAGCTTCTCTTAGGAACTGGCTAGAAGATGTCTTCAACTCGAAACCCCAACAGTTACGCAGATAAAGCACAGAACTCCTGCCTCAACGCTAGCAGGCGGTCATAGACGAAGATGGAGATCACATCAATAATTAGTGTATCAGGCTTGTTATTGTGTGCTGTAATGTAACGCAGTGCATATTAACAACAGAAATAAAATGGTAGCATTGTAATAACGGCACGAACTTAAGTGCCGACCTAATACATCTTTGAGGATCACCTCACTATGGACCTATGGAACAAAAGGTACATGAGGTGCGACAGTAAAGTAATGAGACTGATTTTCTTTGCAAGATGTGTCATCCCTGCAGGCTTGCGTAGGCACAATATCTTTGACCTTGGTCTATAAGCTGCTTCTAGTCCAAGCGGCACATCGATGCAACTGCTCAGTCGTGAGTTGTGCTGTAATAAGTTAACACTTGTTTGTGTCTCTCGTCACGGAAACGGAACCGCATAATACTGCGCAACGGTATGCTATTTCTTTTTGCGTTAAATTGGGTGAAAACGCGACGACAACTTACGGTAAGCTTCAGAAGGCTTTTGGAGAGGAGGTTATGTCAAGAGTTCAAGTTTTTCGTTGGCATAAAATGTTTAGTGAAGGTAGAACGAATATTACGATGAAGACCGCAGTGGACGACCATCAACCTCACTGACCGATGTCAACTTGGCCATGGTGGGTGAACTCGTACGATCTGATCGAAATTTATCCCTAAAAATGATTGCACAAGAACTGAACATCAATCGAGAAAGGGTTCGTCTAATAATAACTGAAGATCTTGGTATGAGAAAGATTTGTGCAAAAATTGTCCCCAAAAATCTCACACCACAACAGGGAGAAACACGGAAAAATGTGTTAGAGCAGACGGAAATCAATCCACAATTGTTGAACCGTGTTATCACTGGTGATGAAAGTTTATTTTTCAGTACGATCCAGAGACAAAATGCCAAAGTTCGCAATGGTGCTCAAAGAGGTCACCCAGACTAAAAAAGCTCGTATGTCAAAGTCAAAAGTGAGATGAATACTTGTGTGGTTCTTTGATTCCAAGGGAATTGTTCATAAAGAGTGGGGGCCTCCTGGACAAACAGCTAACCAATATTACTTCAAAGGAATTTTAGAAAGACTTCGTAAAAGAGTTCTTCGTGCCTGTGCCAACATTGCTGATAATTGGATTCTGCATCACGATAATGCGCCATCCCATACTGTTCTGTCGGTACAGCAATTTTTAACCTCAAAACAAATTTCAGTAGTACCACAGCCACCTTATTCACCACATATCGCTCCGTGCGACTTTTTTCTAAGAGTCAAAACAACGGCCAAGGGACACCATTTTCAAACAACACAAGACGTCCAAAAAGCTGTGACGACGGTCTTGGAGGATATCACAGAACGCCGGCCGGAGTGGCCGTGCGGTTCTAGGCGCTACAGTCTGGAGCCGAGCGACCGTTACGGTCGCAGGTTCGAATCCTGCCTCGGGCATAGATGTGTGTGATGTCCTTAGGTTAGGTTTAATTAGTTCTAAGTTCTGGGCGAGTGATGACCTCAGAAGTTAAGTCGCATAGTGCTCAGAGCCATATCACAGAAGATGACTTCCAGAAATGTTACCATCAATGGCAGAAGCGCTGGAAAAAGTGTGTGCAATCAGAAGGGAACTACTTTGAAGGAGACAACACTAAACTTGACTAAAACGGTAAGCAACTTTTTTTTCACATCAGTCTCATTACTTTATTGTCGCACCTCGTATCTGTTCATCTAGCCAGTGACAACAGTAAATGAGGAGGCCTGGAGTTGGGTAGGGCAGCTGTTGAGGTGAAGGTGAGGTGAAGAGACGGCTGTGGGTTACAGGGAAGCGGAGCACAGTGCCAGACCAGCGAGGAGACCAATCGAGGCCGCCCGCTCACCTGCGCTCGCGCCTGCTCGCCCACCAGGATGACGTCCCTCGTGGCGTCGTGTAGCGGGATGTCCGAGATGAAGAGCCCGTGGCTGGTGAGGCCCTCGAGCCCGTCCAGGTCGGGCGAGCCCACGAACAGCAGCGACCCCGACTCTGGACACGGCACCATCTGGCCCTTCAGCTCCAAGCCCTGCCGGCAAGTGTCACTCTCTCAACAGCTGTCCTGCAGCCGGCTGCAGGTGTGTGAGACCTCGCGGCAAGACTAGTTACAACTAAACAAATCCTACACAGAGTGCAGAGGAGGAGCATACTACTGAGATTTGCAGGCGTATACAGCACCAATTTCGTGCAGACACTTCGAGGCGTAGCGCCGTATACCGATCCTGCCTTGGAGGCGGTTACGTGGTAGATGTGTCTCAGAGCTGGATAGTGACAGATGGTGATGCGAAACTGGACGCGCACGTTGTTCATGTATCAGCCAATAGAGGACAATATTGGATAGGGGGACTGTGATTTTAGTTTCGATTGTGCCCACTAGAGTGCACTAAAGTAATAGAATCTTTTTCATAAACTATTCTAGTATTTTCATAGAGTGTTATTACGTCTTTTTTTGTATGTAAAATATTATAAACGTGTTTTAGCAGTATGAATGACGCGTGAGTGTGGTTTAATATGAAGATAATTGTTTAACGAGTTATGTACTAGGATTTAGTGCGGGAACATTTCGAAGAAGTATGGATATGGACAAAGGGGATTTTTGTAGCATAGATTTGTAAAGTAAGTTTATGCTAAAGAGAAAGTTAATTCAGGTATAAATAACAATAGTAAATAACTTTATGAATAAAAAAACTTCAGCATATTAGATAATTACGTCGGTAAAACGTGCAGTCGTTAGGTTTACTATTTTGCGATTGGTTATTGATGAAAAGCGCGGACTGACGCGGGAGAGTGTTGTTTTGCTATTGGCTGTTGAGTAAACTGACCAATGGTAACGCAGTATTCTTCGCGCGCCTTTCTCTGCTGGTAGAGAAGACTTAGAGTATTCTGGAGAAGAGTGGGAGCCTAGCCATGAAACAGTTCGGACGTGTGTAGTAGTAGTTCCGTTGGAAATGAGAAGTTGCCGGATCTAACAGTGTTTCATACATCGAAAGTGTGGTAAAGTGACGGCATAATTATTCCGATGGGCGTGTAGAAATTTCGGAAATTTTAAGTAAGTTTTGTGACGAGAAAAGATATATATTCCGCGTCGCGTATTGAGCAGGTCAGTGGCTAAAAACTGTGACTACATTTGGTACCGAGAGACTTAATATTTGGCGAGCATTATCAATAAAAAACAATCAGTATTCTTGTAGCTATTACGTTTTCGGGAAATGCAACACCATAAACTTGCTAACGTGAGTGAAAGGGATTGCGAGTGACTGTGTTAAGACTAGCACGGGCTTGGCAGTGATACTTGTTCACATAAGTTTCAGAATATATTAACTGAGGACAAAATTTCCAACCTTTCATTTCGTGTGAAAACTTTCTCCCGAAACGTAGATTAGTGACTTTAATTGCAGCCTGGTTCACGTCGAAGTACAGTAGGTTTCGCTCGGCTTCCCTACTGATGATATTCTGAGACAATGTTCACAGGTAGGTGCACGTTCGTCGTAAAGGGACGGAAAGAATCGCTCCGCCGCAACTTTCAATAACATTAGGAATATGCCCTTTGACCTAGTAACTAGAAACAAGAGAACGCAGTACGGGTTACAAAGAGCAGACTAAGAAGTAGTTGTGGAGGTATTAGCGAAAACAACAAAATGAAAGGAAGAAATCGCTTCACACGTAATTCGAGAAGACTTGTTTGTTACATGTACATAAAAAATATTTTACCCGCTAACTGACTAATATCATGAAATCTCCTTCTTCTTGCATCCTAGATTACATACTTTTACCAGTTATAACAACACTAACAAGTGCTTACAACTTTAGAACAAGAGAAAGAGCTCCACAGATAAGCAAGTCAATAACGCGTTGGTCCATCTCTGGCGCCTCAAAATCCCTATCTGGTTGGTGATCCCTGCCCATACTGCTCCAAACGTTCTCAATTGCGGTTAGATCTGGCGACCTTGCTGGCCAAGGTAGGGTTTCGCAAGCGCGATTATAAGCAGTAGAAACTCTAGCAGTGTGCTGGCGGGGCATTAACTTGCTGATGTGTAGGCCGAGGATGGTTGCCATTAAGGGAAAAAATGGACATAGAATATCGTCGAATATCGTCAACATACCGCTGTGCCGTAAGGATACCGCGGATGACAAGATGCTATGAAAAGATGTGGCACCCCAGATCATCCCTCCTGGTTGTCGGGCGGTATGGCAAGCAACACTCAGGTTGGTAACCCACTGTCTCCAGACACTTATTCGGACTGGAATCTCATGGACTGGAGTATAACTTTCTTCAGTGGTGAGTCCCGCTTCGAACTGAGCCCCGATGACCAGCGAAGACGTGTCTGGAGACGTCCTGGACAGCAATACGTTCCATCCTGACTGTCACCCACTATACAGCCCCAACAGCCAGGAGTGATGTTTCAAATGGCTCTAAGCACTATGGGACTTAACATCTGAGGTAATCAGTCCCGTAGAACTTAGAACTACACTCATGCTCATAAATTAAGGATAATGCCGATACATAGTGAAACAACGCTGTGGTGGGCGTTTTGCTGGTTTAAGTCACCTCGGGGTATGACTATGCGGTGCATCTGACCTGCGGTCGTCGCACGACGGCGCTGGCAACAGTCCACATATGCAGAGGTGTGTTGGTGCATGTCAGAGAATTCGGTGCGGCGAGTAAGTGCGCAAACGTTTTCAGACGTGCTAATGGTGACTGTGTGTTGAAAATGGTTCAAAGAACACATATGACGTTATGAGGGGTAGAATACTAGGGCGACTGGAGGCTGGCCAAACACAGCAAGTCGTAGCACGGGTCCTCCATGTGCCACAAAGTGTGATCTCAAGATTATGGCAACGATTCCAGCAGACTGGAAACGTTTCCAGGTGCTACAGTACGGTACGTCCACAGCGTACAACACCACACGAAGACTGACATCTCACCATCAGTGCCCGCAAACGGCCACGGAGCTCTGCAGGTAGCCTTACTCGGGACCTTACCGCAGCCACTGGAACATTTATCTCCAGACACACAGTCTACAGACTACTGAACAGACATGGTACATTCGCCTGGAGACCTGCAAGGTGCATTCCACTGACCCTTGTTCACAGGACAGCCCTTAAAGCCTGGTGTCAAGAACACAGTACATGGTCATTGGAACAGTGGTCCCAGGTTATGTCCATGGACGAGTCCAGGTATAGTCTGAACAGTGATTCTCGCCGGGTTTTCATCTGGCGTGAACCAGGAACCAGATACCAACCCCTTAATGTCCTTGAAAGGGACCTGTATGGAGGTCGTGGTTTGATGGTGTGGGGTGGAATTGTGATTGGTGCACGTACAACCCTGCACGTCTTTGACAGAGGAACTGTAACAGGTCAAGTGTATCGGGGCGTCATTTTGAACCAGTATGTCTGCCTTTTCAGGGGTGCAGTGCGTCCCACCTTCCTCCTGATGGATGATAATGCACGGCCCCACCGAGCTGCCATCGTGGAGGAATACCTTGAAACAGAAGATATCAGACGAATGGAGTGGCCTGCCTGTTCTCCAGATCTACGAGTAAACCCCATTGAGCAGGTCTGGGATGCTCTCGGTCGACGTATCGCTGCACATCTTCAAATCCGTAGGACACTTCAGGAGCTCCGACAAGCACTGGTGCAAGAATGGGAGGCTATACCTCAGCAGCTGCTCGACCATCTGATCCAGAGTATGCCAACCCGTTGTGCGGCCTGTGTACGTGTGCATGGTGATCATATGCCATATTGATGTCGGGGTACAAGTGCAGGAAAAGGGGCGTTTTGTAGCACATGTGTGTAGGGACGGTTTTCTCAACTTATGACCAATACCGTGTACTTACGGATCTGTGTCGTGTGTGTTCCCTATGCGCCTATGCTATTAGCACTAGTTTTGTGTAGTTTCACGTTGTGTGGCACCACATTCTACAATTATCCTTAATTTATGAGCATGAGTGTACTTAAACCTAACTAACCTAAGGACATCACACACATCCATGCCCGAGGCAGGATTCGAACCTGCGACCGCAATAGCAGCGCGGTTCCAGACTGAAGCGCCTAGAAACGCTCGGTCACAGCGGCCGGCCCAGAGTGATGGTCTGTGGTGCTATGTCTTTTCATAGTAGGACTCCTTTGGCTGTCATCCGCGGCAGTGTTACAGCACAGCGCTACGTCTACGATATTCAATGTCTGTTTTGTTGCCCTTCATGGCAAGTCATCTTGGGCTTGCAGTTCATCAAGATAATGCCCGTCCGTACATAGGAAGAGTTTCTACTGCTGGTCTTCGTGTTGCCAAACCATGCTTTTGTGGGCATAATCGCCCGATCTGCCCCACTGGAACGCTTGCAGTACTATGTGTAGGGCTCTCAAGCCACCCCGTGATTTGGAAGATATAACGCGCCAGTTGGACAGAACTTGGCACGATATTCCTCAGGAGGAGTCCAACAACTCTGTCAACCGATGGTAAGCCGAATAACTACTTGCATAATGATCCGAGGTGGACGAACGCATTCTTGGCTTGTACAAGTTGTGAAGCTCCTTCCCTTGTATAAATCACCCAATTTTTCTGAAGCTGTAATCATTTGTTTGTTTGTACGTCACATCTATCGATTTCAGATAATTCCATTGTGATGTTTCGTTTTTTCGTTTTAGAATGTAGATAGCATTAGGTTTGCGGCTGCCGGCACTAGTACAGCGTTTCTAGAATTCAGATCTCTACCAGGTTGTAGAGCCGAAATAATGCAATTTCTGGATTCACTTAAAAATTTGCACTGATTTTCAATAGTTTTAGAACATATTCTAAGTTTCAGAGTCCCACTTTGTGTCTATGTCTTTACTATACGTCTTCTGGCACTGACGTTGATTTCATGACTCCAGAAAAGAAACATATTTGCTCTAATGCAACATGTCGTAGAGGATACCCAGGGTACACAAAAGTTGTAACTCCTGGCGGTCCAGATCACCTATTACATGTCTTCACTTACATTTTTATATAATTTATTCCTTTTGGTCACTTAATCATTGTCTTCTCTTTCCTTTGAAGGTAAATCTCCATCTCTCTGCTGGATACCTTCTCAGAAATTTGGATTAACGTGTGGTACAGTGATTCGTCCCGTACTATACTGTATTATGTACAGTCCTCCATACAGCAAAGTCTCTGAAATGGACACAGGGGCGAAAAGAGTTCAAATTACTCTACAATCAGACTTACCGTTAAGCTGTTGTACCATGCTATTAAGATACGTGGGATAAGCTCACGTCTTGTAAAAAATGGATCATATCCCTCGATGGTTGAATGTACTTAATTTGAAGTCTTTCCCTCAAACTTAGGAAGAATTCATACACGCCTCCTCCTGTTGTAACCGCGTCCCAGTCGTCATACAAGGAAAATGCCCACTGCTCATCCATTCAGTTGTCATCAGTTGAAGGTCTGTGTGACTACAGTGCACACCAAGGAAAGAAAGCACAAATGCTATTCATCTGTGGAGAATGGAAGTTAGCGGAACACTAATTGCAATAATGTATTTTTGTTTACCATATGGGCACACGTAGTACAGTACTGTAGTATTTTCAAACGTTATATTCTGTATAGTAAAGGCAGTCCTTCATTAAAAATTATCTCATCATAACTTTGATTGTATTGTTGTTGGGGTAGGCGCAATGCTATCCAAGCAGAGGATGTCCTTGGGTTTCTATTTACTTGCTGGAAACTCCAACAAGTAGACGAGTTACGTTACCCTGGGTTCCTACACTAGTACAGGAAGGTCAAAAGTTAATTTTATGTTACGTTTTCAACAAAATCATGTTTACGTGTATGATACACAGCGATGCGTTTTTGAACTGGTCTTCATGAGACGAAGTGGATTATCGAATAAAAAAATATAGGGCCCTATTTAAAAAAGACGTACTGCTGTTCATATGTTCGTAAGAAACAGTTACAAGAAGGGCAATCATCCTGATTAATGTCAACATGATAGCTAAGTAAGATTTATTTCAGAAATTTTTTTATTTTGCTTCTGGGGAAAACGTTATTTGGAGTGATCAAGATATATGTATGTGCACAACAAGTAAATTATAATTATCTTCTTGGAGATGTGATCCGTCTGCGCAACTAAATAAGTGGTTGTTTGTTTTTATGGTATATGCGTTTCTGTTGAAGAGCATCTTCAGTGACCTGTAATATATGTGTGTTGCACGCATATAATAAATGTGTTTTTAGATATATTACTGTATTACAGCTTTTTCGTTATTCTCCTACTCTTAGGTGAGAAACAACTTTCTGGAGCGCAAATTTCGTGAGGCTAAATTGCTGTCGGGTTCTGTTTACAATTTTTTTAGATCTTGTTATCACCTATGTATCGCCCTGGAATTGTATCTCATTGGCCTGCGTGCCCCAGGATCTCCAATTTTTGGCCTTTGCGAGCACATTTCACATGAAAACCGCTTCCAGTGTATGTTTTTCTAACCCCTGTGTTGCTTATCTATGTTTACTGTACAGTGTCACCACCTGTCGCAGTATCTTTTTCGGTATTTTGTTTGCTTTGTGGCATCCGCATGCATTTTGACACTGATTTGTTTTGTTGTGGAGGTTTTTGTGCTATTTTGTGTGGTGATGGATGCTCTGGGGAAAGGAGGGAAAAGTGAGTGGAGGGAGCCGCATTTTTTTAAATAGTAGGCTAGTGGTGAGTGGACTAAGTAGCTTATTATTTAACCTGGTGATGGGTCACACCTGATGTGAAAGACATGTGAAACAGGCGGAATACCATCAAACTTCGCCGGCCAGTGTGGCCGAGCGGTTATAGGCGCTTCAGTCCGGAACCGCGCTGCTGCTACGGCCGCAGGTTCGAATCCTACCTCGGGCATGGATGTGTGTGGTGTCCTTAGGTTAGTTAGGTTTAAGTAGTTGTATGTTCTAGGGGACTGATGACCTCAGAAGTTAAGTCCCATAGTGCTCAGAGCCATTTGAACCATTTTAGAAAAAGTTGTTGACAATGTGCACTGGAATATACCATTTGAAATTATACAGGTAGTAGGGGTAAAATACGTAGAACGTAAGGTTATTTACAGCTTATATAGAAATCAGACCAGTTACAACAGTCGAAAGACATGAAAGCGAAGCAATGACTGAGAAAGGAAAGATGCAGGATTGTAGCCTATCACTGACTTACTTCAATCTGTAACCTGGAAAGCAGTAAAGGAAATCAAAGAAGAATTTGAGAATGGGGTTAGAGTGTAGAGAGAAGAAATGAAAGCTTTGAGAAGTGGCGATGACGTAGTTCTGTCAGAGACGAGAAAGGAGTTGCAAGAATAGCTGAACAGAAAGAAATGCATCTTGAAAAGAAGTTATAAGGTGAACTTCAACAAAACTAAAATAAGGTTAATGGAATGTAGCCGGATTACATTATGCAATGATGAGGAAAATAGGCTAGAAATTGAGACACTAGAAACCATAGACTAGTTTTGCTATTTGGGCACTAAAATGCAGACTAGCTATAACAATACAATGATTTCTGAAAAAGAGGACTTTGTTGACATCTAATGTAATTTTAAGTGGTAGGAAGTCTACCCTGGAGGTATTTTTCTTGGCTGTTGTGTATTGTGACATGAGCGACAAGAAGTTCGTATGGGGAGAGAGTAGAAGCTTTTGAAATGTGGTGCTACAGAAGAATTCTGAAGATTAAATGGGTAAATCGAGTAACTAATGAAGATATACTAGATTGAATTGGGGAGAAAAGCAGTTTAAGGCTCAGTTTCGGTTAGACCGTCAGCGACAGCAGCGCCGTGAGCTCCTGCTACTAATAAGGCGAATACACCGTTCGCTTGTTACATATTTTTACGAGCCTCAAACAGGAGCGACTTATTTTCAGTTATCTGGGTAGTTACTAGTTTATTTTTGTAATTTCTTGCGTGTTTGGGTGCTTACTAGGCACAACCTTTTATTTCAATAACATTGTAGTGTACAGTACCACCGTTCTTATCAACGCTTGTATCGACCCTCGTATCATACAGGCTTTTGTTTGTTTGGTTAGAACAGCACAGTGTCGGTTAGACCGTCAGCGAGAGCAGTGCCACGAGTTCCTGCTGCTAATAAGGCGATTACACCTTTCGCTTGTTACATAATTTTATGAGAATCAAACAGGAGCGACTGCAGTAATGGATAGGAACTGCGATTGTTGTGTACAGATGCGAGCTGAGCTGGCAGCCCTTCGCTCACAGCTCCAGGCTGGCTTCCGTCACACAGCTTGAGGCTGCTGCCAAGGGGGATCACTGTGGTGGATCGAACGTGGGGATGCGAGGGGCGTCGAGCAAAGTCCACGTGTCCTCCGATCGGTCCACTGCTGTGGCTGCCCCGGGTACTGCCTGCACTGAGGCTGACCCCTCACCTGTGGTCGAGTGGGGGGCAGTGAAAAACTTTCCAGGGGGCTGATCGTAGCGCCTCCCCGGTTCGTTTGACGGACAGGTTTCGGGCGTTATCTGTGGCTGACGATGTCTCTGAGCTGGATGCAGTCATCCACCCTTGTTCCAGAGGAAGCTTCTCGGCTCGCAAGGTCTGGGCATTCACAAAGGGTGGTGTTGCTGGCAGTTGGGAGCTCCAACGTTAGGCGCGTTTTGGGGCCCTTAGGAACATGGTTGCCAAGGAGGGGAAGGAAGCCAGTGTGCACTTCGTGCGCATCCCGGGGGGAGTCATTCCGGATGTGGAAAGGGTGCTTCCGGATGCCATGAAGAGTACAGGGTGCAGCCATCTGCACGTGGTGGCTCATGTCAGTACCAATGACGTGTGTCGCTTTGGATCAGAGCAGATTCTGTCTGGTTTCGGGCGGCTAGCGGAAATGGTAAAGACTGCCAGTCTTGCTTCTGAGATTAAGGCGGAGCTCACAGTCTGCAGCATCGTGGATAGAACCGACTGTGGCCCTTTGGTGCAGAGCCGAGTGGAGGGTCAGAATCAGAGGCTCAGGCAGTTCCGTGACCGTCTAGGCTGCAGATTCTTTGACTTGTTTGACTTGCGCCATTGGGTGGTGGGCTTTCAGTTTCCGCTTAATAGGTAGGGAGTCCACTACAGACAGGAGGTGGCTACACTGGTAGCGGGGCTGTGTGGAAGGGACTGGGCGGTTTTTCTAGGTTGGAGGGTCTCAGGGAACCACAGAAGGGACGTCCGTCTAAAAGTGGACAGGGAAAACACAGTAAGGTAGTTGTAGAAACGATTGGTATTGTAGTTGTAAATTGTTGTAGTTTTGAAACTTCCTGGCAGATTAAAACTGTGTGCCGGACCGAGATTCGAACTCGGGACCTTTGCCTTTCGCGGGCAAGTGCTCTACAATCTGAGCTACCCAAGCACGACTCACGCCCCGTCCTCACAGCTTTACTTCCGCCAGTACCTCGTCTCCTACTTTCCCGACTTCACAGAAGCTCTCCTGCGAACCTTGCAGAACTAGCACTCCTGGAAGAAAGGAAACGAGGCACTGGCGGAAGTAAAGCTGTGAGGACGGGGCGTGAGTCGTGCTTGGGTAGCTCGGATGGTGGAGCGCTTCCCCGCGAAAGGCAAAGGTCGTGAGTTAGAGTCTCGGTCCGGCACACAGTTTTAATCTGCCAGGAAGTTTCATATCAACGCACACTCAACTGCAGTGTGAAAATCTCATTCTGTTGTAGCTGTGTTGGAAAAGAACCAGAGCTACAAGCCCTAACAGAAAGCACTGAAGCTCAAATAGTTGTAGGTACAGAAATCTGGCTAAAGCTGGAAATAAGTTCAGCCGAATTTTTTTCAAACGATCTAGATTAAATACAGTTGTTGGTGGAGTATGTATTGCTGTCAGAGGTAGTTTGCCTTGTAGCGAAATTGAAGTAGATAGTTCGTGTGAAATAGTATGGGTAGAGGTTATACCTGACAATCGGACTAAACTATTAATTGGATAGTTTTACCGACCCCCCCCCCCCCCACCCGACTCAGAAGATATAGTTGCTGAACAGTGCAAAGAAAACTTGAGTCTCATTTCAAATAAGTACCCCGCTCATACAATTATAGTCGGTGGTGACTTTAATCTACCCTAGATATGCTGGAAAAATTATGCGTTTAAAGCCGGCAGCAGGCATAAAACGTCATCAGAAATTGTACTGAATGCGTTCTCAGAAAATTATTTTGAACAATTAGTTCATGAGCCAACTCGAAGCGTAAATGGTAGCGAAAACATACTTGACCTTTTAGCAACAAATAATCCTGGCCAAATAGTGAGTATTGTGACGAATACAGGAATTAGCGACAACAAGGCAGTTGCTGCTAGGCTTAATACCGTAACACCTAAAACCATCAAAGAGAAACGCACAGTATATGTATTCAAAAAAACTGATAAAAATGCTATTAACACCTTTTTAAGAGAAAGTCTTCACTCCTTCCGATCTGATCACGTAAGTGAAGAAAAGTTGTGGTATGTTTTCAAGGAAATAGTTTCGACAGCAAGTGATGGTACTGTTCCCGCAGCGTACACAAAACGGGTCAGTTCGTTGTTGCAGAAGCAACGAAAAATGCATGCCATATTTAGAAGATTGCAAAATCCCCAAGATTGGAAAGTTTTACACAAGTTCCAAATATGGCGCGTACTTCAATGCGAGATGCTTTTAATAATTTCCACAACGAAATCCTGCCACGAAATCTGACAGAAAACCCAAAGAGATTCTGGTCATACATAAAGCACACCAGTGGCAAGACGAAATCAGTACTTTCACTGCGCGATAACAACGGTGAAGTCACTGATGACAGTGCCACTAAAGCAGAGTTATTAAAAACGGTTTTCCGAAACTCCTTCACCAAAGAAGATGAAGTAAATATTCCTGATTTTTAATCAAGAACAACTGTCAAGATGAGAAATACAGAAGTAGATATCCTCTGAGTAACGAAGCAGCTTATATCACTTAATAAAGGCCTCTGGTCCAGATTGTATACCAGTCAGGTTCCTCTCAGAGATTGCTGATAAAATAGCTCTATATTTAGCAGTTATATACAACCACTCGCTCACAGAAAGATCAGTACCTGGAAAATTGCTCAAGTCACACCAATACCCAAAAAGGAAGTAGGAGTAATCCGCTGAATTACAGGCCTATATCACTAACGTCGGTTTGCAGCAGGGGTTTGGAGCGTATACTGTATTCGAACATTATGAAGTACTTCGAAGAAAACGATTTATTGACAAATAGTCAGCACGGTTTCAGAAAATATCGTTCTTGTGAAACACAACTAGCTCTTTATACTTATGAAGTAATAAGTGCTATCGTCAGGGGATATGAAATTTATTCCATATTTTTATATATCCAGAAGGCTTTCGACACCGTTCCTCACAAGCGTCTTGTAACCAAACTGCGTACCTACGGAGTATCGCCTCAGTTGTGTGACTGGATTCGTGATTTCCTACCGGAAAGGTCACAGTTCGTAGTAATCGACGGAAAGACATCGAGTAAAACAGAAGTAATATCCGGCGTTCCCAAAGAAGTGTTATAGGCCCACTATTGTTCCTGATCTATATTAACGACATAGGAGACCATCTGAGTAGCCGTCTTAGATTGTTTGCAGATGGTGCTGTCATTTACCGTTTTGTAAAGTCATCAGATGATGAAAACGACTTGCAAAATGATTTAGATAAGATATCTGTGTGGTGCAAAAAGCAGCAACTGACCCTGAATAAGGAAAAGTGTGAAGTTATTCACATGAGTGCTAAAAGAAATCAGCTAAATTTCGATTACGTGATAAGTCACACAAATCTGAAGGCTGTAAATTCAACTAAATACTTAGGGATTACAATTACAAATAACCTAAATTGGAACGATCACATAGATAATATTGTGGGTAGACCAAACCAAAGACTGCGATTCATTGGTAGAACACAGAAGGTGCAACAAGTCTACTAAAGAGACTGCTTACACATCGCTTGTCCACTCAATTCTGGAGTATTGGTGTACGGTGTGGGATCCGCATCAGGGGAGACTGACGGATGACATCGAAAAAATTCAGTGAAGGGCAGTTCGTTTTGTATTATCGCGAAATAGAGATAGTGTCACAGACATGATACGTGAATTGGAGTGTCAATCATTAAAACAAAGACGTTTTTCGTTGCGACGGGATCTTCTCATGAAATTTCAATCACCAGTTTTCTCCTCCTATTGCGAAAACATTCTGTTGGCATCCACCTACATAGGGAGAAATGATCATCACGATAAAATAAGAGAAATCAGGGCTCGCATAGAAAAATTTAAGTGCTCGTTTTTCCCGCTTGCCGTTATGGAGTGGAACGCTAGAGAGACAGCTTGAAGGTGATTCATTGAACCCTCTGCCAGACACTTTATTGTGAATAGAAGAGTAATCACGTAGATGTAGAACCTCACTGAAGGGAACTATCGTTTGACAGGAGACGTCTTCAGGCATTCGTCATATTGGTAATGTGGTCTGTGGTATGTGTGTGTGGTGGTGTGTGTATGTGTGGGGTGGGGGATAAGAACTGATTCGGGTGATCGAGGAATGAATTTAATAAGCAGGTTCAAATAGATGTAGGTAGCCGAAGTTATAGAAAGATGAAGAAAGATGTCACGGGATAGACTACCATGGAGTGCTGTATCACATCAGTCTTCGGACTGAAGATCACGACAACCACATGTTCTACATCTCGGCTTGTTATTGTTTTTGTGGCCAAGATGATCAGTGACTCATTACTTATTTTACTTTGGTCAGTTGTTACCTTCTTTACCATCGCAAGGACTCTTTGTTCGTGAAAATTTTCATTGTGTAGTTGCGTAGAAGGACCACATCGTCAAAAAGGCATTGCTACTACTACTACTACTACTACTACTACTACCAATAATAATAATAATAATAAAAATCATGTAAAAGGAACTAAGGAAACATCAAACAATCATAGCAAATAAAATGTCGTTATTTACTTTCCGCCCTGATGTAGTAATGTTAATGCTGAGTAGCGTAGGTATGGTCTGTTGAAAATTACTTTCGGATCGACTCTTCAGCAGGAATATGTAGCAACGCATCGCAGAGAACACACGTAATTTTACATTTCATTCAACCCGCTCAGACTCGCAAACTATTCGATGTACAAAGATGAAACTGACGAATCTGTCTTCTAGAAGAGCTGCCGTATGTTTTCGTTTAATTTTTTTTGCATCAGCTATTTTTGAGACGATACACGGAAAGTTTAGGAAAATACAGCACATTGCCTGTCTATGCTACCGAATTTACGACATGCGTGAAACTTTACGGTTATTGAATTTAGATGAAAACATTATGCGAACTAAGCCTTAGGTACACAGCAAGTTCTCATCTGCTCCAAACCGGAACTCTCCCGGAGATCTGCAGCAAGAGATAAATTGATTTAAATGTGACGTACGATGCTCCATTTTGCGTCACAGCGTCAGCGGTCGTCCGTTTGGTTTCGGTGAGAAAAACAGAGCACTAGTAAATAATTTACCTGCTTCTATGTTTTCTCATCAGACTTTCTATTTATTTATAACATAGCAAAAAAGTTTCGCATGTTAATCGAGGGGAGGTAACTTTTCGGGTTGGAAAAAGAGGAAAATAGTGATAACGAAACACACAGTCTCAGTACTGCAACAATTATAGCGCAAACAGTGAGAGGGACTTCTTTTATGCGATTAATTGTAACACTGAGTTCCTGAAACGAACGTCGCTCGGACTCAGCTGCTTTGTATTAATAGTAAAAACTTCTGAAAGTACAATTTTGCTATGCAGCTACTTTAACTGCCCATGCCAAACATTCAGCTGAATCCTTCTGTGAATCTATTTATTTATGACAATATGGAAACTGATCTCTGACGTTTTCTTGACGCGACTGATTAGCAATGTGCTAACCAGGCTTTCTTACAGAGAAGAACACTACTAAGGAAGAACTATTGGCACAACACTCGTCGCTATGACCCATACTGGTAGTGCCACTGCCACTGTCATTTAATGACGCGTCATTTCCTACAAGGAAATTTTTTTAAAAAATATTCCGTTTCATCACATTTTTTTCATGATGAGCTGCGTATAACTGACGGCTTTCTTCCAATCTTCAGAAGTGACTTACCTTACAACTTCTGAGTGCCTCGGCTGCAGACAACTTATTTTTCATTATATCGGGTGACCTAAAGCTCAATTTGAAAATATACTAACGCTGTTAGGTTGAAACAGCAGTGGCAAGGTGGCAGCATTGTGACTGTATGCCTGTATGCTTTTGCCACCTCTTCGAATTCATGTATGGAAAACTGTGAATTATGAAGAATCGACGATAGCAACTTATGTGTGATGCGGCACTGCCAAGTAACATAGTTCGATGAGCCTTAGACCATACATAGGAAGAACGGTTACAGTATAGTAGAGAAGATGACACGATGTGGCAAAAAAGTTTAATCAGAAATCATGTTGTTGGTGTGGTCTTCAGTCCTGAGACTGATTTGATGCAGTTTTCCATGCTACTCTATCCTATGCAAGCTTCTTCATCTCCCAGTACGTACTGCAACCTACATCCTTCTCAATCTGCTTAGTGTATTCATCTCTTGGCCTCCCTCTACGATTTTTACCCTCCACGCTGCCCTCCAATAGTAAATTGGTGATCCCTTGATGCCTCAGAACATGTCCTACCAACCGATCCCTTATTCTAGTCAAGTTGTGCCACAAACTTCTCTTCTTCTCAATTCTATTCAATACCTCCTCATTAGTTATGTGATCTACCCATCTAATCTTCAGCATTCTTCTGTAGCGCCACATTTCGAAAGCTTTTATTCTCTTCTTGTCCAAACTATTTATCGTCCATGTTTCACTTCTATACATGGCTACACTCCATACAAATACTTTCAGAAACGTCTTCCTGATACTTAAATCTATACTCGATGTTAACAAATTTCTCTTCTTCAGAAACGCTTTCCTTACCATTACCAGTCTACATTTTATATCCTCTCTACTTCGACCATCGTCAGTTATTTTGCTACCCAACTAGCAAAACTCCTTTACTACTTTAAGTGTCTCATTTCCTAATCTAATTCCCTCAGCATCACCCGATTTAATTCGACTACATTCCATTATCTTCGTTTTGCTTTTGTTGATATTCATCTTATATCCTCCTTTCAAGACACCGTCCATTCCGTTCAACTGCTCTTCCAGGTCCTTTGCCTTCTTTGACAGAATTACAATGTCATCGGCAAACCTCATAGTTTTTATTTCTTCCCCATAGATTTTAATTCCTACTCCGAATTTTTCTTTTATTTCCTTTACTGCTTGCTCAATATACAGATTGAATAGCATCGGGGAGAGGCTACAACCCTGTCTCACTCCCTTCCCAACCACTGCTTCCCATTCATGGCCCTCGTCTCTTATAACTGCTATCCGGTTTCTGTACAAATTGTAAATAGCCTTTCGCTCCCTGTATTTTACCCCTACCACCTTCAGAATTTGAAAGAGAGTATTCCAGTTAACATTGTCAAAAGCTTTGTCTAAGTCTATAAATGATATAACGTAGGTTTGCCTTTCCTTAATCTATTTTCTAAGATAAGTCGTAGAGTCAGTATCGCCTCACGTGTTCCAACATTTCTACGGAATCCAAAGTAATCTTCCTCGAGGCCGGCTTCTGCCAGTTTTTCCATTCATCTGTAAAGAATTCGTGTTAGTATTTTGCAACAACCATAGGTAAATCATTAACTAGCGCTAGGTTTCTCTCGATGAAACCAAACGGGCCGCTGCTGAAGTAGTGACGTGCGAACGCAGCACCAGGCGTCACATTTAAATCAAATTATCTCCTGTTAGGGATCCTCGGAAAATTCTGTTTCGAATCAGATAAGAATATGCCGTTTACTTAAGACTTCATTGGCATAATGTGTTCATAGGAATTCGATAACGTTAGAGGTTCTCGCATGTCGAAAATTCGGTAACATCAACAGCCTGTATTTTCCTAACAAGACGAACAGATACGAGGTTAGGTTCTTATTAAAATACAATCGTTACATTGAAGCCACCACAATTGATGATGGCCGAATGAGCATTTTAAAAGGCGGGGCATGGTTCTTAATAGTGTGTGTGATCACCACGGATAGCAGTGCGTGCTCTGCACTGTGATTTCATTCGGGCCACAAGGTTGGTGAGGAGTTCCTGTGGTAGTGATCCATTCCTCCACCAGCTGACAACTGCAAGGTGGTCGCTGGTGTATGTAAAGACACTGAAATACGTCTCCCCACCGCATCACACACGTGCTCGATGGCATTTTTAAGTCGTGGGAGGAGGACGAAGAGGAGGAAGAGGAGGAGGAGGATATTGGTGTTTAACGTCCGGTCGACAACGAGGTCATTAGAGATGAAGCACAAGCTCGGATTAGGGAAGGACGGGGATGGAAATCGGCTATGCTCTTTAAAAGAAACCATGCTGGCATTTGCCTAAAGCAATTAAGGGAAACAACGGAAAAACCAAATCAGAATGGCCGGTCGCGTGTTTGAGCCCATTCTGCTAACCACTGCGCCACCGCGCTCGATAGGTTGGGGGAACGGGTAGGTCCTTTTATTAACTGCATTTCATCTTGTTCCAAGAGCTGCTCCACCTCCACTATTCGATGACGTAGCGCATTATCATCCATAAAAATGCAGCCAGGGCCGAATGCACCCCTGAAAAGTCGGATGTGGGAAGGAGTACAGTGTCACAATAACGTTGATAGGTCAGTGTGCCGTGTTCAAACATTTGGAGGACAGTACGTAACACGGTAATTCGTGCCTCCGCAGACAGTAACACCTGGTCCACCAAAAGAATCACGTTCGACAATGTTTCTGTTTCCACCTCTCGCCGTACGGGGGTACATCCAAAATCGTTACTATTACTGAATTTGCTTCATTCGAGAAGAGCACGCGACCCCATTCGTCTTTGGTTTAGTCCCTATGTTCTTCGCACCATTGTAAACGGTGCTGCCGTTGTGGGTGTGTCAACATTGCACAACGTATGTTCGTCGCGCAAAGATACCACTCCATTGCAGTCGTCATGCCAATGTGGAGTGTGAGATTGTATGCCTTAGAGTCTTCTTAAATGTAGTTACAATTGCACCCGCAGTTTGACGAGGGTCCTCTCTTGCACAACGTAGCGGTCATCTGCTGCTGTAGCAGTACCTGTTGTTCGGAACGCTTCCTATGCACGTGAAACAGAACTGTGAGCAATACCAAATTGCTGACCTATACTCATCAGAGCCCGTCCGTCTTCCAGTTACCCGATGATTCTTCCTCTTGTGAAGTCATCCAAATGTTCCCAGAACGAAACTTTCACTCTTCAGCGGAATGTGCGGTGATATGGAACTTCCTGGCCGATTAAAATTGTGTGTTGGACCGGGACGCGAACTCGGGACTTTTACCTTTCGCGAGCAAGTGTTCTACGAACTGAGCTACCCAAGCACGACACACGACCCGTAGCTGGCCGGGGTGGCCGAGCGGTTCTAGGCGCTACAGTCTGGAACCGCGCGACCGCTACGGTCGCAGGTTCGAATCCTGCCTCGGGCATGGATGTGTGTGATGTGCTTAGGTTAGACAGGTTAAAGTACTTCTAAGTTCTAGGGGACTGATGGCCTCAGAAGTTAAGTTCCACAGTGCTCAGAGCCATTTGAACCATTTAAACCAACACGGCCCGTTCTCACGGCTTAAGTTCTACCAATACCTCGCCTACTACCTTGCAAACTTCACAGAAGCTCTCCTGCGAACCTTGCAGAACTAACACTCCTGGAAGAAAGGATATTGCGAAATCATGGCTTAGCCCAGCCTGGGGGACATTTCCAAAACTATATTTCACTCTGCAGCGGAGTGTGCGCTGATGTAAAGCTTCCAGGCCGATTAAAACCATGTGCCGGACCGAGACTCGAACTCTGGACTTTCGCCTTTTGTGGGCAAGTGGTCTACGAACTGAGCTACCCAATCACGACTCACGTCGCGTCCTGACAGCCTTACTTCCGCCAGTACATCATCTCCTCATCTCCTACCTTCCAAACATCACAGTAGCTCTCCTGCTGAAAATCTCATTCCGGAAACGTTCCCCGGGCTGTGGCTAAGCCTTGTCTTCGCAGTATCCTTTATTCCAGGAGTGTTAGTTCTGCAAGGTTCGCAGGAGAGCTTCTGTGAAGTTCGGAAGGTAGGAGACGAGGTAATCGCAGAATTTAAGCCGTGAGGACGGGTTGCGTGTGGTGCTTGGGTATCTCATTCGAAGAACACTTGTTCGCGAAAGGCAGAAGTCCCGAGTTCGAGACTCGATCCAGCCCACTGTTTTAATGGCCACGAAATATCATTCAAATGTTGTCACCGCGTCATGTCGTGATAAAGAACACCACCACAGTGCACAGTGACTGTTCGCTGATTGACTCTCACTCTTTTTCCGTTCCTTCAACTACCTCGTGTTGTGGTGCCTGCCCCATTTGGCGCTATAGTCACGCTGACCTCTCACCATGTGATTCCAGCTTTCTGTGCATGAGACAGACCTCCGACAACATGCTACCGTACTTTCATTCATTCCCACTGACTAGTTAATATATTGCGTTACTTTGTGTATCTCGTCCCTAATTTTTGGAGAGCACTATTAAATCCATGAGCTCGTCCTCTTCACGTTTATCACTTACGCGGTATGTCATGGTAGATATCTCGTCAACAAGAACTACAGATTGTTTGGGAACATACCGAGAACAATTGTTCCTGTGTAGGCACGTAAGGCGCAAACCATTTCTCTCGACTGACCTCGTATGACAATGCCCTGGCTGAGAGAGTGACATCAAACATTTGCACCGAATATCATTTGACGCGCATGCTTGTGATATCGTTAAGTATCACACAACACTCCGTCTTCAGGCCATCCGGGACCATCCGACCGCCGTGTCATCCTCAGTGGAGGACGCGGATAGGAGGGGCGTGGGGTCAGCACACCGCTCTCCCGGTCGATATGATGGTATTCTTGACCGAAGCCGCTACTATTCGGTCGAGTAGCTCCTCAATTGGCATCACGAGGCTGAGTGCACCCCGAAAAATGGCATCAGCGCATGGCGGCCTGGATGGTCACCCATCCAAGTGCCGACCACACCCGACAGCGCTTAACTTCGGTGCTCTCGCGCGAACCGGTGTACCCACTGCAGCAAGGCCGTTGCCATCACACAACACACAATAGTAAATATGTAATCCTGCTACTTTAAATAACGAAAACGAAGTCTCACCGCCTGACGAACAATCATACACGACAGACAGTTGTCTAAATCTGAATCACGGTGCAAAGAGCAAGTGGTGTCGTAGTAGGGCGAATGTCTGGAAACTCGGGAAGCTGCAGCGGCCACAGGTCTCGTGACATCGACTTGGTGTGTGCCTTGCCTTTCGAATACTTCAGACAGTAATTCTTTCGTAACGGCTTTTACCTTATCAGTGAGATGCTCAAAATCGAAAGAAAAGAAGAGGAGCGAAAAATTATTTTTCCGTGTGAGATTGCTGCAAGAGAGTACGCGACTGCACCTGATCTGGCTGTCAAGTGGCGTAACACTTTGCCGACTACTGAGAGCCTACGCCCAGGAATGGCCTGCCTTTCTAGTCTATGTACCTCGTGCCACGTCTTCCTCGAGATCCTCACCCACTACTTTCTTCGTAGCTGTAAATTGTAAATTACACTACTCACCATTAAAATTACTACACCACGAAAACGACGTGCTACAGACGCGAAATTTAATCGACAGGAAGAAGATGCTGTGATATGCAAATGATTAGCTTTTCAGAGCATTCACACAAGGATGGCGCCGGTAGCGACACCTACAACGTGCTAACATGAGGAAAGTTTCCAACCGATTTCTCGTACACAAACAGCAGTTGACCAGCGTTGCCTGGTGAAACGTTGTTGTGATGCCTCGTGTAAGGAGGAGAAATGCGTACCATCACGTTTCCGACTTTCATAAAGGAAGGATTGTAGGCTATCGCTATTGCGGTTTATCGCATCGCGACATTGCTGCTCGCGTTGGTCGAGATCCAATGACTGTTAGCAGAATATGGAATCGGTGGGTTCAGGAGGGTGGTACGGAACGCCATGCTGGATCCCAACGGCCTCGTATCACTAGCAGTCGACATGACAGGCATCTTATCCGCACGGCTGTAACAGATCTAGCAGCCACGTCTCGGTCTCTGAGTCAACAGATGAGGACATTTGCAAGACAACAACCATCTGCACGAACAGTTCGACGATGTTTGCAGCAGCATGGCGTATCAGCTCGGAGACCATGGCTGTGGTTACCTTGACGCTGCATCACAGACAGGAGCCCGTGCGATGGTGTACTCAACGACGAACCTGGTTGCACGAATGTCAAAACGTCATTTTTCCGGATAAATCCAGGTTCTGTTTACAGCATCATGATGGTCGCATCCGTGTTTGGCGACATCGCGGTGAATGCACATTGGAAGCGTGTATTCGTCATCACCATACTGGCGTATCACCCGGCGTGATGGTATGGGGTGCCATTGGTTACACGTCTCGGTCACCTCTTGTTCGCATTGACGGCACTTTGAACAGTGGACGTAACATTTCTGATGTGTTACGACCCGTGTCTCTACCCTTCATTCGATCCCTGCGAAACCCTACATTTCAGCAGAATAATGCACGACTGCCTGTTGCAGGTCCTGTACGGGCCTTTCTGGATATAGGAAATGTTCGACTGCTGCCCTGACCAGCACATTCTCCAGATCTCTCATCAATGGAAAACATCTGGCCGAGGAACCGGCTTGTCACAATACGCCAGTCACTAGTCTTGATGAACTGTGGTATCGTGTTGAAGTTGATGGGCAGCTGTACCTGTGCACGCCATCCAAGCTCTGTTTGACGCAATGCCCAGGCGTATCAAGGCCGTTATTACGGCCAGAGGTGGTTGTTGTGGGTTCTGATCTCTCAGGATCTATGAACCCAAATTGCGTGAAAATGTAATCACATGTAAATTCTAGTATAATATATTTGTCGAATGTAGTTTATAATCTGCATTTCTTCTTGGGGTAGCAATTTTAATGGCCAGTAGTGTAATTCTGAACAGACTGTTGCGCGCTCACGCCGCTGGTTGAGGAGGCACCGCTAAGTCACCTGCGCCGCGCAGGGTGCCAGCAGCTGCAGCACGAACGTGGAGTTGGCGCGCGCCGCCAGGTCCCGGAAGCGCAGAGACAGCCCGCGGGGCCGGCGCACCGAGAACAGGTCCGCCAGTGGCGGCGGCGGGTCGGCGAGCGGACGGAGGGGCGCCAGCAGGCGTGCGAAGCCGGAGCCCAGCTGCGTGAGGCGCAGCTCGGCGTCCAGCACCAGGTGCCAGGGGAAGGCACGGCAGAAGCTGCGCACCGGCAGCGGCAGCGCCGACGCGCACGTCGACGGCGCCTCGCGCTCCGCCGCCGCGTCCGCGTCGGCCGCCGTCTCCTCCACATCCGCGGGCTGCTCGCTGGCCTCAGCAAAAGTCGTCACCAGGATGCTGAAACGCAAGTTTGGATCTATTGTCATGAGTTTGCGAGATTCCTGCTAAATTTTGAAAATGGATTAGTGATGAAAGTTGAGGCTGTATATGCCCTGAAGCTCTATACACTGAAGCGCCAATGATATTGGTATAGGCATGTGTATTCAAATACAGAGATATGTAAACGGGGGAATACGGCGCTGTTGTCAGCAACGCCTATATAAGACAACAAGTGTCTGGCACAGTTGTTACATCGGTTACTGCTGCTAGAATGGCAGGTTATCAAAATTTAAGTGAGTTTTAATGTGGTGTTATAGTTGGAGCAAGAGCGATCGGACACAGCGTCTCCGAGGTAGCGATAAAGAGGGGATTTCCTTGTATGACCATTTCGCGAGTGTACCGTGAATATCAGGAATCCGGTAAAACATCAAATCTCTATCGTCACTACGGCCGGAAAAAGATCCTGCAAGAATGGGACCAATAACGATTGAAGAGAATCGTTCAGCGTGACATAAGTGCAACCCTTGTTGCATATTTCAGTGCTGGGCCAGAATCAAGTGTCAGTGTGTGAACCATTCAAGGAAACGTCATTGATATCAGCTTTCGGAGCCGAAGGCACACTCCTGTACTCTTCACGACTGCACCACACAAAGCATTACCCCTCGCCTAGGCCTGTCAACATTGACATTGAGCTGTTGATGTGTGGTAACATCATGCCTGGTCAGACGAATCTCGTTTCAATTTGTATCAAGCAGATGCACGTGTACAGGTATGTCAGCTGCATGTCGGCAGGGAATTGTTCAAGCAGGTAGAGGCTTTGTAATGGTGTGGGGCTTATGCAGTTGGAGTGATATGGGACCACTTACATATATATATAGGTACATAAGCATCCTGTGTGATCGCCTGCATCCATTCAAGTCCAGTGTGCATTCCGATAGACTTGGGCAATTCCAGCAGGACAATGCAATGCACTTGCACGTTCAGAATTGCTACAGAGTGGCTTCAGGAACACACAGAAGAGTTTAAACTCTTCTGCTTGCCACCAAATTCCCCAAACATTAACATTATTGAGCATATCTGGGATGGCTTGCAACGTGCTGTTCAGAAGAGATTTCCACCCCGTCGTATTCTTATGAATTTATGGGCAGCCCTGCAGGACTCATTGTGTCAGTTTCCTCCAGCACTACTCAGGACATTAGTCAAGTCCATGTCGTGTCTTGTTGTGTTCAGTTATGTGTACTTGCTTGGCCCTACATGATACTAGGCAGGTGAACCAGTTTTTTTGGTTTTTTAATGTTTATACGTAAGGCAGAGGCTATGTGTGTTTGCATATATGTCTGGGATTTCCTCTCAAACGTCTGGATCGATTTGAGCCATGTTAGGCACTGAAACAGTGGGCCTCATGAGTGTCAGAACTATGTTTTTTATGACATCCTAGCTCCAATAGGAGCGGAGGTGGGGGCAATAAAAAGGTTTTCTCCAGCCCCTGGTGTATAGTCTGCCCTGCATGACAGGTATGTTGTGTGGGGACAGCACCAACCCACCAAATCAAGCTGCTGTGGAAGCAGCCTACATGCCAGAGGCAAAAAACAGTTTTCTGGGTCCAACATGTAGGCTGCCCAGCATGACCAGTGTGGTGTGTTCCGATGGAGTAGTATGGGACTGCGTTATTGACCTGCTTTGCATCACAGCCTGTACGTCAGGGGCAAATAAAAGGTTTTCAAGCCACTGTAGTGTAGGCTGTATTTCATGACAGGTGTGTTATGGGAGTAGTATCAGCCTCCTTCATTGAGCTGTATTGCAGCAGCTACATGTGCCAGTGAGAATAACTGGGGAAGGTTGAGATGGATAGAGAAGAGGATGGACTGAGTGAGGGGAAGAAGGAAATGCACGGGGATGGGATAGATGGGGGAGAGGCATGAGGCAGGTGGAAGATTTAGAGGGGTAGTGGGCAAGTGGAAAATTAAGAGGGCGATTGGATATGGAAAGAGAGAGAGTGATGAGGTTGAGGAGGATGTTGTCAGAGGAAGGGGCTGGAGGAGATGGACAAAGAGAGAAGGAGGACGATATGAAGAGACAGAGATAGTGTAGAGCAGGAGATAGAAAGAGGTGAGAGGATGAGGTTGACAGAGGAAGGAAGAGGTGGACACAGAGGAAGGAAGAGGTGGACACAGAGGGAGGAAGAGGTGGACACAGAGAGGAGGAGGAGGAGGAGGAGGAGGAGGAAAAGGAGGAGCAGGAGAAGGCATGCTCAGTGTTCATGTCGAACAGATATGCGGGTGCAGCCACGGGAGTAGGCTAGTAAACAATATTTAGACCATGAATAAAACTAGTAAAGCTAATGGCTGCAAAGAGTTTTTATAAAATTGTCTAATAAGTGAACGATTACTTTTCTGCACAACGATATATAATCGGCATATACACTCTTGGAAATTGAAATAAGAACACCGTGAATTCATTGTCCCAGGAAGGGGAAACTTTATTGACACATTCCTGGGGTCAGATACATCACATGATCACACTGACAGAACCACAGGCACATAGACACAGGCAACAGAGCATGCACAATGTCGGCACTAGTACAGTGTATATCCACCTTTCGCAGCAATGCAGGCTGCTATTCTCCCATGGAGACGATCGTAAAGATGCTGGATGTAGTCCTGTGGAACGGCTTGCCATGCCATTTCCACCTGGCGCCTCAGTTGGACCAGCGTTCGTGCTGGACGTGCAGACCGCGTGAGACGACGCTTCATCCAGTCCCAAACATGCTCAATGGGGGACAGATCCGGAGATCTTGCTGGCCAGGGTAGTTGACTTACACCTTCTAGAGCACGTTGGGTGGCACGGGATACATGCGGACGTGCATTGTCCTGTTGGAACAGCAAGTTACCTTGCCGGTCTAGGAATGGTAGAACGATGGGTTCGATGACGGTTTGGATGTACCGTGCACTATTCAGTGTCCCCCTCGACGATCACCAGTGGTGTACGGCCAGTGTAGGAGATCGCTCCCCACACCATGATGCCGGGTGTTGGCCCTGTGTGCCTCGGTCGTATGCAGTCCTGATTGTGGCGCTCACCTGCACGGCGCCAAACACGCATACGACCATCATTGG
Organism: Schistocerca americana; assembly: GCF_021461395.2. Taxonomy (NCBI): domain Eukaryota; kingdom Metazoa; phylum Arthropoda; class Insecta; order Orthoptera; family Acrididae; genus Schistocerca; species Schistocerca americana. Next base: position 526,711,645 of record NC_060125.1, on the reverse strand, counting down.
CACCAAGGCAGAAGCGACTCTCATCGCTGAAGACGACACGTCTCCATTCGTCCCTCCATTCACGCCTGTCGCGACACCACTGGAGGCGGGCTGCACGATGTTGGGGCGTGAGCGGAAGACGGCCTAACGGTGTGCGGGACCGTAGCCCAGCTTCATGGAGACGGTTGCGAATGGTCCTCGCCGATACCCCAGGAGCAACAGTGTCCCTAATTTGCTGGGAAGTGGCGGTGCGGTACCCTACGGCACTGCGTAGGATCCTACGGTCTTGGCGTGCATCCGTGCGTCGCTGCGGTCCGGTCCCAGGTCGACGGGCACGTGCACCTTCCGCCGACCACTGGCGACAACATCGATGTACTGTGGAGACCTCACGCCCCACGTGTTGAGCAATTCGGCGGTACGTCCACCTGGCCTCCCGCATGCCCACTATACGCCCTCGCTCAAAGTCCGTCAACTGCACATACGGTTCACGTCCACGCTGTCGCGGCATGCTACCAGTGTTAAAGACTGCGATGGAGCTCCGTATGCCACGGCAAACTGGCTGACACTGACGGCGGCGGTGCACAAATGCTGCGCAGCTAGCGCCATTCGACGGCCAACACCGCGGTTGCTGGTGTGTCCGCTGTGCCGTGCGTGTGATCATTGCTTGTACAGCCCTCTCGCAGTGTCCGGAGCAAGTATGGTGGGTCTGACACACCGGTGTCAATGTGTTCTTTTTTCCATTTCCAGGAGTGTAGAAGGAAACTGAGTTTAGGTGAACCAGAATAATACGTAGTAACAAGCAATTCACCATGCGCGAAAAATATCTAAAGCAAATTGGGTAATAGCTGCTTGCAGAGCTGTTCTGATAGCTCGATATTACAACGTATCAGCCAGCCACACTCTATGCAGAATGAAGGCTCTTCCCGCTACGCCAATACCAATACCGCAACACCTCATTTCAGGGAGTTAGTCACATGTTCCAAAGATTATTTGAACGATTCTGTTATCGTAATGATTTGAAACGAATCATTTTACAAATATAAATGATAAGTCTTTTTTTACTTTTTATTACTTACCATGGACCTTGCCGTTGGTGGGGAGGCTTGCGTGCCTCAGCGATACAGATAGCCGTACCGTAGGTGCAACCACAACGGAGGGGTATCTGTTGAGAGGCCAGACAAACGTGTGGTTCCTGAAGAGGGGCAGCAGCCTTTTCAGTAGTTGCAGGGGCAACAGACTGGATAATTGACTGATCTGGCCTTGTAACAATAACCAAAACGGCCTTGCTGTGCTGGTACTGCGAACGGCTGAAAGCAAGGGGAAACTACAGCCGTAATTTTTCCCGAGGGCATGCAGCTTTACTGTATGATTACATGATGATGGCGTCCTCTTGGGTAAAATATTCCGGAGGTAAAATAGTCCCCCATTCGGATCTCCGGGCGGGGACTACTCAAGAGGATGTCGTTATCAGGAGAAAGAAAACTGGCGTTCTACGGATCGGAGCGTGGAATGTCAGATCCCTTAATCGGGCAGGTAGGTTAGAAAATTTAAAAAGGGAAATGGATAGGTTGAAGTTAGATATAGTGGGAATTAGTGAAGTTCGGTGGCAGGAGGAACAAGACTTCTGGTCAGGTGACTACAGGGTTATAAACACAAAATCAAATAGGGGTAATGCAGGAGTAGGTTTAATAATGAATAGGAAAATAGGAATGCGGGTAAGCTACTACAAACAGCATAGTGAACGCATTATTGTGGCCAAGATAGATACGAAGCCCACGCCTACTACAGTAGTACAAGTTTATATGCCAACTAGCTCTGCAGATGACGAAGAAATTGAAGAAATGTATGATGAAATAAACGAAATTATTCAGATTGTGAAGGGAGACGAAAATTTAATAGTCATGGGTGACTGGAATTCGAGTGTAGGAAAAGGGAGAGAAGGAAACGTAGTAGGTGAATATGGATTGGGGGACAGAAATGAAAGAGGAAGCCGCCTGGTCGAATTTTGCACAGAGCACAACATAATCATAACTAACACTTGGTTTAAGAATCATGAAAGAAGGTTGTATACATGGAAGAACCCTGGAGATACTAAAAGGTATCAGATAGATTATATAATGGTCAGACAGAGATTTAGGAACCAGGTCTTAAATTGTAAGACATTTCCAGGGGCAGATGTGGACTCTGACCACAATCTATTGGTTATGACCTGTAGATTAAAACTGAAGAAACTGCAAAAAGGTGGGAATTTAAGGAGATGGGACCTGGATAAACTAAAAGAACCAGAGGTTGTACAGAGATTCAGGGAGAGCATAAGCGAGCAATTGACAGGAATGGGGGAAATAAATACAGTAGAAGAAGAATGGGCAGCTTTGAGGGATGAAGTAGTGAAGGCAGCAGAGGATCAAGTAGGTAAAAAGACTAGGGCTAGTAGAAATCCTTGGGTAACAGAAGAAATATTGAATTTAATTGATGAAAGGAGAAAATATAAAAATGCAGTAAGTGAAACAGGCAAAAAGGAATACAAACGTCTCAAAAATGAGATTGACAGGAAGTGCAAAATGGCTAAGCAGGGATGGCTAGAGGACAAATGTAAGGATATAGAGGCCTATCTCACTAGGGGTAAGATAGATACCGCCTACAGGAAAATTAAAGAGACATTTGGAGATAAGAGAACGACTTGTATGAATATCAAGAGCTCAGATGGAAACCCAGTTCTAAGCAAAGAAGGGAAAGCAGAAAGGTGGAAGGAGTATATAGAGGGTCTATACAAGGGCGATGTACTTGAGGACAATATTATGGAAATGGAAGAGGATGTAGATGAAGATGAAATGGGAGATATGATACTGCATGAAGAGTTTGACAGAGCACTGAAAGACCTGAGTCGAAACAAGGCCCCCGGAGTAGACAATATTCCATTGGAACTACTGACGGCCGTGGGAGAGCCAGTCCTGACAAAACTCTACCATCTGGTGAGCAAGATGTATGAAACAGGCGAAATACCCTCAGACTTCAAGAAGAATATAATAATTGCAATCCCAAAGAAAGCAGGTGTTGACAGATGTGAAAATTACCGAACTATCAGCTTAATAAGCCACAGCTGCAAAATACTAACACGAATTCTTTACAGACGAATGGAAAAACTAGTAGAAGCCAACCTCGGGGAAGATCAGTTTGGATTCCGTAGAAATGTTGGAACACGTGAGGCAATACTGACCTTACGACTTATCTTAGAAGAAAGATTAAGGAAAGGCAAACCTACGTTTCTAGCATTTGTAGACTTAGAGAAAGCTTTTGACAATGTTGACTGGAATACTCTCTTTCAAATTCTAAAGGTGGCAGGGGTAAAATACAGGGAGCGAAAGGCTATTTACAATTTGTACAGAAACCAGATGGCAGTTATAAGAGTCGAGGGACATGAAAGGGAAGCAGTGGTTGGGAAGGGAGTAAGACAGGGTTGTAGCCTCTCCCCGATGTTGTTCAATCTGTATATTGAGCAAGCAGTAAAGGAAACAAAAGAGAAATTCGGAGTAGGTATTAAAATTCATGGAGAAGAAATAAAAACTTTGAGGTTCGCCGATGACATTGTAATTCTGTCAGAGACAGCAAAGGACTTGGAAGAGCAGTTGAATGGAATGGACAGTGTCTTGAAAGGAGGATATAAGATGAACATCAACAAAAGCAAAACAAGGGTAATGGAATGTAGTCTAATTAAGTCGGGTGATGCTGAGGGAATTAGATTAGGAAATGAGGCACTTAAAGTAGTAAAGGAGTTTTGCTATTTGGGGAGCAAAATAACTGATGATGGTCGAAGTAGAGAAGATATAAAATGTAGGCTGGCAATGGCAAGGAAAGCGTTTCTGAAGAAGAGAAATTTGTTAACATCGAGTATAGATTTAAGTGTCAGGAAGTCATTTCTGAAAGTATTCGTATGGAGTGTAGCCATGTATGGAAGTGAAACATGGACGATAAATAGTTTGGACAAGAAGAGAATAGAAGCTTTCGAAATGTGGTGCTACAGAAGAATGCTGAAGATTAGATGGGTAGATCACATAACTAATGAGGAAGTATTGAATAGGATTGGGGAGAAGAGAAGTTTGTGGCACAACTTGACCAGAAGAAGGGATCGGTTGGTAGGACATGTTCTGAGGCATCAGGGGATCACCAATTTAGTATTGGAGGGCAGGGTGGAGGGTAAAAATCGTAGAGGGAGACCAAGAGATGAATACACTAAGCAGATTCAGAAGGATGTAGGTTGCAGTAGGTACTGGGAGATGAAAAAGCTTGCACAGGATAGAGTAGCATGGAGAGCTGCATCAAACCAGTCTCAGGACTGAAGACCACAACAACAACATTACTTTTTTGCTGCAGGATACCAATTTTTAAATAGAATCGCGTCCATGGAATATAAGGAGTTGTCCAAGAGAAATGTTTGCTATCTGTCAGATATTCTATGGTATTGGGCGAATGATCGAAAATTTTTGTTGCTGCATATTGAATACCATTCTTAGCCATTGATAGCTTAATTAATGGGTAATGAAGGTAACGTTTTCCTGTAGGGTTGTAGTCACGGATATCGCTATTCTTCTCAAATTGTGGTGCATTATTTGTGACGAATTTCACCAGCGAATATATGTATTGTTCTGGTGCAGTTAAAACCACAGATCCTTGAAGGGGTACCTACATGACGACCGCGGGTGAACTCATACTATTCTTACTGCTTGCTTTTGTGCAATCAATAATTTCTATCTAAGTGATGAGTTACCACAGAAAATTATTCCGTAAGACATTACTGAGTAAGACAAGGGGTTGATTTACCTGTTTCCAAGACTAACAATTAAACACAGAGCAAAAGTAGGTGAACTTAATTGTTTTATCAGTTCAATAATGTGCTTCTTTCAATTCAAGTTTCCATCAGTATGCAAAACCAAAAATATGGAGCTTTCTACCCTATTTACTTATGTCTGTTCATAAGCTGCATCAATTTCTGCCGGAAAATCACGCAAAAAAGTCGGAGTGTGATATTCACAGTAACTGATGCCAGTTTTGAAACTGACGGCAGTAAGCATTTCATAAAGGTTCTATTAAATGCTGAAGGCAAATAGTTCGCGCCGAATGATCATATGCTAACTCCCTTGTGGGAGTCGGCGTAAACTCATGAAATAGGAGAGTGATTGACAAGGAAAAGCTATTTGAAAGAACATTTAAGTGTAAATCCCTGTTTTTGCCTCCCAAAAGTAATTAAATCACAAGAGCACGTGCAATATTAATGCTATGAAAATGTATGGTGTACAGAGTTCCAAAATGTCACAAAACACTGTCAAATCTTTACTGGTAGGGTTTGTGATGAAATTAAAAATTCCACCAATAGGATGAATTAATAACAAACCGATTCTGTATCGGGCTTTGATATATAATCTTCCCACAAAGACACAAAAATAGGATCTCCACATGTGAGACATGCGTCCAAATCATGTAGGTTTCAATAATTTCGCAAAGGAAATATGATGTGTATGATTTTTATAATTCGAACTGCGAGTGTGGTCTTCCTGCACGAAGCTAAACTACATCTTGTCACCACAATGTACAGCAAACAGCAACCCTTGAAATCATGCTCCAAACCCAGCCATACTTCCAGCACGCCAGGATTCAAAACGCTTATTCAAACTCTCGATTCAGCGTTCGTGGCAAGGCGGGCCGTGCACTGATTGGTTTGCTGAGCCAGAGTTCAATTTATACTTCCCGTAAGCCTTGTTGACTGTCCCAAAGATAAATTTGTGATCTATGGATAACTGGGTACAGAATTACTTCTTTGCATCTTTGCATGAAACCTGCGTTAATTATAAGTGAAATAATTGAACAGTGAAAGTAGGAAACTAAATACTGAAATTTGCAAATGTAACACACATCTTTCAATCTGCACAAGACGTACTTTGCAACACTCTCATGATTTGAAAAATTTATGTGGTCAGAAACCTCTTTTTCATACTATTTTGTCCACAAGGTGTATGGAAGTGGAAGTAAACTTGCTTTTTCAGTGCATTTCCATAGGAAACGCTTGTGTGTCCAATCATGAACAGGACAATTCCGCTAGTCTAGTATGTTCAGTCACTAATCCCGTTTACAGCAAGAAGGCTCGGAAGTACGAGGTAAAGTGACTGATTGTGTGTAATAACTTTCCCTCTACAAATGTTACCACTGTGTCCACCGTACTGGTCTCATTCGTTATGGAACTGCAATCCTTGTGGGGGTCACAGGTGGGTCCTGACGTATCGAGAAAGATCACAAAAAAATTCTGAAAAATGCACGGACCTGGTGGTTTCGCTCCATGTAGTCCAAGCACAGTGAAAGGTGATGCGTCGGATCTTAATCAGAGATTGTTGGCTAAAACGAACTGCTACTATTGATGACTTGGATATTCAGGATTAGACAGTGTATAAAGTTACTAATCCAATTATTATCAGGCATGTCCGTTATTTTACTCGCTTTGTTATTGTTGATTTGAACTGTGCTGGAGACACTAATAGTGAGATGGCGAATATCTGCGGAGGAATGGCAGCCCTTTCTTCCTCAGGAGCCGAACAAGAGAAGGTAATGGTGTTGGACGCTGGGTTCATGCAGCGAAGTCGACGTTCTACGTCATCGAAAGCTGTTCCTTTCGCTTCCAGCTGGAACTCTGGGAAGGCTAGTCTGTTTAAGGAATGTTATTGTCCACAAATCATTGCCTCACAGATACTGATTTATGACGCTGTGAATTGTCTTACTGATACAATCACAGTCTCCCGACTGTTGCTCAACAGTACTCAGTACACAATGCTGCAAAAAGTGTCCATATAGTTCAAAAGCAGCGTTTTTTAAATGCAGCAAGGGGAGTGCACCTATGAAAGAATATAGTGTTGGTAGCATTATTGCGAGTGTAACGCCGTGAACGAGCTGTCTTAGCGTATGCTGAATTCCGTCGCCTTCGGAAGTAGTGGACCGAGATCCGCCTAATTATGCCCTAACGCGTCTTTTCCCAATTCATATTTTCACTTCTGTGCCGTGACGCAGAACAGGTATACTTCACATTTGCATACAGTAGGCGCACAACATCAGCAGTCATTATCAAAGCGCCAAGGTCTCCACCGAATCCGAACTCGGAAATAAGCAAATAGAAATCAAATGGTTCAAATGGCTCTGAGCACTATGGGACTTAACATCTGTGGTCATCAGTCCCCGAGAACTTAGAACTACTTAAACCTAACTAACCTAAGGACATCACACACATCCATGCCCGAGGCAAGATTCGAACCTGCGACCGTAGCGGTCACGCGGTTCCAACCTGAAGCGCCTAGAACCGCACGGCCACACCGGCCGGCAAATTGAAATCAAGATAACACTAGATTGTATTGCTACAATCATTCACCACTTGCAATTGTTTTACGGAACTACAAGTAAAACCCTATTACAATCATTCAGAAACAGTATGCTGATGATACACCTCTTTGCCTATACATTCTGAATATGAAAACTCTTTGTTTAGGTGGGCAACGAAGGACGATTGGCTGACGTTCGCTGCTCTCAAAGACTATAGGAAGGCTCTGGCCCTCATAGGCGCCACAACATCGCTCGCCTTACTCAGTTCTACGAAGGTCTACTGTCTACATCTTACTCACGCTCCAGCCAGACCGCCCACGCAAATCTGAACGATTTCAACACGTCCTGCCCTAATCTCTTATTCAAATGCTTCGTTTCGTTGCACACTCTAGCCACGAGAAACACCGCCGTACTGAAACACCACGTCTTCAGTACTTCACTGTTGACACTATACACGATGGCAGGTCACGTTCCAAAGGATTGCCAAAGGATATAGAGTGAGTCATCACTCGATATCACTCGTTTCCTGTCGTTTCACTGTCCAGTGGAGTCGCTCATTGCACCATCTGAACCACTACAGGAATGTATGGCTTATGAAGAACACAACCATTGTACACCGTTCTTTGTAGCTCCCTTGTGCTAGCTGTAGTATTGGTAGCACTTTGGAACTCATCAGTGATTTTTTTCTGCTGAATTCACAACCACCCTCCGCCGTGCTAGACGGTTCCTGTCCGTGAACAGGCCTATATAAGGCCTGCCTGGTGTTCGTTTAGCTGTAGTTATTCCTTCGGATTTCCACTTCACAGTCACAGCACTAACAGCCGACTTCGACAGCTTTAGAAGGGCTGAAATTTCCCTGGTGGATCTGTTGCTCTGGTGAGGTCCAGTGACTAGCGCAGTTTCGAAGTCACTGATCTCTTCTGACTGACCCGTTGAACTTCTTTGGTAACGACACAACACTTCCCGCCTGTTTTTATACTGGAAAGTTCGTCTCTCGTAACATCTAGTACAATTTTAAATACAAAAGTCGTCTAAAACTTCTTGACGAATTACGAGTATATTTGTTTACCTATTAGAGGTCACCAACACCTAATTAGACTGTGAAGGCGATGGCTGTTACCACTTCAAGGCATCCAAGACCTGCCTAATTTTCTGTGAGGATTCCCTCGCTTATTCTGAAGGAAGCGCCTGTTCCACTCCGAGTGCATTATCCAGACCCACGAGTCTTCCTCTTCGAGGACGCGAGAGTAGGATTATTTGCTGGCAGAGGTTCTAAGTGATAAAGCGTTTCTGAAGTTTTAGTTGCCATATCTCAGCAGGCATCAGGTGGTGCCCTTAACGCAATATCAGCCTTTAGTTTCCGACAGAACACAAGGGTTGCTGCAGACCGTAACACATCCACGAAGAGGACATACTAAGGGAACTGAGTATCTTGTAAATGGTGGAAAAATCGAATACTATAGGCAAAAGTGGCTCGCTCATGTCCTTTGAATGGGCAATAATCGGCTACCAAAACGAACTAATCATTATCGACAGACTGGTAAAAAATATTTTAAAGGACAAAAGGAGGGACATTTTGATGGATGATGATGATGATTGTAAAAGTAAAATAAAGAGTTCTAAATAGTATGCACAGAAGTATCATTCATTATGAAATCAAACAGGCTGTATCGTAACCGCTAGATCAGACGCAAGGGAAGCGACCGTCACGAATCAGAGCCTTGATTTCAAACGTGTTCAGAGACCATGGCATCACAGTAGTTATGATCTTTGCCCTTGGCCATGAAAGATGCGGTCGTTTTTTCGCAAGTTTGTCAGACCTCCCTCGAAGTGGGACAACACCGTAAAGTAGAGGTCTCTTGCGACATATCGTCAGTGTTGTGGAACCACACATGCAACATGAGACGAACTAGGTCAATGAAAATATCACTATAATATTCTTGGTAGGTGGTACTCCGTAACTGTGAAGTGTTCTGTGAAAAATCATGCTCTCATGATTCTCTTTATTGTGCTACGAACTTTTTTTGAAGGCGACAGTACAGTCATGGTAGTCGCGGGGGAACTGCATTAAGTGAGGGCTCTTCCCCTTCCTATATGCTTACCTCTACCCCATCCTACCCCAAATCCACAAACCGCCGGCCATTCGTCGTCTCTCACAGCCCCCCTTTTTATTTCGTCACATACACGGACACTATATTACATCATTTCTAGGTAGCTCTTCTGTCACTTGAGTCAAAAAGTGAAATAAATAAAATAAACTTTTCATAAAGTCTATTTCATTTTGAATGCTTTGGTTAAGCGAAGTTTAATCGTAACAATATTTCTTCCTTGCAGCATTGCGCCGATGCACGTAACAGATACTGCACACTGCCCAAAGTGCATGTTAAATAAGTACAAAAGCAAACTACTTCTTATGAGAATCTGCACTTAACTATTAAGGCAAGCGTTTAGATTTGAGAAAAAATATTAAAAATTAATTATTTACAACACTGACTAATGTCACAAAAACTGAAATAACATCTAATACCGTACTGCAACATGAAACGAAATAGGATATATAATTTCAGAGAAATACTTAAGTTTGAATATCCATGTAAATCTGTAAACTGCTAGTCAAACGCATTCTTAGTTATCTCAAGTCCTGTCTTATTTCTGTGATCATACAACTCAGGCTTTCACGGCCGGTATTTGCGCCTTGGTGAGTTTTGTTTTATGTGGATTAGGCCGTGGTTCACGGCATATCTATATAGCTAACGTTTCGTCTCCTAGTGCTGAAGACATCATCAGCTGCTATAAAGACTAGGTAAACAGATTCATACTTAAGCAAGCTCAACAAGCCGAACTGTTTATACACTACTGACCATTAAAATTGCAACGACAAGAAGAAATGCAGATGATAAACGGGTATTCATTGGACATATATATTATACTAGGACTGACATGTGGTTACATTTTCACGTCATTTGGGTGCATAGATCCTGAGAAATCACTACCCAGAACAACCACCTCTCGCCGTAATAACGGCCTTGATACGCCTGGACATTGAGTCAAACAGAGCTTGGACAGCGTGTACAGGTACAGCTGCCCATGAAGCTTCAACACGATACCACAGTTCATGAAGAGTAGTGACTGGCGTATTGTGACGAGCCAGTTGCTCGGCCACCATTGACCAGACGTTTTCAATTGGTGAGAGATCTAGAGAACGTGCTGGCCAGGGCAGCAGTCGAACATTTTCTGTATCCAGAAAAGCCTGTACAGGACCTGCAACATGCGGTCGTGCATTATCCTGCTGAAACGCAGGGTTTCGCAGGAATCAAATAAAGGGTAGAGCCACGGGTTGTAACACATCTGAAATGTAATGTCCACTGTTCAAAGTGCCGTCAATGCGAACAAGAGGTGACCGAGACGTGTAACCAATGGCACTCCATACCATCACGCCAGGTGATACGCCAGTATGGGGATGACGAATGCACGATTCTAATGTGCATTCTCCACGATGTCGTCAAACACGGATGCGACCATCATGATGCTGTAAACAGAACCTGGATTCATCCGAAAAAATGACGTTTTGCCAATCGTGCACCCAGGTTCGTCGTTGAGTACACCATCGCAGGTGCTCCTGTCTGTGATGCAGCGTCAAGGTAACCGCAGCCATGGTCTCCGGGCTGATAGTCTATGCTGCTGCAAACGTCGTCGAACTGTTCGTGTAGATGGTTGTAGTCTTTCAAACGTCCCCATCTGTTGACTCAGGGATCGAGACGTGGCTGCGCGATCCGTTCCAGCCATGCGGATAAGATACCTGTCATCTCGACTGGTAGTGATACGAGGCCGTTGGGATCCAGGACGGCGTTCCGTATTACCCTGCTGAACCCACCGATTCTATATTCTGCTAACAGTCGTTGGATCTCGACCAACTCGAGCAGCAGTGTCGCGATACGATAAACCGCAATCGCGATAGGCTACTATCGGACCTTTATCAAAGTCGGAAACGTGATGATACGCATTTCTCCTCCTTACGTACGGAGCGACTTAAAGTGGAACGACCACATAAAACTAACCACAGCAACGCAGGTGGCAGACTGAGGTTCTTTGGAAGAGTCCTCAGGAAAGGTATTCCGTCAACAAGGGAGGTAGCTTACGTAACTTTCGTTTGACCAATACTTGAATACTGCTCGTCAGTATGGTATCCTTACCAGGCCAGATTGACAGTGGAAACAGAGAAGCTCCAAAGAAAAGCAGCGCGTTTCGTTACAGGTACATTTAGCAAGCATGGAAGCGCCACGGAGATGATCAGCCAACTCTGGTGGCAGACACTGCAAGAGAGGTGTTCTGCATCAGTGTGTGGTTCACTGTTAAACTTCCGAGAGCGTACGTTGCTGGAAGAGTCGACAAATACTTTGCTTCCTCCTACCTGTTTCTCGGGGAAAGACTACGAAGGTAAAATTGGAGCGATTTGAGCCCACATGAAGGCTTACTGGGAATCGTTTTTCCCGTGAACCATTCGCGACTAGATCTGGAAAGGGCGGTGGCGGGGGGGGGGGGGGGGGGAGAATTAACAGTGCTACAAGAAGTACCCTCCGACACATACCGCAAGGTGGTTTGCAGAGTGTAAATATAGATGTATCCGCCCAACGGTCGGCTGGCGGCGTCATCAGAACACTGCCTAAGTGGCGAGGTTTTCTGTCAAAGATGTTTTCACACTTTTGAAGGCTTCTTTTCTGATGGACGATTCTTTCAGCCTGCTTCTGTGCTTCTGAAAGACTGAAATTAGATAAGTTGTGAGCCTTAGTGCTAAATATCGCGAACAGCGCTAACAATTGCTCACTACGAGCTCGGAAACATTTGGGCTCACTGAGCTTGTTTAAGTTTGTAACTACTGAACGTGTCTTTATAGCCTCTGATGATGTCTCCAGCATTAGGAGACGCAACGTCAAGCGCAAAAACATGCGTGGACCACAGCCTAATGCCGATAAAACAAGCTTTACCCAAATGTGTTTTTTCTCGTATGTGCAAAATGTTTCGTTATTTTAGAAAAAAATCAGTGTTTCGTGTCCTTTGATTTTCTGCATAAATTAATACACCTATATCTTCATCTTCACTGTGCGGATCACTATTAAGTACGTCGCACATAATACTCTTTATTGAACAACTCACTGAAATCTGCCCCTCTTCCAATCGAGAATGCAGGATGTGAAAAATAAATAATTCTAAGCCTATGTACGAGTCTAATTTCATATGCACGATCTCTAAGGGACCACTATGTAGGGGACTAACATTAATTGTTTCTGCACTGAAACATAGGTGTCTTGCTTTGAGTTCTAACAGTTAAGGTTTTTAAACATTCTGTTAAACTTTTACCAGTCAAACGAGTCTGTGATCATTCGCGTTACCCTTCTTCTATTGAAAGTACTGCCAAATCGGATAACCACACCAAACTCGTTGTAAAATGAATATATCGTTTAAGAAAAATTTTAGTTCAGTTTTTGCAACGACTGTACCTTTTATAGGAGTAGATATATCGGTACGGTTCTGAATAGGACACAGTAACTCGACATCAGCTCTGATAAGTCTTCTACACCAGACTTTTTTTACATTAGTACTTTAAGTAAAGTTTACATCGATATAAATTATGTTGGACAAAGGAGATAAAATGTCATGGGGAAATGTCATGGGACAACTTAAGTGCTTCTTTTTTAAGATCTTCGTCACAGGCTGTAGGTACTGTTATGTACATCTGTGTAACATACATAATTTCCTAAAACCAGGTACTTAATTGTATATAAAATATGTTGTCAATCAATGCACAAGAAAAGTGTTGACGTAAGTCCTGTTGCTGGCTCTGTCAGCCTGTCTCCTCGCAAAACTTTCCGAAGAGCTTCTCTACTGCTTCATTTTTTTTTTTTTTTGACAATTTAAAATCAATAGACCATCTTTCACAGATGTTGATAGTTTCACCAAGCAGTTTAACGTATGATACTTTGATATTTCACCCTGGTACAGAAGATGAACGATTTGTACATCTTTACATCAGAATGGGTACCAAAAACAAAAATCTTTCATTGTTTTAACGTAGCGAGAAATTTGTCTTATTTGATGGCTTTTACCAATTATTTACACTTTTCCTTCAATTCTAATTTTACCTGATATGTTTACTTCTCAGAGGCATCCAATCCTCGGGAGCAGTCCCCCACTCGTTCCAATCTAGTTCGCCTCTACTACTATTGTAAAAAGTTTCCTCACTTGGGTGGTGACTATTTTCCGTATATCCTCTTTTGACGGCAATATTTTGCAGTGGTAAGACAGACACTGTACTCTAATTCGGAAGGACAGCAATTCGTAACCTCATCCGTTTACCCAGATTGAGAGTTTCCGTCATTCACCACCCCCCCCCCCCCCCCTCCATATATGGTCGATTTCCTTATAAGACCTTCTCCTGCCCGAGTTTTATCTTCGTCTCTAATGGCCTCGTCGTCGACGTGACGTTAAACCCTTATCATCCGTCTTTATTTCTGACGGCGCTGTTCCTAAGAAGGCGTATGTAGTGCAATGTCCTCACTTTCAGACTGAAGTGCCTTAGGTGATGTTTAATTCATTCAAGTGGTTTATATTAAATCTGAAGAGAGTAAGATTATGTTTTGAAGACCTATTGCTACACCTTGTTCGTTACATTTCTTGTTCTTACGAATTATGGTTCTCAGAGCTTTAAAAGAGTCAATGAATCTCTCTTTAAGTGTGTAGAAGATTTCTTGTCAGTCAGTCCACCGCGTGGATTCGATAGTTTTAGTGTTACCTTGAAAGTACTCTCGGAGCCAGTGTTTGAATCCTACCACCATAGCATGCCGTGGCCAAAAAAAATAATATGCGGGTGTTCTCAACTGTTACGAAATACAGAGATGTTTCTTGATCGCCGGCCGAAGTGGCCGTGCGGTTAAAGGCGCTGCAGTCTGGAACAGCAGGACCGCTACGGTCGCAGGTTCGAATCCTGCCTCGGGCATGGATGTTTGTGATGTCCCTAGGTTAGTTAGGTTTAACTAGTTCTAAGTTCTAGGGGACTAATGACCTCAGCAGTTGAGTCCCATAGTACTCAGAGCCATTGGAACCCATTTTTGTTTCTTGATCAGCCTCTTTGCCCCTACAGCGCCTTACGGTCTAAATTTAAACTGCAGCCTGATTATTTTTTCTGGTTATTTTTTGCCTAGTTATTTTTGGATGCTCCATCATAGTTTTGGTCAAAACGCTTCCTCACATCTAGTCGCTTTCGTAGTATATGCTCAATTAACTAATGTTCGTGTGCCAGTGAAGATTGAGCTTTGAGCTGGGTGAAGAAGATAGATGGTTTACACGTCTTTTCATCAGAGTGAATTCTGGGTTTCTATCCATTTTAGTTTTTCCTGATTTTCTTTTCTTTGCAGAGGCGCCTTACCTTGTACTCGGAGTAATTCCCCCGGTCGTCCCAGTCTAGTTACCCCCTTGGTACTATCATTGTATATTTTTCCTAATTGTATGGTGATTATTTTCGTAGGGTACTGCACTTTGACGTCACATGCAGTATCGACAACCTCAGGAATTACTGTCGACTTTGTGACGAGTAAAAATATGAATATTATTGCTTCTGCTTTCACTGGCACCAATTTCACCTGTCCTGTTAGGTTGCTGCCTAACCACACAACCGGAAATGGACAAATATTTGTTTTATCCTTCGTTCTCTAATAAGACTGAAGCGTAAATAGCACCGAATTTTGCACAACATGCTTGTATTACAATTTTACGAAAGTTCTAGAATGTGTCATAAAAAAGTATTTGCATGTCGCGGAATGTGAAACTACATCTTTCGAGACCATAAACCATGACATTGTCCATTAGGCTAGCACTTCGTCATGTAATAGTAGTCTCCTGTCTTGGATATCGTAGTATTTCTTGAAGGCTTGTATCGTTGATGAGTCATTAACTGACATTTAACGATACTTGTGACATGTTTGTTATAAATTTTCAATAGCATACACCAAGTTACAGTACAAACGTGTTTCAAGCTTATTTTGTAAATTATTGTCGATAACAACTCACTCCTGATAGAGCACTCTTTACGAAAGCATTAACTGTCGATGAATCATTGTATGACGTTTAACTCTATCAATAATTATATTAAATCGTACCAAGAACGACATGTGTATATAAATCTCTGCTACGCGTGCATGAAGTCTTATGAGAGGCCCGTATCGAACGCTAACGAAAGTCGATAGCATTTACTGCAGTTGTCGATTTTGTGCGTGGCATCAAAATGAAATCACATTTGCAGAAAGTCTTGTGAAATGAGTGTTACCACTTTTCGTATATCCTATTAGAGTAACCAACACATCGCGATGTGACGCAATTTTCAACAATACAGGTGTTCCTTGCAGCGGCCCACGCAGTTGCTAGGCATCAGTCTGGGACCAGACGACTGTCGAGCAACATGGACGTATCCGTTCCCAGTGGGCAAAATCTTACGAAAACCGCCAATTGCAGTAAGAACATGGATTCACGACAGCAGTCAGAAGGTAAGCCATCTCAGATCCAAGTTCCACCAGTTCGTGGCACCAACACCAAAAGCGTCAAATCGATTGCATCTTTCTGCACTCGCAAAACATACATTCTCACAAGTATGCATATTTAATGAATATGGAGGTCTTAGACGCTGCAGTTATATTTAGCGTAATTTTATTGTGCAAACCAGTCGTTTAGACTTTATCAATGTTTGCCTGACGCAGTTTGTGCTGGAAAAGGACAAATTTTATTAATCTTATAATCACAGGAACATCGGAATACTGCAAATTATACATTCTCCTATGAGGTTTCCGCACTCTGTAGTCTCTGCATTCGCTTGCATAGAAATTGTTCGGCAAATCGAGTGTGTCACCGTGGCGTCTTAAAAAGCACGGTTCCCGTGGACATTTCGTAAGAAATTTAGATTTTTGAAAAAAACTGCTAACGATTGTGGACTTATTTCAAACAGTAAGGTGTAGTTTTGTCAGAAATTTAATACGAATTTTAAAGCGAAGGCGTTTTATAAACGGAGAGAAGTGCGATATGTCATTTTTGTTTCTCCTTAGATATAATTAAATAGAGCGTGTGAGCATTCGTCTTAGTGCCAGTGCAGTTTGTATCCCCAGTTCCAGTAGACAACCCACATTTTCTTGGCTTCTCGTCAGGCTACATCAGAATCGGTAACGTCGTTGGAATTCGAGCAACTAATATATATACTAATTCTTCTCGCTGCCGACTTTTGCGATCAAATGAAATCTGTGCGCAATAGTCCTGGCACTATAATCGTCATTGTTGGTGCAAGTAATTTAAGGTGATAAGTACTGTTTGTACATTACCTTTTACGCTATTGGTATTCCTCGAATTTACAAAATGAGTCGTTCACTCTAACAATACTCTCAGAACAGTGGCTGACGAGCAGTTGTTTAGTCACATGTGTAAAGACTTTTTATGACTTCGGACTGATAACCAATTGTTTCCGGTCACTAAACAATCTTAGCTTCCAACATTGTGTGCAGAGAGTACGTTCATTGAATGTACACCGAGGTGACAAAAGTCACGTGATATCTCCTAATACGGACTCGACAAGTCATTGGAAATCCCCTGCGGAAATATTCAGCCATGCTGCCTCTATAGCTGTCCATAAGTGCGAAAGTGTTGCCGGAGCAGGATTCTGTGCACGAACTGACCTGTCGATTATGTCTCACAAATATTTCCTTGGGATTCATGTCGGTCTATTTGGGTGGCCAAATTATTCTTTCGAATTCTCCAGTATGTTCTGACGCGGCACATTGTCGTCCATAAAAATTCCACAGTTATTTAGAAAGAGAAGTCCATGAAGGTTCAAATGGTTCAAATGGCTCTGAGCACTATGGGACTTAACATCTGAGGTCATCAGTCCCCTAGAAGTTAGAACTACTTAAACCTAACTAACCTAAGGACATCACACACATCCATGCCCGAGGCAGGATTCGAACCTGCGACCGTAGCGGTCGCGCGGTTCCAGACTGAAGCGCCTAGAACCGCTCGGCCACACTGGCCGGCTCCATGAACGGCAGCAAATGGTCTCCAAGTAGACGAACATAAGCATTTCCAGTCAATGATCAATGCAGTTGATACAGAGGAGTCCGCAGCTCGTGGTCGTGCGGTAGCGTTCTCGCTTCCCGCGCCCGGGTTCCCGGGTTCGATTCCCGGCGGGGTCAGGGATTTTCTCTGCCTCGTGATGACTGAGTGTTGTGTGATGTTCGTAGGTTAGTTAGGTTTAAGTAGTTCTAAGTTCTAGGGGACTGATGACCATAGATGTTAAGTCCCATAGTGATCAGAGCCATCTGAACCATTTTTGATATAGAGGACCCAGGCCATTCCATGTAAGAACAGTCCCCACCATTATGGAGCCACCACCAGCTCGCACAGTGCCTTGTTGGCAACTTGGGACCATGGCTTCATGGGGTCCTCGCCACACTCGAGCCCTACCGTCAGTTCGTACCAACTGAAATCGGGACTCATCTGACCAGGCCACGGTTTTCCAGTCATCAAGGGTCCAGCTGATACGGTCACGAGAACAGGAGAGGCGCTGCAGGTGATGTCGTGCAGGTAGCAAAGGCACTCGCGTCGGACGTCTGCTGCCGTAACTCATTACGTCACATTTTGCAGCATTGTCTTAACGCATACCTTTTTCGTACGCCCCACATTGATTTCCGCTGTTATTTCACTCAATGGTGTTTATCTGCTGGCACTGACAACTCAACGCTGACACCAATGCTCTAGGTCGTTAAGGGAAGGCCGTGATGAGAGGTAATGCCTGAAGTTTGGTACATCTAGCACACTCTTGACACTGTGGATCTCGGAATGTTGAATTCCTTAAAGATTTCCGAAATGGAATGTCCCATGCTTCTAGCTTCAACTACCATTCCACGCTCAAACTCTGTTAATTCTGTTCGTGCGGCCATAACCACGTCGGAAACCATAAACGGCAGCTCCGCCAACTCACTACCCTTTTATACCTTATGTGCCCGATAGTACCGTCTTCTGTATGTGTGCATATCGTTAACAGAGTATCAACACATTTAAGCCTTTTCAAATGTAATTACTTATAATATAGTTGTGATATTCCTCCTCGTGTCTTCAGTCTAAAATGGTTCAAATGACTCTAAGCACTATGGCACTTAACATCTGAGGTCATCAGTCCCCTAGACTTAGAACTACTTAAACATAACTAACCTAAGGACATCACACACATCCACGCCCGAGGCAGGATTCGAACCTGCGACCGTAGCAGCAGCGCGGTTCCGGACTGAAGCGCCTAGAACCGCTCGGTCTCAGCGGCCGGCGTCTTCAGTCTGCTTTAGTTTAAAGAGTACATACAAGCACTATCGCAGCACAGTCTGCTAACTACAGCTGACTGATTCTTATCTCTTCACGTCTGAATGGTTTCCAAAACTGACTTTGATTAGTTTATTATAGAACAAGACGGGATGAACGTCTGTGATAGATGCCACTAAACAACCGAAATTGGAAACCAAGAAGTGTATGAGCTGGTGTCGGCTTTCAAAATTAAGCTGTTTAATGACATGACTCTCATATGTTCAGCTTATAATTTGATCCATACCTGACATTTCAAACTATTCTTTGCTCATAACGTTACTCTAGGAAAAAAAAGGTGCTGCACTCAGAGCCTTCGATGGGTGTCGCCCAATCCTGCGGTCATCTACCTAGCCTCATAGTCGTATGAGGATCTGCACGGACGCCCGTGTAGCTTAGGCTAGGAGTGTAGCGCTCTGCGCGTCAGCAGGTTGCATCGCAGGAACAACAGGCAGTTTCGGCGCACGGGGCACCATGTCCAACATGTGCTACAGCAAGAAACTTACACTGACCAGCTAGAACGTTATGACCACCGCCCTACTATTGATATATACACGTCCAGGCGATATCAGCGTCACCTGTCGAGGAATGACAGCTAGTAAGACTCAGTAAGTATCAGTGAGCGTGCTGTCCGTGTGTCGAATGGGGAAGGGGCGCGATCTATCTGACAAGGGAACCTCCCCATCGCACCCCCCTCAGATTTAGTTATAAGTTGGCACAGTGGATAGGCCTTGATAAACTGAACACAGATCAATTGAGAAAACAGGAAGAAGTTGTGTGGAACTGTGAAAAAATAAGCAAAATATACAAACTGAGTAGTCCATGGGCCACATAAGCAACATCATGGACGAAGTGTGCTTACAAGGGAACCTCCCCATCGCACCCCCCTCAGATTTAGTTATAAGTTGGCACAGTGGATAGGCCTTGATAAACTGTACACAGATCGATTGAGAAAACAGGAAGAAGTTGTGTGGAACTGTGAAAAAATAAGCAAAATATACAAACTGAGTAGTCCATGGGCCACATAAGCAACATCATGGACAAAGAGTGTTTAGAAGCGCCGTGGTCCCGTGGTAGCGTGACCAGCTGCTGAACGAGAGATCCTTGGTTCAAGTCTTCCCTCGACTGAAAATTTTACTTTGTTTATTTTTGCATAGTTATTATCTGTCCGTTCGTTCATTGACATCTCTGTTCACTGTAATAAGTTTAGTGTCTGTGTTTTGCGACCGCACTGCAAAACCGTGCGATTAGTAGACGAAAGGACGTGCCTCTCCAATGGGAACCGAAAACTTGATCGTAAGGTCATAGGTCAACCGATTCCGCCACAGGAAAACACGTCTGATATATTCTCTACGACACTGGTGACGACATGTGCGTCACATGACAGGAATATGTTGTCGACCCACCTAACTTGTACACTTGGCGAATGGGTAAAAAGATTCTTCTACCTTGCCCGATTTAGGTTTTTTTGTAGATATGATAATCACTCCCAAAAAAGTGATGAAAACATAAGAGTTTGTCACATAAACTGAAAATAAAAAATTAAAATTTACACTTGGTGGAAGATTTGAACCTAGGACCTTTCGTTCCGCAGCTAGTCACGTTACCACGAGACCACAGCGCTCCTGCGTTCCTATCGTCCTTAGTGTTGCTTATCTTCCCTTGAACTACTCAGTTTGTATATTTTGCTTATTTTTTCACAGTTCTACACAATTTCTTCCTGTTTTCTCAATTTTTTTTTTTTCACAAGAGGTGGAGCCCCTCCACGCCCACACCGGCATGATGGCCAACACAAAAGGTCTACTGCCATCTCTGCATAAGGGTTAGTATTCACTAAAGTGAGGTGTCGCAGGATGTGGGTACTGCGATGTTTGCGTACGTCTGGTTAGGATTAACCATTAATACGCGCTCATCTGGAGATAGATTGGTCGAAATCTGACGAAGGGTAGCGGTTTGAAGGGCAGAGGAAAAAAAAGTGCCAAGGCAAGAGCCAAGGGAAAAAAACCTCTGCGAAAGTTAGGTCGGGCGGCAAGAGCAGTAGCGGTTGTCTTGCTGCCTGCGATAGGTTGTGCAAGGGGCCAATGTTTTCTCAATTGATCTGTGTTCAGTTTTTCAAGGCCTATCCACTGTGCCAACTTATAACTAAATCTGAGAGGGGTGCGATGGGGAGGTTCCCTTGTGAGTATGACCGATTGTGATTGCACGAAGGCTCGGTAAGAGCACTGCAGAAACTGCACGAGTGTTAGAGGAGTGCTGTGGTGAGTGTCTTCAACACGTGGCGAAACCAGGACGAAACCACGTCTGGAGCCGGCGACTGTGGCCGAGCGGTTCTAGGCGCTTCAGTCCGGAAGCGCTGCTTCTACGGTCGCAGGTTCGAATCCAGCCTCGGGCATGGATGTGTGTGATGTCCTTAGGTTGGTTAGGTTTAAGTAGTTTTAAGTCTTGGGGACTGATGACCGCAGATGTTAGATCCCATAGTGCTTAGAGTCATATGAACCATTCTGAACCACGTCTGGTTGCCGTGGGGTTGGGCGGCCACCCTTCATTACAGAAGTCGGACATCGTAATCCGGGCAGACTGGTAAAGCTGGACAGACGGCGAACTGTGGCTGAACTAACATCAGACTTCAATGCTGGGCAGAGTCTAAGTGTGTCTGAGTACACAATGCACCGAACACTCCTAAAGATGGGCCTCCCGCAGCCGACGACCTTACATATGCCAATGTTAACACAATGTCATCGGTAACTACGACTGAAATGGGCACGTGGCCATCGGCACTGGACGCTGGCGCAGTGGTAGAGCGTTGTATGTTACGGTGAACCCCGATACATTCTTTATCACGCCGATGGGAGGCCCCGAATCTGTCGTCTTCTAGGGGAACAGCTCCTTGACACTTGTACGAGGGACGGAAACAAGCTGGCGGCGGCTCCATTATGGTCTGGGCAATATTCGCGTGGACATCTATGGGTCCAGTGGAGCTCGTGAAAGGTAACATGACGACCAAGGATTATCGTACACTGGTTGAAGACCACGTACACCCCATCATGACGATCATGTTTCCCGGTTGCTCAAATGGTTCAAATCGCTCTGAGCACTATGGGACTTAACATCTGAGGTCATCAGTCCCCTAGAACTTAGAGCTACTTAAACCTAACTAACCTAAGGACATCACACACATCCACGCCCGAGGCAGGATTCGAACCTGCTACCGTAGCGTTCGCGCGGTCCCAGATTGAAGCGCCTAGAACCGCTCGGTCACACCGGCCGGCTTCCAGGCGGTAGTGGCATTTTTCATTAAGATAATGCGCCACGTCACAAGCCCAGGATTGTCATGGAGTAGTTCGAGGAACACAGTGACGAGTTCCAATCGATGTGCTGGTCACAAAACTCGCCAGATCTGAACCCGATCGAACGCATCTGAGATGTGATTGAAGGTGGCGTCAGAGCTCATACCCCCCCACCTCGGAATTTTCGGGATTTGAGTGACTTGTGTGCTTACTTTAATGCCACGATGCGTCGCCGCTGTTATCCGTGCCAAAGGGAAGATACCGGCTATTAGGTAGGTGGTCATAATTTTCTGGCTGATCAGTGTATTTTTTTTTCTTTTTATCTGAGCATCTGCACGTTTTTTGTCTGATATCTGGCGGAAATATATGGATAATGTTGAAGAGTTAGAATTGGAAATCATACGCGAGATATTCGATACAAAAGGTTAAAGAATGCGTTATTATTCCGATTGTACCGCATTTTGATGAGAGAATTCCAGCAGGCGAGGTCACATTGTTTGTCGTTGCACTACAGAGAGATTTCAGTTGCGAATCTGTGTAAAGCTCGCTTTGTGTACGCCCAGCGACCACTGTCGTTCGCATTCTACACTTTATTTAGAGATCGTTTATGGATGGCTATCAACAGAGCTGGTAGAGCGGAAAGCGTCGATAAAAGCGTAGTTAGAATGAGTCCTGGGAAAAGGTACGCAATGCAGCCATCCAAGTTGCTACAGCCAAAATTGGTACATGTAAGAAACAGAAGTCAAAGCCCTGGATGACAGAAGATATTCTACTGAAAATGGAAGAACGTATAATACAGAAGGTGCATCATAAAATATGGAATACCAACAGACGCATAAAGAAATAAAGAAGATGGTTAGTGAAGCAAAAGCGAAGTGGATTGGGGAACAACGCACTGAAGCGCAAGAAATGCTGAAGTTCCATGACTCGTATAGTTTTCATAAGAAGATCAGAGTTGTATCCGGAAACTTTAAGAAGCAGACTCTAACTGCTTTAGGAGATGAGGATAATGGGATTATTCTCGAATTGGAAAAAAATGTCAAAATACTGGGAGAATTACATATCATCTCCGTTTCGCCACAAAAGAGACACGACACTAAAACAAAATGAAGAAGCATCTGATCCACATATCTTACAATCAGAGGCAGAATATGCGCTGAAAGTAACAAAGAACAGGAAAGCGCCTGGTGGCGACAGGTTGCGCACTGAAATTTTAAAATGCATAGACCCAAAAACGTTGACAGTCCTGTTTAATGAAATTTACAGCTCATGCCAGATACGACATGGGTGACTGAAATCAACGTTTTTCCCATTACCGAAGAAAGCAAATGCAAAAGCGTGCTCAGAATTTCGATTGATCTCGTTGATGAGTCATGCTCTGAAAACTTTTCTAAGAACTATACGTAACCGAATTTATCATAAATGTGAGGAGCATTGTGGAGAAACCCAGTTTGGTTTTATGAAGGGAATAGCAACCCGAGAAGCGTTGTTTGGCATGAAGGTACTTATGACTATCAGGAGGATATCCAAAAAAAGCAACAGAAACGTGGTTCCTGCGCCGATTGCTAAAAATACCATGGATTGAGAAAGAGAGCAATGCTGAAATGTTGCGTGGAGCAGGGGTGGATAGAGAACTAATGGGCACATTGTGAGAGGAAAGAAATATGAGCTTCTGCAATTAATTCTAGAAGGCAGAATAGAAGGAAGGCGCCTACGATGTAGAAGGAAGCAATCACTGTCACAGAATATCAAGACATGGACTGGCATCAACAACTTTGAAGAGCTGGTTCACGAAGCAAGGGAACGCCGGCTGTGAGCAGCCGATACATTACAAGTGTAAGGCACCAAGAAGAAGAAGAAGAAGAAGAAGAAGACGAAGAGAAAGGACAAGAATGGCGACACGGGATGGATCATCCGAGCAGTGTAGCAACATTCGGGACGAGACTGATTTCCGCGAATACACTTGAAAAAGCGTTTTGGGACTTATGGTTTATGTGCCGCGTTCAAATGATGGAGATTCGTCTGCACCCCTTGTCAATCTCTACCTGCTAAATTTGAAAACGGGGACAACTGTAACCTGTACAGAGTGTGTAATAAAAAAGTTTGCATATTCCTAAAAGTAGTAGTATTGGTCAAAGTTAGAAGAAAATTTCGGTGTAATTATGTGTCCGTAACTAATGTCTACTGAGATTGTGAGCCAGTCTGTTCTCTCATTCTTATACGACTGTTACACAGAAGTAGGCATAGTAAGCAGTGCGGCATGCGGTTAAAACGAATTCTGATAGGATCTCTCACTTCTTCGGAGCGAATCACGCATTATTTCAAGTACACTACTGGCCATTAAAATTGTACACCAAGAAGAAATGCAGATGATAAACTGGTATTCATTGGACAAATATATTATACTAGACCTGATATGTGATTACATTTTCACGCAATTTGGGTGCATATATCCTGACAAATCAGTACCGAGAACTACCACCTCTGGCCGTAATAACGACCTTGATACGCCTGGGCATCGAGCCAAACAGAGCTTGGATGGCGTGTAGGGGTACAGCTGCCCATGCAGCTTCAATACGATACCACAGTTCATCAAGAGTAGTGACTGGCGTATTGTGACGAGCCAGTTGCTCGGCCACCACTGACCAGACGTTTTCAATTGGTGAGAGATCTGGAGATTGTGCTGGCCAGGGCAGCAGTCGAACATTTTCTGTATCCAGAGAGGCCCGTATAGGACCTGCAACATGCAGTCGTGCATTATCCTGCTGGAATGTAGGGTTTCGCAGGGATCGAATGAAGGGCGGAGACACGGGTCGTACCACATCGGTAATGTAACGTCCACTGTTCAAAGTGTCGTCAATGCGAACAAGAGGTGACCGAGATGTGTAACTAATGGCACCCCAATGGCACCCCATACATTATGCCGGGTGATACGCCAGTATGGCGATGAAGAATACACGCTTCCAATGTGCGTTCACCGCGATGTCGCCAAACACGGATGCGACCATCATGATGCTGTAAACAGAACCTGGTTTCATCCGAAAAAATGACGTTTTGCCATTCTTGCACCCAGGTTCGTCGTTGAGTATACCATAGCAGGCGCTCATGTCTGTGATGCAGCGTCAAGGGTAACCGCAGCCATGGTCTCCGAGCTGATAGTCCATGTTGCTGCAAACGTCCATGAACTGTTCGTGAGGATGGTTGTTGTCTTGTAAACGTCTCCATCTGTTGACTCAGGGATCGAGACGTGGCTGCACGATCCCTTACAGCCATGCGGATAAGATGCCTGTGATGTCGACTGCTAGTGATACGAGGCCGTTGGGATCCAGCACAGCGTTCTGTATCACTCTCCTGAACCCACCGATTCCATATTCTGCTAACGTCATTGGATCTCGATCAACGCGAGCAGCAATGTCGCGATACGATAAACCGCAATCGCGATAGGCTACAATTCGACCTTTAACAGAGGCGGACACGTGATGGTACGCATTTCTCCTCCTGAGACGAGGCATCACACCAACGTTTCACCATTCAACGCCGGTCAACTGCTGTTTGTGTATGAGAAATCGGTTGGAAACTTTCCTCATGTCAGCACGTTGTAGGTGTCGCCACCGGCGCCAACCTTGTGTGAATGCTCTGAAGAACTAATCATTTGCATATCACAGCATCTTCTTCTTGTCGGTTAAATTTCGCGTCTGTAGCACGTAATCTTCGTGGTGTAGCAATTATAATGGCCAGTAGTGTACATCTCGCTGCATTCAGATTACGTCAAATGTAGTAGACAGTCATACGCTCCTGCAATATCTCCACATTGACAATGGATTATACATGCACCAATGCCTTTACATTTGTACATAGCCGAAAATCGAATGGATTGAGGTCCGGTGAATTTTGGTGGCCTTGCTTCTGGACATCCTCGACCAATTCATCTCGCGATTCGTACAAAATGTGGTGTGTGCCTCTTCGTTTATAAAGCCACAGCCGTTATCTTTCTGCAATAATAAAGTTTCCCAATAGCGGCAGTAATTCATTGGCAGAAGACGCACGGCACCTTTTATTCTATTTGGTAAAGTGTATGGCCCTGTGTGTCTGTACGGATGATTCCTGCTCATCTATTGACACCGAAGCGGTCCTGTTGCTTCAGTCCGTGACTGATAGAGGGTTTGCATCTGCCCACAAGTGCAAACGGTGGTAAGTTACTGTGCTATATCGTTTAAGTCCTGCCTCACCTGTAAATACTACACATTACTTGTCACAAGTAAAACGGCCCATATATAAACAGATATTAGTTTCCGTATAATTATATAAAAGTAGGAAGGTTTCTTCTGGTTTTAACTAATACTACCGCCTGTAGGAGTTCGTGACATTTTTTAAACACCCTGGTAAGTGAGAAAAATGAGGTAACGTGCACTCGACGACAAACAAAATCGACGCACTACGAAGGAATTATGCGAATGGGACTGAAATTGGTAGATGTGATATTCGTATACAGACTAACAAATGATGACAGTTTCAGAAAAGTTGGATAATTCATTGAGGAGAAAGAGCTACACAAACTGAGCAAGTCAGCAACGCGCTGGTCCACTTCTGGCCCTTACGCAAGCAGTTATTCGGTTGGCATTGATCGATAGTGGTTGCGGAGGTCCTGAGGAATATGGTGCCCAAGTTTGTCCAATGGGCGCGTTAGATCATCAAAATCCCGAGCTGGTTGTGGACACTGTTCGTAATGCACCACAAGTTCACATTTGGGGAGAGATCCAGAGACCTTGATGGCCAAGGTATGGTTTGGCAAGCAGGAAGATAAGCACTGGAAATTCTCGCGGTGTGTGGGCCGGCATTATCTTGCTGAAACGTAAGCCCGGGGTGGTTTGCCGTTAAGGGCAACAAAACTGGGCGTCTGATATCATCGACCTACTGCTGTGCTGTAAGAGTGCCTCGGATGACAACCAAAGGGGTCCTGCTATGATAAGTAATGGCATATCAACTGCTGGTTGTCGACCGCATGGTGGACGACAGTAGTGTTGGTATACCGTCGCTGTCCAGGGCGTCTCTAGACACATCTTCGGCCTGAAATCTAATTGTCTTCAGCGATGAGGGTAGCTTCGAATTCATCACCGATGTCCAACGAAAACGCGTCTGGAGGCACCCAGATAGCGGTAGGATACCAGCTTGACTGTCACATGTTATACAATCAGACAACCAGGAGTGATGGTCTGGGGTCCCAATTCGTTTCATAGCAGAAACCTTTCGGTTGTTATCCATTGCACCCTTCCAGCACAGCGTTACGTGGAGTGTATTCTACGTCTCGTTTTGCAAGCTATCGTGGGGATACATTTCAGCAAGGTTGTGCCCATCCGCACACGGCGAGAGTTTCCACTGCATATCTTCGTGGTTGTCAAACCCTACCTTGGCCATCTATGTCGCCGGACCTCTCCCCAATTGAGAATGTTTGGAGATTATGGGCCAGGCCCTCCAACCATCTCGGGATTTTGACGATCTAACGCGCCAGTTGGACAGAATTTGGCAAGGTATCCCTCAGGAGGACATCCAACAACTCTGGTAATTAATTCCTGGTCAAATAACTATTTACATAAGGGCCAGAGGTGGAGCAATGCGTTATTGACTTTCTCTGTTTGTGATGCTCTTTCTCAAAATATCAACCAACTTTTCTGTAATCGTAACCATTTGTTTTAATTATACCTGTACATCACATCTACCGATTTGCGCCCGATTCGGATAATTCCTTGTTACGTTGTGACCTTTCTGGAGGTCGAGAATCTCCTCTGACTTACAAATGCAAACATTCGTATTTAGTATTTGCATTACATATCAGTAACTGATGTTAGCCTATTGAAGTCAAAATTAAAGAATCTATGTGTAAGAAACTGTACACATTCAGGCCTTTGGCTCCTCCATTCCCACAGTTAAGTTGAGAGGATATAATGTGAGAGGACTCACTGCCCTCCCCTTATTTCCACTGTGATTAATTGCAAAAACATTAATCGTTAGGCATCAAATACGTTTATTTTCGTGAATGCTTTAGAAGGTACACTAAGATGGCCACTGACCTATGTCAACTCGCTGTGGCATCTCGGGACTACCTGCTTGCCCTAAACAAAGCGTCAGTTGCAACATACAGACAGATGCAGTTACAAAGCTCCTGACAGGGATCAGACTATTTGGATACGTTAATCGTATCAACTGCAAAATATAGCACTAGAAGTAGCAAAACTGGGTTACAGTATTCAACATTATGTTGAAATGTAGTGTAAGGAGGGCTATGCGAGAGGCGTTCAACGAATTCGAAAGTAAGTTTCTATGTACTGATTTGGCAGAAAATCCTAAGAAATTTTGGTCTTATGTCAAAGCGGTAGGTGGATCAAAACAAAATGTTCCGACACTCTGTGACCAAAATGGTATTGAAAGAGAGGACGACAGACTAAAGGCCGAAATACTAAATGTCTTCTTCCAAAGCTGTTTCACAGAGGAAGACTGCACTGTAGTTCCTTCTCTAGATTGTCGCACAGATGACAAAATGGTACATATCGAAATAGATGATAGAGGGAAAGAAAAACAATTAAAATCTGTCAAAAGAGAAAGGTCGCTGGACCTGATGGGATACCAGTTCGGTTTTATACAGAGTACGCGTAGAAACTTGCCCCCCTTCTTGCAGCGGTGTACCGTAGGTCTAGAAGAGCGTCGTGTTCCAAAAGATTGGAAAAGGCCACAACTCATCCCCGTTTTCAAGAAGGGACGTCGAATGGAAAAGGGCACAGGTCATCCCCGTTTTCAAAAAGGCGCGTCGAACAGATGTGCAGAACTATAGTCCTATATCTCTAACGTCGATCAGTTGTAGAATTTTGGAACACGTATTATGTTCGAGTACAATGACTTTTCTGGAAACTAGAAATCTACTCTGTAGGAATCAGCATGGGTTTTGCAAAAGACGATCGTGTGAAACCCAGCTTGCGCTATTCGTCCACGAGACTCAGAGGGCCATAGACGCGGGTTCCCAGGTAGATGCCGTGTTTCTTGACTTCTGCAACGCGTTTGATACAGTTCCCCACAGTCGTTTAATGAACTAAGTAAGAGCACATGGACGATCAGACCAATTGTGTGATTGGATTGAAGAGTTCCTAGATAACAGAACGCAGCATGTCATTCTCGATGGAGAGAAGTCTTCCGAAGTAAGAGTGATTTCAGGTGTGCCGCAGGGGAGTGTCGTAGCACAATTGCTATTCACAATACACATAAATGACCTTGTGGATAACATCGGAATTTCACTGAGGCTTTTTGCGGATGACGCTGTAGTATATCGAGAGGTTGTAATAATGGAAAATTTTACTGAAATGCAGGAGGACCTGCAACGAATTGACGCATGGTGCAGGGAATGGCAATTGAATCTCAATGTAAACAAGTGTAATATGCTGCGAATACATAGAAAGAAAGATCCTTTATCATTTAGCTACAATACAGCAGGTGAGCACCTGGAAGCAGTTAATTCCATAAATTATTTCGGAGTAGGCATTAGGAGTGATTTAAAATGGAATGACCATATAAAATTAAAGCAGATGCCAGACTGAGATTCATTGGAAGAATCCTAAGGAAATGCAGTCCAAAAATAAAGGAAGTAGGTTACAGTACACTTGTTCGCCCACTGCTTGAATACTGCTCACTGGTGTGGGATCCGTACCAGATAGGGTTGATAGAAGCGATAGAGAAGATCCAACGGAGAGCAGCGCGCTTCGTTACAGGATCATTTAGTAATCGCGAAAGCGTTACGGAGATGACAGATAAACTCCAGTGGAAGACTCTACAAGAGAGACGCTAAGTAGCCCGGTACGGGCTTTTGTTAAAGTTTCGAGAACATACCTTCACCGAGGAGTCAAGCAGTATATTTCTCCCTCCTACGTATATCTCGCGAAGAGACCATGAGGATAAAATCAGAGAAATTAGAGCCCACACAGAGGAATACCGACAATCTTTCTTTCCACGAACAATACGAGACTGGAATAGAAGGGAGAACGGATAGAGGTACTCAAGGTACCCTCCGCCACACACCGTCAGGTGGTTTGCGGAGTATGTATGTAGATGTAGTTGTAGATGTATAATACATCTGAAAGTGGAACACTGCAACAAATTTTTGACCACTGCCATTCAGATGACCGATATGGATCGAAAGTAGTAGCACGTTTTAATAAAGTTTATTCAGCAGCCGATGGTGCAGGTACATGAATACGTCTTTCATTAAACGTATTACAGTTGTGGAGCACAACCTTGCTAAAACATTGCTTCCAAATCGGTTGCACTCGGTGCATACTATGATGGCTGACTTTTCTGTGACGGCAGATGTTTTCCAGCAGCTGCTGGAAGTAAACTTTCAAAAGTTCTGGTAGGAAGCAGATCCTTGGTGAGGAGTGCTGTCAGGAGGAACAGAAGATGGCCAGTGGAAATGGCTGAATTGTGTTAATTCTGTTCCTGGCTGGAAGAGATAGATTTCTTGCAGCTGCTTGGAGGCCAGAAAGTGGTGGAGTGGGCCGACTGCCCCTGCAGATGTAGGAGGCAATTGATATATTCACTGGGGAGGAGATGGAGTTTTTAAGTGGTAGTCATTGCGGAAGTTGGGAGTTAGTAGTTTTCCTTGATTAACAGCGCTACTTTTTCAGTATGAAAATCCTACAAACACTGTTAAGTGGGTTTCCGTCTGCAGGCCCGGAATTCTGTGTAGACACTTCCCGGCTTCTAGATGAGTGGTGCAGTTCAGTTAGCGGCACATTGAAATGTGATTTAACAATCGATTACCGATTACTGAAGCAAAGTCGATCGGGACCCCTTGCAAGAGCCACTTTAACCCTATATTACACTACTGGCTATTAAAATTGCTACACCGAGAAGAAATGAAGATGATAAACGGGTATTCATTGGACAAATATACACTCCTGGAAATTGAAATAAGAACACCGTGAATTCATTGTCCCAGGAAGGGGAAACTTTATTGACACATTCCTGCGGTCAGATACATCACATGATCACACTGACAGAACCACAGGCACATAGACACAGGCAACAGAACATGCACAATGTCGGCACTAGTACAGTGTATATCCACCTTTCGCAGCAATGCAGGCTGCTATTCTCCCATGGAGACGATCGTAGAGATGCTGGAGGTAGTCCTGTGGAACGGCTTGCCATGCCATTTCCAACTGGCGCCTCAGTTGGACCAGCGTTCGTGCTGGACGTGCAGACCGCGTGAGACGACGCTTCATCCAGTCCCAAACATGCTCAATGGGGGACAGATCCGGAGATCTTGCTGGCCAGGGTAGTTGACTTACACCTTCTAGAGCACGTTGGGTGGCACGGGATACATGCGGACGTGCATTGTCCTGTTGGAACAGCAAGTTCCCTTGCCGGTCTAGGAATGGTAGAACGATGGGTTCGATGACGGTTTGGATGTACCGTGCACTATTCAGTGTCCCCTCGACGATCACCAGTGGTGTACGGCCAGTGTAGGAGATCGCTCCCCACACCATGATGCCGGGTGTTGGCCCTGTGTGCCTCGGTCGTATGCAGTCCTGATTGTGGCGCTCACCTGCACGGCGCCAAACACGCATACGACCATCATTGGCACCAAGGCAGAAGCGACTCTCATCGCTGAAGACGACACGTCTCCATTCGTCCCTCCATTCACGCCTGTCGCGACACCACTGGAGGCGGGCTGCACGATGTTGGGACGTGAGCGGAAGACGGCCTAACGGTGTGCGGGGCCGTAGCCCAGCTTCATGGAGACGGTTGCGAATGGTCCTCGCCGATACGCCAGGAGCAACAGTGTCCCTAATTTGCTGGGAAGTGGCGGTGCGGTCCCCTACGGCACTGCGTAGGATCGTACGGTCTTGGCGTGCATCCGTGCGTCGCTGCGGTCCAGTCCCAGGTCGACGGGCACGTGCACCTTCCGCCGACCACTGGCGACAACATCGATGTACTGTGGAGACCTCACGCCCCACGTGTTGAGCAATTCGGCGGTACGTCCACCCGGCCTCCCGCATGCCCACTATACGCCCTCGCTCAAAGTCCGTCAACTGCACATACGGTTCACGTCCACGCTGTCGCGGCATGCTACCAGTGTTAAAGACTGCGATGGAGCTCCGTATGCCACGGCAAACTGGCTGACACTGACGGCGGCGGTGCACAAATGCTGCGCAGCTAGCGCCATTCGGCAGCCAACACCGCGGTTCCTGGTGTCTCCGCTGTGCCGTGCGTGTGATCATTGCTCGTACAGCCCTCTCGCAGTGTCCGGAGCAAGTATGGTGGGTCTGACACACCGGTGTCAATGTGTTCTTTTTTCCATTTCCAGGAGTGTATTATACTAGAACCGACATGTTATTACATTTTCACGCAATTTGGGTCCATAGATTCTGAGAAATCAGTACCCAGAACAACAACCTCTGTCCGTAATAACGGCCATGAAACGCCTGGGCACTAAGTCAAACACAGCTGGGATGGCGTGTACAGGTACAGCTGCCCATGCAGCTTCAACACGACACCACAGTTCATCAACAGTAGTGACTGGCTTGTTGCTCGGCCACGATTTACCAACGTTTTCAGTTGGTGAGAGATCTGGAGAATGTGCTGGCCACGGCAGCAGTCGAACATTTTCTGTATCCAGAAAAGCCCGTACAGGACCTGGAACATGCGGTCGTGCATTATCCTGCTAAAATGTAGGGTTTCGCAGGGATCGAATGAAGGGTAGAGCCGCGGGTCGTAACACATCTGATGTAACGTCCTGTGTTAATAAGTTCAAATGGCTCTGAGCACTATG
This sequence comes from Schistocerca americana, assembly GCF_021461395.2. NCBI lineage: Eukaryota > Metazoa > Arthropoda > Insecta > Orthoptera > Acrididae > Schistocerca > Schistocerca americana. Next base: position 526,678,825 of record NC_060125.1, on the reverse strand, counting down.
GGACTCAACTGCTGAGGTCATTAGTCCCCTAGAACTTAGAACTAGTGAAACCTAACTAACCTAAGGACATCACAAACATCCATGCCCGAGGCAGGATTCGAACCTGCGACCGTAGCTGTTAATAAGTGCCGTCAATGCGAACAAGAGGTGACCGAGACGTGTAACCAATGGCATCCCATACCATTACGCCGGGTGATACGCTAGTATGCCGATGACGAATACACGCTTCCAATGTGCGTTCACCGCGATGTCGCCAAACACGGATGCGACTATCATGATGCTGTAAACAGAACCTGGATTCACCCGAAAAAATGACGTTTCCCATTCGTACACCCAGGTTCGTCGTTGAGTACACCATCGCAGGCGCTCCTGTCTGTGATGCAGCGTGAAGGGTAACCGCAGCCATGGTCTCCGAGCTGATTGTCCATGCTGCTGCAAACGTCGTCGAACTGTTCGTGCAGATGGTTGTTGTCTTTCAAACGTCCCCATCTGTTGACTCAGGGATCGAGACGTGGCTGCACGATCCGTTACAGCCATGTGGATAAGATGCCTGTCATCTCGACTGCTAGTGATACGAGGCCGTTGGGATCCAGCACGGCGTTCAGTATTACCCTCCTGAACCCACCGATTCCATATTCTGCTAACAGTTATTGGATCTCGACCAACGCGAGCAGCAATGTCGCGATACGATAAACCGCAATCGCGATAGGCTACAATCCGACCTTTATCAAAGTCGGAAACGTGATGGTACGCATTTTTCCTCTTTACACGAGGCATCACAACACCGTTTCACAAGGCAACGCCGGTCAATTGCTGTTTGTGTATGAGAAATCGGTTGTAAACTTCCTCATGTCAGCACGTTGTAGGTGTCACCACCGGCGCCAACCTTGTGTGAATGCTCTGAAAAGCTAATCATTTGCATATCACAGCCCCTTCTTCCTGTCGGTTAAAGTCTGTAGCACGTCATCTTCGTGGTGTAGCAATTTTAATGGCCAGTAGTGTACATCGATATGACGTAAATTCAATTTTGTTATACATAAGACATGTTTATAACAAAAACACAACATTGCTGATTGTTTACTGAATCCATAGAGCCGGCCGCGGTGGTCTAGCGGTTCTAGGCGTGCAGTCGGTAACCGCGCGACTGCTACGGTCGCAGGTTCGAATCCTGCCTCGGGCATGGATGTGTGTGATGTCCTTAGGTTAGTTAGGTTTAACTAGTTCTAAGTTCTAGGGGACTAATGACCTCAGCAGTTGAGTCCCATAGTGCTCAGAGCAATTTGAACCATTTGAATCCATAGATACCATTCAATCCTTCTGAAATTGTATTTTAGGAATCCTGAGAGAAATCCATATTTCGAATGTTGAAACCAGTTAAATTCATCGTCCCATATTTTGCTATCAGGGATTGTGGATCTGTGACAACGAAAAACTTTAACTGGGTAATAGGTTTCATGGGGCTTACTCTTGGTTAATTTCAAAATTGTATTACATATCAACAAACGAAGCTATGGTGCAACATTAAATTTCAGTTACACGACTGGTTTCAAGAGTAACATTTATTCAGCCGATGATGGTGGACAAAAGCTCAAGTTTTAGTCATACAACTGTAACCCAAACGCATCATCTGAATTAATATTTCTGAAATATTAATCATAATATTAAATTCTCCTCAATTTGGGAAATATTACACACTCACAAATTCTAAGACCAATCTTGGAATCAGCACTAAAATTCCTTCAAGATGAGACATTTCACGCAGCAGTTCTCAGTCGTTTTAAATTTCTTAAAAAGTTGTATTTATTTTGTTTTGCTTAGATGGCAGAGCGGGTTGTTGAAAGAATAATGGACTGAAGTGTGATTGCTACCACATTAACACACGTTCAGTCAAATTAAACATGCAAAGAGGAAATTCTTTTAAACTAACGTTAACATAAATTAACACAACTGTGGCCAGTCATAGCCAACCACTTCATTTTAGAAGTGTATATTTATACTTCAATTTTGCAGCCTCATATCCCTTACTCTGGTTGGGACAGGGATGTATGTAAACACGTTTCAGGGAGACGCCAAAATGCAGTTCAGAGTCAACTGATGTTACAATAAGTCGTGTATGCCTTCAATACTTTTATTTCTGTCAGTGTTACCAAAATGTCGGTTGGCAACAGTGCCTAAATATGTCGGATGTCTGTAGTTACTATGAAATACTTGTTTAATGTGTTTACGAAATAATTATTGTGATAAAAATACGTGATTTAGCTTGCTAGTGTTCACATGAGACATAGAAAAACTGATAGCAATGAGATCTGAGACCAGAAACAAGGATTTAACTGCAGTCTGATAAACTCACATGTTATTGATGAAATCGCCAAGTTGTATTTGTGACGTCACTGAATGGGAGCTCAGAATTTATTTCTATCGACCCCACCCACGGGAAACGTCAAACGCGCTCGGCAGGAAGAGGCCTCGTAGAGGAGCGGGAAGCAAACAGCTAGTTGGAGGTGGTGTTTTATAAAAGTGGTAGGCTTGTCGAGGTTTAATTGTTACCAGTAGAATAAATGTTGTTGTGGAAACTTGTAGTGTGCTATTTTTGTGTCACTTTTAATTATTGACTTTGAACTGTACTCCTATTTTGTAATCGTGGAATCGTCGGCAGAAGTCACGAGCTGGAAGTGATCTCTGTTTTCCATTTCAAAGGGCGGACTCTGAAACTTTCTGAATGTAGATGCTACAGGCCCTTTGTCAGTGGTGTGGCAGTAGTGGCAATTTTAATCTCTCTTCGTAGTTTTAGTTGTATGTATTATTGCGTTTTAACTTTTCTTGCATTATAAGAAAAAGAGTTAAATAACTCCCAGAAAAGACAAACTTGATGTAGAATAGTAACGACTGAAAAGTACAGAAATTTGTGGATGTTCACTAATTTCGCGAGTCATTTCCCTTCTAAATTATTTCTTAATTTTGACCAAACGAGCTCATAGAGAAGAATCTCAATGGATGCAGTGCTGGCTGGGAAAGAAAAAAAGCTAATAAAGTAGTTGTAACGGTGGCTTAATGTTTCGAATAAATTAATCATACGAATTTAAATCGGAGTATTTAATCACAAAGTTGAAAAAATCCAAAAAACAATAAAACTCAACTTAACCCATTTTTTTAAGTATGCGCGTTTTTTCTCAATCCTGGTTTCTGAGGATTTTCCAGCGTCTCCCTGAGATAAAACGTTAAGCACAGAAACATTCCTTGAACCACAACCTAATTCCCACTCAACTAAAATCACCAAGAAGGCATAATACCAGCAATGAAAACGTGTACTGTATGGTCAGTTTTAATCCTGTATCGCGGGTCAAAGCGAGGCCCACGGCCCTTATTTATAAGAGGCGTTCAAAAAGAAACGAGCCGGAGCCATGATTAGAGAATCCAATACCTGTAAGAAGTATTGGCCCTGGCTGTTGAGACACTTGTCGCAATGTAACACAAGGCGATGAATGGCTGTCTCATAAAATTCCTGGGGCTGCGATGTCAACCACTTACACACATACAGCTGGACGTCCCGAGGTGAATCAAAATGGTTCAAATGGCTTTGAGCACTATGGGACTTAACATCTGAGGTCAGCAGTCCCCTAGACTTGAATTAAACCTAATTAACCTAAGGACATCACACACATCCATGCGCGAGGCAGGATTCGAACCTGCGACTGTAGCAGTAGCGTGGTTCCGGACTGAGGCGTCAAGGACCGCTCGGCCACAACGACCGGACGAGGAGAATCGTTTGCCCCTAAGAGCTTTTTTAAGGGGACCAAAAATGGCGTTATCACAGGGAGATAGGTCCTGACTGCATGGAGGGTGACCGAGAACCTCCCATTTGAATTTGTGCAGGAGTGCCACGACTGTGTTGGCCGTATGAGGCTTTGCACTGTTGTGGAGCAGAATGACCCCACTGGTGATATTGCCTGGTCGCTTTGATTTGATCGCTTGGTGAAGGGTGGTCAACGTTTGCGAGTAACGATGGGCGTTCACTGTTGACCCGTGCTGCAGGAAGTGAATCAGAAGGGTGCCACTAGTGGTCCCCTTAAATTGGAAATTTGTGGTAAGGTCTTATGGGACCAAACTGCTGAGGTCATCGGTCCCTAAGCTTACACACTACTTAATCTAACTTAAACTAACTTACTCTAAGGACGACACACACACACCCATGCCCGAGGGGGAACTCGAACTTCCGACGGGGGAGCCTCGCCGACCGTGGCAAGACGCCTGAGACCGCGCGGCTAGACAGCGCGGCGGTCCCCTTAAAAAAGCTCTGAGGGGCAAACGATTCACCTCGGACGACGACGTCCAGCTGTACGTGCGGAACTGGTTAACATCGCAGTCCCGGGAATTTTATAAGACAGCCATTCACCGCCTTGTGTCGTAGTGCGACTAGTGTCTCAATAGCGAGGGTCAGTACTTCTAACATACAGGTACTGGTTTCTGTTTCTGTAATTATGCCTCTGGATCGTTTAATTTTGAATACTCCTTATAGACTGATTCCATATCTGTATCAGTACACTGGATTAATCTAAGGCCGTCAACAAAATGTCATGCAAATCTATGGAGAAGTACGCCGATCACTGCAAAAGAATGCGTGGATTCTGGCCTCAGTCGCTAGTTAGACTTCGCCAGAGAAACTAAGAAGCGGTGTAAGAAAAGTTTCACACAATCCAGGCTTGTGCTCCGTCTATAGCGACCACCCCATCGACTGGACACTGTACTCTAATATTCTTTCCTTTCGTTACTCCTTGCTGCACTTTCTCTTACAAGAGTGCTAGTTCAGCAACGGTCACACAAGAGTTTCTGCGAAGCTGGGAGAGGAGTGGACAACTGGTTACGGCAGACCGGAGCTCTGAGGCGGCTGGTACGGACTGCAGAGGTTGGCTGGCTGCCAGACAGACAACGGATGGCGTCTAATCGCAAAACAAACGCGTCGCTTCAACCTTAGGGCAAGGTGAACATAGTTTATCGCGTACATGGATGCCCCAGATTATCAGTAGGAAATAACTCGGAGTGTGTGTCACAGCGCAGACGGGATAGATGACCGCACGGAATTAGCCCAACATAGTTCTCGTCATAACTTTGCTGAACGGAAATGAAGAGCTTATAACTCTCGCTTGTTATGACGCAAACCAATATTACTCTCTGGGAGGATTTTGAGTTTTGACCACGTGTTTGTCTAATGTATAAAGTGTATCGGACAGGAATTTTGAATATATTGCAATTTATAGAAACACTAAACAAGCTTTACTTTGGGTCTAATGAAAGTAGAAATAATAAACGATCGCCAGCCCAATTAGGCACATTACTTTGAAATATTATGTTTAAGAAAATTGAATATTAGTTGTTGAAGTGGCTTTCATTAAGATTCCTTTTGAATAGCACATGGATAGACATGAATACAAGGCGATCTAAGTTGTGGGTAGCAGTAGTTACCATAAATGCACAAACCTGCGATCATAGAAAGCAAAATTATACCCAACCCATAATAATAACAGTTACAATCACGATCATTACATGATTCAGTACTGATATGTTACTGCAGGAAGCACCGAACTAAAGTTGGATATGGACTTGACTGACATATAAATACCATAAATAAAATTAAATAATACTACAATTACACTGTTTATATTCCCATTTATAAAAATGTATCAGATATCTTTAGTAGCAGTAATATTCCAATTATCTTTCTAATAGGAGAAGAATATGGTGGGGACCCATAAACTGATACTGTCTCACCAGCCAAACTCTATGATTATTTCAGTAACAAAATTCAATTCAACTAAATTCAATTCCTAGCCTCACTTGGAATAGTTTATGCTTTCATCGTTCAAAGCAAATTACTCAACACTGAGCTCGATTAACCTAAAAAAATCGTTCATCATAGCAATCAACGCTAATTGTGTTTCAAATAATTTTTAAGTTATGTGCCTTTTTCATCACCTGTGAAGCAGGCATTTTAGACAGCAACATTTACACAGTGTGGCACTGAATTTTAGCACATTTAACACACAGAAATAAATTACTAGTTTGTTCCATAAAAACGCGGGAGAACTGCCGGATATCAGTAACGTCCTGCCACGATATTTCGGCGCTGAGTCTTCTGGCTATCTTCAGGTGAGTACCACTGTAGTAGTACTGGCGAGTACGCGCTGAGCTCTGCTATTTAAAGCTTTAAATTGCAGAGCTCAGTGCGTACTCGCCAGTACTACTGCAATGGTACTCACCTGAAGATGGCCAGAAGACTCTGCGCCGAAATATCGTGGTAGGACGTTACTGATATCCGGCAGTTCTCCCGTGTTTTTATGGAACAATCAGTACGCCGGGAAAGCTTTAAACATCACAAATTGCTAGTTTGTTTAAAACAGGATAGTTTGTTTTCTGAACACTTAGGAGGGGATCCTAATAGGTTCATGATTAGACTAAAAGATACGGTTCTAAACACAGGTTTATAGCACTTGGATTATTATTGAATACACACAGATTAACTGGTCCATGCTCTGCTGCATATCTGTATGCATGAAGTTGATGCAGCAGTGGCAAAGTAGTGGTGGCACCCGACGTGGCGGCTAACTGTACACACGGCTCTTCATGTTTGAATGCTCTCTACAATTTCCTCTTGGCGACGGATTTTTAACGTGTTAGAGCCATTCCTCATTCCGCGCGGCTCCCCCCGTCGGAGGTTCGAGTCCTCCGTCGGGCATGGTTGCGTGTGATGTCCTTAGTGTAAGCTAGTTGACGTTAGCTTAAGTAGTGCGTAAGCTTAGGAACCGATGACCTCCGTAGTTTGGTCACATAAGACCTTACCACAAATTTCCAAATTTTCCATTCCTTATTGCCGGGAGTACCATGCAACAGCCAAATCCACATCCGAGGCAAAATTCCTTGGAAAACGGCTTCCAAATGCCTCCCTTAGCACCCTCGATGTGTTCCGTGCAACGGCAAGCCACTGACTGCGAGCCGTTCACACCGAGGAGCCGCCCAGTTCGACCGACAAAACCACCTTTCACATCGCTCCAAACCGCTTCCGTTGCGGAGGGACTTCTCTACACCTTTTACTTTAAACAATACAAGTGTCCTAAGCTGTAACCAGCTTCCAATACACAATATTTTCTTTATAAACATACATATATTATAAAATTTAATTATTTTATACATTATTTAGTTTTTTTCCATACATACATTACAAACTTTAAATTTCCTGTCACAAATCAATTACCTTAAGTAACAAAGAACAAACACTTCATAATCACAGATACAAAGTTACCGTGTATAAACCTACTTCTATTCGATATAGGTGTTACAAACTCTACCGTATACATTTCTTCGTGAACAAGTATGTTTTGTCTAAGATCCAGCACATTGCAGTCATGTTACCAAGGCCAGTTCTGATCACAAGGCAAACTGTCAGCTGACTTTTAGTTTTGTGGTGCCTCGCCCTACTGAAAGCTCCCTGTTTTTAAATGTGAAAACACTATGTGATATGGGGGAGCTAGATCTCAAAAAAATTTCTGTTTACATTGCACAGCCACTTTACCTTAAAATCATTACAGCATATAGCCGCAGACCAAACATTACAAACCTCTCGACCTCGCGATGTAAATCAACCGATCCAAATGTGTTCTACACAATAGTACGTGGATTACACTGTTGACCATTAACACTGCAGCACCAGCAGGATAACGACTAACGAAATTTTAGTTACTGGGCATAACAGTGTTGTACGAGCAACACTTGCAGTTCCGCGGCAACCCATGATTAGATGTTTTATATGGATGAGAGAACAGCAACCGTGCTGGACAGGGAAACCGTCGAAACGCTATGTATCGTGGTGTGTTTTTACAGCACGGTCAACATGGGGTTTTCTGTTATCTCATCGAAAGATAATGTCACGCAAATTTCTAAGACAGAACACTACTGCCAGCTTTAACATTTCAGAAAAGTTACGGCTACTGTTCAGATTACCAGCTATGTAAACGAGAGTTGATCGTGTTATGTGGCTAATGACACCCCATACCATCACGTCAGGCGCTGGTCCACTGTGACGATGGCGATGTCGGATGCTACCTGGCTGCGTTCGTTCTCCTCAGACACTCCACACACGGATACGTCGATCGTGACGCTGTACATTAAACTGTAACATTGTGCTACTCCTAAATCCAGTGTTGTCGTTGGGTACAACTCTATCCGTGTGGCTCTCTGTGTTTCAGCGTTGAGGAAAACACCGCAATAGTGGTCGCCCAGCTAACTACACTACTAGCTATTACAATTGCTACACCAAGAAGAAATGCAGACGATAAACGGGTATTCATTGGACAAATATATTATACTACAACTAACATGTGATTACATTTTCACGCAGTTTGAGTGCATAGACCCTGAGAAATCAGTACCCAGAACAACCACCTCTGGCCGTAATAACGGCCTTGATACGCCTTGGCACTGAGTCAAACAGACCTTGGATGGCGTGTACAGGTACAGCTGCCCATGCAGCTTCAACACCATACCACAGTTTATCGCGTATTGTGACGAGCCAGTTGCTCGGCCACCATTGACCAGGCGCTTTCATTTGGTGAGAGATCTGGAGAATTTGATAGCAAGGACAGCAGTCGAACATTTTCTGTATCCAGAAAAGCCTGTACAGGACCTGCAACATGCGGTCGTGCATTATACCGCTGAAATGTAGGGTTTCGCAGGGATCGAATCAAGGGTAGAAAAATGGTTCAAATGGCTCTGAGCACTATGGGACTGAACATCTCTGGTCAGCAGTCCCCTAGAACTTGAAACTACTTAAACCTAACTAACCTAAGGACATCACACACATCCATGCCCGAGGCAGGATTCGAACCTGCGACCGTAGCGCTCACGCGGTTCCAGACTGAAGCACCTAGAACCGCACGGCCACATCGGCCGGCATCAAGGGTAGAGCCACGGGTCGTAGCATATCTGAAATGTAACGTCTACTGTTCAAAGTGCCGTCAATGCGAACAAAAGGTGACCGAGGCGTGTAACCAATGGCGGGTGATACGCCAGTATGGTGATGAAGAATACACGATTCCAATGTGCATTTTTCGCGATGTCGCCAAACACGGATGCGACCATCATGATAGTGTAAACAGAACCTGGATTCATCCAAAAAAATGACGTTTTGGCATTCGTGGACCCAGGTTCGTCGTTGAGTACACCATCGCAGGCGCTCCAGTCTGTGATGCAGCGTCAAGGGTAACCGCAGCCATGCTCTCCGAGCTGATAGTCCATGCTGCTGCAAACGCCGTCGAACTGTTCGTGCAGATGGTTGCTGTCCTGCATACGCCCCCATCTGTTGACTCAGTGACCGAGACGTGGCTGCACAATCCGTTACAGCTATGCGGATAAGATGCCTGTCATCTCGACTGCTAGTGATACGAGGTCGTTGGGATCCAGCACGGCGCTTCGTATTACCCTCCTGAACCCACCGATTCCATATTCTGCTAACAGTCATTGGATCTCGACCAACGCGAGCAGCAATGTCGCGATACGATAAAACGCAATTGCGATAGGCTACAATCCGACTTTTATAAAAGTCGGAAACGTGATGGTACGCATTTCTCCTCCTTACACGAGGCATCACAACAACGTTTCACCAGGCAACGCCGGTCAACTGCTGGTTGTGTATGAGAAATCGGTTGGAAACTTCCTCATGTCAGCACGTTTTAGGTGTCACCACCGGCGCCAACCTTGTGTGAATGCTCTGAAAAGCTAATCATTTGCATATCACAGCATCTTCTTCCTGTCGTTTGAATTTCGCGTCTGTAGCACGTCATCTTCGTGGTGTAGCAATTTTAATGGCCAGCAGTGTATTTGTAGTGCCTCAGGCGCCGTCCCACTGTTTTTGTGGACACTTGTCTTGCTGCAGAGAAGTTCAATTTCTGACTTAACTTACGTGATGTAGATGCACGATCCAATGTGTAAACAATAAGGCTGCCCTCTCTGGCGCTGTTAACATGGGAATATTGAGTTCCTGCATGACACTGAATACGGCCCTGCTGAACCCATTTATTCAATATTCGCATGACAGACATGGGGTCCCAACCAAAGCAGGCAGCAATATTTTGGAATGTAAACTGTAGTCTCGAAGGGTACGATCTTGGTGCCGTGTGATTCAGACAGCTGCTGGTAGATCAGAGACAGCCAAGAAATCGGCATGCGAGCAGTGTTCTTGCTCGTGTGCCACAGCCCTGCGGCCACAGCCCTGCGGCACACCGCCACACGACGCTGTCTGAGCTTAAGAGCGGAAGAGGGGGAAACTGTAAAAGCGCCGCATTTAAATGGCAATGTAATAGCACTGCATACTACTTGATTTAATGTTTCATATATCTCAGCATCATAGGTCACAAAAATACAAATTTTCCATATTATTTAATTCCCTTTGTCGAAGTGAAAATATAATACTATTGTTGTCTGGTACAAACTGTCGGCATATTGGCAGATACAGTCTGTTTCACGGATATTCACACTCAGGCGTCCACGTAATCGTGATTTACTTAGTTTGATAATTGAAAAACCCAATCAGACACACACACACACACACACACACACACACACACACACACACACACACACACACATATTCATGGAACTATTTTATCGCGTTTGGAAGCTCTTTGTGGAAACGTGGAAACTCTGCCTGAGGTAAACAATGTATTCCTCATGGACAGTTTTAATGTGAACGAATTTGCCTTTTAAATGGAAATTACATTGCAGATCAATCAGTTCCATATTCATATGCACAATGGCACTTTCAACTCAAATGGCAAACGGTCTCGAAAACAGATCTAGAATTGGCAATGTCCTCAAAACGTTTATAAAAGAATCATAGTAATTTTTAAAGGTCACAATGAATTCCTCAAACCTTGAATTTTCTTTGACGCCAGTGAGCTTAGGCAAATGGACGAAGTTTCGTGTCAGAATTTTTCCTTCCGAAATGCGATTTTCTTTTCAAACGCATCCCAGTCAAATCAGAAATAAGATGTTTCTTATCTTTCAGTATGTTACTATGGGCACTGTGCAGTCAAGTGCACTTAAAATGCTGGGTCTGAAATCCATTTCGGATGTTCTAGCTTTCTTTCCTGCTCTCCTTTCTCCTTCATAAATTCTGCAATATAGGATTTTAAATCTAAAAATCGTTCCATGCGCGTCGCTTGACGTAACCAACGTACTTCGCAGTAATATATAAAGTCTCTATATTCTTCGTTCAAGTCCACCAAAAACTGTTCCAACTGATAGTGGATTAATGCGCGTACGATTTCAGATAATTTACTATTCGTACAGCGAATTCTCGATGTGCGAAAAAACGAATATCGTCTGTCGACTGTTATACGTAATTTTTTCTGTTCCTTCGTGAACTAAATCTTTATTTTCTTTCTGCATGCTGTTGTAATGTCACTCCATAGCAAATCTGCAGTACCCGTCGATTATGCAACTGTATATCGCACAATACAGAGAGGTCCAAACAAATGTATCCACTTTTTAAAAGTCCATAACTTGCAAACTAATTGACGGAGTTGTCTCATTTTTGGTGAAAGTGTAGCTTAAAGTCCAACTTAAAGATACCACTGTAGGTGTTCGAAATGGTCGCCATTAACATCCACACACAAACTATGCCGCCGAACTGCAGCACGAACTACTGACTGCAGCGTGTTCAGTTGGATATTTGCACATGAAAGTACGATGGATTCTCGAACTTCATCCAGTGTGCGTGACTTTTGTCGATAACGACGTCCTTTAGTGTTCCTCACAGGTAAAAGTCCAGAGGAGTTATGTCAGGGGAACGTGGTGGATACTCCACAGCACCTCTATGGCCTATCCATCTTCCTGGTAGATTTTCGTCGAGATACGCCCTAACACGATTTTGGTAGTGGGCTGGGCCACCATCTTGTTGAAAGTAAACTCTTCCGTCTCCATACAAGTCCCGAATGGCAGGTAAAATGTATGTCTGAAGCTTCTGAAGGTACACCTCACCGGTAACTGTGCCGTCAAAGAAGAATGGCCCAATCAAGCCCCGGTAAGACAACCCACACCACACATTTACTCCTGGCAAATTCACGGTTTTGTCTACATGGACGATTGAATTTTCGGCGGCCCAGTAGATGCAATTGTGGTGATTTACTGTACCACTGAGTTTGAACTGTGCCTCAGCAGACCACACAATCGCTGCAAACTCTTCATCGTTGCGCACCATGTTAGTAAACCACTCGCAGTGCTCCATTCTACGATATGGGTCGTCCTCGGTCATTGCGTGTAGCAATCGTTGGATGTAGCACTTCCACTCTGCTGTCTTCAAAATTCGCCGAACACTTGAGCGACTCACTCCAGTTTCACGGGCCCACTGTCTCACAGACTTCTGTGGTGAGCGAGTGAATTGTTGCAACACACGACGGGAGTTAACTGGACTTATTACTGTTACAGGTCGTCCAGATCGTTGTTTGTGTACATCTTTAACACAGCCTTCGGCTTCAAATTTGTCCCGAATGCGACGTGTCGGTGGCTCTGTTTGATACTCATTTCGCCATTGTCGTTGAACCTCATTAATGCTTTCGTACTTAAAATACCACTTCAAAACTGACTTCCTTTCATCGAATGTAAGCCTTGCGCCAGCCATGTTTATTCGAGTAACTAGGTGCAACTAAGAACAAAACAATGACTATCTGGCGACTGTCGTCTGACAAAACAAAACAACGCAATACAACGCTTGTGTGGCGATTGCCGGAACTACAAACTATTACACTACCAAAGATGAGACAACTCCGTCAATTAGTTTGCCAGTTATGGACTTTTAAACAGTGGATACATTTTTATACCCCTCTGTAGATCCTTGTTTTTGTCATTCCCACCCATTTCTAAAGGCTAATGATAATAGACCGCTACATTGCCTCTTTTTATGCAAAGAACCCCTGAGCCTGTGAACTTCTTTTACACTAGAAATAAATAGCAAAGGGTAAACAGCGATTCTGCCAAACTGAAGAAAGTCGTTCCGACCGAAAAATGCTAAATGACACGTCGCGCTGTACCGAGTGTATCCAAGAAGTACCGAGCAAAGCCGAGAAAGGCCGAGTCTAGATCTACGTACATATCGGGCTCGCGTGTAGTTTGGCACGCTATGGCTGACCCTGTGGTAGAGGTTTCATTTTATTACACGTGCCATAACACTATCGTCTCTCAAGCAACTAAAATTGCAGGATAGAATATAGTTTGTGATATAGGGGCAGTGTTTTTGACTAGTAAAAAAGACGTCCTGGGTTGAATTATAGCCACTGCATAAATTTTGAATAAAAGTCGTCAGCAATGGCGGCCCAAGACTTTCGGCATAAAGAGCCATCTGAGGATCTGCCGGCGACTTTGTCAAACAGGGCTGAGGAGCGCACAGAGGTTCCCAACACTCTCATGCTCTTGGTATGGGAAACTGCACCTAAAAGCCGGAAGAAACAGCAGTGATTAACGGGCAGAACGCAATGGAAATCACTGCATAAAAGACACATAAATTGTGTCTGCAGGACATGTGGTCTGTAATTGAGAAAGTCTCCATTGGCAAAGGTTCAAATGGCTCTGAGCGCTATGGGACTTAACTGCTGAGGTCATCAGTCCCCTAGAACTTAGAACTGCTTAAACCTAACTAACCTAAGGACATCATACACACCCATGCCCGAGGCAGGATTCGAACCTGCGACCGTAGCGGTCGCGCGGTTCCAGACTGTAGCGCATTGGCAAAGGATTCCGGGTTAATGCCTCATTTGGATCTCCAGGAGAGGGCTGCCAAGAGGGAGTTGAACATGAGAAAATGACTGAATAATAAACGAAAGGTTAGTTTCTACGAGTCAGAAAGGAATGCTAGCAGTCTGAGTGTTTGAGGGAAGCTAGAAAATCTGAAAAGCGAAATGCAAGGGCTCAATCTAGGTATAGTGGAGGTCAGCGACGTGAAATGGAAATAAAGTAAGGATTTCTGGTCAGAAGAGTATTGAATCACTTCAACAGCAGCAGAAATGGTGTAACGGTAGCTGGATTTGTCATAAATTGGAAGCTAGTGCAGATACTGGGCGAGTAATGCACTACGTAATCTTGGGAGACTGCAACTCGAAAATGGGGGAGCAAATAGAAGAAGAAGTTACGGGGGAATATGTGCTTGGTGAAGTGAGATAGGAGAAAGACAACATGAGTTCTTCCACAAATTTCACCTAGCGGTCGCAAATACATTATTTAAAAATCACAGTGAAGGATGGTATTCTTGAAAAGAACCCGCGGACATGGAAGATTCCAGATGGATTACATCATGGTCAAACAGAGACTGGATTGTAAGGCGAACCTAGAGGCGGGTATAGATTCAGATCAGAATATAGTGATGTGAGAAGTGGGCTGAAGTTTAGGAGAATCAATGAGGAAAGAAGTGGGAGTGTGAAGTACCGAGAAATGGTGAGATGCGTTTGAAATTCTCTAAGGCTGTTGATACTGTGGTAATGAACACCGGAGTAGGCAGTTCAGTTGAATAGGTCTGAACATCGCCAAAAAGGACAATTACAAATACTGAACAAAGAAATGCATGTGCAGGGATGGTAAATGCAAAGATATCTTTCGTAATAGAAGAAATACCTCAACTGATCGATGAAAGAAGCAAGTAGAAAAATGTTCATGAAAACACGGGAATACAGCAATGTAAGTCGCTTAGGAATGAATACGTAATACGGACAAGCTAAGGCGAAGTGGCTGCAAGAAAAATGTGAAGAGATCGAAAAACGAATGAACGTCGGGAGGTATGACGCAGCATGTAGTAAATCAAAACAGCCTTAGGTGAAATTAAAAGCAGGGCAGACAGTGCAATGGGAATTAACACTGTTAAGTTCAAAGCCGAGATATGACAGTTGGAAAAAGTACACTGAAGACCTTTACGAGGGACACGTGTTGCCAAATGACGTGATAGAAGAAGAAATGAGAGATCCAGTATTAGTCAGAGTTTAACAGAGATTTGGAAGACTTGCAAGCATATAAAGCAGAAGGCATAGATAAAAATCCTTCGAAATTTCTAAAATCGTTAGGGACGTGGCAACCCAATGACTATTCAAGCTGTTGTATAGATTCTGTGAGACTGGAAATGTTCCATCAGACTCTCAAGAAAGTATCATGCACACAGTAGTAACGAAGGCAGAAAAGGCAGATAAGTGTGAGAACTATCATACAATGAGCTTAACAGCTCGTGCATCCAAGTTTCTGACAAGAATAATATACATCAGGTACAAGAATCAAGAGGGAATGGATGTTCAAGAACGAAGTGCTCCAATTAAAATAATGTGTGAGACAGCTATAAAGTCTTTCACTCCTATGGTTCAATCTATACACCGAGGAAGCAATGACGAAAATAAAAGATACGTTTAAGAATGGGATTGCAATTCATGGTGAAATGATATCAGTGACAACAAGAGTCATTGCTGTCCTCAGTGAATGTGAAGAATTACAGTTCCTGTCGAATAGAATGAACAGTTTAACGAGCACAGATTACCGATTGATAGAGGATCGGAAGAAGACGAAAGCAATGGGGAGCAGCAGAAATATGATTAGCGATAAACTTGACATTAAAATTGGTGAAATAAACTCAACATGAAAATTGGTGACCATGAGACAGACGACTTTAAGGACTCCTTCTAACTTGGAAGCAAAATAACACATGACTGACGAATCAACGAGGAGGTAAAAAGCAGACTAGGACAGGCAAAGATGGCATTCCTAGTAAAAAAAAAAAAAGTCTACTAGTATCCAACTAATATAAAAAATAGGTCTTAATGTGAGAAAGAATATTCTGACATACACGTTTGGAGCACAGCATTGTTTGAGTGTATGGTAATAAATCATTTCACATAAAACCAGTCAGGTAACTGCTGAAAAAATTATTTTATCCCTGCCTGCGTTATGCGGTTACGCTGAAACACTAGTTATTAGCGTATTCGAGGATGCCATTTGTTAAATGTCGCTTAGGTGATACTGCAGTTTTAATGTTCAAATGTGTGTGAAATCTTATGGGACTTAAGTGCTAAGATCATCAGTCCCTAAGATTACATACTACTTAACCTAAATTATCCTAAGGACAAACACACACACCCGTGCCCGAGGGAGGACTCGAACCTCTGCCGGGACCAGCCGCACAGCCATGACTGCAGCGCCTCAGACCGCGCG
Organism: Schistocerca americana; assembly: GCF_021461395.2. NCBI lineage: Eukaryota > Metazoa > Arthropoda > Insecta > Orthoptera > Acrididae > Schistocerca > Schistocerca americana. Next base: position 526,662,601 of record NC_060125.1, on the reverse strand, counting down.
GCTAATCCCGCGCGGCGCAGTTTTAATGGTCAGCAGTACAGTAAATAAGCTCGAGCGGAAATATGAAGTAAATTTTCAACCATACTGATGAAATGTATTACCCAGGCTCTAAAGGCGCCCGCAGTAAAAGACATCCTGGGTGTAGACTGGTTCGAGATCGTTTTTCCTCGCAGTCGACAAGTCATTTGGCGACACTATCCCTTTGCCCCCCGACCCCCAAACCTCCTCTGTCCCAGCCACCTCCGCCAGACATGAGTTGCCTTCCTTGAACTACTGAAAGTAAATCTAAATTAATTGGTAGTAGAAATGGGTTGCTTTCTATTTTACTTTTGTAACAGAATTAATTTTACGAATCTTATTCCAGTACTAAATATTAAAAGAGAAAACAATTTATTTTCGCTTTAAGTAATTCCTAAAATCCTTAAAAGTTTTCAGTGGAAACAGAAAGAACTACACTGAAGAGCCAAAGAAACTGGTAGACCTGGATAAACCCGCGAGCACGCAGAAGTGTCGCAGCACGACGTGGCATGGACTCGACTTAAGTCTGAAGTAGTGCTGGAGGGAATTGACACAATGAATTCTGCAGAGCTGTTCATAAATCAGCCAGAGTACGAGGGGCTGGAGATCTCTTCTGAACAGCACATTGCTAGGCATCCCAGATATGCTCAATAATGTTCATGTCTGGGAAGTTTGGTGGCCAGCTAAAGTGTTTAAACTCAGCAGAGTGTTCCTGTAGCCACTCTGTAGAAATTCTGGACATGTAGGGTGTCGCATTGTCCTCCTGGAATTACCCAAGTCCATCAGAATGCACAATGGATATGAATGGATGCAGTTTATCAGACAGGATGCTTACGTACGTGTCACCTGTCAGAGTCGTATCTAGACGTATCAGTGATCCTGTACCACTCCAACTGTACACGCCCCCACACGATTACAGAGCCTCCACCAGATTGAACAGTCAACTGCTGACATGGATTCATGTGGTTGGCCTCATACCCGTACACGTCCATCCACTCGATACACTTTGAAACGAGACTCGTCCGACCAGGCAATGTTCTTCCAGTCGTCAACAGTCCAATGTCGGTGTTGACTGGCCCAGGCGAGGCGTAAAGCTTTGTGTTGTGCAGTCATCAAGGGTACACGAGTGGGCCTCCGGCTCCGGAAGCCCATATCGATGATGTTTCGTTGAATGGTTCGTACGCTGACACTTGCTGATGGCTCAGCATCGAAATCTGCAGCAATTTGCGGAAGGGTTGCACTTTTGTCACGTTGAACGATTCTCTTTAGTCGTCGTTGGTGCCGTTCTTGCAGGATATTTTTTTGGCCGTAGTGATGTCGGAGATTTGATGTTTTACCGGATTCCTGGCATTTACGGTGCACTCGTGAAATGGTCGTAAGGGAAAATCCCCACTTTATCGCTCGTGCGCCGACTATAACATCATGTTCAAATTCACTTAAATCTTGATAACCTGACTGTAGCAGCAGTAACCGATCTGACAATTGGGCCAGATACTTATCTTGTAAAGGCGTTGCCGACCGCAGCGCCGTATTCTGCCTGCTTACGTATCTCTGTATTTGAATCCGCATGCCTATACCAGTTTCTTTGGCGCTTCAGTGTATACCGCAAGGCAGAAAGATTTTGCAACGATACATTTAATATTCTTTTATATTTATATTAGATCACTGTTTCTGATGCAAAACCCAATTATTAATCATCTTATTGGCTACCACCATGTACTAACAGTTTCTGTAGTACTACGTATCCGGGAGTTACAGCTGAGCACTGACAGGAAGGGTGAAGTGGGTCACACATTCCTAAGAAGTTGCTATCTGCCGAAGATGGACTGGGAGGAGACTTGTCATGTTCTCCAGGGGCGGGCGTTTACTGCCCTGATAGAGAGAAAAGCATAGAGCCACCCGTGAAATCTTCTCGGGTGATCAGCCGAGTAAAGGCGTCGTCTTCTCGCAACGTTTCGAGGGGTTTCGTACCCATCATCTTCAAGCGAAGTGTCGGGATGCTGTGTTGCGCGGTCCTATAAAGGCTCCTGGACCAGTGACTGATTCCGGGCGCCGACCAATCAGGTACCTGCGGAATCGGACGCCGCGCCAGTGGTGGGGGGTTCGCGGCGCGGACCGGGCGTCGAGTCCCTGCCGGTTCCTAATACGTCTGTGGCCGCTACCGTCTTCGTGCCGGAGCGTTCTCTTCTAATTTTAGTTATTGCGGGATTCCAAGCTGTACTAAGTTGGAAACCAGTGTCTCGATTGATCAGGTTGCTGTTCAACCGAATTTCTACAGCCTCTGAATCCCAAAATCCTTTAGCGTCACACAGCTTCTTCGTACCCTCAAAGAGGAAGGTGTGTCCTTCGTTAAGGCTATGTTCCGCTACCGCCGATTTTTCTGTCTGACCAAGGCGTACATTTCTAATGTGTTCCGAGCGCCTCTGCGTGATGCAGCGCTGCGTTTGTCCGATGTATTTCGTACCACATTCACATTCAATACTGTATACGCCCGGAGTCTGCAGTCCTAGGTGGTCTTTGACTGAGCCAAGTATGTCCTTAATTTTACTTGGGGCATGACGCCCGGTCCGCGCCGCGAACCCCCCACCACTGGCGCGGCGTCCGATTCCGCAGGTACCTGATTGGTCGGCGCCCGGAATCAGTCACTGGTCCAGGAGCCTTTATAGGACCGCGCAACACAGCATCCCGACACTTCGCTTGAAGATGATGGGTACGAAACCCCTCGAAACGTTGCGAGAAGACGACGCCTTTACTCGGCTGATCACCCGAGAAGATTTCACGAATGGAATACGCCGAGAAAGTCTCAAATCACATAGAGCCACCCGTTTACAATTCCAGAAGCCTGCAGAGCCCCCTTAGCACCGACAGAATGGGTAGGATATTACTCGGTGTTGGAATGTAAAAAAATTCAGAATAGTAACCTGAAGAAAAAGCATTGGGGGCGGAACACGGCGAAAAGACGTGCTTTTAGTGTGAAGAACGAATAGTGTCACAAACGATGGCCATGGGCTGACCTCGGAGGAATCTTCCCACTGAAAGCGCTGGGTCGTGCTTCCTTCCAAAATGCAGAGGCGCGTTTTTGATTGGCAGACTGCTAAGGTTGTAGGAGGGAGGGAGGGGGGGGGGGGACAGAATCTTTCGGAAAATCATCTGAAAGGCGTACGAGCTTCGGGTAATTGGCTGGCAGATTTGTGACCCACGTAGTCGTAGGTAACGATTTTGTAATGGCCGCTGGGATTCGTCGCCTGAGTGCAAATGTAGTCGCGGCGTGTCCAGGAGGGGGCGGGGTATGATGTGGAGATAACCCTTCCCTCCGGGGAACGATGGATGGCACATCCCGGCCAGCATCGATTGAAAACAGTTCCCTCCAGGAATCGACCTAGAGACTTCGCTGATGAGAGCTACAGTGGAGAATCGGGCGCATAAATTTTATCAAGTGTTGCTTTCAACACACGGAGTGCAAGAAGTCGTTTCTCTGTAACAAGAGTTGTTATTCTCTTTACGCAAAGTAACGATTCTTTAGCTCTCTGTGGAGTCTGACACACACTGAAGTGCTTCGATATGGTGGAGGACTTTAGTCGAATTTCTTTCCTGGCTAGTGAGGACTGACAGGAAGGGTGAAGTGGGTCACACATTCCTCAGAAGTCGCTATCTGCCGAAGATGGGCTGGGAGGAGACTTGCCATGTTCTGCAGGGGCGGACTCGTGACTTGAGGTATTTTCAGCCCTAAGACGACATAAGGAGTGCACTGTGTAGGCAGAGAATTGCAGGTATGCTACGTACGCTGTCTGCAGAGCGGTCAACGACCCTGGTAGCAGGTCATTGGTGCCATACTACCGCTGTAAGTATTTCAGTAGGTGACATGCACACTCCGGTTTGGCGATCAGAGATACACTAATAGTAAATGTGTTCAGTTCCGTTTGCTTGTGCACTGAGCGTTTTCTGAAAGTTACAGTCAGCATGAAAGTCTTCTGTTTCTTACCACTAACCAGCAGCAGGCGCCTCTGTGTTCATCTAGTACCTCTAATAACCATGGGGGTCTAAAGAAAGTCAAATGTATGTTCTGCCAGTCTCGAAATTATATGCAGGTTAGAATCTCACATTGTGTACTTCATATTTACACATTTTGTTGCCTCTACATGTTTTTTGACAATAAATAATTTACGGCATTCACGTTCTGATTCATTCTAATAGCGTCCCGGTAGGAATTTATTATTTATTTATTTATTGTTCCGTGGGACCAAATTAAGGAGAAGTCTCCATGGTCATGGAACGAGTCAATACATGAAATTATAACACGATAGTAGAAACAGATAAAATGAAATATAAGAAAGATATTCAGGCGACAAGTCGTAAGTTTAAATAAAGAAAATCAACAATGTAACACTGGAATTTGCTTAATTTTTCAGCTCTTCTAGGAGCTCCTCGACAGAATAGAAGGAGTGAGCCATGAGGAATCTCTTCAGTTTAGACTTAAAAGTGTTTGGGCTACTGCTAAGATTTTTGAGTTCTTGTGGTAGCTTATTGAAAATGGATGCAGCAGAATACTGCACTCCATTCTGCACAAGAGTCAAGGAAGTGCATTCCACATGCAGATTTGATTTCTGCCTAGTACTAACTGAGTGAAAGCTGCTAACTGTTGGGAATAAGCTAATATTGCTAACAACAAACGACATTAAAGAAAATACGTACTGTGAGGGTAATGTCAGAATCACCAGACTATTGAATAGGAGTCGACAAGAGGTTCTCGAACTTACACCACATATAGCTCGAACAGCCCGTTTTTGAGCCAAAAATACCATTTTTGAATCAGAAGAATTACCCCAAAAAATAATACCATACGACATAAGCGTATGAAAATATGCGAAGTAGACTACTTTTCGTGTAGAACTGTCACTTATTTCAGATACTGTTCTAATGGTAAATAAAGCAGCATTTAATTTCTGAACAAGATCCTGAACATGGGCTTTCCACAACAGCTTACTATGTATCCGAACGCCTAGGAACTTGAACTGTTCCGTCTCGCTTATAATATGCCCATTCTGTCTGATCAAAATATCGGTTCTTGTTGAATTGTGAGTTATAAACTGTAAAAACTGAGTCTTACTGTGATTTAGCATCAAATTATTTTCCACATGCCACGAACTTATTTCACGAACTACATTATTTGATGCTGTTTCAATATTACACACAAGATCCTTCACTACCAAGGCGGTGTCATCAGTAAACAGAAATATTTTTGAATCACCTGTAATACTAGAAGGCATATCATTTATATAAATAAGAAACAGCAGTGGCCCCAGCACCGACGCTTGGGGAACTTAACAGTGCCCCATTGGGACTGAACATCACCACCACTCTCAATATTGCGGAGAATTACCTTCTGCTTTCTGTTATTAAAGTAAGAGGCGAACTAATTGTAAGCTACTCCCCTTACTCCATAATGGTCCCACTTCTGCAGTAATATTTTGTGGTCAACACAGTCAAAAGGAATGATTGGTTTGATGTGCTAAAACTAAAGCGAAGTATAACCACAACAGGATACTTCGTTTATTGGAAATCCCTAGATCTACGTTGTCAATGGCAGTGTCATCTTACTCGTTTGTAGGCGTCAGAATTCCATAGTGGAGACAACATTGGTCAACCTCACATACACAGGTTATATGTTACAGAGACCATGAGGAGGCAGCGGCACATTTTGGTACTCACGTAAAGGAACATGTAACGTGCTTGTATGGCGCACGATAGATATGACGGGGAGGGCGTGTACTATGGCTTGCAAAATCACCTGATCTCAGTTCTCTGGGTTTTTGTATCTTGAGTTACCTCGAAGGTGAAGTGTACAGCACTCCCTCCGTGCGGTTGAAGAAATGGAGCGCCGAATTGTGCACTACTGTGAAGATTTACGATATGATCTGAGGTTATTTGAAAATATTGGTGTTACCTCCAAATGTGTTACCTCCAAAACATTTAACATGCTGAGGTGGTTTTGCATTTATTATTAAGGTACGCCCTGGACGAAATCTGAGCTCAACTAGGTGGGTTTAGTTTACATTTCAAATACTTTCCTGCAAACGAGGACTATACACCACAATGTCTCGTAACCACAAATTCACAACTACTGCGCAAAAGGTTCATTTGCAGGCCAGTGTTTACTGGGAAGTTTTCGCTTCTACGAGGAGTGTTCAATAAGTAATGCAACACGTTTTTTTCTGATAGGTTGGTTGTATTCAGGATTCTAAAACGCTGTGTTATTCCCCACTCTTTTGGTTACAAAATGCTGTTTTTCAACACAATTTCCGTCAATGCGATGGCCTTGCGCCACCTTACTGGGAGGGCATGTATGCCCGTTTGGTAACATCCTACTGATCGACGTCGCAGCCAACGACTTGCTGCATAAATAACCTCCCCGCCAACCACCCTGCCACTTCCCGTGGAGTGCATCCTTCATTGGGCCAAATAAATGAAAGTCGGAAGGTGCGAGATGCAGGCTGTAGGATGGATGAGGAAGAACAGTCCAATGAAATTTGCTTAGGGGCCTTCCGATGACATGGAGAAGGAGAAGTTCGCTTGCATTTTTGTGGCGACGAACACGCCAAAGTCTTTTCTTCAATTTCCTGAGGGTAGCACAATTCACTTCAGAGTTGATCGTTGCACCAAGAGGGAGGACATCAAACAGAATAACCTCTTTAGAGTCCCAGAAGGCCATCACTAAGACTTTATCTGTTGAGATAGCGGCTTTGAACTTTTTCTTCGGAGGAGAGGTGGTGTGCCACCACTCCATGGATTGCCGTTTTATTTCCGTTTTGAAGAGGTGAGCCCATGTTTCATCGCCTGTGACGATGTTCGACAAAAAAATTGTCACGATCGGCCTCGTAAAACCCGAGCAGTTCCGCACAGATGGTCCTTCGTTGCTGTTTTGCGGTCTTCTGTTAGGTGGCGGAAAACCGAGCAGGCGTACAAATTTGTGCACCACAACTGTGAACGAGTGTGTCAGCACTACCAATAGCGAGGCGTTTGATTGCGATCCGTCGAACACCTCGAATGAAAGAGTCCGCCCCTTCCAGTACTCCAGGGGTCACGGCAGTGTGCGGTAGGCCGCCACGTGGGAGACCGAACAGGGCTGCGCGACCTTGTCGCGATGTTGACAGAGGCCTTGCCCAAGGACTCACCGTGCTTTTATTAACTGCCAGGTCTCCGTAGACATTTTGCAAGTGGCTATGAATATCTTGGCGCTCCAAGTTGCCGCTTGTATCGCTTCGACCTAATAGCCGCCCTGTTCAGAAGCGACTGTAATTAAAAACTGTATACACATTATCCACAAACAATGTTCAGTGAAACGAATACCCCTAGCTGCATACAGGGGTTGATATAAGTCAACGGGGACAGTTGAAAATGTGAGTTCCGACTAGGACTCGAACCCGGGATCTCTTGCTTACATGGCAGACTCTCTCTCCATCTGAGCCACCGAGGACACAGAGGATAGTGCGACTGCAGGGACTTACCTGTAGCACGCCTCCCGTGAGACCCACATTCCCTACTTATTGTCCCGCACTATATTCATAGTGCCCCTGCCCATTATACTCATTACTCGCGGCGTTTTTGCCGATTCGCGTAAGAGTTCGGGCACTGTTTGTGCATCCGCACAGAAGAAGATGGTCAAATGGCCAGTAAGCCTTATATATATATGAAGATGGTATCTGTTCTTTCAACTGTCCCCGTTGACTTATATCAATGCCTGTATGCAGCTAGGGGTATTCATTTCATTGTAATTTCATTCTAACGAGTTGCATGGTTACCGATGGTATCTGTTCTTTCGTACATGTCCGAAAGAACAGATACCATATATATATATAGGGGTACAAAAAGGTACGGCCAAACTTTCTGGAAACATTCCTCACACACAAATAAAGAAAAGACGTTATGTGGACATGTGTCCGGAAACGCTTAATTTCCATCTTAGAGCTCATTTTAGTTTTGTCAGTATGTACTGTACTTCCTCGATTCACCGCCATGATTTCATACGGGATGCTCCACCTGTGCTGCTAGAACATGTGCCTTTACAAGTACGACACAACAAGTGGTTCATGCACGATGGAACTCATGCACATTTCAGTCGAAGTGTTCGTACGCTTCTCAACAACAAATTCGGTGACCGATGGATTGGTAGAGGCGGACCAATTCCATGGCCTACACGCTCTCCTGACCTCAACCCTCTTGACTTTCATTTATGGGGGCATTTGAAAGCTCTTGTCTACGCAACCCGGGTACCAAATATAGAGACTCTTCGTGCTCGTATTGTGAACGGCTGTGATACAAGACGCCATTCTCCAGGGCTGCATCAGCGCATCAGGGATTCCATGCGACGGAGGGTGGATGCATGTATCCTCGCTAACGGAGGACATTTTGAACATTTCCTGTAACAAAGTGTTTGAAGTCACGCTGGTACGTTCTGTTGCTGTGTGTTTCCATTCCATGATACATCACATTAAAGATAAGTTATAAAATGAGCTCTAACATGGAAAGCAAGCGTTTCCGGACACATGTCCACATAACATATTTTCTTTCTTTGTGTGTGAGGAATGTTTCCTGAACGTTTGGCCGTACCTTTTTGTAACACCCTATATATATAAGGCTCACCGGCCATTTGACCGTCTTCTTTTGTGCGGATGCACAAACAGTGCCCAAACTTTTATGGGAAACGGCAAAAACGCCACTAGTAATGAGTATAATGGGCAGAGGCACTATGAATAAGCTGGGAATGTGGGTCTCACGGGAGGCGTGCCAGAGATAAGTCCCTGCGCTCGCACTATCTTCTGTGTCCTCGGTGGCTCAGATGAACAGCTGGTACGGTAGCTCAGCGTGCTTAGTCAGACGGTTAGCTACCCTCTGTAATAAAAATAAAAAAAATAAAATAAAAAACTGAGTGAACGGATCAACAAAGAACATGTCCGAAAGAACAGATACCATCTTCATATATATAAACAATGTTCGCCCAATTACGTCGTTGGGACAACTACATGAAGGTAAGTTAGTAAAATCCCTTAGAAGTGGAAAGGCATCAGGATCAGATGAGATACTTATAAGATTGTACAGATGTTGCGCGAAAGAACTTGCTCCCCTTCTGGCGGCAGTTTACTGTAGGTCGTTGGAGCAACAAGGAGTATATAGAGACTAGAAAAAAAGGCAGGTCATTTCAGTTTTCAAGAAGGATCATAGAACAGACGCATGTAATTATAGGCTTGTATCGCTGACGCCAATGCGGTGTAGAATTGCGAAACATGTTAAGTGCTCACGTATTTTGAGGTTTTTGGGGAACTAAAACCTCTTCTGTGGAAAACAACATGGATTCCACAAACAGTAATGAAATGTGCGTGTGGGATATTTATCCCCTTCCGCCTCGTGCACGTATTTTTATCTGACACCACTTCAGCGACTTGCGCGTCTCTGATGATGAAATGAGCAATATTACAAAACACACACACACACACAATCCCGACCAGAAACAATCCCCGACTCCGCTGTGAATCGAACTCAGGGCCACATGGTCCAGGGTCAGCTAAACTAATCACAGGGCCACCAGTTACTGGCACCAGGAACACGGATCTTGTGGAACTCGTCTCGCACTCTTCCACCGTGCTGTAAACGTCGGCGCTCACGTTGAGTGCCGTCTTATTTTACTTCAGGAAGGTATTTTAGTGTCCCGCATTGCCTTTTAGTGAAACAAAGCAAAAAAACCGATCTTACGGGTATCGGAAAAGATTTTCGATTCGATTCAGGGCTTCATTGCAGGTAGAACTAAACACGTCGTTCTTAACGGAACAAATTCGACAGACGTATTGGAGTACCCCAAAGAAGTATGATACGACCGTTACAGTTTAGAATATATATAAATGATGTAGTAGAAAGTGTCAGAAGGTTCGTAAGACTATTCGTAGATGATGCGGTTATCTATAAGAAGCTAGCAGCATCACAAGACGCAGCGATTTACAAAAAGACCTGTAGAGGATGAATGGGTGGTGCAGGGACTGGAAATTGACCCTGTGCGTCTATAAATGTAACATATTGCTCGTATGTAGGAGGACAAATCCACTACCGTACAACCACATCATTTATGACTAATTTTTGGAAGCAGTGTCTATCGTGAAGTATATCTGGAGCGACCTGAAATGAAATGACCACATAAAACCAATAGTAGGTAAACCAGATGCCAGACAGATGAATAGGACGTATCTTGCTGGAATGTTGCTCATTCAAGGAAGACGTGACAAAACACTTGTTGGACCGGTTCTTCAATGTTGCTCATCACTCTCGGGCCTTGGGCTCTTGCTAGATAGGACTACTAGAAGAGAAAGAGAAGATCCAGTGAAGAACGCCGCACTTCATCACGGGATCATTTAATCGGCTCGAGGGCGTTACTGAGGTGCTAAACAAGCTCCACTGACATACGCTGCAAGTGATGCGTTGTGAATCACGGAGAGATTTGGTATTGAAATTCCGAGAGAATACGCTAAGGGGACAGTCGGACAACATATTACTTCCTCCCACATACGTCCTGCGAGATGACTACTACGAGAAAATTCGGGAAATTATGGCTAATACAGAGGTTCACCGACAATCATTCTTCCCATGCACCATTCGCGAGTGGAACATGGAGGAGAGAGGTCAATTAGTAGTACCAGAAACACTCTCCCCCACACGCCATCGGGTGGCTTTCGGAATACTGATGTAGATGTATCTATGACCAGATCATTCCTCGCCAAGAAGATTCATAAATATTGATATTTTATTTTACTTCTTCTCATGTTGATACCACCAGAAGGCACCATTGCTTCTTTATTTCTATTTAATTTCATAGAATGCATATAACAAGATATGAAAACTTCCGAAGGAATAATTCTTAGAGGAAACTTAAGTTATATATCGACATCGAGGAAGATTCGAAGGAGTAAACGGAGAACAAAAAACGCAAAGAAAAGAATTTTAAAGAAATGCCAACGAGAGACAAGGACATGATTCGAGTCATGCAGATGACGGTTGAAACACTCATCTGACAATCCTGATTTAGATTTACCGTGATTTCCCAAAATCACCTCTCGAAATAGCTGGATGGTTCCTTTGAAAGGGCAAGGCCGATGGCCTACCGTATCCGCGCCTAATCCGAGCTTGTGCTCTGTCTCTAATGACCTCGTTGTTGACGGGACGTTAAGCGCTAATCTCCTCCTTTCTCCTCCTCGATTCATGCCACTGTACGCACTTTGGCTTGGTCAGGTAGGTTCAGCGGTAGTGCGTATGTGTGTGTTTTCTCGTGAAGCCTGGTGTCTGCGCCCGCATCTCGTGGTCGTGCGGTAGCGTTCTCGCTTCCCACGCCCGGGTTCCCGGGTTCGATTCCCGGCGGGGTCAGGGATTTTCTCTGCCTCGTGATGGCTGGGTGTTGTGTGATGTCCTTAGGTTAGTTAGGTTTAAGTAGTTCTAAGTTCTAGGGGACTGATGACCATAGATGTTAAGTCCCATAGTGCTCAGAGCCATTTGATTTTGATCCTGGTGTCTGCTGTGGGTCTGCTTGCTGTTCTCCGCCTTATCCCTCGAGGAGCGACAGCCGCCGCCTAAGGCGCTGGTAGCTACGACGACGTCCGCCCGACGGCACCTGGAGTTGCGCAACTCTTCCTCTGACGTCACGACTCCACACCCTGTCTTGTCCCGTCACTCCCACTATTCCGGGCCAGCCACTCATTTCCGCTGGCGCAAGCGTTCCGCGCCGCGTCTTCAGTGTTACGTCTCCACGCTATATGTTGCAGCATATACATCACGTGATCGCGAACGACACTGCAGGCGTACTTGTGATGCGTACCTATCGCAGCATCCTGCTAGACTGCGACTCCAGTTGCACACGAGACGTACTGAAAAAATATTTATTTGAATAAAACCTTTTTAATATAACACTATTTTGAAATGTACTAAAACGTATTAAGTAGTTTCTCCTAGCCCTACTGAGATTCCCAACTCCATACAGGTAGCCCTGAAAATTTGTGTTTGTGAATTTTTAATAGTTATGACAATGTGTGTAAAATTTCAAACGAAAAACATGGATCGCGTGCAGAAGAAAATTGATACATGAATAGTTCGCCTAAGCTATAAATTTATTGCACTGCAAACGATGCGAACTGCTGTTGATTTTTCTCAACGACAGCTACTCTCCACACTCCTTACAACAATTTACTGCAGGCGCTCTACGTTTTTTATTTGAAATTGTCATAGGTATTAAAAATTCACAAGAACACAAGCACAAATTTTCGGAACTATCTATATTGCGTTAGGACTCTGTGTGGGCCTAGGAGAAATTATTTTATACTTTCAGTCCGTTTTGGAAGCATGTTATATTAAAAAGTATTTAAATGAAATTGATATTTTCTATTTTTTAGTCTTGTGTATGTGAAATTTTTCATTCTATTTCCAACATCTCATGAGATTACGAATTTCAGGTTTGTTTCAGTTAGTACTTGCCTAAGTCAATCAATATATTGCTTCCTCTTACGTGTCCAAAAAGACCGTGAAGGTAAAAATGAAAGCGAGTCGAGCTCACACGGAGTTGTACCAGCAATCGTTTTTACCGCAAAACATTCGCGACTGGAACGGGAAAAAGGGGGATACAGCAGTAGTACTCAAGGTACACCCTGCCACACACCAGAGAAGAAAGCGGCTTAATAGTGCATTGTCACCCAGTTCTGGGTTACGTTGAAAGTTTCAAGTCTCCACCTCATCCAGAAATTAGTTTGAAATCAACTGGAATATTTGTACCGAACAGACAAACAGACAACAAAACAAAGTACTCACCGCCACACATCAGATACGAAAATGAGTTAATATTGCATTGCCATCAAGTTCTAAGCTATGTTGAAAGTTGCTGGATGTAAGGTCCGCCAGTTGCTCAAAACACTGTTTTTTACAAGTTCCCAAACATGTTTCAGCACCTCCGTGCCATCATCAGTGGATTTTTCTTTTATTTAACCTGTAATGTGAAAATGTTTACTAAATGATTACAACATTATGGGAATATTTAGTTCAAACAACAGTTCGTTTCTTTTTGTTAATACCTTTACACTCGGTTTGCATGGTTTTTCAGGACCACTTGTGTAAGTATACAGATAACTTGTCATCTACAACCAAACGATGTTGATGAGAAATTTTGTTGGGAGTTAACCTATCATTTTTGTTCTAAACGTAATTTAATTTGTCGCGGTATTTCGCGCCTATGTTCGTTTTTACTTATGTCTTTGTGTTACAAGACCTTTTATTCTCAGAATCATGCTGAGTTGTTGTCAAGTACACGTAAATATAACACATATTTTCACAAATAAGGTCGTAAAAGCACTTTGCACTTCACCAAAACACGCTGTAATTGAGGTGGTTGTGTGCCCAGCCGAGGCAGTGTTCATTTGTTCACCAGTGAGTTTGGCGCCGAATTTGAATTTTGTTAGCCGAGCGGTCTAAGACGCTGCAGTCATGGACTTTGCGGCTGGTCCCGGCAGAGGTTCGAGTCGTCCCTTGGGCGTGGGTGTGTGTGCTTGTCCTTAGGATAATTTAGGTTAAGTAGTGTGTAAGCTTAGGGACTGATGACCTTAGCAGTTCAGTCCCATAAGATTTCACACACATTTGAACGTTTTGAATTTTGTTTACATTTATCTTTGTGTGTGTGTGTGTGTGTGTGAGTAGACTTTTTAGCTCGTGTTAAATAGTGTGCCCTTGCAGAGCGTAGTGTATTCATTTATGACCTGTTTTCCTTCAGCTATTACCTTCTGTATGTGGAAGTTTTCCTCAATGGTCAGTTTGCTGTATAGGTGGTGACTGGGTTTTAGTATTCTTAAGTCTATTTCTACTATAGTTGGGTGGTGATTGTGGGCTATTAGGTAATTAGCAAATGTGCTATGGGAGCTGTTACTTTTTAAAGCTCTGAGATGTACTGAATATCTGGTTTTGAAGTTTCTGCATGTCTGTCCTATGTACACTGACTGCAAGTGTTGCATGTGAGATCATATATTCCTGGTCTGTTAAATTTATCCGTTGGTGATTCTTGTGCTCCGGTCTTTTTCTGTGTTGTGTCCTCTGTCCTGTATCCTATTTGGAGTCATTGTTTCTTTAATACGTTGCTCATTCTGTGAAAAGTCTTGTTATTGTATGTGAGTATGAGCCATTTCGTTTTGTGTGTGTATTGTTGTTCTGTTGTGTCTTCTGTGTGGTCATTGTTTGTGTTTTGTGTTTTTATGTGATGGGTGAGGCCTTGTGTGTGTGTGTGTGTGTGTGTGTGTGTGCGTGTGTGTGTGTGTGTGTGTGTGCGTGCGCGTGCGTGTGCGTGTGTGTGTGTGTGTGTGTGGTATGTTCATTTTTGTACTGTTTACGTAATTTTTTATTTAATTTGTCTACCAAATGGGTATCATAACCGTTTTCTACTGCTATTTATTTATTGTGTTTAGTTCTTGTGTGTGGTTCTGTTTGTTCATGGGTGTTCTGTTTACTCTATGGAGCATGAATCTGAAGTTTGCTTGCTTATGTGTTAATGGGTGGTTCGATAGGTTGTGAATGGTGATGCTTGTGGTTGTCAGTTTACGAATATTGTGAAGTTGTGTGTGTTGTTTGTTTTATGTATGGTGAGATCTAGAAAATTTAGTGTGTTGTTAGTTTCTGTTTCTAATGTGAAATTAATTTTTGGGTGTAAATTGTTTATTTCATTGTATAGCTGTTCTGTGTGAGTATGTGGTTCATGAATCAGGCATATTATGTCATTGACAGAATGGTACCAGCATATAACTTTGTAACTTCCTGGCAGATTAAAACTGTGTGTCGGACCGAGACTCGAACTGGGGACCTTTGCCTTTCGCGGGCAGGTGCTCCACCAACTGAGCTACCCAAGCACGACTCACGTCCCGTCCTCACACCTTTACTTCTGCCAGTACCTCGTCTACTACTTTCCAAACATTACAGAAGCACTCCTGTGAAACTTGTAGAACTAGCACTCCTGAAAGAAAGGGTACTGCGGAGACATG
Source organism: Schistocerca americana (assembly GCF_021461395.2). NCBI lineage: Eukaryota > Metazoa > Arthropoda > Insecta > Orthoptera > Acrididae > Schistocerca > Schistocerca americana. The sequence goes on along the minus strand of NC_060125.1, from coordinate 526,647,542 downwards.
GGTTAGCCACAGCCTGGGGGATTTTCCAGAATGAGATTTTCACTCTGCAGCGGAGTGTGTGCTGATATGAAACTTCCTGGCAGATTAAAACTGTATGCCACACCGAGACTCGAACTCGGGACCTTTGCCTTTCGCGGGGAAGTGCTCTACCAACTGAGTTTGGAAAGTAGAAGACGAGGTACTGGCAGAAGTAAAGCTGTGAGGACGGGACGTGAGTCGTACTTGGGTACAGGTGTTGTACAGGTGCCGGATGGCTGTTTGTGGGAAGGAGTTCCATGCCTGTTGCACTTGGTTGTCAAAAAATGAACGGTTAATGCTGGTCGTGGATGAAGCTGGAGTTGTGGTCCTATGATGTCCCAAATCTCCTCGACTGGATACAGATCTGGTGATCGAGCAGACAAAGGCAAATGTCGACATCTTGTAGAGCACGTTGGGTTACAACGGTGGTATGTGGGCGTGCAGTATATTTGGGAATCACCACCTGGAATGCTGTTCATACATGGCAGCACAATAGGTCGAATCACCAGACTGACGTACACATTTTCAGTGAGGGTGCGTGGGATAACCAGAGCATAACTCCAGGCGCAAGTCTAGTTCGTCTAGCAGGCAGACACGTTGGTTGCAGGTCCTCAGCTGGCCTCATTCTTACCAACGCACGGCCATAACTGGCAACGAGGCAGCACCAGCCTTCACCAGAAAAAAAACAGCAGACCTCCACCCTGGCCTCCAATGACCTCTCGCTTGACACTACTGACGTCGCAAATGACGGTATTTTGGTGTCAGTGGAATGCACGCTACAGGGCGCCCGGTTCGGAGCTGTCCTCGAAATAACCTACTTGTAACAGTTCACTGTGATGCCAACTGCTGCTCAAATTGCTGCTGCAGGTGCAGCGATGCGCCAGAGCCATACTCCTCACACGACGGTCTCCCCTCTCGGTAGTGCCACGTAGCCCTGCAGAGCCCTTGCGACCATACATTCTCGTGACCGCCGCTGACAGCAATCATGTACACTGGCTACATTCCTGGCAAATCATTCTGCAATATCGCAGAAGGAAGATTCATCTTCTCATATCCGTATTGCACCTCCTTGAGGTGTTTATAATGGCGTCTTAGTCGCTTTAAGGGCATTCTTGACTAATATCAACTCAGCACGTTCAGTGTCAAAGGTAGTTATCGCTCACGACCGTTACAGCGTGCGTAGTTAAAGCAAACTGACTTCCATCCTCATAGTGGCGCTACCAGCACCACACTTTTTTTTCCCTTTATTGTAATTTTGATACCTGTACAAACAACAGGTAGGCTGGCAGCAGCATTCTCACCACACTTACGCGACTGGCACGAAATTTGAAGAGACAACACATTTCAAATGGAGAAATACGCCTACCAACTTTATTTATGTCACATAACTCTTTATTGGTATTGCGGTTTTTATCCGTTAGTGATCAGGGTCGTCCACTGATCGTGACCGGGCCAAATATCTCACGAAATAAGCGTCAAACGAAAACACTACAAAGAACGAAACTTGTCTAGCTTGAAGGGGGAAACCAGGTGGCGCTATGGTTGGCCCTCTAGATGGCGCTGCCATAGGTCAAACGGATATCAACTGCGTTTTTAAAAATAGGAACCACCATTGTTTATTACATATTCGTGTAGTACGTAAATAAATATGAATGTTTTAGTTGGACCACTTATTTCGCATTGTGATAGATGACGCTGTAATAATCACAAACATATGGCTCACAATCTTAGACAAACAGTCCGTAACAGATAGGTTTTTTAAATTAAAATGCAGAACCTAGGTACGTTTGAACATTTAATTTCGGTTCTTCCAATGTGATATATGTACCTTTGTGAACTTATCATTTCTGAGAACGCATGCTGTTACAGCGTGATTACCTGTAAATGCCACATTAATGCAATAAATGCTCAAAATGATGTCCGTCAACCTCAATGCATTTTGCAATACGTGTAACAACATTCCTCTCAACAGCGAGTAGTTCGCTCTTCCTTAATGTTCGCACATGCATTGACAATGCGCCGACGCATGTTGTCAGGCGTTGTCGGTGGATCACGATAGCAAATATCCTTCAACTTTCCCCACAGAAAGAAATCCGGGGACGTCAGATCCGGTGAACGTGTGGGCCATGGTATGGTGCTTCGACGAACAATGCACCTGTCATGAAATATGCTATTCAATACCTCTTCAACAGCACGCGAGCTATGTGCCTGACTTCCATCATGTTGGAAGTACATCGCCATTCTGTTATGCAGTGAAACATCTTGTAGTAACATCGGTAGAACATTACGTAGAAAATCAGCATACATTGCACCATTTAGATTGCCATCGACAAAATAGAGGCCAATTATCCTTCCACCCATAATGCTGCACCATACATTAACCCGCCAAGGTCCCTGATGTTCCACTTGTCGCAGCCATCGTGGATTTTCTGTTGCCCAATAGTGCATATTATGCCGGTTTACGTTACCGCTGTTGGTGAATGACGCTTCGTCGCTAAATAGAACGCGTGCAAAAACTCTGTCATCCTCCCGTAATTTCCCTTGTGCCCAGTGGCAGAACGGTACACGACGATCAAAGTCGTCGTCGTGCAATTCCTGGTGTATGAAGATATGGTACGGGTGCAATCGATGTTGATGTAGTATTCTCAACACCGATGTTTGTGAGATTCCCGATTATCGCGCAATTTGTTTGTTACTGAAGTGCGGATTAGCTGCGACAGAAGCTGAAACACCTACTTGGCCATCATCATTTGCTGCAGGTCGTGGTTGACGTTTCACATGTGGCTGAACAGTTCCTGTTTCCTTAAATAGCGTAACTATTCGACGAACGGTCCGGGCACTTGGATGATGTCCTCCAGGATACCGAACAGCATACATAGCACACGCCCGTTGAGCATTTTGATCACAACAGCCATACATCAACACGAATCGACCTTTCCCGCAATTGGTAAATGGTCCATTTTAACACGTGTAATGTATCACGAAGCAAATACCGTCCGCACTGGATGAATGTTACGTGATTCCACGTACTTATACGTTTCTGACAATTTTAGCGCCATCTATCACAAAGCGAAAAAAGTGGTCCAACTAAAACATTCATATTTATTTACGTACTACATGAATATGTAATAAAAAATGGTGGTCCATATTTAAGAAAAAACAAAAACAAAAAACAAACGCAGTTGATATCCGTTTCACCTATGGCAGCGCCCGCCATCTAGCGGGCCAACAATAGCGCCATCTGGTTTCCCCCTTCAAGCCAGACGAGTTTCGTTCTTTGTAGCTTTTTCGTTTGATGCTTCTTTCGCAAGATATTTGGCCCGGTCACGATCAATGGACCACCCTGTATATAAAACTGTAAATTGAGACTGATGAGTGTAAGTGGTGTCCTGAGATCAGCGTAGAAGAGAAAATCCTGGCAGGCGGTGTCAGTCAGTTAAAAGACTAATCAACAACAAACACTAAAGCTCCGCCGCTATGGATGCAAACGGACCAATCGGGAGCGATCGACCGCCGTGTCGTGGCGTCATTTGCATGCATTATTGAGAGGGGTCGGTTAGCACGGCGCTCTACCGGCCGCTGTCGGCTTTGCAGGCACTGAGGCTGATACTTCTCATTCAAGTAGCTGTTCAGCAGGCATCACGGAGGCTGTGTGGACCCCGTTCCAATCCTCCTGCCAACAAAAAATCCCTGTCACTACCGGAAATAGATCCCGAATGCCTTACATGCCAATAAGACGAGCTGATGTCTCAGCTTTGGAGGCTAACAGAAGACTAAACCGACGGAAAAAAGTAATAGAACAAGCAGTACAGGAAAGCTAGGAAATTTGGATAAGGAATTGAGGTTCAGGGAGGAGAACTAAAAAGTTCTAGGTTTACCGATGGCGCTGGGAGTGACAGGAACTGAGCTGCAATGCCAGTTCAGTGGAATGAACAGTGTCTTGACAGCGTGTTATGGGATAAACACCATTAAATTAAAATAATGGTAGTGGAGTGTAATTAAATTAAGTTTGGTGATGCCAGAGGATAGAGATTGGCCTATAAAATGCTTGAAGTAGTAAATGAGGTTTGCAATTTCGGCAGAATATAAGTGACGTCAACAAAAATAGAGCGTATGATATAAAATGTAGAGTATAAATAGCAAGATAATCTTTCCTAAAAAGAAGAAAAAAATATTTTGACATTCGATAAAAAATTTAAGTGTTAGGAAGTCTTTCCTAAAGATATTTGTGTGGAGTGTTGCTTTGCATGGGAGTCATCTACTGACGAGAAACAGTGTATGCAAGAAGAGGACAGAAGCGTCTAAAATGTGATGCTACAGGACGAGGTTGAAGATAGATAGATAGATTGGATAACTGAAGAAGCGGTACTGCACTGAATCGAGGAGAAAAGAGCTTTGTGGCACAACTTGACTAAACGAAAGGAAAGGTTGACAGGGATTGTCATGAGACCTTAGCGAATTTTTAATTCGGTGATGGCTAAAAATTGTGGAGAGAGACTGAGGCTTTCATATAGTTTGCATTTTAAAAGGATTTAAGACGCAATAGTTAGGTAGCGATTGAGAGACTTGCATAGAACAGACTAGCGCAGAGAGGTCCATCAAACCAGTCTTCGGACTGAAGGCCAGAACAACCATCTTTCAATTTTGAAATTCTAAACTTGATATTACTTCTGTAATTCCCAGGGCATCTGACGTTCACTCTTAACTTAATACTAAATGGTTTTGCTAAAGCTCACGTCACCCAGAAAACTTCATATGTAGCGTTTCCTATGGAAAGGGCTGATACAGTAGGGTCTGGACAGCCTGGAAGTGAGGCGACGAGGAGCTAAGAACGGTAGCATGCTCAGCCACAAACGCCTAGAGTTGGGTGCCTTCTTTGTTGGTAAACGAGGCTCATGAATAAGAAAGGCCATGGCGCATACATCACGGCACATAACACTGCAGGTCTTACGAGTGCCAGCAGCCGCCTTTGGCGGAGGGTGAGTAGCTAATTCGGAGTAGTTTGCTTGACTGTGCTTTTAAATGCATGCAAGCTCTCGATAGTACTCGCTAGAGTAACGACGTTTAGTGACTACCTTTCCACTGACATACTGATTTCCCACGGGTCCTGCACGAAGCCGAGCATTCGCCAAGTATAGCGGGCAACGCGAATAGTGTGACGTAACCAGTTCGTTGTGGGGCCCGTACTTCTCGCCCGTACTTCTGGTTGGTAAACAGGTGATGTCATCGCTGTGGCTAGCTGCTGCACCCTGATAACCTAAGCGGTGCAGAACTGACAAAGGCAGCCAGCGTGAAAGACTTAACAGTCGAACTCCCCACGTTTGAGAATTTACGAAAGTTGTAGGGCAACAGTGCTGCTTCCGTTTCCTTCCTCGTATGCAACACATTACATGTGTTCTATTATGTGGAACTGCTGTGCACTCGTATTGTTGGGACAGTGTCAGCAAATTTCGTGTGAGACCTCACAGGAATCATTGATCGTGCCGGTTAGGTTTGTTGACAATACCACCAAAGTGATGAGAATTTCTCATTCACTTTTCTGCATGTATTAGGCATTTACCTGCTATGTTCTCTTGGTTGAAATTGCTGATCTTTTCCGCCTTTCCGTCGGTCTTCCTAAAGTTCTTCTTCCCACTTTCGTTTTCCATTCTTGTGACATGATCCTTCCAGTTTTTCCTGTATTCCTTAAACTCTGTATTTATGGTTGCCACTTCCAGTTCTTCTCTGGGGTCACCATTCCTTCTCCTGTCGGATACTGTGAACCCAGATACAATTCTTAGGAATCATATCTTTCATACTTGTGTTCTATATTCACTTCTTTTTGTTACAGTGCACGACTCGCTTCCATATGTCCTGGTTAGTACTGACATCGTTGCGTCGAAATGAAGTAGTTTCCTTTCCTATTGTAATTCTGAGCGCTATGTAGATTATTCCGTTATTGTACTTAAATCTTTCTACTTCCTTTTGTATGCTCATTTCTGTCGTGAATGTGATAGTGTTTCCTAAGAAGCTGAATGAGTTTACTCTGTCTACTTTGTGATCCAGGCCCCTGAAAGTCATAACTTTTGTTTTCTTTGAAGATTCTAATAAATTATATAACTTAGCTGTTGTGGATAAAATATGAGCAGCTGTTTAGGGTGTTTACTCGGTATTAGCAATCAAAATTTGATCATCAGCAAAGATTAATGTCACAGAATAATTCTTTTCGTTGAAGTTATAATTATAAAACCTTAACTTACTTATCCAATGCCTCAGCATGCCGTCAGTATAAATATTAAAACGAATCGGAGACAAACTGTATCCTTGTCTTACTCCCTATTTTGTTCTGGTCTTAGATTTTCTATTTGCTGCAGTGGCGATTTCTAATCCTTGGTACACGCTTTCTGTTACCTTTATTATGGGCAGAGCTATTTCTTTTTTGTTAATTTTTTCGGCCTTGATAAAGACATCTGTGATACTACGATTAAACTGATGAAATATATCCGTATGCTGATATTTACTTGCACCAGAAGAATAATTAATGCATGGAAAAAATGATTAACCTCATCGCTATTACAGGACGAAATCTTTCTTCAGTTTACCTGTTGAACTGTCAGACCATGGAAGTCTACTTGTTGTAGTGTAAGGAAAGCAACGAAGACACTGAAGGTGACTGTCCCACACGAAATGTGTTTAGCAAGAATAAAACTATAAACATGTCCTTAAAATTACTGCACCAATTAATTTAACATCTACGTTTCGTTAGTGTACTGTCCCTCCAATGATAAGGTCACGAGAATATGAATATTTGCCCAGTAACGAAAATTTATGGTAAGTGAAGAAGCAGTGAACTTCTTTACAAAATTCCACACGTCTGGTTGAACTGGATTGCAGAATCCACGGAAAATTTAATTGAGATTATAAAATTGAGGTTTCACCTCTGTCTTCTCTTTTTTGAGACGTGTGCTACGTTCTAAACAGATAGAGCGTTTGTAGTGCGATTTTATCAGCCACTTCAGATAACGTTAACAAGTTCCAAGAACTGCCTGGAGAGACAGTCATGATGTTTGCGCCTTCGCTGCAGCATCGCTTGCCAGGTGTATTCCTATCGCGGGTCGATCTGTGCCCACGTTCCAAGAAAGTTGCGCAGCTGGGGAGCACAGTTGAATGTCTGAGTAGATGTCTCCGCGCTCCTGGCGCAAGGCAGAGCACTTGGGTCACTCTCCGAGCACAAGACATTTGTCTTACTTCGACGAGATATCCAGGTGATATTTTCTCAAGTCAAACTCCGCGAGTGGTTTACGCTGCGAGGATTGAAATGTAGGTGGGTGTCGTGTTGGTGGGACGTCAGTAATTATGCAAAGGAGGTGTTTCTTAGTGAGTGCCCATGCAGCTTCTAGGTCTGCTCCTTTTGCCAGTTTATGCAGTGCGCTTTCCTTGAGTGGCAGTGCCCTCGAGTCCATGGTCCATTCCACCCTATTCCATCTTTATGCAGCATGTCGCCTGAAAAATTAGTTTACTACAGAAAATTATGAACGCGTAGCAAGATACAGCAACGACTTTTTTGTAACATGATCTTAAGCTTTCCTGACAAATAAATTTTTTGCGTTGTTGTCGGGTGTCCTGACGGTTGCAGTCGTTTGCGTAACACGATATTTCGATAGCGTACCGTACCGTAATCTTCAGTGATAGAACTGCTGTTATACTATATACAGGGTGGTCCATTGATCGTGACAGGGCGAAATATCTCACGAAATAAGCGTCAAACGGAAAAAAAACTGTCTAGCTTGAAGGGGGCAACCAGATGGCGCTATCGTTGGCCCTCTAGATGGCGCTGCCATAGGTCAAACGGATATCAACTGCGTTTTTTTAAAATAGGAACCCCCATTTTTTATTACATATTCGTGTAGTACGTAAAAAAAAAAGAATGTTTTAGTTGGACCACTTTTTTCGCTTTGTGGTGGATGGCGCTGTAGTAGTCACAAACGTGTAAGTACGTGGTATCACGGAACATTCCGCCAGTACGGACGGTATTTGCTTCGTGGTACATTACCCGTGTTAAAATGGACCGTTTACCAATTGTGGAAAAGGTCGATATCGTGTTGATGTATGGCTATTGAGATCAGAATGCCCAACGGGCGTGTGCTATGTATGCTGCTCGGTATCCTGGACGTCATCATCCAATTGTCCGGACCGTTCGCCGGATATTTACGTTATTTAAGGAAACAGGAAGTGTTCAGCCACACGTGAAACGTCAACCACGACCTGCAACAAATGAAGATGCCCAAGTAGATGTTTTAGCTGCTGTCGCGGCTAATCCGCACATCAGTAGCAGACAAATTGCGCGAGAATAGGGAAGCTCAAAAACGTCGGCGTTGAGAATGCTACATCAACATCGATTGCATCGGTACCATATTTCTATGCACCAGGAATCGCATGGTGACGACTTTGATCGTCGTGAACAGTTCTGCCACTGGGCACGAGAGAAGTTACGGGACGCTGAAAGATTTTTTTCACGCGTCTATTTAGCAACGAAGCGTCATTCACCAACAGCGGTAACGTAAACTGGCATAATATGCACTATTGGGCAACGGAAAATCCACGATGGGTACGTAAAGTGGAACATCAGTGACCTTGGCGGGTTAATGTATGGTGAGGCATTATGGGAGGAAGGATAATTGGCCCCCATTTCATCGATGGCAATCTAAATGGTGCAATGTATGCTGATTTCCTACATAATGTTCTACCGATGTTACTACAAGATATTGACTGCATGACAGAATGGCGATGTACTTCCAACATGATGGATGTCCGGCACACAGTTAGCGTGGGGTGGAAGCGGTATTGAATAGTATATTTCATGACAGGTGGATGGCCCGCACGTTCACCGGATCTGACGTCCCCGGATTTCTTTCTGTGGGGAGAGTTGAAGGATATTTGCTATCGTGATCCACCAACAATGCCTGACGACATTCGTGAGCGCATTGTCAATGCATGTGCGAACATTACGGAAGGCGATCTACTCGCTGGTGAGAGGAATGTCGTTACACGCATTGCCAAATGCATTGAGGTTGACGGACTTCATTTTGAGCATTTATTGCATTAACGTGGTATTGACAGGTAATCACTCTGTAACAGCATGCGTTCTCAGAAATGATAAGTTCACAAAGGTACATGTATCACATTGGAACAACCGAAATAAAATGTTCAAACTTACCTACGTTCTGTATTTTATTTTAAAAAGCGTACCTGTTACCAACTGTTCATCAAAAATTGTAAGCCATATGTTTGTGACTATTACAGCACCATCTATCACAAAGCGAAAGCAAGTGGTCCAACTACAACATTCATATTTCTTTACGTGCTACACGAATATGTAATAAAAAATGGGGGTTCCTATTTAAAAAAAACTCAGTTGATATTCGTTCGACCTATGGCAGGGCCATCTAGCGGGCCAGCCATAGCGCCATCCGTTTTCCCCCTAAGGGCTAGACAAGTTTCGTTCTTTGTACTATTTTCGTTTGACGCGTATTTCGTGAGATATTTGGCCCGATCAATGGACCGCCCTGTATACATAAATGATTTGACGGATAGGATGGGCAGCAATTTACAGTTGCTGATGCTGCCGTGGTGTCCGGTAAGATGTCGAAGTTTAGTGCTTGTAGAAAGATACAAGACGAATTAGACAAAATTTCTAGTTGGTGTCAAGAATGGCAGGCAGCTAGCCCTAAATTTGGAAAAATGTAAGTTGATGAGGATGAGTAGGAAGGTCAAATTTTTAATATTTGGGTACAATGTTGCTAGTGCCCTGCTTGACACTGTCAAGTCGTTGAAATATCTGGGAGTAACGTTGCCGAGCGAAATGAGGTGAGACGAGTATGCGAGAACAGCGGTAGGGAAGGCGAATGGTCTTCTTCGGTTTATTGGAAGAATTGTAGGAAAGAGCGACGCTGATACGACCTATTCTTGAGTACTCCTCGAGTGTTTGGGATCCGTACCTGGTCAGACTGAAGGAAGACATCGAAGTGATTCAGAAGCGGGCTGCTAGATTTGTTACCGGTAGGTTCGAACCACATATAAGTGTTACGGCGATACTTCGGGAACTCGAATTGGAATCCCTGGAAGGAAGGCGCCGTTCTTTTTCGAGAAAAAACATTGAGAAAATTTAGAGACCCGGCATTTGAAGCTTGATTGCCGAATGATTCTAATGGCGCGAACATGCATTGCCCATAAGGACCACAAAGACAAGGTACGAGAAATTAGCGCTCATACGGAGGCATATAGATAGTAGTTTTTCACTCGTTCTACCTGCGAGTAGAACAGACAAGGAAATGAGTTGTAATGGCACAGGTTCCTCCGCCACACTCCATACGGTGGCTTGCATAGCATTGATGTAGATGTAGATACACACTGAAGCGCCGAAAAAACTGGTAAAATTCGTACTCAAATAGAGACACATGTAAACAGGCAGAATAAAGTGTACCGGTCGGCATCGTCGATATAAGGCAACAAGTGTCTGACGTAGTTGTTAGATCGGTTATTGCTACTACAAGGGCGTGTTGCCAAGGTTTAAGTGAGTTTGAATGAGGTGTTATAGACGGCGCACGAGCGATGGGACACAGCTTCTCCGAGGTAGAAATGGGGATTTCCCCGTACGAAAATTTCACGAGTGTACCATGAATATCAGTAATCTGGTAAAACATCAAATCCCCGATATCGTTACGGGCGCAAAAAGGTCCTGCAAGAATGGGATCAACGAAGACTGAAGGGAATCGTTCAACGTGACAGAACAGCAACCCAATGCTAAGCCATCAACAAGTGTCAACGTGCGAACCATTCAACGAAACATCATTCATATGGGCTTTCAGCGCCGAAGGCCCACTCGTGTACCCTTGATGACTGTACGACACACAGCTTTACGCCTCGCCTGGGCCCGTTTACACCGACATTGGTCTGTTGATGACTGGAAACATGTTGCCTGGTTGGACGATTTTCGTTTAAAATTGTATCGAGTGGATGGAAGTGTACGGGTATTGAGACAACCTCATGAATCCATGGAGCCTGCATGTCAGCAGGGGTCTGTTCAAGCTGGTGGAGGGTCTGTAATGGTGTGGGGCGTGTGCAGTTGGAGTCATATGGGACCCCTGATACGTCTAGATACGACTCTGACAGGTGACTAGTATGTAAGCGTCCTGTCTGATCACCTGCATCCATTCATGTCCATTGTACATTCCGACGGACTTGGGCAATTCCAGCATCACAACACGACACCACACACCTACAGAATTGCTGCAGAGTGGCTCCAGGAACACGCTTCCGAGTTTAAACACTTACGCTGGCCACCAAACTTTGCAGAAATTAACATTATTGAGCATATCTGGAATGCCTTGCAACGTGCTGTTCAGAATAGATCTCTACCCCCTTGTACTCTTACGGGTTTATGGAGAACCCTGCAGGATTCAGGGTATCAGTTGCCTACAGCATTACTTCAGACATTAGTCGAGTGCATGCCAGGTCGTTTTGCGGCATTTCTGTGTGTTCGCGGGAGCCCTGCACGATATTAGGCAGGTGTACCAGTTTCTTTTGCTCTTCAGTGTATTTAGAATGACCGTCTTCGCTACGGCGGGCCTCCTTTAAACTGTTATCACTCCGCACTGCAGCACCGTAGACAGAACCGACTGTAGTCCTTTGGTGCAGAGCCACGTGGAGGGTCTGAATTAGAGGCTCAGACGGTTCTGTGACCGAGTAGGCTGCAGATTCCTTGACTTGCGCCAGCGGCTGGCGGGGTTCTGGGTTCCGCTTAATAGGTCAGGAGTCCATTATACACAGGAAGGGGCTACACGGGTAGCGGGGGCTGTTTGGAAGGGACTGGGCGGTTTTTTAATGGTTATAGGGTCTCACTAGACCACAGAAATGCGTCCGTCTAAAAGGGGGCAGGTGAAACACAGTAACGTAGTTGTAGAAACATTCGGTATTGTACCGAGCGAGGTGGCGCAGTGGCTAGCACACTGGACTCGCATTCGGGAGGACGACGGTTCAATCCCGCGTCCGGCCATCCTGATTTAGGTTTTCCGTGATTTCCCTAAATCGCTCTAGGCAAATGTCAGGATGGTTCCTTTGAAAGGGCACGGTCGACTTCCTTCCATAATCCGATGAGACCGATGACCTCGCTGTCTGGTCTCCTCCCCCCAGACACAACAACAATCGGTATTGTAGTTTTAACTTGTCGTAGCTGGGTCGGGAAATAACCAGAGCTCCAAGCCTTAATAGAAAGCACTGAAGCTCAAATAGTTATAAGTAGGTAAAGCTGGCTAAAACTGGAAATATGTTCAGCCGAAATTTTTTGAAACGACCTAACCGTGTTCAGAAAGGATAGATTAAATACAGTTGCTGGTGGAGTATTTATTGCTATCAGAAGTAATTTATCTTGTAGTGAAACTGAATTAGATAGTTCCTACGAAATACTATGGGTTATACTTGACAATCGGACTAAACTATTAACTGGATCGTTTTACAGCCCCCCCTCCCCCTCGACTCAGAAGATATAGTTTCTGAACAGTTAAAAGAAAACCTGAGTCTCATTTCAAATAGGTACCCCACTCATGCAATTATAGTCGGCGGAGACTTCAATCTATATTCGATGTACTGGAAAATTATACGTTTAAAACCGGCGGTAGGCAGAAAACGTCATCCGAAATTGTACTGAATGCTTTCTCAGAAAATTATTTTGAACAACTAGTTCATGAGCTCACTCGAAGCGTAAATGGTTGACCCCTTAGCAGCAAAGAATCATAGATAGATATTGAATATCGTGACGAATACAGGGATTAGCGAGCACAAGGCACTAGCTGCTAGATTGAATACCGTAACTCTTACAATCATCAAAAAGAAACGGAAAGTATATCTATTTAAAAAAGCTGATAAAAATGCTCTTAACACCTTTTTAAGAGACAGTCTCCACTCTTCCCGATCTGATCACTTAAGCGTAGAAAAAATGTGGAATGATTTCAAGGAGATAGTATCGACGGCACTTGAGAGATATATATCACATAAATTAATAAGTGATATTACTCATCCCCCATGGTACACAAAACGAGTCAGATTGCTGTTGCAGAAGCAACGAAAAAAGCATGCCAAACTTAAAAGAGCGCAAAAACCCCAAGATTGGCAAAATTTTGCAGAAGCTCGAAACTTCAATGCGAGATGCTTTTAATGATCTTCACAACAAAACTCTGTCTCGGAACCTTGCAGAAAACCCAAAGAGATTCTGGTCATACATAAAGCACACCAGTGGTAAGACGCAATCAATACCTTCACTGCGCAGTAACAACGGCGAAGTCACTGATGACAGTGGCACTAAAGCAGAGTTATTAAACACCGTTTTCTGATACTCCTTCACCAAAGAAGACGAAGTAAATATTCCTGTATTCCAATCAAGAACAACTGCGAAGATGAGAAACATAGAAGCAAATATCCTCGGAGTAGCAAAGCAGCTTAAATCACTTGATAAAGGAAACTCTTCCGGTCCAGATTGTATACCAGTCAGGTTTCTCTTAGAGTATGCTGATAAAATAGCTCCATATTTAACAATTATATACAACCTCTCGCGCACAGAAAGATCCCTACCTAAAGACTGGAAAATTGCTCAGGTCACACCAATACCCAAAAAGGGAAATAGGAGTAATTCGCTCAATTATAGGCCCATATCCCTAACGTCGATTTGCAGTAGGGTTTTGGATCATATATTGTATTCTAACATTATGAATTACCTCGAAGAAAACGTTTTATTGACACATACTCAGCACTGATTCGGGAAACATCGTTCTTGTGAAACACATCTAGCTGTTTATACTCATGAAATAATGAGTGCTATCGACAAGGGATGTAAAATGATTCCATATTTTTAGATTTCCAGAAGGCTTTCGACACCGTTCCTCACAAGCGTCTTCTAACCAAACTGCTTGCCTATGGAATATCGCCTCATCTGTGCGACTGGACTCGTGATTTCCTGTCAGAGAGGTCACAGTTCGTAGCGATAGACGGAAAGTCATCGAGTAAAACAGAAGTAATGTCCGGCGTTCCCCAAGGAAGTGTTATATGCCCTCTATTGTTCCTGATCCATATTCACGACATAGGAGACAACCTGAGTAGCCCTCTTGGATTATTTACGGATGATGCTGTCATTTATTGTCTTGTAAAGTCATCAGATGACCAAAATGAATGGCAAAATGATTTAGATAAGATATCTGTGTGGAAAGGAAATCCGCTAAATTTCGATTACGTGCTAAGGCTGTAAATTCAAGTAAATACTTAGGGATCCCAATAACAAGTAACCTAAACTGGAACGATCACACAGATAACGTTGTGGGTAGAGCAAATCAAAGACTGCGGTTCATTGGAGCCGGCCGCTGTGGCCGTGCAGTTCTAGGCGCTCCAGTCTGGAACCGCGTGACCTCTACGGTCGCCGGTTCGAATCCTGACTCGGGCATAGATGTGTGTGACGTCCTTAGGTTAGTTAGGTTTAAGTAGTTCTAAGTTCTAGGGGACTGATGACCACAGATGTTAAGTCCCATACTGCTCAGAGCCATTTTTGCGGTTCATTGGCACAACACTTAGAGGGTGCAATAGAACTTAAGAGACTGCTTACACCACACTTGTCCGCCCTATTCTGGAATATTGCTCGTCGATGTGGGATCCGCATCAGGTGGGACTGACGGATGATATCGAAAAAGCTCAAAGAAGGGCGGCTCGTTTCGTATTATCGCGAAATAGGAGAGATATTGCCACAGACATCATCAGCGTTGGTGCAGCCGGAATGTGTGGGCCGGGATAACTGGCGACAGTATTTTCCTCCCAGTCTTCCTCCTAGGTCACCTAACAGCCCAGAACTATTGCTGTTTCTTGCGGTTGATTTTGCCTGCCTGCTAGAAGTTCCACTGATGATTCGAAAGGTTATGTGGTGCTATAGAAGATGTTAAAACAACGAATCATCAGCGTTGGTGCAGCCGGAATGTGTGGGCCGGGATAACTGGCGACAGTATTTTCCTCCCAGTCTTCCTCCTAGGTCACCTAACAGCCCAGAACTATCGCTGTTTCTTGCGGTTGATTTTGCCTGCCTGCTAGAAGTTCCACTGATGATTCGAAAGGTTATGTGGTGCTATAGAAGATGTTAAAACTTAGGTGGGCTGATTGGTTACGAAACGAGAAGATTCTCTGCAGGGTCAAAAAAAAATTCAAAAAAATAAAGAAAAAAAAAGAATGGTTCAAATCCTCTGAGCACTATGGGACTTAACTTCTGAGGTCATCAGTCCCCTAGAACTTAGAACTACTTAAACCTAACTAACCTAAGGATATCACACACATCCATGCCCGAGGCAGGATTCAAACCTGCGACCGTAGCGGTCGCGCAGTTCCAGACTGTAGCGCCTAGTACCGCTTGGCCACTCCGGCCGGTTCTGCAAAGTAGGCGAGGAGACAAACATATGGAGAACACTTACAAGAACACGGGACAAGGTGACTGCATACGTGTTAAGGGATCGAGGAATAATTCCATGGTGCTCGAGGGAACTGTACAGGAAGAAACGTTAGGGGAAGACAGAGATTGGAATACAGAAAACAAATAATTACGGACGTTGGATATAAGTGCTGTTCTGTGACGAAGTTAGTACGGGAGAGAAATTCGTGGGCGGAACGACTGATTAAAAATAAAAGAGGTCGTGATGAAATATTTTCATGACATAAACAGGGTGTTTGTAATGAAACATATGCTAACTGAGTGGACTCAATGGAAACGAGTGAGCATAGGACAGTGAAACTTCGCGGAAACATTGCTGTTGTTTTACGAGTAAAGAGCTGCTCACGTTGCCCAGACCCATGTTGACTGTCTGCATTTGTAACGCAAACTAATTCTTGGGTTTCTGTCTACGTCACAGTACCAATACCGGTACCTAACGGCAAGTCATGACACTAGTACTAGTAATAATAAGACTCAATTCACACGAGAAATTTATTATCGCGAGCTTCTTGCGTGAGTTTCTCGCGCGATTCAGCAGTGTATGTGAAACATTGGAGCCTAGCACACTACGGCAGTGACGGTACAACATCGCAGGGATCTCGCTCACTGCCGAGAAGCGTTGAAGTGAATGGGCAGTGCACACGCGTTCGAAATCTCGGCAGCAGCTAACGTCAACCTGCCATGGATGCAACCGATGTAAACAGGGAATTATTCAATGAAGGGGTAAAAAAATACCCTGAAATATGGAACACATTTCGCAAGAACTATCACTATAGAAATAAGAGGAGAGCCTCATGGTTCCATGTGTGTGTGAAGTTTTGTCAGGTTTTTGCTGCGAAACCGTATCAGGAGAGGAATGATACAGGTCAACATCGCTGTTAAACAATTTTTTGTTTGTGTTCTGGAGGTGGCGTTTTTCCTCGAATGTCGGCATTTAAAACTTCAAATAGTGCTAAGCAGCAAATGCTTTACTCCCTGATGGGGGCCACTTTATGTGAAGGAACAAATCTTCAGTTAGCAATAACTGTTTAAATTCTGTTACCTCAGCCGGTTGAATGTAATCAATGCTTTAAAGTGTTTCACCCACAAAATACATGGTTCCACACATTTGAATAGTGGTATAAACTGAATAGTCTTTAATGTTTGGGAACACATTAAATCTGGTCGATAACAATTGTAGTGAACATAAAATCAGAGACAAATGTCTTGCCATGGTATTTTGCCACCACCATCTGCAAAGTAATCAGCAGAAAAACATTCCTTCTACTGTTAAGTGAACTTCCTCCTTGGGCTAATTGAATTTCATTATCCAAATTACACAGCCTCTGCATACTTAAAAAGTATTCAAAGTTAAAACAGCAGTAGTTGTGACGGACACAGTAACATGTCGTAATTCTAAGAGTAAAATTCAGCTCAAACTTCATAGGTTTGTGAAATATTCTCCATTTATTCATTAGAGTTCGAAATGACCACTTCACATACGTCTGAGCCGACTTAAAAGGTAGTTAAAATCCATTTCTTGTAGGAGGGGAAAGTTCCAGTGTATGGTTTCATTATAAAATAATACTTTAAAATGTTTCTTCCCCCAATAAAGTAAAAGGCATGGTAAGTTCTGTAGTTCCAGGTACAGACTGTTCTTTTGGTAGGCTTGCCTGGCCACTTTCTAGCATTTTATGCAGCTTTGGGTTTTGAAGATAGTGCTGTCAGATTCTCTACCACGAGATCAAACTTCTACGTAGTTGAACAGACAGTTGGCGCCTGCAACCACAAAGAGGATTGCGGAATGAGGTACCGAGAATGACTGATATCTGGTTTAATTATTCTCACATGCTTGTCATCGAAGGCACGTAAACAGTTGGGGAAGTTTGAATGCTTTTCAAAGTTACTGGAAAATTTAGCCGCTTTTCTTCTGTGAATTTGTGCAAGACTTCTCACACAGTTTTACAAACTTTAATTGCTGTGGTACACAATGTTGCGTGACCGATTTTTTATTGACAATGCAGATCAATTAGAGTGCAGCCATTGCCCAGTGTATTGATCCTCTGGGAACGAGAAACATTTATTTATGGTTGACTCGAAATGTTAACGTAATAAAACGAACTGTTATTCTGTATACGAAAAAGTACGTAAAAATATTAATTACTCCACCGTAATGTACTCGTATATGAAAAGCAGTATCGATATTTCATGATAATTTATGTTTTGTGGTAAAGATACTGAGAACAATGAAAACAAGAGAAACAGATTTTCATTGCCATTTTACTCTGGTTCGAATCTTACTACGGGCAGACGTGGTAAATAGATGCTGTCATTGATAACCAAACCATTTGTTTAAGTAGCATTAGTATCGCTACATATATAAAAAATTAATTGTACATTTTTTTCAGAGATTAATAACGTGCGTTATAGCGCGAGCTGTAATTTCAATATTACGTGGCGTAAAGCAAAAGGGAGATGGGTGCGATTAATTTCTTGAATAAACAGACTAAAGTCAAGTTAGTTTCATTCATTTTTCAAAGAGTAGTAAGAAAGATCTCAACTTTGAATTAATAATAAGTGTACCACGGAAAAGGTGTTTCTACACGCTAACTTACGAAAGATAAACTGTTATTCATGTGAAAAGACATTCCGTTAGAAGCCTGAGATATAACTAAAAGTAAAAGTATTGACACGGAGCTGTTCTTAATTTAAGTGATTTATTTATCGGGCACTTGAATATGGAAAGCTTATCTGCCAATGGAATGAAGTTTTCGTGAATGTGTTGTATGTAGCCTCACGGGGTCTCACGACGTATTATTAAAAGCGCAAATATATACACAAACACACACACACACACACACACACACACACACACACACACAAAGATACGCACCCATACACGGACGCATACATACACAAAAAATCGCTACACCAGGTCTCTGAAAATGATTATCAGTTGACGTTGTAGCTGTTGTCTTACTGTTAATTCATGGAACGTCTGCACATTCATTCGAAAATAAAGAATGGACTTTCATCTTCGCTTAACTCTATAAGCAGTGTCACGAACGCTCCTTTCAGCAGCCGGGAACTAATCATTCGGTGAGTGCAAAACATCCTGTAGCGTCTCTTAATGTATTCGTAAGCGAAATTAGCAAACACTGCATGTTTCCTTCTGCCTGCGTACATACTGTTTGGATTCCAATCTATTACTACTGCGCAATTATCGCTGCGATGCCGCCGCGTGTCGAAACGGCTTCTGATGCTGCGATCTCACTGCGAGCAGGCGCGGCTGCTACTCGCTCATGAGCATCGAGACTTACAACGCAAATTCTGTAGCGCACAATCTGAACATCATTCCTATGAAGTTGGGTACCCACGCGGTAAATAGGTTTCCGCCTTCACTGACTATCAAGTTGGGTACCTACACTGACTATAAAGCTGGGTAACCACACAGTTAATAGTTTTCCGCCTACACTGGCCCAAATAGCATAAAGTTTAATTATAAGCGTCCCCATTTACTTTATGGCGAGGAATTCGGCAGGAGGCGTCGTGCGCGACACACATTCGTTTTCTGAAGCTTGTGCAACCATTATCCTCGGAGAAGCAGCATTATTATCTCGATAATTTGTCATGGCTCTCAAGCTGAGAACAGCTCAGACGCCGCCCCGTACTTCGCAGCTGACGCAGCGCCATCCGTTAGCGCGAGGATGAGTGTGCACACCACCCTACCACACCTCTAAAGCAACAGTGCAACTTGCTAGCGCCTCGTGTCTGAGTCATTTTGGCGGTCATTTTTTGAATCATTGATCATCAGATAGTTGCGATTAGTGTAGCTAACACGAAAGAGTTCAGATTTTTAGTGATGTTTTACTAATTGTGATTTACGATAGTTTATCGCCAGTATTAGAAACTGTTTTGTGTGTAGTTTATGTGTAAGACCCACGTAGTAGATGTGGGAGCAGGACCTTTGGTATACCAGTTTGTCCAGAAAAGTACAGTGAAGGTAATAACAGTGCATGTGGAAAGCGATGGTTTTGTCGGTTTGACTCTCTTTGCTTTGGCCTCAGGCACAGTTGTGTTTACGAAAGTGCTTTCTCTGTAATGTATTACTTTATCAAGCGACCACGCTTCCTAAAAATTCAACGTCCACCACAGGAAATCCTTTCTCGATCAAAGCACTTGATATCCTCATCCCCAAACATCTGTGTGAAGGAGAGAGTAAGTGACATGTCTACTTTGCAACTATCAACAGGCAAGTAGGTTCTTCGGGCATTGTGTTACTACTTGTTGAACAACTATTTAAGTTACTTAAGTGTTCGCAAATACTTTAAATATGTATTTATTTTACCTTAGCGTTTCTTTTTATTTACTTAAAATTTCATCAGTGGTTGCATTTTCGTCTGATTTCTGCCTACACCCACAGATGCTATTTGCATGCAGATTTTCCAAGTGTTCTTGGGTTTGCAACTTATGTTTTTTACTATTACTCTGACTTTCAGTAATATACATTTCAGGACGTAAACAACGACCGAATATTGCACAGAAAGTTTCTATTCACGTGCGAGAGAAACGTGAATAAACATAAGTGTTTCAATATTTGGTCCTGTTCTGTAACACTCTCTTGGGGTACTTTTACACTTTAGCAACACGACAAAACAATGTTTAATTTCAACAGACTTTCCTGCCTTTGGTGGCTCTCGCTGGGGCACAGTTACAAGAAAATGCCAACAAACTTCACACAGGTGTCACCTCGAGGGACTCCCCATACATTGCACACACACAGGACTGAATTTCGCTGTATTTGATGACTGAATTGGGTGACTCGTGTTGCCCAAGACGACCTGTCATAGCGGAGTCATCAGACCAACCAACTGAAAAGCGAACTAACGCATTTGAGTAATTGTGGATGCTAATTTGTTGCGAAGTTCGCATTTAATATGAAAGAGTACTACAATGTTCGCTATTTTGTGGTTTATTAATATGCGTCAGCAACTAGGTGATCAGCGTGTCAGATTGCCACGTGGAGGCTCCGTGTTCAGTTCCCTTAACGCCAGCGATTTTTCCTTGGTGTGAGGGCTGGCTCAAAATGGCTCTAAGCACTATGGGACTTAACATATGAGGTCATGAGTCCCCTAGACTTAGAACTACTTAAACCTAACTGACCTAAGGACATCACACACATCCATGCCCGAGGCAGGATTCGAACCTGCGACCGCAGCAGCAGCGCGGTTCCGGACTGAAGCTCCTAGAACCGCTCGGTCACAGCGGCCGGCCGGTGTGACGGCTGGACCGGGATCCATACAGCCTTGTGATACCAACTGAGGGTCTACTTTAATGAGAAGCAGGGACTCCAAGGTCTGGGAAGCTGACATCGGCCGGGAGAGCGGTGTGCTCATCGCATGCCCCTCCAAGCTGCATCCGAAAGACGCCAGTTACAGAGGATTACAGGACAGCCGGGCGGCAATGACTGGTCCCCCAGGGCCGGAGCCCGGAATTGACATTAACACTCAAAATAAATTTATGGCTGCTCATTCACGGATGACAGCTAATAAACTTATGTTAGGAGCTAAACGGGAAATGCATATTAATACGCGAAGTGATCGTAGACTCGCATTAGAAGTTTCTTTTATCAATAAATTTTGGTGATCTTACAATCGATGTTTGAGTAAAATTACACGGTTCTTAAGAAACATACGCTCAACTATCGTTCTGTCACCGACGGTTAAAAGTTTTGTTTTTGCTTCATGAGGTAGTGTTTGCTTCTGGTGCATTTACTATGCGTTTGTGCGATTTTTAATACCGCTACTGTTTACAAGGACCTGATTATTACTTGTGCCGACAGCTAGAAGTATTCGAGAAACCTGCTACATATAATCTCCAGTACATAGGTGCACAGTTGAGCTGCCAGCCGGAGTGGTCGAGCGGTTCTAGTCGCTACAGTCTGGAACTGCGCGACCGCTACGGTCGCAGCTTCGAATCCTGCCTCGGGCATGGTTGTGTGTGATGTCCTTAGGTTAGTTAGGTTTAGGTAGTTCTAAGTTCTAGGGGACTGATGACCTCAGAAGTTAAGTCCCATAGTGCTCAGAGCCATTTGAACCATTTGAACAGTTGAGCTCACCGAACTGAAATAAAATGTCCTAACTCATATTTATAATCAACACGCCGATATATGAACGTTGCCTGTTTTAACAGATCACTACAGTCAAGGAACGTTCACATACAAAGATTAGTATTTTTTCAAATTCATCAAAGTTTTGCTATCGTAATGAACATTCGATACAATACAGAGACGACCTCTCCTCGAAGTTTCTAGTATTGCTAATTACCTCTCTAACTTTTAATGAAGTACAGTTATTTGCTCGCCCTAACAGTAGTAAATAAGCTTCGCCACTTTCCACGCAGTTTTCTACAACACTACAGCTGGCGCACAAAAACATCGAAAGTAATAGGCTTTCAAGTAAATTATCAGTCGAACGAAGTTCACCTCCACACATTTCCGCAAAATGAGCGATAACTAATTCCACTGATAAACGCTCAGGTCGCCTTCAGTGCCACGCGAGCCTTAGCGTACGTGGTCGCGGACGGAAGTACAGCACACCCTGAACTGTAGAGAGATACATGACGGGCAACTGAAATTGATAGAAAACACCCCGTATAACAACACGGGTTCATTTCATACTGATGGTGCGTTTTCGCACCGGACTGTAAACAGAACACCTGCAATTAGAATGCACTGAGCGACTTCAGCAATGCTCAAATGATACCGTACAACATCTTACCATATCGTTGTTAGTTAAAGACTAACAATTTTCCCAACTTTTCTATGAGCAGTACTGTTCTCTATGCACTTTCCATAAAAATATCAGATAGATAACTTTTAAATTCCGACTTATAACACTTTTCTAACGGAACTGAGGGTAGTCTGCAACCTCTGAAAAATTACACTACTGGCCATTAAAATTGCTACACCAAAAAGAAATGCAGATGATAAACGGGTATTCATTGGACATATATATTATACTAGAACTGACATGTGATTACATTTTCACGCAATTTGGGTGCATAGATCCTGAGAAATAAGTACCCAGAACAACCACCTCTGGCCGTAATAACGGCCTTGATACGTCTGGGCATTGAGTCAAACACAGCTTGGATGGCGTGTACAGGTACAGCTGCCCATGCAGCTTCAACACGATACTACAGTTCATCAAGAGCAGTGACTGGCGTATTGTGACGAGCCAGTTGCTCGGCCACCATTGACCAGACGTTTTCAGTTGGGGAGAGATCTGGAGAATGTGCTGGCAGGGCAGCAGTCGAAAATTTTCTGTATCCAGAAAGGACCATACAGGACCTGCAACATGCGGTCGTGCATTAGCCTGCTGAAATGTAGGGTTTCGCAGGGATCGAATGAAGGGCAGAGTCACGGTCGTAACACATCTGAAATGTAACGTCCACTGTTCAAAGTGCCGTCAATGCGAACAAGAGGTGACCGAGACGTGTAACCAATCGCACCCCATACCATCACGCCGGGTGATACGCCAGTATGGCGATGACGAATACACGCTTCCGATGTGCGTTCACCGCGATATCGCCAAACACGGATGCGACCATCATGATGCTGTAAACACAACCTGGTTCATCCGAAAAAATGTCATTCGTGCACCCAGGTTCGTCGTTGAGTACACCATCGAATGCGCTCCTGTCTGTGATGCAGCGTCAAGGGTAACCGCAGTCATGGTCTCCGAGCTGACAGTCCATGCTGCTGCAAACGTCGTCGAACTGTTTGTGCAGATGGTTGTTGTCTTGGAAACGTCCCCATCTGTTGACTCGGGGAATAAGACGTGGCTGCACGATCCGTTACAGCCATGCAGATAAGATGCCTGTCATCTCGACTGCTAGTGATACGAGGCCGTTGGGATCCAGCATGGCGTTCCGTATTACCCTCCTGAACCCACCGATTCCATAATCTGCGAACAGTCATTGGATCTCAACCAACGGGAACAGCAATGTCGCGATACGATAAACCGCAATCGCGATAGGCTACAATCTGACCTTTATCAAAGTCGGAAACCTGATGGCACGCATTTATCCTCGGTAAAATGCATCACAACTACGTTTCGCCAGGCAACGCCGGTCAACTGCTGTTTGTGTATGAGAAATCGGTTGGAAACTTTCCTCGCGTCAGCACCTTGCAGGTGTCGCCACCAACGCCAACGTTGTGTGAATGCTCTGAAAAGCTAATCATTTGTATATCACAGCATTTTCTTCCTGTCGGTTAAATTTCGCGTCTGTAGCACGTCATCTTCGTGGTGTAGTAATTTTAATGGCCAGTAGTGTACATAATTGTCTTGCAACCTGGTACGACTCCATCACTACTTATAATTATCTTAGTTCTGTAATTTTATCATCGCAACTTACTTGTAAACGCCAGTTAATCTATCATAATTTTACGAATTTTAGTACAAAAATTAGGTTTTACTTAATAACTTGAAAGAAGAAGTAACTCCTACCCTGTACAATGTGTTTTTACATAAAAAGGAAGATAAATCCAAATTACAGCTCTGTGTCTTTAATGTTCTGCGCTTTTGAAATTTCGTAAAACGTGTGTTCTTGTGGATCATGCTGAAACTCAAAATACGCTGATGAGCCAAAGAAAGTAGTAAACCTGCCTAATTTCTTGTAGGCCCCCGCGAGCTCGCAGAAGTGCTCAACACGATGTGGCATGCACTCGACTAATGTCTGAAGTAGTGCTGGAGGGAACTGACACCATGAATCCTGCAGGGCAGTCCATAAATCCATAAGAGTACGACGGGGTGGAGAACTCTTCTGAACAGCACGTTACGAGGCATTCCAGACATGTTCAATAATGTTAATGTCTTAGGAGTCTGGTGGCCAGCAGAACTGTTTAACGTCCATCCGTTCGATACAATTTGAAACGAGATTCAAAGTTGCTTTCAGCGAAGCAAACATTGACATCCATTCATATAGCAGAGCTGACAGGAAAATTTTGCATCTCCTGTCTACTCAGATCCAAGAGTTATCTTACTTGTTAACAACCTTTTATTCGATGGCAATGCAGCATTCTTAGCATACAATCAAAACGATCTTCAAAGGCTGGTGGAAAAATTTGCAGCTGAGCGCAAGCTCTTTACTTTTTCAACACCGGTCAACCCAAACCAAAGGACTTTTATAAATAATAATCCATATTTAATGGCAAATATCTAACAAACTTAGTTGAAAAGAAAAGGCCAGTGAAAAGAAGATGGTGATTATGGCGTAAGAAAACATGGATATGATGGCATAAGATAAGATAACCTTGCTGACAAATTCTGCTGCTTCAGCTCGCTAGGGTCCCCCACGGTAGCTGAGTGGTCAGCGCGACAGAATGTCAATCCTAAGGATCCGGGTTCGATTCCCGGCTGGGTCGGAGATTTCCTCCGCTCAGGGACTGGGTGTTGTGTTGTCCTAATCATCATACTTGCATCCTCATCGACTCGCAAGTCGCCGAAGTGGCGTCAAATCGAAAGACTTGCACCAGGCGAACGGTCTACCCGACGGGAGGCCCTAGCCAAGACATTATTTTATCTCGCTAGTGTCAGAATCACTTTCCCTGTACGACGAAATAAACACGAGACTTGGCAAATCGGCGATTACTTTTCGGGAAGCTTCGCGCAGGAGTATGGGACAATGAACACCTTACAGTGGCCACAAAAGTACTCGTCTATCAAGCACGTGTGCAGGGCCCAATTTTGCATGGTACCGAGTCTTGGACAACATATGCCAAACAATAACGTAAGTTTAGCACCTTTCATCTACGATCCTTTCGACATATCCTAGGCGTAATATAGAGGGACTATGTCAAAAATGACACGGACCTGAATGCTGCGAATCTGCCGAGTATCACAGCCCATCCCAAAGAAAGTCGCCTGCAGTGGCTAGGACACTTGTCGTACGCATCACTCCCATCTTCCCCGACGCTCCCTACTACGTGAGATGTCCCTTTTCAAGCGACCACTCGGAAGACCTGTACTGCGCTTTAAAGATTGCACGAAACCACAATATGAACGCTTTTAATGCAGAGTAGACAAATGAAAGGAGCTCGCCGAAGACCATAGCAGGCGGAGAAAACTCATCAGGGACTGCAGTATGTTCTACAGTGGGATCTGGCTCGACACCGTACCTTTTTTTCTTAATAAAATGTAATTTTCATTCCCTTATCTTATGGAGGAGGGCGTGCTATTTGACGGCTTATTTATGTTTATTTCGGCTGTAGGTCTTTTTATGCTGTTCGCATCTTTATTATTATTTTTTTGGCCGGCAGCTGTGGCCGAGCGGTTCTAGGCGCTTTAGTCTGGAATCGCGCGACCCCTACGGTCGCAGGTTCGATTCCTGCCGCGGTCATGGATGTGTGTGATGTCCTTCGGTTAGTTAGGTTTAAGTAGTTCTAAGTCTAGGGGACTGATGACCTCAGATGTTAAGTCCCATAGTGATTACAGCCATCTGAACCATTTTTGTGATGCTAGAGCGTTTATTATGTCTCCTAATTGAGGATTTATTCGGAAGGTGCTGTCGGGGACAGTTCAGGTATTCGCCTTACAACCTGAGTAACATCCTAATACCTTGACCAGAAACGAACAGCTGAGTTGCGAAACGAGCGTGCAGACAATCGCCTACGACTAACCCCTCTATCAACGTGGTACACACCACGATATCTGTGAGTGCAAAATAGACTCTCGCATTTAACTTCTGAGTCACCAAAGAACGCGGTGCTACTTGAATCTTCCGTTTAGGGCATTGATTGACTGATTAACTGAGGACAGAGGAATGTGATGATGAATTCATCTTTTAACCAAGCTCACTAATCCGAGGACTGTCCCTCTGGAGTGTGCCTAAAATTGTCACCTTCTGCGTTGAAATCTTCTTCTTCGTACTTTTTTTATAAAAATTCACTGACCATGGCACACAAGGCTTCTTCATGTCCAGATTTTTGCGAACAGCTAGGGGCTCTTTCTTACACATACACAAAAACACACAAACACACTCACATACACACATACACTGATGCCGAGTGGTCAGTGACGGATAAGTTCACGTAGTGGTTCAAATGGCTCTGAGCACTATGGGACTTAACTTCTAAGGTCATCAGTCCCCTAGAACTTAGAACTACTTAAACCTAACTAACCTAAGGACATCACACACATCCATGCCCGAGGCAGGATTCGAACCTGCGACCGTAGCGGCCACGCGGTTCCAGACTGTAACGCCTTTAACCGCTTGGCCACACCGGCCGGCAGTTCACGTAGTGGACGGATGGCTAGAAACAGAGTACAAAACAGCAAAACCATCGTATGCATAAAAGATAACTCAAGAGTGAATACCTAAAGAGAAGAAACAGTACAGTACAACAAGCAACAGTCGAGTACAGTATCGAATAGCAAGGACTGAAGGCTTGAAACAGGCAAATGGCCGGACGTGACTGCTCTAACTCCGCCAGAGGACACGGCAAGTGTACTCTCGGCTTGCGCCGTCCGTGGAGACGCGGAGAACTGTGTCCGCTTGGCAGCCGCCGTATCTCAGACTCCATGTCAATAGTGCGGCTTCGCGGGGAATCCGAATCACTGTTCGAAACACGTACTAAACTCATCAAGCCATAAATAAATACCTCAACGCTGCAACGGAGGTTTCACATGAATTTGGTCAAATATTGATTTTCACAGCTGTTTTGTTCGTTTTATTTTGTTTTGTTTTACGGCGCAATAATAACAAAGGTCATACGCGACCACGTTAGAACCTTGGAACGCGAAAAAGGAATGAAATACAACTACATGTTAAGCCCAGTTGATGGAAGAAAATAGGGCTAAGAACAAGGACTTCCTCTTGGAGAAAGGTCCACAACATATGCCGTAGACACAACGGAGGCTCCGAATTAAATGTCCTTCAATGTATTGTTATGATGGATAAAAAGAAAACGCGGTCGACAGCCCATGCGTCTTTCGCTAAAACGGCCCATAACCCAGACGGCTAACTTACATTAGAATTATCACTTGCGCCTTGTCCCGCAGTTACGCAGGGTTGGTCATGGTTAAACGGATTTGGCATGTTAATGGTAAGGGGTGGCCGGATGTCCTTCCTGCCGCCACCCTGAACCCCCCCCCCCCCCCAGGACGGAATAAGTGTAGCCCAACTGTCTGTGTCTAGTGTAAATCGTGCGAACGTGGTTTCAAATGTCTGCGACGCCTGTAACTGAGGCGAAACGTGGGGACCAGCCCGGTGTTCATCTAACGGCATGTGGAAAGCCGCCTAAAAAGGCACACCGGCTCTCGTCGTTAATCCGCTGGGCGGATTCGATCCGGGGTTGGCGCGCCTACCCGAGTCCAGGAAGCAGCTCGTTAGCGCGCTCGGCTACCCTGACGGGTCAGCTAACTTACATTAGAACGTAAGCCAGTAAATGGCGAACCGTTAAAGGTTGATGACAATGAGCAAAAAGCGGTGTGGGATCACCACATAACAAATGGCGATGATTAGAACGACAGTGCCCAATACGCAACGCAGCTAAAATCATCTCCTTGCGGCTAGAGGGCCTTGAGGAGGTTGGCCAAGTCGCTGGGAGAGGTTTAATTTCCCAGAGATTGTTCCTATGAAAGGAAGACCAGCGGTGGTACCAAATTGACACAACCTAATGACTGGCGCCAATCGCAGATCGTCAGAAGGAGTGGAGGAACCAGCAGGCCGAGGTAGGAGGACTACAGCCTTGGCAGAGCGACAGCAGCCTCAGCAGCCACGTTTCCCATCAGACCGACGTGACCAGGAACCCACATGAACATCACAGTGGCTCCCTCAAGAGTGAGCAAGTGGATGCTTTCCTGGACCCGTTGCACTAGGGATGGACTTTGTACAGCACACAGAGGCTCTGAAGGGCACTGAGAGATTCGGAGCAGATGACACAATTGGAAACCTGTGTTGCAGGATGTACTGCGTGGTCTGATACACGGCGAAGAACACTGCTGCAAATACTGAGCTGTGTTTCGGAAGCCGATACCAAAAATCGTTCGTGCCAATGACGAAGGCACACCCGACACCACGGTCAGTCCGAGTGGCATCAGTGTTACCGCTAACTTCAGTGCCAAAATCGAGAAACGTACAGCGATAGATCAAATCTGGACTAGTTTCCTTCGGATGCCAATGAAGTCCAAGGTAAACACTGGCCACCGCTCGACGCCAAGGTGAGGAAGGGTGCACATCCATTGGGACAGTGCCAGGTAGCGCGACGTTACGCTAACCTTGCAGCAGCTGAAAGCGAACACCAGGAGGTAACAGAGAAGAGTGACGTGCCCCATACTAGCGGTCAAAGGAGTCATCGAAGAAGGAGGCATAGGATGGGTGGCAGCGCGTGGCAGACAAAGGGCGTGAATATCCACTGAGTAGAACAATACACCGGTATCACAGCGTTCTGCATAGAGACTTTCAACTGGGGTAGTGTAAAAGGCGCTGGTGGCCAATCGGATTCCACAATGGTGGATTATATTTAGACGTAAGATGGACGGACGTCCAGATGTATAAAGGAGACACCTATAATCTAGACTCATGCTCATAAATTAAGGATAACTGCAGAATGTGGTGCCACACAACGTGGCACTACACAAAACTAGCGCTGATAGCATAGGCACTTAAGGAACACACACGATACAGATCTGTAAGTCCACGGTGTTCTTGATAATTTGAGAAAACCGTCCCGAAACACATGTGCTACAAAACGCCACTGTTTCCTGCTCATGTACCCCGGCATCAATATGGGATATGATTACCATACACACGTACACAGGCCGCACAATGGGTTGGCATACTCTCCATCAGTTGGTCGAGCAGCTGCTGGGGTATAGCCTCCTATTGATGCACCGGTGCCTGTAGGAGTTCCTGAAGCGATCTGGGGGTTTGAAGACGTGCAGCGATATGTCGACCGAGAGCATCCCAGACGTGCTCGATGGAGCTTAGGTCTGGAGAACAGGCAGGCCACTCCATTCGCCTGATGTTTTCTGTTTCAAGGTACTCCTCTACGATGGGAGCTCGGTGTGGCCGAGTGTTATCATCCATCAGGAGGAATGTGGAACCCACTGCACCCCTGAAAAGGAGGACATACTGGTGCAAAATGACGTTCCGATACACGTGACCTGTTACAGTTCCTCTGTCAAAGACATGCAGGGGTGTACGTGCACCAATCATAATCCCACCCAACGCCATCAAACCACGACCTTCATACAGGTCCTTTTCAAGGACATTGAGGGTTTGGTATCTGGTTCCTGGTTCACGCCAGATGAAAACTCGGCGAGAATCACTGTTCAGACTATACCTGGACTCGACCGTGAACATAACCTGGGACCACTGTTCCAATGATCATGTACTGTGTTCTTGACACCAGGCTTTACGGGCTGTCCTTTGACCAGGGGTCAGTGGAATGCACCTTGCAGGTCTCTGGGCGAATAAACCATGTCTGTTCAGTCGTCTGTAGACTATGTGTCTGGAGACAACTGTTACAATGACTGCGGTAAGATCCCGAGCAAGGCTACCTGCGGTACTCAGTGGCCGTCTGCGGGCACTGATGGTGAGATATCGGTCTTATTGTGGTGTTGTACACTGTGGACGTCCCGTACTCTAGCGCCTGGACACGTTTCCCGTTTGCTGGAATCGTTGCCATAATCTTGAGATCACACTTCGTGGAACATGGAGGGCCTGTGCTACGACTTGCTGTGTTTGACCAGCCTCCAGTCGCCCTAGTATTCTACCCCTCATAAAGTCATCAATATGTGTTATTTGAGCCATTTTCAACACACAGTCACCATTAGCAAGTCTGAAAACGCCTGCACACTTACTCGCTGCACCGTACTCTGACACGCACCAACACAAGTCTGCGTATGTGGAGTGCTGCCAGCGCCACCGTGCGACGTCTGCAGGTCAAATGCACCGCATGGTCATATCCCGAGGTGATTTAAACCAGCAAACCGTCCACCAGAGCGTTGTTTTACCATGTATCAGCATTCTACTTAATTTATGAGCATGAGTGTAGTTTCGAACGGACAATGGATCGACACAAACGGTGGGGGCTGGTCCGATCGGCTCCCGAGGAAGTACCACTGAGACACTTAGGACAGTGAGGGACCGGGTACAGCGGAAGGCCAAGTAAGACACGTGGAAGGACCAAGAAAGTTTTCTATCAAGCATGATCCCCAGGAATTTCGTTGTTTCAGCGAACAGAAGAGCAACAGGCCCAAGATGTAAGAACGATGGAAGAAACCCATTGCGCCGTCGGAAATTGATACAATCGGTTTTGTCAGTGGAAAATCGAAAGCCATTGTCGATGCTCCACGAGTAAAAACGATCCAGATATCGCTGAAGACGCCGCTCAAGGAGACAAGTCTGTTGAGAACTGCAATAGATCGCAAAGTCATCGACAAAAAGGGAGCCGGAGATGCCCGGTGGGAGACAGGTTGTAGTAGGGTTAATGACTATAGCGAAGAGGACGACGCTCAGAACGGAGCCCTGAGGCATCCCCTTTTCCTGGATAAAGGTGCCAGACAAGGCAGATCCCACACGGAACTTGAAAACTCAGTCTTTTAAAAATTCCTGAAGGAAACGGAGCAGGCGGCCTCGGAAGCCTCACGTGCAGAGAGTGTGGAGGATACCAGTCTTCCTGCAAGTGTCGTAGGATTTCTCCAAATCAAAAGACGTAGCCACAGTCTGATATTTCGGCAGAAAACAGTTCATGACATGAGTTGACAAAGTGACGAGATGGTTAACTGAAGAACAGCTGTAGAACCTTACAAATGACACTACTTATCAAGTACAAGAGTCTCGTCTTCTCCGTATTTCGCGCCGTAAGTGACACTAAACACTTCAGATAATTAAGTTCACCCCGTTCCCATTATAAACTTTCCAGAAAAATGTTGCGAAAAATTTGTCTACCAGCACAGGTACGATTTAAGGAGAGGTTTACTATCTTTTGGTTCAAAAAATCGATTTTTTAAAAATTGCATTTTTGGATCCATAAAAGTGTTTAGAATCCAGCCCTGAAAAGGTTTTTCCGAATACGGAACTGATATGTTTGTTATTCGCGGTTGAACAAAAAAATGCACCGGCCTGAAATCGTCCTTTTTTACGCGCCAGTTTATTTCTTTCGGAGGAAGAGTTATTGTACCTGTACTTGGGAGGAAACACACAAAATTCAAATGAAAGTTTTAACGCGTGTGTTTGGAAGTTAGCCCCCAAGCATTTGCATTCTGATGCGAAGACTGTGGAGATCGATAGTTTCCTGGCAGTGAGCAGCTTCAACGAAGGGTATTCAGCAATTCTGAATACCATGACAACGATGGACGTTACCCTGGGACTCTATTCGACGCAGTTCGCCAAGCATTTGGACGACCACCGGGTTCAAGCTGCCGAAAACCGCTTGTCACCGGCCGTACGAGCGGATCTGGAGCAGCACAGGATGACCCAGGTCAAGCAGAACGCCCTCTATGAGGAAGAGGAAGGACTACTTTATGGACCCGGAATAGCCGATTGAACGTACGTTGCATAATATTGCATTTATACGTAGTCAAAACTTCAAACGCTTTTTTCTCGAAATGACGTTTTTTTCATCGCGCGGTACGGTAACTTCAAATATAGTGAACCGATTGGCATAATTCTTTGTTTCAGACGAAGCTAACTAAATTGTCTAGGAGCTGTAGCATTTTTATTCCGATCCATCAACTATAAATATTTTTACTTGGCCGACGAATTCGAAAAATCGATGAAAAAACCCTTTTTTCTTTCAAATGGCATCCATTTTGTTTCCTATGGTCCAAATAGCTTAAGCGAGGTACAACTCTTAAAGAATATTATATACTTCGCTAACGTCAACTCAATTTTGATTTCAGAAGAGTCGGCTGACCTGTGACATACCGCACGCGGAGGTCTACATCGAAATTTTGTTTCGTTCCGACGGCACTTCCGCCTTTGCTCTTCGACATTTCCGTTTGAAAAAATTCCAGTTTGTAGACGAAATGTCAATAAACATTTTGACCAAATTTGACATTTATATCTGTAACACATCCCGAGAACAAAATTCTCAAAGAACATGCTTTTTTCGGGCCAAAGATAGTAATCCTCCCCCTAACTAAATTTTCCGGTCTTTCACAGAAATCTACGCCAAATCAGATGGAAGTGAGTTAACACGTTTTCAGAGAACACACTTGTATGGGGAAAGCGGACTGATACAGCTGATCTGCTCCCTCGTCAGTATTCTACGCTGTCTGCGACACGATACTGTTCCCTCTTCTCTAAACCCAAGTTTTCTTTCTTTATTCATTTTTTGAGTTATCAATCTTCTGAATGGTCTGACGCTGCTTGCCACTAATTCGTCACTTGTGCCTAACACTTCACTTCAGAGTAGCATTTTACCGAGCAGGGTACCGCAGTGATCAGCACACTGGAGTACTTGCGTACGGGAGGACGACGGTTGAAATCCGCGTCCACCCAACCTGATTTAGATTTTCTGTGATTTCCCTAAACCGATTCAGGCATATGCCGGGATGGTTCCTTTGAAAGGGTGCGGTCTACTTCCTTCTCCATCCTTCCCTAATTCGAGCATGTGCTTCGTCCCTAATGACCTTGTTGTCCACGAGACGTTAAACACTAATCTCCTCTTCCTCAAAGTGGTATTTGTTCGTTACGTCCTTCGTTATTTGTTGGAGATATTCGTATTTCTGTCTTGCCCTATAGTTTTTACCCTCTACAGCTCCCTCCATTGCCAATAAAAATAGAATCTCCAGATTACAAAAAGCATATAAGCTGTCTTGGAATCACTATAATAAGAAATCAATTTCTGTCAATACTAAACTAAGTCGTTACAGCACATTAGTCCAACGAGAAGCACTTTATGCTGCAGAAACTACAGTGGTTCACGGTCGTACGAAGGTCAGAGAGATTGAAAAGCAGGAAACAAAAAGTCTGAGGAAAATATATGGACCAGTGTTTCGGAAAGGAATTTGGATGAAGTGGCCAACTACAGAGATTTACAAAGACATAGAAACAATAAGGGACACTATTAGAAAGAGAAGGATGAAATTTTATGTACATATCAGTAGGAGGAATAGAAGCAGACTCACAAGGCAAATCTTTGAGATAGTAAACAAGAGTAAAAACATGACAAAGTGGATCACTGAAACAGAAGAGGACATTAAAGAACTGAGGATCACGTAAGACCACATAAATAAGAGAGAACAGTTTAGAAACATCATAAGGAAACACACACCTAAACAAGAACATACGGAGAACCGAACGGGAAAAAGATGGTCGGAAGAACGCAAGAGAGAACACAGTGAACATATGAAGAGAATTTGGGAAGAACGAAGAAAGAATAAGAAATCATGACTACTCAAGTTCAATAGCTTTCTTAAAAGGGAATAATCGAAAGATTCAGTATCATATTATGCTGTGCTCCAAACATACATTCACAGAAATTCTTAGTGAGATTAAGGTTTACATTTGATCCAGCAGCAGCAACTATGACTTAAGATACAAAGGAATTATAGACATTGCCTGCCAGAGGACATTTATTTAAATCAATGGGGAAGGTTGAAAATTTGTGCCAGACCAGGATTCGAACCCATGTCTCCTGCTTACGAGGCAGTTGCGTCGACTACTGCGCCATCCGGGCACAGTCGTCATCACAGCTTCACTGACTACCCTACCACGCCTCCCGGCTGACCCAAATTCTCAACTTGTCCACACACTACGAATGTAGTGCCTCTTCTCCATTATCCTTATTATTCGCGGGACTTCCCGTAAGAGTTCAAGCCTAGTGCGCATCTGCACTGAGTGAATCACTGGCTGTCCGCGCCTCAGCTATATATATATTTGTAAATGTGTGTGTGTGTGTGTGTGTGTGTGTGTGTGTGTGTGTGTGTGTATGTGGGTGTGGTGTCCGACAGAACAGACACCACATATATAATTAAGGTCTGTGCTGGTCTGATTATTATATCCTCCTTTTTTTCTTCCGTCATGTGTTATTTTGCTTCCAAGAGAGCAGGATTTACTGGTTTCATCTACTTCGTGATCACCAGTTTTAATGTTAAATTTATCAATAAACTCATTTCTGCAGATCCTCGTCACTTTCGTCTTTCTTCGGTTTACTCTCAGTGCATATTCTGTACCCCTTAGGCTGTCATCCCATTCAACACGTCCTGTAATTTCTCTTCACTTCCACTGAGGACAGGAATGACGTCAGCGAATCTTGTCATTGATATCCTTTCACTTTGAATTTTAATCCCACTATTGAAACTAACTTCCATTTTCATCATTGTTTCTTCGCTGTAAAGGAGTGACCAAAGTCTGTAACCCAAACTTATCCTCTTCTTGATCGGAGCACTACATTGTTTGTCTTCCATTCTTATTGTGCCCTTTTATTTTTTGTCCGTGTGCATAATGTATATTGGCCGTCTTTCGTTGTACCTTACTGCTATTTTTTCAAGAATTTCAAACATCTCGTTTCATTTTTCACTATCGAACGCTTTTTCCAGAGCGAGAACTCCTTTGAAGGTGTCTTGATTTTTCTTACATCTTCGTTTCGCAGTCAAGTGCAACGTTAGAACTGTCATTCTTTTACTTTTATCTTTCCTAAATCCGAAATAATCGTCATGCAACAGATCATCAGTTTCCCATTCCATTCTTGTTGTCAAGAATATGGATGCGCGAGATGTTATCCTGACAGTACGATATAGTTGGCACTTATCTGCCGTTACTGTTTTCGGTATTGTGTGGATGATACTTTTCCGGCTGTCTGATAATAAGTCTCCATTCTCATTGATTCAACACACAGGCAGACTCTCCGTCATTTAACGGCTGGTCGATCTCCTTTTCCATTCTTTTGTTTATTATTTTTGTCAACAACTTGGTTACATGAGCTGTTAAGCTGATTATGGGATAGTTCTCACACTTATTTGGCCTTGCTGTCTCCTAGACTGTGTGACTGATATTTTCCCAAAAATGTGATGGTATGTTGCGTAGGTTCTACACACGAAGTTATGTTGCTGTTGGGTTGCCACTTGCCCCAAGGTGTATTATCTATCCCTCCTGCCTTATTTGATCTCAAATCTTCCAAAGCCCTGTTACACTCCGACTCTAATACTGGATAGCTACGCCTTCCGTATCGACTCCTATTTCTTCTTCTGTCACTTCATCATACAAGTCCTCCCTCTCATAGCGTGGTTAACGGGCCAAAAACATTCTCCACCGCTGCTGGGACAGAAAAAAGCACACAGAGTCAACGCGTTTCGTTTTGTGTGTGTGTGTGTGTGTGTGTGTGTGTGTGTCTCACGCGCGGCACTTGCCGAGGACAAAGGGGGCGTTGAGACCCGCAGCTAAGCGACCGCGTCAGCCCAGGACGGCAGCAGGCGCCAGCGGCCACTCACAGAAGCGCCCTTCATCACGTTACGTGACGCTGGCTGGCCTGCTCAAGACTCAAGACTCACACGTGAAGCCTCTGCAACCAAAGGACCCCCTCTCCGCTCCCCCATCCCCTGCCACGCTTTCTCCTCGTCCTGAATGCCTTAGAAAGTCACGAAACTTGTAGGGCATTGTTCCCATACTATATCTCTCCGAAACAAAGAAGAGGACAGAAGATTTTGAAAGCAATTATCGAACGAGAAAATTTTTGTATAACTTTTGTTAAAAATAGTGCAGAATGATTGACTATTGCAGGTATAAACGAAATGTGTGAGCAGAGGACAATGAAACAAGCAAATAATCACAATGGTCCTTGGTTCGAATACCAATGGTTTTCGCGATACAGCATGTTATAACTGAGTACGTGAACACCGTATAACAGAGTCCCCGAAGATACTGCAGAAACGCATTTGCAGACAAGCGCATTGAAACGAGTGCTGCATAAGGCCACCGTTCATGTGAAGGCAGTCTCCAATACGTCTCCTGACCGGTATTGGTAACGTTCAAACGTCCATCCACAATTGCGTTCCCGGACTTATCGGCACTATCAACGGGGCTAGAATATACTAAAGCTTTTAAATATCCTGACATAAAAAATCAAGTGGGTCCATTGCTTGCTTCATTGCCCTCTACTTGCTCCATTCGTTTGTCCCATTATAGCCAAGTATCCCGTGTATATTACAATAGGTGACTCTACTAAGAACTGGACGAAGAGCTCTTAGACTGATTTGAATAGGATTGTAGAATCGATCAAACTATGCGATCTAGATGTTCACGCCGTGTGTCTAGCAGTAGACTTCCTATGAGATAACGATCAAATGGCTCTGAGCACTATGGGACTCAACTGCTGAGGTCATTAGTCCCCTAGAACTTAGAACTAGTTAAACCTAACTAACCTAAGGACATCACAAACATCCATGCCCGAGGCAGGATTCGAACCTGCGACCGTAGCGGTCTTGCGGTTCCAGACTGCAGCGCCTTTAACCGCACGGCCACTTCGGCCGGCTGAGATAACGATCATAAGGCACTTCATTGTGGGGAACAAATATGGATGGGCTGTCCGCCAACCCGCACTGCAGATTGCATGGCGTGTCAAAGCCTGCAACACCCTAGATTAAATGAATATAGTGACACTTGATTAGAAAACGGAGGGCTCTGCTGGCACGTAATCGGCACCCAAAATAGTTGTCTTGATCGTAAGCTCTGGGATTCACAAACCTTCTGCGTTGAGACTGATAAAAGCATGAGCTGCCAAGATTTACTGCTGATCACTTGCCTCATCATACCCTTTTTTTGTTTGTTCCTACACTTTCATAGTACTCTGTCATTACATCTGTCACGGATGACCTCCCATTCTTCCTTACGTAATGGACAAGCCTTCCACCTCCACGTCTTTGATCAGGCGTCGACGTCCAGTACCTTGTCGCCTACTTTTTTTCATAGAAAGTGTTTATTGAACTGCAATACAAAAACCTCTCAGTCTTACAATGTGAGAATTAAACATCACTACAAACAGTACAAAAAATACATTTTTGGAACAGTTGTGTGTGAAACATAGTTTTGCACTTACAGAAAACGAAAGTGTTTTAAAAATTATTAAACGCAGTCTTTCAAATACATAACACTTCCTTGATGGGAAGCAGAAAAGAGAAGTGTTGAAGTTCTGGAACGGAGGAACAATGACAATAAAAAAAAAATCAATCAATCAATATAAAACTTAGTTCGTACACCTGTAAGGTGCCAGGACACGGGTACTTACACATTAGCTTACCAATATTAGTATTAATAATAAAGGGACTGGCAAGGGCATCAGATCATGACTTTATTGAATTATGATAAATATGAGGCAATCTCGTGCAGTATTCCCCGCATGTCTGCATGATTAAGTCACTAACTTAAAGCGTTGGTGAAAAGTGTCGGAAGTTGAGAATTGTGGAATATAAAGTCTGCAGCTGGTCGTAGCTCAACGGGTCGCCGTAGGCGGCAGGTAGTGGTCACCAGAAACGTAGGACAATACGGCGCTTTTGGGGATAGCCTGGCATCCGGAGCCACCTGTGCTGGGCAACACGTGACGAAGACGGGAATTTCGTTTGCCTAGGGGCGTTATGACCTACTCGATCATTGGGTAGATCTCAGAAATGCCGTTGGAGGGATTTCGGCGGTGATAGAACGTTCGACATTGGCCGAAACTGAGTATTCTTCCGCCGCGTTTTCGAACGCGCGGGAGACGGGAGAATTGTGGAGAGAGAGGACTTCGCCTTCGGCCATCGAGCGGTACTGACTTGGAGACGGAGACTTGGCCATCGTCTTCGAAGAGAGATATACGGTCTGTATCGCAGCACTGCACCAACGCGTGTTCCGTGCAGAGTTCTGTGGTTAGAGTTATTTGTAAGCTCAGAAACGAGATTTTCATCAACGCTTAACCACTTCCAACTTACCTAATATTCTTGATCTGGTAGTTATCCTTGCGAGGTGCCGAGTATTTATCAACGCAGCTGCCGGTAATAGGGGCGCGTAATTCCAAATTGTTAATGTGCCATTACAGGAGTGTGTGGGTGGACAAAGAAATTCACATCTTTTTTGTAAATTTTGTCAATTGTGGGGGATCTCAAATTAAAATGCCAATATTACAATCGAATTATCGACTTCATTGTAGCTAGCATTTACCCTGTCCCAGTAAGCTTTAGATGTATTCTAGTCACTGCACAGCTTACTCAGACGGGAATGAAAGAAGGTTTGCGGTCTTCTATGTCAGCGACGGACCAATAAGCTTACACACCAGGAACGGATTATTCACTGCTCCATCTTCTCTCCCTGCTGTTGCTGGTTGGTAACTGCTGGGACACCCGTCTGCACTGCTGGTACTACTCGCTCACCGCCTTCCACTGGAGGGAGAGCCTTCTTTGGTGACGTGACTGTGAGGACACCTCCCGATGACAGTTGCGTCTCCACCTGTTCAGTCACTACGTCCTTCGGCAGCAATTAGCGATGCTGCATGTAGCGCGGTATGTAGCCGTGCTCATCTTGACTCTCTTCATGTTTTGCCTCTACC
Organism: Schistocerca americana; assembly: GCF_021461395.2. Classification (NCBI taxonomy): domain Eukaryota; kingdom Metazoa; phylum Arthropoda; class Insecta; order Orthoptera; family Acrididae; genus Schistocerca; species Schistocerca americana. The sequence continues at coordinate 526,608,522 of NC_060125.1, read as the reverse complement.
ACCGCACTGTCGGCCAATACCTTTACCGTCAGTTCCTTCGGCTGAATCTGCTGGATGTCTAGATTAACCTTGAACCCACCTTCGTTGTTCTGGATGGTAGATATGCCAGAGTTACGAACATCCAAATGACGCCATGGTCTGTAGTAACCAGACAAAGTAGGAACGACAGACAGACGAGGGAAAGGCAAGTCGTCATGTGTCAGCCCCCGACAGATTGCGGCTCAGCACCATGCATCATTACTATAGAAGTCTGACGATACCGTGTACTGACATACAGATACCGATGAGTCATGGTAGATGTGCTCTTACGGTCTAGTTGGCGCTAATACTTTACGGCTGCAGCCGAGAAATGCCGCTACCATTCAGGCAGCGAAATCCTAAGCAGTCAAAAAAGAAAAAAAATGCATTTTCGTAAATAATTTTTGTCTCTTATTAATTCTATGTTTACCTTTCATTGCTGCTGATTTCATGTGTTTAATTATTAGATAGAATGAAGGTGTGAATAGCAAGTAATCCACTGCGCATAAGGTAGCTTGAGATTAGTAACTGGATAGCGTGAGTCATTCATATGTTCAGGATAAATTTCTAATGCATATTTCACCAACGTCTGGTACTGGGGAAATGAGTAATATACTCCGACAATCCAGAGACAGAATTTTTTGGTATTTGTGGGTATTCTTAAGTTGTTTATTCAATAAATCTCTCTGAAAAGATACTACGTTGTTATTGATCTAAAGTAAAAGACGTAGGATAGTGCGGTTTAGGTCTGTAAGCTGACTGGGTATGACGTTCCTCCGCCAATCAGGAGAGAGGACATTTGAGCGTATTTTTGAGGGGTAGAGAATTACTTTGTGGAGACTGGAGTGGCTTCGGAGGTCAGCTACCATCGAGATCTGACGTGTTTACATCAGATCTGAAAAGATGTTTTAATTTTGCGGAAGTGTGGTCTAAAGTCGATGGCGGAGTGTCGGAGAGCAATCGCGGATAAACCGTAAAGACGAAATTGCGAATTCCGAATTTTCTGTGTGGCTGCAAAATTATGAATGCCTAAAATCAGCATGACGTGTTACACGAGTATTCATCGACAACATAACTTCCACTTCACCCTACCAGGACATAACAGGGAAGTTCAACGGAACAACGTAGAAGATATTGGCGCCCACAACCAATCATACATGGAGCTGTCAAACCACACACCGTGATGAACACCAACAACACGATGAGGACACCACACTGCCTGTAATTTACGTCAACGGCCAGGGCAGGTAACCGGAACGTTAACGGCCACAAGGCAGAAGATTCCGCTGGTGCACTTCAGTTAAAATAACCAAATACAGTGAAACTCCAGCGGAGGGTGGCTAGAATTTTCCAACTTAAAAACCACGTTGTTGCTCGTGAGGATATCCCAACAGCCGACAAAGAACTGCAAACGACACAGTGTGAACAGCCTTGACTTGCTGGTAGAGTAAATCAAAACTCAACTTTCGTATCCGGGGTCGGTGAGCCACGGACCTCGTAGCAATGGGAACAGCCCCACACACTCCAGCAACGGGTAGAGTCGGCCACCGGCCCTGACCGGCCGGGATTCCTAGCTGCTCCACGCCAACGAACCGACCGGTCGCACTCCACCCAGCCGCAAACTATAAGCGCCAGGTCAAAGATAGTCCAAGGTGCGGATATCGATACACACCGGTGCTGCCACCGGCGGAAAGAGAGGATAACAGTATAATCGCGATAACCGCGGGAGACTAAACACAGAATCGCAACGAAGGTTTAATCCGGCGCATAACATGAGCCAGCCACGGCTCGGGGTGATTCATCTGAAAAGGCCACCTGTCGCTACTCAGTGGACGCCCAGTTTCGGTAATGGTGTGAAAATTCCAGCCTTCGTCGCCAGTGAACAGCAGTCAGCATGGATGCATCAACCAGATGCCTACTGCGGAGGCCCGTACGCAGCAGTGTTCACTGAACAGTCAGTGAGGAGACTCCGTTGGTAGCCCCTTGGTTCATGTTGTTGTTCTCATCTCTGCAGCCGTCACTCAACCTTGTCAGTTACGTTCTGTCACGTATCATAGTTGCTTTGGCGCCATAGCGCCATTTTACTATGCAAGGTATACTTCAACCACCACTGTATGAAAAAAAAATTACAAAGTGCTTCGGAAATGTTTTCACCTATGGAGCGAAAGTCAACGATCATGTCCCTTTGAACGTCGTATAAGTCGCTCTGTTTCCGCTTTACGAGAACTGCTGCACTGTTTTCCACGTCCCCCGACACGCTTTATATACACTACTGGGCATTAAAATTGCTACGCCAATAAGAAATGCAGATGATAAACGGGTATTCATTGGATAAATATATTATGCTAGAACTGACATGTGATTACATTTTCATGCACCACCTCTGGCCGTTAAAACGGCCATGATACGCCTGGGCATTGAGTCAAACAGAGCTTGGATGGCGTGTACAGGTACAACTGCCCATGCAACTTCAACACGATACCACAGTTCATCAAGAGTAGTGACTAGCGTATTGTGACGAGGCAGTTGGTGAGAGATCTGGACAATGTACTGGCCAGGGCAGCAGTCGAACACTTTCTGTGTCCAGAAAAGCCCGTACAGGACCTGCAACATGCGGTAGTGCATTATCCTGCTGAAATGTAGGGTTTCGCAGGGATCGAATGAAGGGTAGAGCCACGGGTCGTAACACATCTGAAATGTAACGTCCACTGTTCAAAGTGCCGTCAATGCGAACAAGAGGTGACCGAGACGTGTAACCAGTGGCGCGCCATACCATCACGCCAGGTGATACGCCAGTATGACGATGACGAATACACGCTTCCAATGTGCGTTCACCGCGATGTCACCAAACACGGGAGCGAACATCATGATGCTGTAAACAGAACCTGGATTCATCCGAGAAAATGACGTTTTGGCATTCGTGGACCCAGGTTCGTCGTTGAGTACACCATCGTAGGCGCTCCTGTCTGTGACGCAGCGTCAAGGGTAACCGCAGCCATGGTCTCCGAGCTGATAGTCTATGCTGCTGAAAACGTCGTCGAGCTGTTCGTGCAGATGGTTGTTGTCTTGCAAACGTCCCCATCTGTTGACTCAGGGATCGAGACGTGGCTGCACGATCCGTTACAGCGATTCGGATGCGATGCCTGTCATCTCGACTGCTAGTGATACGAGGCCGTTGGCATCCAGCACGGCGTTCCGTATTACCCTCCTGAACCCATCGATTCCATATTCTAATAACAGTCACTGGATCTCGACCAATGCGAGCAGCAATGTCGCGATACGATAAACCGCTATCGCGATAGGCTACAATCCGACCTTTATCAAAGTCGTAAAAATGATGGTACGCATTTCTCCTCCGTACACGAGGGATCACAACAACGTTTCACCGGGCAACGCCGGTCAACTGCTTTTTGTGTATGTGAAATCGGTTGGAAACTTTCCTCATGTCAGTACGTTGTAGGTGTCGCCATCGGCGCCAACCGCGTGTGAATGCTCTGAAACGCTAATCATTTGCATATCATAGCATCTTCTTCCTGTCGGTTAAATTTCGCGTCTGTATCACGTCATATTCGTGGTGTAGCAAATTTAATGGCCACTCGTGTACCTTCCACTGCTAGTGCTGTCATTTGTCGTCTGTGAGTGGCTATGCACGTTGAAATCGAACAGAGGCGATTGTCACATTAAGGACTGAAACGTGTATTTTAGCTCAGTTGAAAGATAAGGGGATTAGAGGGTTGAGGGTACTCAGGATTCACCCCACTAGAGACGCCCATCTACTCTCGCACCCATGGGTTTCGATACCAATATGGCTGAATAACCAATAACGAGAGCAATAAAACCCAGTCGGCCTCAGGACTGTGGCCATGAGTACGGGATGTGGACTCACCGGTAGACGCCGGGGTCGTCGCCGCTGGAGACGCTGACATCGACGGCGGTGTCGTAGACGAGGCGGGCGACGCCGCGCAGGCTGCCCGCCAGCAGGTGTGCGCCGGCGCGACTCGCTGTCGACACCGTCAGCTGTGTCTGCGTCTGCGTCGCTGTCTGCTCTTGGCCCTCCAGGGCGGCCTCCGCATCAGGGTTAAGGCTGGCGCACACGAATGTAGCCCCGCAGCTCTCGCCCTCTGTCCAGCACCCAGAACAAACGACGGTGCAAGGCCTCTCTCTACACACCCGCAGTCAGTTAAGTACCGGGTGGTTGTAATCGAAGTGCAGCTATTCGTAGAGGTCCAGTGTGAGCTGTGATTATTGTTCGACAGCGAAACTTGGTAGATATGCGGAACGATTCACCCCGAAAAAAAAAAATTAGTTCCAATTTTGGCCACCAAGTGCAAATCTGGTGCTCTACACTGTTTGGAGGACGCTATGACATTCACGCTGGATTTGACAAGCCATAACGTGAATGAACAATATGGCTGTCGAGAAGAGAGACCGCGCGCTGCCACTGAAACTGATTTACGTGGACGGCAGATTTACAGAGCTGCACTGAAGGAGTATCACCGAATGAAAGGTATGAGGAGAGCCCCGGTTTCATTTAATGGCTTCAGGAAGATGATGATGAAATTCGGAAACTGGGGTGAGCTTGGTGTGGCACCTGGAAGAGGGAGACCTCCTACCCTGGTGGCAGTTATTGATGACGTTGCTGTTGCTGTAACTGACCGTGCAGCACTTACCCCGAGTAGTGCCCTGGGTCAACCGCTTTGTGGTCTGTTTTACACTGGTGCCCGAACGAGATCAAACAGTGCAGCAAATGGAACCATATGATCCACAGCAACGTTCTGAATTTGCTCTTCGGTTTCTGACACGGATCGAAGTTGAGGACATGTGGCCGCGAAATATTCTATGGAATCACATTCTATGGAACGACATTTGGAATATTTTACACTACAAGGTGCAGTGAATACACACAACAGCGAAATCCGGAATACTGTTGAACCACGTGTTGTGCACGAAGAGCCATTGCAGTCTGTGTCGTGTGGATTCTCGGCCTGTTCTTGTTTGAAGAGAATACACCCAAAGTGCCTGTCAGATGTACCGTGAAGCCTGAGATTCATCGAGTCCTCCTTGTACAGCAATTGATCCCTCATTTGGAAGGGCGCAACTGTATGGAAACTACTGTTTTCATGCAAGGTGGGCAACACCCCACGCCACTCGCCCAGTGAAAGACCTGATTAATGCAGCCTTTTACGAACGTGTTATTCCCACAGATTTTCCAGAAGCATGGGCATGACCTGATCTGATCTACGAGGGTCACTCCAAAGGAAATGCACACTATTTTTGTAAAAATACAGTTTTCATTCTGCATGTGTGAGAGTTTTACATTGTGTAGATACAGACTTCCCGCTTGTTTTCAAACTTAGTTCAACCTGTTCCCATGAGTGGCGCCGTCAGAGCATGTCTTCAAGATGGCTGCTACACTTGACGTTCATCAGAAGCAACGTGCTGTCATAGAATTCCTGTGCTGTGAAAACGAGACAGTGGGAAACATCCACAAGAGGTTGAAAAAGGTGTATGGAGATGCTGCTGTCGATCGCAGTACAGTTAGTCGGTGGGCAAGCAGGTTACGTGATTAAAGCGGGCACGGCAGTATTGAGGGTTGTCCTCGCAGCGGCAGGCCTCGTACTGCGCACACTCCAGACAATGTACAGAGAGTTAAAGAATTGGTGCCTACTGACACACGCATCACAGTGAACGAATTGTCACGCTACGTTGGGATAGGGGAAGGAAGTGTTGGCAGAATACTGAAAGTGTTGGCGTTAAAAAAGGTTTGTGCCAGGTAGGTTCCCAGGATGTTGACAGTGGCTCACAAAGAAACAAGAAAAACGGTATGCATCGAACTTTTGGAACAGTACGAGAATAGTGGAGATGAATTTCTTGGAAGAATTGTGACAGGTGATGAAACATGGCTCCATCATTTTTCACCAGAGATGAAGAGGCAATCAATGGAGTAGCATCATGCCAATTCACCCAAGAAAAAAAAAAAAGAATTCAAAACCACACCTTCTGCTGGAAAAGTTATAGCTACGATGTTTTTCGATTCCGAAGGACTCTTGCTTGTGGACGTCATGCTAAGTGGAACCACCATAAATTCTAATGCATATGTGACGACACTGAAGAGGCTTCAAGCTCGACTGAGTCATGTTCGACCACATCGGCAAAAGCAGGATGTTTTGCTGTTGCACGACAATGCACGGCCACATGTCAATCAAAAAACCATGGATGCGATCACAAAACTCGGATGGACAACACTGAAACACCCGTCTTACAGTCCTGACCTGGCTCCATGTGACTATCATCTCTTTCGGAAAGTGAAAGACACTCTTCGTGGAACAAGGTTTGAAGATGATGACTGCCTTGTGCACGCTGCCAAACAGTGGCTCCAACAGGTTGGTGCAGAATTTTACCGTGCGGGTATACAGGTGCTTGTTCCAAGATGGCGTAAGGCAGTTGAGGGGTATGGAAATTGTGTGGAAATATGAAAATATTGTTCCTAACGGATGTATCTACACACTGTAAAACTTTCAAACATGTAGAATAAAATATGAATTTTAAAAAAATAGTGTGCATTTCTTTTTGAGTGACCCTCGTATGTGACTTTTGGTTCTGGGAATATATGAAAGAACGCGTTTGCCAGGGACACGTTCGGTCTCTACCTGAGGGCCAGTATACGGGAACACGTACCTAAGATTCAACGGGAACTGCTGCGGGCAACTGTTGGTCACGTCGTTTTACGGGTGCAGCATCCCATCGGCGTCTCCGGTCCCCAAATTGAACTGATTGTGTAAGCACCAGTTAATACTAAAATTAATATATTGCCTTTCTTACTTGTTTGATGTTTTCTGCCAACATACTATTCCTAATCCATTACGTATGGAAACATTTCTTGCATTCACAGCGTCAGATTTGCACTTGGTGGCCAAAACTGGAACTATTTTAATTATGGCGTAAATTGATTCCGCATTAAAGCGTTAGAATATCTACCAATTTTCGCTGCCACGCTATAATTACAGCCCACACTGGAGCTCTCTGAATAGCCGCACTTTAATTGTAACCACCCGATATTACAGTAATAAGATAATTACACAGCCTGTCCCAGAAATGACGATACTACCAATGAAACAACGCAATACTTGGCATTTACTTTTTCGTCCAACAGTCACTATCATGTCATATCACGTAATTACAGTTGCTATAGTGGTAATTTCCACATGGAAGACATTGATACAAGTGTCATAAAAAATAAAATCTTTCTTTGTACATGACGATGCAATTCCTGGAACACTTTTTGTGTATTTTTGGAGCTACGATCGACGACCAAATTCGGCAAGCAAGATACACAGAAGACACTGCAGCTGACTGACAACACAGAAATCGAGATATCCGCAGTAAAATCTAAACAAGCTTTCACAAGCTGCGACATAGTCGTAAGGTTTGATTTGACCTCCATCTTGTTGACAGGGACGTCGCGTTTCAGGCACCCTTTTATATTTGTGAGCAGAAGTTCCAAGTAGTCACAGCAGAGGAGATAACTGAACAAATCACAACAAGAAAGTCATTTCAAATGAACAAAGTGACTAATTATTTAAATTATTTTACGTGAACAACAGATCGATAAACGAAGAATCACGGACTTTGCAGCCTTTATGTTTGGTGTTCATCATTTTCGTTAATTCTTTGATGGAGTCATAATTTTGTTTTGAGTTTCCTCATCGTTACTATTTGCCACAGGTAAATATAGTTAAGTTACGGTTACGTCAACTGAGCTAGCTTTTAACCTTATCATTAATATTCTAAAATGACCAGTTGACACTTTGCCATAGTCTTCTTGACTTCCCCGAGTTTTCCAATATTTAACAACGTTCGGAAATTCCTTGTGGCAGGGGACTGATGACCTCAGATGTTAAGTCCCATAGTGCTCAGAGCCATTTGAGCCCTTCCTTGTGGCAATGTTAAATTTATCTTTTCCCTCTTTTTCTGATCCTCCTGCTGCTTCTCTGCCAGAATCTCGTGGAATGGCGACGCGAGAAGCCTCGCCACTTCTCCAACCAGACCCACGAATTTCGTGATGAGGTGCGACACATACATCATTAGATTCTGCCATGGTTGCTGTACGTGAGATATCCAAATGGATCTTTAATGTGGTAGTTTCTCGTTGCTTTCAACTACTCCGGACTGTTCTCCCAAGGGCTCTGTCCTTCAAGGAGACAGGTGGCACTTGATAAAGGTAGAGCCCTTATTCTGGGAGACGTTCAGTCCTACCTATGCTGGCCGCCTTAATCGTTGCCCACTCCGCACGATTACGGAGTGTAGATTGGGTTTTTCCCTTCATTGATGATGAAGCCATAAAGGATCCCTAACAACTCTCCAGTAATTTTGGGAAGTGAGGTTCTAAATATAACATAAAAATGAACGAACTGAATTAATTTTTTGTGTTTATAGACACATACCTACAATCTTGGTAGGCACTGAAAACATCACGTCACAGTACCACAACACCCCACTGAAGAAGTGAAATTAAAATGGAACGGCTCTATGGTAAAGTGGAGTATCGTTCTGTATTTCGTTTCCTGCATTTGAAGGAAAACATTCTGGGTTGGTAGAAGTGTACAACAACAATGTATCATCGTGTCAGACCATCGGTTAGTTGATGCAGACGATTCCCATGTGGTCAAACAAATCAGAATGGCGAAGAACGATGTGGCAGACCATCGCTTTGTGAAGAATAGGAAATGTCATGAGAAGCAGAAACATTTCTGCTGAAGCTCGGAGAATTACAATCGAGACAGCAGTGCAAAAAGTCAGCATCGGTTATCTGTCATTTTGCAACATCTTTCACGACATTTTCAAGGTGACATAGGTCGTCGCGCTCACATCTATTCAAGAAAAAATCAGTGGACTGCGGCATCTTCGGAAACGTTGCAGCAATTTTCAGGCCCCTGCAGATGACTTCTTTGGCAGTCTATTCACTGTAGACGAGTGGTGTGTGTATCATTATGACTGTGAGACAAAAGGACAAAGCAATCAGCAAAACATGTGGATTAGTCACTGATTAAGACTATGAAGAACTAACCGTAATTGGACAAGGTGCCGTTGAATCTCTCTTGAGAGTACAGTGGTGTTGCGTTAACAGGTTACGCTCGTAAGGGGCAAACCATCACAGGACCATACTACCGAAATCTCCTGATGAGTTAGCCGTCTACACACAGTGTAGTGGGAAGTTCTCCAAGGGTGAGTGTTTGCTCCGCGACAGTGATCTAGATCGTTTGCACAGGGCACAGAGGCATACGCTTTGGCATTCAGTAAGAGGCATTTCCAGAGCGACGGAAAGGTGATTTTCGAGGTAGAGCTGTCCCTGAACAGCGGAAATCAAGACGTCAACAGTGAAGGTCTCCCCCAAGATGTTCACTGTTGCGGAAAATTTGTTGTATTCAAGAGTATGCAGGGACTACACCTCGTGTGTACAGCAATTTAAATGAGACGGTGCCCAGTCGTGGATCCCACCACAATCCACATGAGTTGCCCCCCCTCCCCCCTCCCCCCAGCTCCACCGCCGCGAGCCGCTGGAGCCCTCACCGTCTTCTCCAGCGGCGGCCGCCTGCCCCTGCAGCACGTCGTGCACGCCCTCCAGCGAGGCCAGGAAGTCCGGCAGGCAGCCGCCCAGGGAGCGCCAGGCCGCCGCCGTCGCGGCGTCCGCCCCCGCAGCCACCTGCTCGCCCGCCCGCGACACCACCTCCGCCGGGTCGCACTCCCACTCTGCAAACAGACAGACGCGCCGCCCACTGTCACCAGGCTGTATCTCTCACATTCACTCTGAAAGTTGCCTGTTCATTTTACCCATAATATTTTTGGTTTTCGTAAACTGCGAATCATCTTTGTTATAGTTCCATAAAAACACGGGAGAACTGCCGTAAGCTAGTAACATCTTGCCACGATATTTCGGAACAAAGTCTTTTGGCCATCCTCAGGTGAGTACAGCTGTAAAAGTACTGGCGAATACGCGCTGAGCTCTGCTATTTAATGTCAAAGGGGGCTGCATTGCGCATGCGCTGCGCATGTACTGTTTAGCGTGCGCGTTGACAACTCCGTCCGCTGCGCCTGGCGCCCTCCGCGGTGAAAACTTGGCATTTCGATATCAGATCGATCTTCATCTTTATACCGAAAACTACGTTGACTACGAAGTTTCTCTACAATGGGATTCCAAGCGGAATTTAACTGGTAACCGCTATCTGACAATTTTATTTCCATGGATTCATTTATAATTGAACTCCAGAAATTTGATGGTTTGAGCCACAATTTTTGGATCATTATAATACATAGAGTGGCCAGTAGAAATACAATGTTCAGCGATAGCCGAGTTGGTAGGTTGGAGAAGGCGAGTGGCCGCCGGTATTCCGCAATACGTTCCTGCACGTTCTTGTTGTCTGCCCTATATATGACTTGCCGCAATCACACGGATTCTTGTAGACACCTGATTCACGTAGGCCAAGGTCATCCTTAACGGATCCCACCAGTGATGATAATTTAGGAGGAGGGCGACAGATGACTCTAACTTGATGCTTCCTCAATATTCTACCTATCTGTGACGAGATGTTCCCAATAAGAGGTAGATAAGCCGTTGACCTGAAGATCTCCTTCATTGTTGCGTCGTTTGTAGGACTGCATAGCTCTGTTCACTTGCTTAGTTGAAAAGCCATTCATCAGGAATACTTTTTGCAGATGTTTCAGCTCCGCTTGACGACTGTCGACGTCAGAAATAGTATGGGCACGGTGGATTAAAGTTTTAAGGACACCCATTGTTTGTGCCGGATGGTGGCAACTGGTAGCTTGCAGATAAAAATCTGTATGGGTCGGTTTCCTATACACCGAATGACCAAGTGTGCCATCATTCTTGCGCCGTACCAGAACATCTAAAAATGGCAAACAACCATCTTTTCAGTTTCCATAGTGAACTTAATACTTTCATGTATGGAATTCATATGATGTAAAAATTCCTGGAGACAGTCCACGCCATGAGGCCATACTATAAAGGTGTCATCAACGTAACGCCAAAACACTGTCAGTTTAGAAGTGGCAGAGTTGAGAGCTCTCTCTTCAAAATCTTCCATAAAATGATTTGCCACCAGGGGAGACAAAGGACTCCCCATGGCGACGCCGCCAGTACTTCTACAGCTGTACTCACCTGAAGATGGCCAAAAGACTTTGTGCCGAAATATCGTGGCAAGATGTTACTTGCTTACGGCAGCTCTCTCTTGTTTTTATGGAACAATCAGTACGCCGGGAAAGTTTCAAACATCACATCTTTGTTATACTTCACTTGTCTGTCCTATATACATTTTCTATTGAGTGAAATAAGCTCTTTGAGCAACCTTTTTGTAAGGCCACTTGTAACCTCCCCCTCACTTATCGACCTTAATGACAGTGAAAAATTAAACCGCGTGCACCTAATGGAAATTTGGGAAAAGCAATCGTCACCGAAGTTAATCTGTCGGTAAAGAGGGAGAAAAGGGTTACATCTTGTGAAAGGAAAAATGCAAATGAAACTGGTGGAAATTAATTTTGAAAAGGGGTAAAGTTAATAAAGAAAGTAAATGTGCGGCCGTTACGTTAACAATTAACTAGCGGTAATTAGATATTTGAGATTTGGGGGAAATCACGGTCGCCAGTCCTAAGGACAATTACTATAGTAACTGAAAAAAAAGGTTATTACACATATAATTAACACTAGAAGCGTGGCAACTGAAGGTTGACACGTGTAGTGTGAAAACTGAAAGTTTGTCAGAAGTAATAAATTTCGCTACACTCTGACTTAATTTAGCAAAAGAATTAATAAAACCGGAAAATCGAAAATTAATTTAGTGACTGAAGTTAATAGTGAGCTTTCTTTCTGAAGCACATCGAAATCCAGTAAAATACGGTTAGTCTTGGACTACCTCAACAATAATTTCAAAAGCAACTTGACTCTACGCAATTTAGAAACAAGAGATTTAACTTTGAACTTGAATTAAATGATTCTGAACTATTAACAATAGTAGAATTTCAACGACACTCAGGTTCATTTCGGAAAAGGAAGGGACCCTGCTTGGCAATGCAATTGGGACAATGAGCAACAAAGGTTCATGCTAAGTTGCTGTAATTTTGCGAGGCAAATGGAACAATTTGAAAAGCTGAGGTCTGCCATACAGTTCTGAAACTTTACGTGCTTTTAGTCTTCCTTGTTGGTTGATTGAAGGTTTGAAGCCGTCGATCGAGGAGGTGGCGACAGTCACTCATTGTCGGCCGTCGCTGTTGCAGAAGCTGGATGTTGGCGCGCCTTCTTCTCAACACGGTCACCAGACGAAACGGGCTCTTGATGTGCGCCAGCTAATGCTTCCCGTCCGCGACACCGTGTCAGAAACTATCATCGCAAGTCGAGCGCAATTACATGCTGCCAAACCCCGAAAGCGCGGCAACTCGCGGGAGCTACACACAACACACCTGCTGCACTCGCTACTCCAGCCGGACTCCCAGCGCTCTGCCCGCGCTCCACGCGGCAGAGTTAACACTACCAAAGATCCTACACACTTTGATTCTTCACACGACCTATCGATGTAATCTTTCGATAGCAGTTTTCCCTAGGCAAGACCCAGCGTAAAATACAAATAATATTTACAAAACAAACCAATTATACATCGACATAAATGCATAAATATATATATACAAATACTAAAACAATTACAATATGTAAAGACACAGAAATGTCATATATTGAGGTAACAAAACAAGGAAAAAAATTATAGTACAATAGATGGAAATAGGAGGATATGCATTTCCGGCGTTACACACTGAAGAAAATTTAGATCTTTAGGAGGTTCTTTGGTTCTCAGGCAATAGGAAGCTTTTGCGGTTTAGCGGCAGGAGATGTTCCTTGTTTTAGGCTTATTTCACGTCTGTCCGGCACCCGGCAGCCGGCACCGGGTAGCCGGTTGTGAGGGTGGGGCGCTTACGGGACGCTTCACACCTGCCCGACATATGACGTGGACAGCTGAAGGATAGCCGACAGCCGGGCCGAGGCTGTGGAATGCCGGCGGATGCTATTGTGTCGGCCTGTTGTCGGTGTCGTGCGGAAATACCGGCGCAGGTGGTGGGGCATGCAGAACATTAGAGCGCTCCACATACAGGGTGGCCCATTGATAGTGACCGGGCCAAATATCTCACGAAATAAGCATCAAAGGAAAAAAACTACAAAGAACGAAACTTGTCTAGCTTGAAGGGGCAAACCAGATGGCGCTATAGTTGGCCCGCTAGATGGCGCTGCCATAGGTCAAACGGATATCAACTGCGTTTTTTAAAATAGGAACCCCCATTTTTCATTACGTATTCGTGTACTACGTAAAGAAATATCAGTGTTTTAGTTGGATCACTTTTATGGCTTTGTGACGGCGCTGTAATAGTCACAAACGTATAAGTACGTGGTAGCATGTAACATTCCGCCAGTCCGGACCGGTATTTGCTTCGTGATACATTACCCGTGTTAAATGCACCGTTTACGAATTGCGGAAAAGGTCGATATCGTGTTGACTTACGGCTATTGTGATCAAAATGCCCAACGGGCGTGTGCTATGTATGCTGCTCGGTATCCTGGACGACATCATCCAAGTGCCCGGACCGTTCGCCGGATGATTACGTTATTTAAGGAAACAGGAAGTGTTCAGCCACATGTGAAACGTCAACCACGACCTGCAACGAATTATGATGCCCAAGAAGGTGTTTTAGCTGCTGTCATGGCTAATCCGCACATCAACAGCAGACAAATTGCGCGAGAATCGGGAATCTCAAAAAAGGCGGTGTTGAGAATGCTACATCAGCATCGATTGCACCCGTACCATATTTCTATGCACCAAGAATAGCATGGCGACGACTTTGAACGTCGTTCACAGTTCTGCCACTGGGCACAAGAGAAATTACGGGACGATGATAGATTTTTTGCATGCTAAACAGATAGCGACGAAGCGTCATTCACCAACAGCGGTAACGTAAACCGGCATAATATGCGCTATTGGGCAATGGAAAAATCCACGATGGCTGTGACAAATGGAACATCATTGGCCTTGGCGGGTTGATGTCTGGTGTGGCATTGTGGGAGGAAGGATAATTGGCCCCCATTTTATCGATGGCAATCTAAATGGTGCAATGTATGCTGACTTCCTACGCAATTTCTACCGATGTCACTACAAGATGTTTTACTGCATGACAGAATGGCGATGTACTTTCAACATGACGGATGTCTGGCACATAGCTCGCGTGTGGTTGAAGCGGTATTGAACAGCATATTTCATGACAGGTGGATTGTTCGTCGAAGCACGTTACCATGTCCCGCACGTTCCCCGGATCTGACGTCCCCGGATTTCTTTCTGTGGGGAAAGTTGAAGGATATTTGCTATCGTGATCCACCGACAACGCCTGACAACATGCGTCAGCGCATTCTCAATGCATGTGCGAACATTACGGAAGGCGAACTACTCGCTGTTGAGAGGAATGTCGTTACACGTATTGCCAAATGCATTGAGGTTGACAGACAATTTTCAGTATTATTGCATTAATGTGGTATTTACAGGTAATCACGCTGTAACAGCATGCGTTCTCAGAAATGATAAATTCACAAAGGTACATGTATCACATTGAAACAACCGAAATAAAATGTTCATACGCACCTACGTTCCGTATTTTAATTTAAAAAACCCACCTGTTACCAACTGTTCGTCTAAAATTGTGAGCCATATGTTTGTGACTATTATAGTGCCATCTATCACAAAGCGAAAAACGTGGTCCAACTAAAACATTCATATTTTTTTACGTACTACACGAATATGTAATAAAAGTGTGGGTTCCAATCTTTAAAAACGCAGTTGATATCCGTTTGACCTATGGCAGTGCCATCTAGTGGGCCAACCATAGCGCCATCTGGTTTCCCCCTTCAAGCTAGACAAGTTTCGTTCTCTGTAGTGTTTTCGTTTAACGCTTTTTTCGTGAGATATTTGGCCCGGTCACGATCAATGGACCACCCTGTATACCCGACAGCTATCGTGTGCCTCGAGTTGTGTTTTGCTTTGTTGGTGGTTCTATCCGTTCTGGACATTTGTAGTCTACTGTGTCATGGCGGAAATTGATATCGAAATTCTTATAGCACTAGTTCAGTAACGACCAGTTTTGTGGGACGAAACTTTAGGTACTTATAGGGACAGAATACAATCAAGGAATGCATGGACCAAAGTTTGCAAAGAACTGAAAGAAGGCTTTGAACGGATGTGTGACAAAGACAGAGACGACTATAGTAAGTAAAAATCTTTATGTTTTAGTTTAAATACAAAAAAAGTTACATCAGTGGCACATTAAATTTTTAGATAGTTGTCGTTTCACAGATCCCTCAGGCGTCATAAAATAAACCATCATCATTTTTCGTGCAATATTGGCAGAAACTCCCCCACGTACACATTCACTTCACGTTATACTTTCAAGTCCACTTATGGACAGAGTGTCCTCGAGGCTGTAGCCTTCTTTTTTAACAATGGTTTTGTTCAAAACAACACACGCCTTGACAATGTCAAAATTTATAGCTCTGTGGAAAATCCTCCATTTATTAGTCAGTATCCCAAATGAAAATTCTGCGAACCTCCGCACTCTCGACAGGCGATAATTGAATACTCTTTTAGCACCTGTTAATTGGTCCTCAGAGAAAAGTCGTAGAAGGTGCTGATGCAGTCCAAACGCTTCATCACCAATTAAAAAAAAAAACAAGGTACCTTTGGACTTATTGTACTACTAAGGCACCTGCCTTAAGGAGCTACCAGTTTTTTTCCATCAGCAATTTCCACGAAGAACATTCTTTAAATATAGTAGAGCCACTTTGCCATAACGGCCGATATCTACATAGATAAATATATAGTCAGAGTCAGCCACAGCCATCAACACTGTAGATGAATATCCTTTGTAATTGTAGTACACCGAGTTACATGAATCGTGGTTGGACGATACGAATGTTCTTTACATCTACATCTCCAATGCAGTGAGCAAAATTTGCTCTTTGCTCAAATTTTCCAGCAATGTTTTCAAAGTCGACTTTGGTGGGTAGAGGCATACATTCATAACGCAGAGACCAAATAGCTTGGCACACACATATGACTGTTATATTGATTGTGGAAATGTTAAACAACGTTTTAATTTTTTTAAGGTGATAGCAAAAATGTACATCCTTTAGGATAATAATTTTTTTTTAAATTTTAGCTACTCATATGATTATAATTGCCAGCATTTGTCTTCAGTCCGGAGCCGCGCTGCTGCTACGGTCGCAGGTTCGAATCCTGCCTCAGGCATGGATATGTGTGAGTCCTTAGGTTAGTTAGGTTTAAGTGGTTCTAAGTCTGGGGGACTGATGACCTCAGATGTTAAGTCTCACAGTGCTTAGAGCCATTTGAGCCATTTTTGAGCCAAAATTTGTATAGGCAGGACACATTCTCGGAAGGATGTATTAAGGCGTTGAATGGAACTCTTCATTCGTGCATGTAGATCGTCAAAAGTTCGTAAACTCATCCAAAAATAATACAAAAATTATCTTCATCTCTCCTTAATTCCTCAAAAAGAACAAAGAACGCACGTCGTCTCTTCTCATATTGAGTGGATGAACCCAATGCACTCTTCTTCTTCTTCGTTTTTTCAAACGTCTGTACAAGAGATATCACGCTAATAGCTGGTCGTGCTCCATTTGTAGTCGAGGTCAACTGAATATGCACAAGACACGGAAGGACGGCACGACATGCAGTGCGGCTGCCGGCTACGTGTGGGTCCCGTGTCGGCTCGGCAAAAATACCGGCTTGTCGGATGCCGGGTTGATGTGAAATAAGCCTAAACGTGCTTCCGCCAGTCTGTGTTCTGTCCTGGTTCTGGTTAAAAGTTCCAGTTGTTTTGGAAGGAAGGCTGGCTTTGTCTGATTGGTGCCAGCCGCATCGGAGTTTCTACACTCCTGGAAATTGAAATAAGAACACCGTGAATTCATTGTCCCAGGAAGGGGAAACTTTATTGACACATTCCTGGGGTCAGATACATCACATGATCACACTGACAGAACCACAGGCACATAGACACAGGCAACAGAGCATGCACAATGTCGGCACTAGTACGGTGTATATCCACCTTTCGCAGCAATGCAGGCTGCTATTCTCCCATGGAGACGATCGTAGAGATGCTGGATGTAGTCCTGTGGAACGGCTTGCCATGCCATTTCCACCTGGCGCCTCAGTTGGACCAGCGTTCGTGCTGGACGTGCAGACCGCGTGAGACAACGCTTCATCCAGTCCCAAACATGCTCAATGGGGGACAGATCCGGAGATCTTGCTGGCCAGGGTAGTTGACTTACACCTTCTAGAGCACGTCGGGTGGCACGGGATACATGCGGACGTGCATTGTCCTGTTGGAACAGCAAGTTCCCTTGCCGGTCTAGGAATGGTAGAACGATGGGTTCGAAGACGGTTTGGATGTACCGTGCACTATTCAGTGTCCCCTCGACGATCACCAGTGGTGTACGGCCAGTGTAGGAGATCGCTCCCCACACCATGATGCCGGGTGTTGGCCCTGTGTGCCTCGGTCGTATGCAGTCCTGATTGTGGCGCTCACCTGCACGGCGCCAAACACGCATACGACCATCATTGGCACCAAGGCAGAAGCGACTCTCATCGCTGAAGACGACACGTCTCCATTCGTCCCTCCATTCACGCCTGTCGCGACACCACTGGAGGCGGGCTGCACGATGTTGGGGCGTGAGCGGAAGACGGCCTAACGGTGTGCGGGACCGTAGCCCAGCTTCATGGAGACGGTTGCGAATGGTCCTCGCCGATACCCCAGGGGCAACAGTGTCCCTAATTTGCTGGGAAGTGGCGGTGCGGTCCCCTACGGCACTGCGTAGGATCCTACGGTCTTGGCGTGCATCCTTGCGTCGCTGCGGTCCGGTCCCAGGTCGACGGGCACGTGCACCTTCCGCCGACCACTGGCGACAACATCGATGTACTGTGGAAACCTCACGCCCCACGTGTTGAGCAATTCGGCGGAACGTCCACCCGGCCTCCCGCATGCCCACTATACGCCCTCGCTGAAAGTCCGTAAACTGCACATACGGTTCACGTCGCTGCATGCTACCAGTGTTAAAGACTGCGATGGAGTTCCGTATGCCACGGCAAACTGGCTGACACTGACGGCGGCGGTGCACAAATGCTGCGCAGCTAGCGCCATTCGACGGCCAACACCGCGGTTCCTGGTGTGTCCGCTGTGCCGTGCGTGTGATCATTGCTTGTACAGCCCTCTCGCAGTGTCCGGAGCAAGTATGGTGGGTCTGACACACCGGTGTCAATGTGTTCTTTTTTGCATTTCCAGGAGTGTATATTGATGAAGAGCTTCGGTGAGATTATTTCAGTTACTTGTGTGGTAAATGTTGAGCGTCTGCTTAGGTTATTTTGGGAGAGCATTATAAATTTTTGCACAGTTTAGTCGCGATTTTGTCACGCTCAGGCTTGTGGTAATATCCATCCGCATGGCGAAATGGAAACTTGTAGAAGGGTCAATTTACATTGAATGGAAGCTGCTTAAAGGCGTGAATGTTATCTTTTCAAACCGTGGAGTAAGAGTTTCAAAGTTATCAACCTTTCCTGAATCGAAATAAAGTCGCTGCCTTGTTTAAAGTGGTGTACGAAGAACATAATTTTCCTAGGACTGTTCTTTTGGCAACAATATCTGTACATATTATGAAAAGATACCTCTCCCTCCCTCCCTCCCTCTCTCTCTCTCTCTCTCTCTCTCTCTCTCTCTCTCTCTCTCTGTGTGTGTGTGTGTGTGTGTGTGTGTGTGTGCGCGTGTTTATGTATGTATGTTCGTTCCACATATTCTCATAAACCACTGGAGCGATTTCGACCAAATTTGGTACACGTATCCTTTACTGTCAGGCAACACTCTCTGTCGTGGTATGAACCATTTATCTAACATAGTTCAGGAGATATGACGTCATAAACAATGAGAAGCGTGAAAAACTGCCCCATTATGCTTGACGTTTAAATTTATTACTCCTTTGGTACTAACACTGTTAGAAACATATTTAGCAGACTACGCACATATGTCGCTGAATGTAGCTATACAAATACATCACTGTATGAAACTTTCAAGAAATATGACGCCATAAACACTGACGTTCGTGAAAAATTGCCGCATCACGCATGAAGTTTTAATGCGTTTGTTATTTACTGGTAAGACACTGTACTGGTCCTCTGGGAATGAGAAACATTTATTTATGGTTAACATGAAAGTTTAAACGAACTGTTGATCTGTGCAAAATGTCCGCAGCTCCTGGTCTCACGGTCGCGTTCTTGCTTCCCGAGCACGGGGTCCCGGGATCGATTCCCGGCAGGGTCAGGGATTTTTCACCTGCCTCGAGGTGACTGGGTGTTTGTGTTGTCCTGATCATTTCATCATCATTCATGAAAGTGGACAGATTGGGCTGAGCAAGGGTTGGGAATTTGTATGGGCGCTGATAACCGTGCAGTTGAGTGCCCCACAAACCAAACATCATCATCATTATTCTGTGCAAAAGGGTACACAGAAATGTTAATTATCTCACTGTGATGTATATGGAAAGCAGTATCGATTACTGAACGACTATTTATGTTTGGTGAGTAATGAAAACAACAGAAACAGATTTTCATAGTTATTTTACTCTGGTTCGAATCTTCATATAAGAAAGAGACGTATGTATCTTGTAACGAGTTTCGCGTACGTACATAATCGTACCACTTATTTAAGTAGCGGTAGGTGTCCCTACATGCATGAAGATTTGATTGTAAGTTTTCCTGCGATTATCAGCGTGCGACACAGCGAAAGTTACAATTAGTATTGTTGGCCGCTATTTGCATGACGACAGATTCTTTTCCGTGTTACTCCAATATTACGTGGTGTAACGCGAAATGGAGAGGGTTTACAATTAATTTTTTGAGCAGACCTATTAAAATCAAGTTAATTTCATTCATTTTGCAAAGAGTCGTATCGATATGAAAACATTCTTGCCGTTGCCGTTTCACGGCTATATTTTGTTCAGGTGATGAGATTTTCGTATTTCAGAAAGTTCTCAGCTTGGAATTAATAATAAGTGTACCATGAAAAAGGTGTTCCTCCACGCGAATCCACGAAAGTATGAATTATTATTCATGCGAAAAGACATTCACTTACACCTCTAAGATATTTGTAAAAGATTAAGGTGCTTCACACCGAGCTGTTCCTAATTCATTTTACGTCCAAGTGATTTATTTATCGGATACTTGAATATAGGAAGCCTTAACAATATCAAAAATAATAGTACTCGCCCCGTGATAAGAAATTGTAGTGAATATGTTGCGTGTAGCCGTATGTGATCTTACGATGTATTATTATTAATAGCACAAGCATTCACACATGCATACACACCCAAACGCACGAAAAAGTCATTTCAACATTCGTACAGTAGAATCAAATTAAGGAAATCCCTGACATCTGGCAGCGCTTTTGACAGCTCTCAACTGTGAAGTGCAAACGGGTTTAGGCGGAAACAATAGGCGTCTATAGAGCAACGAAGAGCCGTTGTCGTAGAGACGTTTAGAAAATGGCGTAATACACATGCGATGCAGCTGTGTCAAGCGTACAGAAACTGTTGGGGACCATGTTTCTTAATTTGGATACCGTACTTACAAACTTGTCGTTATGCATATTTCTGTGTACAATTTTTTCATATATTCAAAAGTTTTTTCACGAATACATGTAAATGAAACACAGATCATTTTTTTGTTTTGTTTCTAACAGAAAATTTGCGAAATAAATACGTAGGCAATGCCAGGTTTGCCAGCTGGTATCAATATATTAATGAAACTGTTTTCTGAATTATTTCCGTCCAAACCAAGTCATTTCTTTGTTATTTGTGCGTGATGGAGCGGAACGCTGTCATACCGCCATATTACTGTCACTCGTTGATGCTAACTGCGTCAAATGAATATTGTGGTGCATCAGAGACAACGTGCTGAATTAAGTCCGCAATTGCAAAACGTTAGCAATAACTACTTTCTCTTTTCATGAAATTAGATTCCAGATGGAGAAACGTTAAGTCGACGGCTGCCGTTATGGATGCGTTCTACTTTATTGCCCTTTATAGGCATATTAGGTGGAAATGAAAGTCATAACTTGTGCGCTGATCTTAATGGTTCAATTATTATTTTATGCTTAGAATCAGGGGCCATCGTCGTCCGCACTGCTGGAAGCTGTAAACTGGAAGGAAACATGCCATTCAATTTTTAATCACTTTTTTGATGAATCATTTATAATTTAACTTTTGAATAGAAGCTATACAAAATTAATTTCGGTTGCGCTTACATTATATAAAGCGCGAATGTGTCGGTATTTATTGTGTTAAAAGTAAACGGTCAGATTGCGTTTCCAAATTGTTTTCAGGCACATAAAGATTCATACTTTGCGCACACCTTAAAAATTCATGGCTTCACTTTCACTGCTCAAGGGACTAGTTCAGTTTTATAAGACACATACACACCTTACAACTTCATTTTCCTCAGTTATTGATTAATTCTGTTATTTTGTTGCTGGTCCCGGCAGAGGTTCGAGTCCTCCCTCAGGCATGGGTGTGTGTGTTTGTCCTTAGAATAATTTAGGTTAAGTAGTGTGTAAGCTTAGGGACTGATGACCTTAGCAGTTAAGTCCCATAAGATTTCACACACATTTGAACATTTTTTGTTATTTTGTTCCGTAGACACCTCGGAAGAGAAAAACATTCACGTATGTGGACCAAGTTGTGGTAATAAACAAACAAGCGACTTAAAACGTTTGTGTATCATTCACATGGACTGTTAGACGGTATAAATGAAATTTATGTAATTTGATCAGATAATAACCCTTGAAACATTAGTTCAGATTTTGATCATGTTATGCCTTGAGGACAAAAGGCAAAGTAAAATGTGCAACAGATGAGCGAAAGCAAAAAAAAGTACAGTAGTACCATAGTCAAGTGGAAAAAAGAAGTAACAACCCAGATGAATGTTTGTTCTATCGTTGGGCGTAGCTTTGACAAGTTCTGTCGGTCTGTATTACTTACGGTAGTAAACATCTAGCCAACGACAAGCACTTAATTGATCTTCATTTAATAAGATCATTCATTATAAGAGCACACTGGTACCATGCGGTCATACGACCCTGCACCATTGGCGTAAGCCATAACAGTATCCGCAAGTCTATTGCTGGGAACCAGCGCAGTGAGATGCGCGGACCTGGGGACTTGGCAGAATGATAGTAACGAGGTATCGTATTTGGACGTGGCCATGACAACATGAACGGAGTTGCTCCTGGCGTATCAGTGTCGACACTTCAACGTGTCTACAAGTAGTGTTGTGCCACCCGCCGACACACAAGACGTAACAAACGTGGTCGCCAAAAAATCCAAAGAGACAAGGCCCGTAGACGAGTGTCACGCTCAGAAATTAACGTTTGGTTTCCAATCCGGCAATAACGCTGCTCTCAATGAATGCATGTCCATCAAAACCGGTTTCCAAGCGAATATTGCTAAGAGAATTGCGTGTGGTTAAAATCTGGAGTTGGATACCTCGAAAAATGCCTTTGATCACATCGGAAAATGAAGCTGCACGTCTCCAGTGAGCCATACAACACAGAAGATGGATAGTAGCTGATTGGAGGCAAGCAGTGTTGTCCGACGAGTCACTGTTTTATCTCTTTTCAAATGACGCAATGTGTCGAATGCACCGTTAGCCTGATGAGGTGTTCAATTCGCAGTTTACATCGGGTGTAGTTTCGGTCAGAGGTGGTTCCGTGCTGTTTTGTGAGTATTTTTTGCACCATTTTCTGCGACTACCCATTCAAAATATAGCGAAAATGAACCAGGGTGTATAAACATTCTCGGTGATCAGATGTTGCCCTTTCTTATACAAGGTGATTCAGCAACCTCTGCCATTGGGTTTTATGCAACCCACAGCACCTTCCAATACCACATGATAGATTTTCGTATTCTCTCACTCACTACACGCAAACTATTAGTCATAAGGAAAAAGTGAACAGGATTTTTTGTAGCAAATTCTGTACTGTGATACCTCTTCGCTGGAAACCACTATTTTCGAGCTATTTCGGAAAAACGCGTTTAAAGGTAACTTTTGTACGTTTTCCTTGAACAATTCGAAAACTACAGCCTCTAGTGAAAACGCAAATAGAAGAAAGGATGATTAGTATTTAATGTTCCGTCGACAGCGAGGCCATTAGAGATGGAGCTGAAGCTTGGATTACAGGAAACGGAAGGAAATCGGTCATGCCCTTTTCAGAGAAACCATCCCAGCATTTGCCTCGAGCAATTTTGGGAAATCTGGATGGCCAGACAGGAATTTGAACCACCAGTGAAAAATCTATCCCATTACAAATTTTAACTACATTAAATTTCCTACAAAAAGACACCGTTCATTTTTTCTGTAGGACTAACAGAGTGCACGTAGTGAGCGAGAGAATATGAACATTTTGTGTGTGGTATTTGAAGGCATTGTGGGTTGCATAAAACCAAGCCGTAGCTAAGGTCAGCTAAATAACCCAGTACACCTTCATGATGAGAATGCTGTCGACACATGCTCTTCCATGATGACAGACGTCTTGCCAGGGCCGTACGCATACGCTCTTGGTGTGACAAACATTTAGGCATCCTACTGAAACCTCCATGGAAAATATGTAGAACTATTTTGAACAGCAGTTGAAACGCAACTTGAGTATTGGTAAAGTAAATAATGTACTGAGCTGGAGCTCCACCGTAGTGTTACTCTGCTTACGAAACCGAGGTTTTATATGGTCCCGAATAGCTTATTCAGCTCGGGTACTTATTGTTAGTCGAGGCGGCTGATGGGTATGCTGACATCGTGTGTTCAACGGTCGGATTACGTCCCAATGAACGTAGGCGAATATCAGTGTCCAGTTCTAATAATCTTGCTTTTTCGTAATCGTCCACGTGAATAAAACCATGTTAGTATGCAGTTTCATCAGATGCTGTCTAGTGCGGTTGCAGTCAGCACACATCACTATCAAGGTGGCCAAGACGCAGCACGTTGTAAGTACCCTCCGTGGTCAGATTAAGGTGGTGACGTCTCAGACGAACCAGATGGAGAATTTGATTTCTTTCTCTCTCTTCCAGTTAGTAGCAGTGCATCCTATCAATGTCTGGTCAAGCTTATGCACATTGACAGGCACTTGCCACATCTACGTGAACAGGAATTTGTTGTTATTCTTTCATTTATCCATCTGGTTCTTTCATTTACTCCCACGTCAATTCCTTGTTTATTCTCTGTGTGGCTATACTTCCGGTGACAACATTGCTGTATCTATATTTAACTTTAGTGTCTTAGTGTATCATTAACTAGTTGGTATTTTTCTTCCTAATCAAGCTGTCCCACGTAAAAAACTGAATTCTGGACTCTTTTTTGTTAATTGAAGACTGATAGCAAGCTTCCGATCTGTCTAGCCGACTGCTTCAGATGGAAGGCTCTTTGTGCATCATAGCCTTAAATTTTAGCGCAATAAAAGTTGTTTCTGACGGAACATAGCAGATATTTTCGGTTATATCATAAAATTGCTTTCTGTTAACTGCCTTTTTCGTATCATTCCCTTGTCATTTACTTTCATAGCTCTCATCTTGAGATTTAAATTTTTCACATTCGAGTTTCTGTGTATAAATTAACACTTATTGGATGTCGGAACCACCTCTTATTCGCAGTCACATAACAGGTTTAATGAGCGATGGCTTCCATGAACTTTTCCCACCGAACCTGATTCGAGAGCTGTTTTCAACTTACTTTTCGACACTCTCTGTAATAAAGCGTTCAGATGAAATTGAGGTATCTTAGTCGAAACTTTTACACAGATGGTGCGGAGGAATAGGAATTATCGACAATAGAGGCTGTGGAGTACTAATGATAATTTAGCAGTGATACCATTTATTTACAGCGCTGCCATTGACTACAACCAATAAACTATTAAGTAAAATTCTCCTAAAATATTTATTTCAAAAGAGTGCAATAATGTAAGCTAATGTTTGGATTCAAAATCAATAACAAAATTTCCGGAAATAACAATACAAAAATGTTCAGTGAGAGAAATAGTATTCCAATACTTCACCAACAGTAGGGTTAATCACTATGCACGTGTGTTACAAGTCTCAGAATTCATAAGGAGTTCTAACTCAGTAATACTCGAAATCCTCAATCAGTGAATAATCAGCACTTTAACACTCCAGCCCTAACCTATCAGACATAAAGAATACTGCAATTAAAACCTACATAGAACAAATACGACATAATCAACCAGGTACACTAACTGAAACCTTCCTTGCATACAGTAGATATCATCCGACCATAGGAGTAACATCAGGTCATAAGAGCACGACAATCTCTTCGCAATGGTAAACCTCAGTCCTGATCACAGACTCAAAACTTGAGGCTTTATGAACAATGATTTATGCATCACATCATTAAGTCTTCTCGGGTTGTCAGCCGAGTCAAGGCGTCGTTCCCTACTCGTCATCTTCAGGCAAAGTGTCTGATTCATTTCCGGTTCGTATCTTTATATACGCAGGAACATAAAGTGTTCTGCCTCGTCTGCAATGGTTGGTCAAATCACGCGCCTGCGGAAGAGGTGCCGCAGACGGTGGTGTGAGGGATATCGAGGACAGGGGGGGGGGGGGGAGGGGGGAGGGGACGGACTCCCGTCATGTTGATGGGTCTTGGTGTCTCGTCCTGGTGTTGCCTGTCTATTCCATCTGCTGCCATCGCCGCTTTCTCACCAGAGCGCTCTTGACATATCCTTTCTAACACTACATCCCATGCAGAGTTCAGTTGCAAATCGCTATCTCAGTTGAAAAGAACATCATGGACCCTTACATCCACTGCCTCTTTGATGATCCAGTCTCAGAAACCGTTTGTTGGGCACGTGACCTCCGTCTGTTGAAAATCAAACTATAACCTTCGTTGAAACTGTGCTCTGCCACAGCAGATTTGTGTGTGGCCGAGGCGAACACTACTCACATGTTCGGAACGGCGCTGCCAAATACACCGTTGCGTCTGGGCGATGTATTACTTGCCACACTCGCAACTGTTGCTGTTGACTCGAGGTGTCCGTAGTCCTAATTCGTATTTTATAGGGTAAAACATGTTTGATTTTGGATTATGAGAAGAAAATTGTTTTAATGTTGTTCTCCTCCAATACTCTGGTTGTCTTGCCTGTGGGCGCTTTATGTCTTCTTCAAGACTGTCTTCTTTATCCTTCCTGCTAGGCTGGAGAGCGCGCCTTAACTGTGTTTTCTAGAAGTAGCCGTTCTTGCGAAAGGTTTCTCTCAGACGCTGCTATTCGGCGGGTAGACTCTCCTTATCGCAAACATCTCAAGGTGATGAGCACGAACTTCCATTGTGCTGCATGGTGGCAGCTGTTGGCGTTTAGGTACAGGCCCGTGTGTGTCTTTTTTTTTTACTATAAACGGAATGTCCCAGCGTACCATTAGTTTTCTCCCTTATCAGGATACCGAGAAAAGGTAGGCATCCATTTCCTTCTGTCTCCATGGTGAACTTTCTATTGTCGTGTTTGCTCTTAAGGTGGTCAAGAAATTCCTGCAGGTTTTCTTTCCCACGAGGCCACACCACAAACATGTCGTTCATGTATTGGTAGAACGTCTTCGGTTTCACACGCATCGTTTTGAGAGCCGTTTCCTCGAAGCGTTCCATTTATAGATTTGCGACACCACTCCGTCTAATTGCTGGTGGAACTTTCCACAGCACTGGAAGTAGGTGGTAGTGAGGACGTGACGGAACAGTTCCACAGTGCTTCCTTACGTGTGCAAAACATGAATCTGCTCTAAGGCCTTCCCTCAAATGGTACCAAAGAGACTGAACAAGGTAAGCTAGGTAACAGTGCCATCGGTATTGCACTTGCAATCGGCAGTAGTAACTAGGGAGCAGGCAACCGCACGGTTTCAAAATCAACAAGCACATAATTAAACTAATTCACTGTGGTAAGCCACGGAATTCAGAACAAGCATAAAAGATTTCTAGCTGCACATTGAAATGCTTGAAAGCTTCTTTGAGTAGTCCTGTGTGCAGGGCACACAGTACCAATCGAAGCCGCGTCCGTGCGCTCCAGACACGGTCTTCCTGGAAATCGGCAGCAAAACACCGTCTGGGCCATGCTTCCCGTGTCTGATGCCGCTCTCTCTGCATCGACAGCTGCCGCTCACAGTCAGTTCTGCAGACTCTCCCAAGCTAGGCTGCAGCGCTGGTCCACAACAGACTGACCTTCCGTCACACCAGCCTCTAGTTTGTCGATTTCGGGTGGTGCTGGTGCAGGCTACGCTCTTGATACAGGGTGACAATTATAGAACTACATGAAAAAAAAAAGAAAACGCAAATAAGTCACAAACTACCCAGTGCACACGCTTTATTCAACATGTAAACGTCACAACAGATATTCGGATTTAGGTTATGACATGTTCGATATGCCTGCCATCATTGGCAATGATGTGGCGTAGACGAATAGCGAAATTCAGCACGATCCGCTGTCGTGTCGGAACATCGATGCTGTCGATTACCCCCTGAATGGCTGTTTTCAGCTCAGCAATGGTTTTAAAAAATGTTCAAAAGTGTGAAAGATCTTATGGGACTTAATTACTAAGGTCATCAGTCCCTAAGCTGGCACACTACTTGACCTAAATCATCCTAAAGACAAACATACACACCCATGCCCGAGGGAGGACTCGAACCTCCGCCGGGACCAGCCGCACAGTCCATGACTGCAGCGCCCTAGACCGCTCGGCTAATCCCACGCGGCGCAATGGTTTCACGTTATTGCTATATACCTTGTCTTTAATATAGCCCCACAAAACGGAGTCGCCTGTGTTCAGATCCGGAGAATATGGCTGCCAACCGAGGCCCATGGCAGTGGCCTCTGGGTACCCAAGGGACAGAATGCGGTCCCCAAAATTTCAGGACATCGGACGCACTCCTGTTTCGATGACGTCGAGCTCCGTCTTGCGTGAACCACATCTTGTCGAAATCAGGGTCACTTTGGATAATGGGGATGAAATCATATTCCAAAACCTTCACGTACCGTTCGGTAGTCGCCGCGCCATCAAGGAACATGACACCAATTGCACACCACAGAGTCATCTGTTGAGGGTGAAGAGGCTTCTTGATCGCGAAATGCGGACGCTCAGTCACCCAGATGCTCCGATTTTCCTTATTGGACGGACCCATCTAAACGAAAATGGGCTTCATCGCTAAACCAAACCATACTAATTCCCATGATGCGCCACGGCCAACCGTGCTGTTTGAACGTCCTAACGCAAACCAATCCGAAGTTATGACGATTTTGTTTCATATAGTTCAACAATTGTCACCCCGTATCAGTGTCCTCCCGGAAATGCGAATAAAATGCAGCCGCCTTGGTACCACCTGCTGGGTCGTGACGGAACTTTCTCTGCGCCGCGACATCACTGCACATAGGTTAGCTAAAACACCTCGATACAGGCAACTTGTTTCATCCAAACGGTAATCTTTTAATTAATTAAACATTGAGAACTTCCGAAATACTTTACACTGACAAAAGACAAGTCCAGATTTGTAATATAAAAATCAGAAACAGTCATTGTACTTTGAAGAGCCGAAGAAACTGTTAGACCTCCTTAATATCGTGTAGGGCCCTGCGAGCACGCAGAAGTGCCACAACACGACGTGGCATGGACTCGACTAATGTCTGAAGTAGTGCTGGAGGGAAGTGACACAATGAATCCTGCAGGCCTGCCCAAAACTCCGTAAGAGTACGAGGGGTGGAGATATCATCTGAACAGCACGTTGCAAGCCATCCCATCAATAATGTTCATGTCTGGGAAGTATGGTGGCCAGCGAAAGTGTTCAAACTCAGAAGAGTGCTTCTGGAACCACTCTGTAGCAATTCTGGACGGGAGGGGGGGGGGGGGGGGGTTGGAAGGGGGGGGGGGGGGGAGGGGCGCATTGTCCTGCTGCAATTTCCCAAATCCGTTGGAATGCACAATGGACACGAATGGGTGCAGCTGATCAGAGAGGATGCTATCGTACGTGTCACCTGTCAGAGTTGTATCTAGACGTATCATTGGTCCCATATTAGTCCAACTGCTCACGTCCCACACCATTACAGAGCCTACACCAGCTTCAAACGTCCCCTACTGACAGTCAGACTCCATGGCTTCATGAGGATCTCTCCATACCCGTGCACATCCAACTGACAGTCAGACTCCATGGCTGTTCCCGGGTTCGATTACCGGCGGGGTCAGGGATTTTCTCTGCCTCGTGATGGCTGGGTGTTGTGTGCTGTCCTTAGGTTAGTTAGGTTTAAGTAGTTCTAAGTTCTAGGGGACTGATGACCGTAGCAGTTAAGTCCCATAGTGCTCAGAGCCATTTTTAGACTCCATGGCTTCATGAGGATCTCTCCATACCCGTGCACATCCATCCACTCGATACAATTTGAAACGAGACTCGTCCGACCACGCAAAATGTTTCCAATCATGTCGGTGTTCACGAGCCCAGCCGAGGCGTGAACGTGTGTCGTTCAGTCTTCGGCTCAGAAAGCCCATGTCGGTAATGCTTTGTTGTACGGTTCGCACACTGACACTTGTTGAAGGCCCAGCACTGAAATTTGGAGCAATTTGGAGAATCGTTGTACTTCTGTCACGTTGAACGATTCTCTTCAGTGGTCGTTGGTCCCGTTCTTGCAGGATCTTTTTTCGGCCACAGCAATTTCGGAGATTTGATGGTTTGCCAGATTCCTGATATTCCACGGACTCGTGAAATGGTCTTACGGGAAAACCCCCCTTCATCGCCACTTCGGAGAGGCTGTGTCGGCCCCCCTCGTGCGCTAACTACAACACCACGTTCAAACTCTCTTAAATCTTGATAAGGTACCATTGTAGCAGCAGTACCCGACCCAATAACCGCGCCAGACACTTGTGGTCTTGAATGAGATTTTCACTCTGCAGCGGAGTGTGCGGCGATATGAAACTTCCTGGCAGATTAAAACTGTGTGCCGGACCGAGACTCGAACTCGGGACCTTTGCCTTCCGCGGGCAAGTGCTCTACCATCTCAGCTACCCAAAGACGACTCACGCCCCGTCCTGACAGCTTTACAGGTACTGGCAAAAGTAAAGCTGTGAGGACGGGGCGTGAGTCGTGTTTGGGTAGCTCAGATGGTAGAGCACTTGCCCGCGGAAAGCAAAAGTCCCGAGTTCGAGTGTCGGTCCGGCACACAGTTTTAATCTGCCAGGAAGTTTCACTTGTGGTCTTATATAGGCGTTGCCAACCGCAGCGTCGTATTCTACCTGTTTACGTATCTCTGTATCCGAATATGCTTGGCTCTTCAATCTATAAGCTCATGAATTACAGTGTTTTTAATTTTTATTTTGACATCTGTACAGTGATTTTAATTTGTGTATATGTTAACCCTTCTACCCAAAATGCCAGCGAGACCGCTACTGTCGCAGGTTCGAATCCTGCCTCGGGCATGGATGTGTGAGATGTCCTTAGGTTAGTTAGGTTTAATTAGTTCTAAGTTCTAGGCGACTGATGACCTCAGAAGTGAAGCCGCATAGTGCTCAGAGCCATTTGAACCCAAATGCCAACGCTGTACAAGCGGTATGCTACAAATGAATTCATAACAATGTCATTTTTCTATGAAACTGGCCACTAACATTTCAGAGTATGTTATGCAAATTCCTTTGTCAAGTAGTCGTCCCGTGACACTGCTTTGAAACTGCAGATCTGGATCAGCATTCCCAGTGGCTGTTTGCGCTGCACTGTTTGTTCTCCTGCTCTTCTTATGTAGTTAGTGGGGGTTTCAAAGACCAGAAAGTTGACAAGTTGGATATGCAAAATAAGTGTCCTTTTAAGAAGAATTTGCCGCAATAAAACCGTTGTGCCGCAGGTAGCGTGGCTGCCCTTCTCGTTCCCACAACTTGCTCTCCAAGAGAGCTGCAGAACACAAGTTTCTCTGTCGATAGAAGCACAGAATTCTTCTCAGAAGTCTTTTAGTTAGATAAGAGAGCTCTAGACAGGTGGGACTTCGCTCATAGCGCGTGAATGTTAGTGATAATTGTACAATATTCGGTTTAAACTTTCAGAATAGGGTTTCTGATTGTGTCAGACTACAATTTTTGGAAGAGATTGCGCTTTTGCACTGTGCCTATGTGCAGAGTTCTTCATTCTTCGAATTGTGCCATGCTGTGAGAGAAGCCCCCTGGCTCCGGTTGCCTAACTCTGAGTGATTGCTGAAATATAATGAAACAGATAATAGTAGGAGATTGTTTAAGGCTGTTACGTGTTTTTCGTTCATTGGAATTCGGAATCTCCACGCTCACTGGGTGGTGATTTCCTGTTCTGGAAGCAAGGCAGACAAGTTTCAGGTGACTCTTGGAGAACATACTTCGTGTTTAAGGCTTTTGTAAAGTTCACTTCGCTTTAGGCTTTTGTAGAGTAAAGACTTCAGGCTAGGACGGGGGGTGCTGACTGAAGAGATGAGCGTTGCTGTCAGTGGAGGGATGTCTGTACTTAAGCAATAAGCCGGCCGGTGTGGCTGTGCGGTTAAAGGCGCTTCAGTCTGGAACCGCGTGACCGCTACGGTCGCAGGTTCGAATCCTGCCTCGGGCATGGATGTGTGTGATGTCCTTAGGTTAGTTAGGTTTAATTAGTTCTAAGTTCTAGGCGACAGATGACCTCAGCAGTTGAGTCGCATAGTGCTCAGAGCCATTTTGAACTTAAGCAATAAGGACAAAGTGAGGGTTGAAGTCAAATACCCCAGCCGCTATTGTCGCCGGCTACCTTATTCACGCTCCGTATACTTTAATAGGATAAGCCACTGTCGCATCCGCCAACGTCGTTCAGGCACACAGTTAATTCGCTCTCTTCAGGGGCCGAGCACGTGATATTAAAGTCATGCATACAGCTTGTTGCTCTCAAAGTACTGTTTTGTTCGCTCGTATCTTTCGGTGTACTTTCTACATCTAATTAACAACTTACACACTCACTGGCCGTGTCCGCAAATTACTAACGTAAGTGCGTTTTATCCTCACTATCCACCTATGTAAAGGTTATATTTTAGCGTTATAATCTCTTGTCCGCTTGTCAATATAAATATCAGTGATAAATCTCGTGTCTAAAGATAATAAACCTAATTGTTATAACGATCATTTATTTCCACTTATAGCTAGAAGCTCCTTCCTCCCATTAATACATCTGTGTGAGTAGGGTTCTACCCATTTGTTTCATGCTTAATTGGGACCCCCTTTGTTAATATTTATCTAAACGAGACATTTTCCTATGTGCAACAGTATCTTTATTTTTTAAATTAGTTTGCATGATTATTTGCGGTGGTTGCTCGCTTTGTTGGTCACCAATGTTTGATCCTGTGCATCCTAGGGGTATGCTCCTACCACAACCGACATCTCACAGTTTGCACGTGAACGGAACTGGCAGTCTGTGAGTGACCGTGAACTCTGTTCTGAATCATGCTGAAAATTGACCTTCGGTGTCATGTGAAATTGTGCAACTTATAAATTGATTACAAAGCAGTATAATTCTAACGTAGGGATTGGTCAGCGCCGTAAGAATGGCGTTACGAGTCACGATTATTGAGGTTATCTGCCTCAGCTAAAGAGGGGCATTTTTTGGGAATAACAGCAGTTACCAGCAGAGTGGCGGACTGGCCTGACATCTTGAGCAGACGGTGTGTACTTTCGTTCCTGACCAATGTTACAATGGGGACACTGATGGCGGCCATTTTTAAATGGAGCAGACAGAGTTTAATTTTTTTGCTTCAAGTACTGATAATAAACAAACATTACACTGTTTCTTTTCATTATTGGAACTATCCAAATCACTTTTGCCATCATAGGAATGTGTGGACCAACAAAAGTGGATAAAGTGTCTCCAAAAAGATACGAGGGTAAGTCAAATGAAAACCTTAAATTTTTAATAACAAATCGAAATTTCGCGCCGTTACCCTACAAGTTGGTAACCGTGCTACAAACAGCGTGAAGAATGGCCTGTAGGTGGCAGCATAGTGCAGATGCACCCACACCGTCGCAATATCAGTATAAAGATGGCCGCCCCACTTGAGACTTGCACTGGGAAAGAACAGCGTTCTGTTGTTCGGTTTTTGCGGAGTGAAGGTGTGAAATCTATTGAAATTCATCCACGAATGAAGGTTCAGTACGGTGATGCATGTTTGTCACAGCAGCAAGTCTACGAATGGAGTAGGAAGTTCGCAAATGGTGTGCCCTCGTCCAGGGCATGCACAACGAGTTGTGACTCCATAGAACATTGCAGCAGTTGAAGCCATAGTGAAGGCAAACCGTCGAGTGACACTGAATGACATTGCAGCGTGTTTACAGATTAGTCATGGCTCAGCACACCACATTGTGCATGATGTGCTCCAGTTTCAGAAAGTATCTGCAAGATGGGTGACACGGCAGCTGACTCCTGATATGAGAGAACGACGTGTCGATGCTTGTGAAGAACTTCTTCGGCCCTTTGAACGAGAATGTGATGGCTTCCTTGCAAGAATCGTTACTGGGGAAGAAACGTGGGTTGACGTCCACCAACCAGAAACGAAGAGAGCGAGCAAGGAATCGCACCATACCTCATCACCAAAACCAAAGAAGTTTCGAACAAAACCATCAGCAGGGAAGGTTATGCTGACTCTCTTTTGGGACGAAAAAGGCGTCATTTCGGAACATTACATGCCTAGAGGGACCACTGTCACCAGTACATTATACACAGATCTCCTAAAAAATCGTCTGCGGCTTGCAATCAAATCAAAGCGACGTGGATTGCTGTCAGCAGGTGTCCTTTTGCAACATGACAATGTAAGGCCCCACACTACCCGTACATCAGTTGCAACAATCACAGACCTGCATTTTGAGTGTCTTCCTCATCCACCATGCACACCAGACCTTGCCCCAAGTGATTTCCATAAGTTTGAACCACTCAAAGATGCAATGGGAGGAAAGAAGTTCCATTCTGATGAAGAGGTACGCCACGCGGTACATGAGTGGTTGCGCGGGCTACCAAAAGAATTTTTTTCTAAAGGAAATTATGCACTTTGTAAGCGCTGGAGGACTTGCATTAAGCGTAGGGGAGATTATGTTGAAAAGTGATACAGCTTTGTACCACTTCCGCTAGTATTTAAAAAAAATTAATGTTTTCATTTGACCCACCCTCGTATCCATGGGAGTTGTGGATTTGATACAAAAGATGGGCTCGATTTGTATGCCAAAAACGAAGCGGAATTTGATTTGTAGGTATTTAAAAAATGTCCCACATTATTACAGAACACAGTGCTGGTCAAAAATGAAAAAAAAGCACCACGGTGCAATGGGTTTTGTACTGTTGTTTTTAACTAGCGCAAGGAGACCACAGTAATAGTGTAGAGACGACTGCATGTTGTTCGGGTCAACACACTCGGCTGAGTTTCCTCCAGACAGGCGGCGCCTATCGCCCCCTAGTATCTACCAACCATAAACTATTTACTGAACCAGACGGGAAGTCCTTGTGGAGACACACAGCGATTATAAATATAATGAACGGAAAGACTTTAAAAAGGCTGTATAGTTCTTTGAAAGTAGTCGCTGGTTTCTTAACTGTCGTGACGTGTTTCGAATTTAACCCATCATCTGATGACCTATTACAAGGTCCGCAGCTCGTGGTCGTGCGGTAGCGTTCTCCCTTCCCGCGCCCGGGTTCCCAGGTTCCCGAGTTCGATTCCTGGCGGGGGCAGGGATTTTCTTTGCGTCGTGATGACTGGGTGTTGTGTGATGTCCGTAGGTTAGTTAGGTTTAAGTAGTTCTAAGTTCTAGGGGACTGATGACCATAGATGTTAAGTCCCATAGCGCTCAGAGCCAGCCACCTATTACAAACAGACAAAAGTAACAGCTGTTATATTACAAATTTTACGGAAACGCAGATTTCTTTAAAAACGTGTTTCAGCAATTATATCTTTAACTGTAACACTCATCGACAAGTTTACGCCACTTAGCGAGACCGAACCTTACTCCCAGCACAAACGGTGGCGCGGGCCATTGCTTGTGTTGTACTTCAACAGTTAGGGTGGAACTAAGCAACTAATGACGCTACTTGTAATTTTACGTATAAAAATGACAGTATTTGACGTCGACATACAAGTCTCATGCATTTGTATCCATAATTATATGTATTTCTGAATCAAAAAGCGGTTTCTTATTGAATATTGTTCGTTTAAAGCTGACTTTTATAATTAATTAGCGTTTCTGCAGAATTTGTGACATAATGTCTATTAAATTTGTCTGTCTGTAATAGGTCATCAGCCGATGGCTTAAACCCGAAACATGTGACAGTTAATAAACAAATTCAGAGTAAAGTAGCGACTGTTTTTAAGCAACCATACAGGTTTTTTAAATTCATTCCAATAATTATATAATTTGCTTAACCATGCTGGCTTTTACGGCCGGGTTTGAGTCCTTGCTGATATTTGTTTTATGGAAATTAGGCCGTGGGCCAAGGCATCTTCCTGTCCCTAACGTTTCGCCTTCCAATGCTGGTGGTATGAACAGAGGCTGTAACAGCTCAGAAAGCAGTTACAATTCAAACAAGCTCAGGAAGTCGACGTCTAAGATCGCGGAGTGACGTCGACGTTTGTTACGGAGCTTATTGTGCGGAAGAGTTGGTGCTGTTTGCTTGATTTATCACTAACGCCAACAACTCGTCTAATTTCAACTCTTCTATTGAAGCTGTTTTTGTCCTTCTGAGTTTCTCTTGATCATTATTCTTAAGATGGGGTACCCAGCTTGTTCAAAACACCCTCATAGCTAACGCTTGCTCTCAGTTGTAATGTACTCTTCCTTCTGATGTTACTGTCGCACAGAGCTGTTGCCGGCCGCTGTGACCGAACGGTTCTAGGGGTTTCAGTCCAGAACCGCGCTGCTGCTACGGTCGCAGGTTCGAATCCTGTCTCGGGCATGGATGTGTGTGATGTCCTTAGGTTAGTTAGGTTTATGTAGTTCTAAGTCTAGGGGACTGATGACCTCAGATGTTAACTCCCATAGTGCTTAGATCCATTTGAACCATTTTTTGAACAGAGCTGTTTCATTCGTTTTTAGTCGCCTATAGTTCTACACATTATTGTGCATGTATTTGATCAGTTTTACATCAGTGTTTTCAGCTTTGGGATGTCTGTCGCGTAGATCGTCTTCGTACACCGTACTGGATAAGACGTATCTTTAGCAAGCAACTATACGGAGCGCAAAACAAGTTGCTAAATCAGATATTTTTGCGTGAATCCTCTTTCCATGCGTAATTCCCGTGTTTCCCCGTTAATTTTAGTGACTTTCGATTATACTAAAGCAACGACACAGACTTAAAGTATTCCGTATGAACAACGTTGTCTACAGTTCCACACATTTCAGTGAATTGCATGCCCCTAACACAATTAAGTGAACCTAAGTTTACCGAGAGAGGTGGTGCAGCGGTTAGCACACTGGACTCACATTCTGGGGGACGACGGTTCAATCCGACGTCCGGCAATCCTGATTTAGGTTTTCCGTAATTTCCCTAAATCGCTCCAGGCAAAGGCCGGGATGGTTCCCTTGATATGGCACGGCCGACTTCCTTCGCGGTCCTTCCCTAATCCGATGAGACCGATGACCTCGCTGTCTGGTCTCCTCCCCCAAACAATCCAATCCAATACTGAACATAAGTTTTTACTACAACGAACAGAATGGAGGTTTCCGGAGAAATCATTCCAACGTGCGTTTGAAAAATCTATCGTTTATCACTAAAAAGCTTTATCTGTGCAGGAAAAATGTATTTCTTAGAATACTACACAATTTTACCAACAGTAGTTAAGAATGTTGTTGTTGTTGTGGTCTTCAGTCCAGAGATTGTTTTGATGCAGCTCTCCATGCTACTCTATCCTGTGCAAGCTTCTTCATCTCCCAGTACATACTGCAACCTACATCCTTCTGAATCTGTTTAGTGTATTCATCTCTTGGTCTCCCTCTACAATTTTTACCCTCCGCGCTGCCCTCCAATACTAAATTGGTGATCCCTTGATGCCTCAGAATATGTCCTACCAAGCGATCCCTTCTTCTAGTCAAGTTGTGCCACAAATTTCTCTTCTCCCCAGTTCTATTGAGTACCTCCTCATTAAATATGTGATGTACCCATCTATTCTTCAGCATTCTCCTGTAGCACCACATTTCGAAAGCTTCTATTCTCTTCTTGTCCAAACTGTTTATCGTCCACGTTTCGCTTCCATACATGGCTACACTCCATACAAATACTTTCAGAAACGACTTCCTAACACTTAAATCTATACTTGATGGTAACAAATTTCTCTTCTTCAGAAACGCTTTCCTTGCCATTGCCAGTGTACATTTTATATCCTCTCTACTTCAACCATCATCAGTTATTTTGCTCCCCAAATAGCAAAATTCCTTTACTACTAAAAGTGTCTCATTTCCTAATCTAATTCCCTCACCATCACAAGACTTAATTCGACAGTAGTTGAGAATGGTCGCAATATAAAAGTAAATACCCAATCTTCTGTTCAGTAAATGAACGCGTCTGTTGTAAAAATCTTCACGTCCACCATAACCTTCTCACGTGAGAAAATCTATTGTGAATCTTGAAGAGCTGAATTATTCCTTTCGTCAGTTCTCGGAACTTGCGTATCTTCATGGCGTGGCCAGAATCCACGCGCTCTTAGCAATGTGCTGCGCGCGAGGCGAATTACGCGGCGTTTAGTACTCAGATTTGCTGTGAAACGTTTATTAGCTAACTCACATTTATCACCAGCACTTGTGCTCTATTAAATCTGTCCAGACAAATGTCGCCAGCGTGGTTTTGAGCCGCGACACAGGTGTTAAACTTCCCACTACTCCAAGGTCAATAATTAAGATCGCTGCAGCTCTCTAACTACTTTTACGAACATTGACAGATCCGATTAGAGGACTGGCAAATGTAGAGAGCTAACAGTTCATACATTGCCTTCAGCTACCTCCTGCAACTTCCACCGACGTTCTCCACAAAATACAAAGGTTTAACGTTTTAAAGTCAACAGGGAAAAAGTTACACGAAAATACCACACTCAGATTTCCACGGAAATAAATTTATTTTATTGTCTTCAATTAAATCTCGCCAAGTCTGTTTAGTTCATTGACCATCACGTCCAGCCACCTACTGGCGATGTGATACCGAATACATGGACGCTCACGGAACTACAACACCCGCCTAGATGACCTGAAATGTCTCGATCACAGTTCTACATATGCGCAGACAAAAACGTCCTTGCATACTCTTACAGGGTTTGACACACTAGCACAACTACTTTATTGAACATTTAGGATCACTCATTCTCGACTTCATATGTGCAACACTTAAAATGTCACACCTACCAAACAGGGTGTGAGTTAACGAGCATTTCGCTCTCATTTAAGTATACGGCCGAAAGATTGAGCCTACAGGAAATTTGAAACGATCCCTGTCGTCCAGGACCGCGTGCCGCAAAGGGCGCAGATTCGCCACGAGATGGGGAAACTCACAGGCGTCCATTGCCTATTGACGGCTAAGTGCTATAGTGTGTGAGTGAGACAGACGAGAACCTATGCCATAGGGAAACCCAGTAAAATCCGTTTGTGGCCGAGGAGACGTAGCAGTGTTAAATATGGCGGACCTAAGATCGGCCATAAAGGGAAACAATTATGAAAACTATTTAATTCTGTAGTAGTGGAGGGAATCAAGCCACAGTAATTTTAACTGCCATCCTCCATAAATTTTCATGGTGATCCCAATAAAATTTGACTGTTGATCATATCTATAGCAGTTTACGATTTACTGTTAAAGTGAAATTAACAAGTTTTGTAACAAAGACTTGAATGCTAAAATCTGAACGTTTTGGTCAATCTTAACGATCGACATTTCATATAGAAGCGCATCATTACAATGACAAACGTTGTAAATATCAACTTTGTAACTTTATTTGTTTAAAAGATATAGTAAATTTAAATTATCAGTATTTACAGTTAAGCATGAGATCATCATTTGGTCCACACAAAACACACTGAACGATGACAGCATGACACCTTATTGATTCATTAGATAATAGAATATTTGTTGTAAAGTTTAGTGCATAATAGTTACTTTTGATATTTATTTATTTATCAGAAAGTACACTGGTGCAAGGCTATAGTGCGTGACATTCAAAGCTAAGAAGGAAATTGTATTGGTTTTATGTGAAAGAATTTAACAATGGATATTATTGGTTCAAATGGCTCTGAGCACTATGGGACTTAACTTCTGAGGTCATCAGTCCCCTAGAACTTAGAACTACTAAAACCTAACTAACCTAAGGACATCACATACATCCATGCCAGAGGCAGGATTCGAACCTGCGACTGTAGCGGTCCCGCGGTTCCAGACTGTAGCGCCTAGAACCGCTCGGCCACCCTGGCCAGCTATGGATATTATTGTTACATTATCTAGAGGAGGAAAGTGGTCAAGCTTTGATTATTTAAATACGTTAAAATATAAAATTATGTAGAATAAGCTGTAGCCAATCAGATGGACGGCTTCAGGAAAGGGAACTGCCCTAGTCAGTTGAGCGAGGACATTCGGTGCGCAGGAAACGCGGCCAGGGACGGGCAGAGGGACAGTTCGGCTGGAGACACCAAAGTGGGCAGTTTTCGCGTTGTGTGGTATCGCGGGACTTAGTCTCTGAGCGGTGAGCTCCTGGTGTGAACTCTAACTTTTCGCATAGATAACTTACATTTCGCGATGAGATTGTGAATGATGGAACTGTGTCAAATGGATATGCGCTAGAGTGTTTGCTTTCTGATTCTAACCAAATCGCAAATGTGTGACCTACATCATTTATGGGCCGTTAATTTAGTTCCCGATATTGTTATTGCTGTTATTATATGTTATGTTAACTTTGAATTTCGCAAACTTGCCATCAGCCAATCAGTTTATCGAAAGGGTCAAAAGTGTCTAATTTAGGGCGTCTAATGCGACACGTGCCATTAAACCTTTAGACGAGTTTGAGCCAAGACATTTCGACGAAGACTAACTGCATGTGAGCCCAGACATCTTTGAGATGTTAGCTGGCAAGGGCCCGAGGACTACTGGCCAAATCTCTCTCCACGAGCTCCATTAAACCGTTTTAAAATTTGTGCCTGTCAATTAATCAAATTCAGAAGCCAGATTCAGGCACACAGCCTGACCACTTCCTGCTTCCACTAACAGCACTACTCAGAAAAATGCTCTGTAGTTTCTTTTCAACGGTTGCTGGAAAATATCTGAAGTCATGGGAAACCCATGCGCCCCTAATTGATCATTGTAAGCTCCAACCCCAGCCAATTTAGAAGTGTTATCAGAAGATTATCTCTTCATTGCCAAGCTGGATAAAACCCCTCGTTTCCCCCGATACCGAAAGGCGTCTCAGGTGTTCAGAATAATCAAGGATGCTTCCCACTGGCGCGGTCAGGAAATAATATGTTACGGAATCCCAACTCATCAGAGGCCTTCGTGAATTAATACGACATTTTGTCCTTTTTGGGGTGAAAGACATTCTGTCTTCCTGTACCGAGCTGTCTCGAAATACTATCCCACGTGACAGCAAGATATGAAACTACGCACAGTCTAATAGTTTTACTATACCACAGGTGCTGCCAGTGGGCAGTATCCTAAAGGTGAATATATCTGCTTTCCGAAGCTGCCTTGCAGTAAAACGTGACTTCCTCGAGGACCTGCCATTTTCTCTCTGTTCCGGGAATCTGCCATTTTCTACTCGACTACTCGTGTCATCGCTACAAGAAAGTTGAATGATCTCTCGAACAGAATTGTTTGTGAGATGCTAGATCGAACGCTTTTTATTATAAATAAGAGGCAGTTGTTAATCAAGACCTGCTCCTCTTCAGAAAATTATTTGCTGTTATTATTCATTTCCTGACGAGGAATCTATACAATTGGCTTATGTCCTATGCAAACAAATCAGTTTCAGATTTATCTGATAAAGCTGAACACTAGTAATGAATATTTATTGACATTAACTAACGAGGGACATGCTGGTAAGTATGAAATATGGGACAGTTCATCTGTCACAATTGTGAACTGCTGGCGTGAATGACACACAAAACAGAAAGAAAAATGGAAGGCGTGCTTAGTGAAAATTTATTTGCCTTCATAAAATGAAAAGGCACCAGAGAAGTAATTCTGATATTGAGTTTAGTAAGAGAAGGCGAACTGAAGAAAAATCAGGGCTTCTTCTCAGTGTTTGTGGATTGTCTAACTTTACAAAACAGTCACACTGATTTCCCACTTTTTGCATTACATAATCTGCAGAAAATAAAATGCAAGGTCTAGTTCCGTAAGACAGATACCTGTAATACTAGGATTTACTATAAGGGGAGTGCGTAGACACGAGTGACAGATCATATTCACTACTTAAACTCCCGAACAGTTTTCCGTTTTAACAGGCACTCTGCTACACTGAACCTCGTCCTTAACTTAGCACACAAGTAGTTCCAAGCAGGCACATTCGTCACCCGAACGGGTACACAGCGAAGCTGCTGGAACTGCTTGAGTGCTGCTAAGTAGCAGCTGCAGCACACTAAGCTACTTTAAAATAGAAACTAATGGCTCACGATAAAAGGCTTGCAAGTCGAGATTACTGTAAGAAATTACCCACAGAAAAAATTTGTTTAACTTGAAAAAATATTTGTTAACTTATTAGAAATAAAGTACATATGTATAAGTCTCTCTCTCAGTTTACTGGCCAAGTGACTTCATAACGAAGATCAAAGACGATCTACGCAAATATATCTCGATATTTGGAGTACTAGCAAAAGAATCGTAACGTTTCTCTTTTTTTTTTTTAAATGTGTAATAAGCTACAAATCTGGCAGTCACCTCTGTAATAAATGGCGACGTTAGAACAAATCTACTTTTGGAGCCTTATAATGAATTACTACTTGGGTGCCTATACGAAATTCACACTGACTATTCACAACGCAACACTACGCTGTAATAAATGGCGACGTTAGAACAAATCTACTTTTGGAGCCTTATAATGAATTACTACTTGGGTGCCTATACGAAATTCACACTGACTATTCACAACGCAACACTACGCTTTAATTAGATACACAGACAAACGCACTTACGGGACCCTGAACTACACACTTGCACAAATAGTTGGTCGCCAACTGTATTTCACGTGGCCCTTATTCTCTCGGAAGGTTGCGCCTGCTCGTAGTTCCCCAGACCAGAAGGTTCTGTGTTTACCCGCTGTACCGGCGACAAACACGGCCAGCTGAGTCACCTCCCACGAGCTGCGATGACACAGCTGTCTCTTCTCCGGTGGGGGAAGGCAATCAACGGCTCCGTGTGCTTCGGAGCCTGTGCAGTCGGAGCGCTAGGCTTCTGCGGTGGACACGGGCCGGGGGAACTGCGTGCTGAAAACTCATTTGGGACGGGGAGCTTTGCTGAACCAGAGACGAAGCATCTCGTTACTCTTATTACTGCCAGAAAAACAACAATTGCGGGGGAACAGGGGTCGTGAGTGGCAGCGAACAATGAAAAGTGCTACTTTGTGACTACGGATGGTTTCCTTATACGAGAGAAACTGTTTTTCTTGTACATTCATTGATACGGTCAATTTATACGACTTCTTC
Organism: Schistocerca americana; assembly: GCF_021461395.2. Classification (NCBI taxonomy): domain Eukaryota; kingdom Metazoa; phylum Arthropoda; class Insecta; order Orthoptera; family Acrididae; genus Schistocerca; species Schistocerca americana. The sequence continues at coordinate 526,565,708 of NC_060125.1, read as the reverse complement.
TTTAGTTGAGTTGCCTTTAACATGTCGGGTAAGCACATCTTACATAACATGGCAATGCTATTATAAGAATTTGAAACAGCAACCAGCCAAAAATGTGGTTTAGACAGTTCGTTTAAAACAAAATCACTAGCGGTTTCTGACCTTTAAAAAAAAGTCTTGAGATGACTCTTAGGTATTTTCGCGCTTTCCTTCTGGGGTCACGTTGTGTAATAGTTGTTGCTTTTTACTCTAAGGTAAACAAAAACGTTTTCGTTCAAAATTCGCTATTATACTCTATAAAGTATCTGTAACTCAACAGCTTTACTACTCTTAACGTCATTGAAAACTTTGTTTTTGTAACTTATGTGAAGCTGGGCCACGGTTTTTAAATACTGAGGGTGTGGGCTGACAAGAAACGTGCAATGGTGCGTGAGTTTGCGCTTTCCAGTGTATTTAGCAGCACTCACATTGCGCACGTGTCAAAATGTGCTAACTTCAAAACGTATAACACAATAATGAATTCGCCGCACAGAGACAGACACTACATAAATTTTCACCTGATTTCCCGTTTTAATAACTTTAAAATCATTTCATGGGTTGTTTCTGTCCAGGTAAGTAAAAGAATTTCCTAAGTCTACAGAATTTACAACGAGAAGCTTTTTGTCTTAGTGCACAAAACCAATAACGACTACAAAACGAGGCCACAGCAGACAAACAAGATCTCTAAGGGCCATCTGAAGATTGATTTGTCGTAAATGCGAAACCGATAACGATTTAATGGTTTGTCTTAATTAAACTTTTTAAGCCGTACTTGTGGCTGGTTATAACTGTACTACAACCACGGTTCTCATAATTTCTGGTTTCGAAACGACAGCATATAATAATATAAATATATTCAGAAATTTGCTTTCTTTTCCTACTTGTTATGATAATAATAATATTGGTAATAATAATGATGGAGAAGAAGCTGATACAGCAATATCAATACAGATAGTCTTACTTCCACACAACAGATACAATTACCTCACTGTCCCAGAAAATGAAACAGTCAAAATTTCATGGGAACGTGGAATAACAGTCAATAAAACAGTCCTTTATAATCGACCCGAAATATCAGTGATCGATAAAAATGAGTAAGTGACCTTCTTCATAGATATTTCTGTGCACAGTATCGTAACTTGAAAATCACCTGCAATGAGAATAGGGGTCTAGCACATGAGATGAAGGCCATGTGGAAAAACAAGCCTATACACGTCGTACCTGTGATGACGTTGACTACCGAAGTCAAAGGAGTCCATAGGACCTAAAATTGCATCTCTTGTTCTGTTGGCAAGTGCAGAACGAGGTTGTACTGAACAACTGAAAGACAATTCGTCGGCTTCTCTGAGAAGCGATTATTTCTTATTTAATCCGTTAATCAGTATATCGAAAGCATGTGAAACTGAGTGAACCCATAAACAATAATAATAGATGAACAAAATCTTGGGAAAATAGAGAGAAATAAAATTTAAAAATGGATTACATAAAAAAATATAACACAATAAGGAGAAATGCTACAATTGTGCCCCAAATGCAATTTATTATAAATCTTCGCCATTTCTCAAATGAATTTCATACTAAATCCCATCTGCTCAAAGGTTTCTGGGGCAGTCTCGGTAAAGATCGAGTCGCAGCACCTTCTATACCACCTGTTTCGCATTTGTATTTTCTAAATAATGACCAGTGGTTTTGTGGGACTCGATAGCACACGAGACGTTGTTGTTGTTGTTGTGGTCTTCAGTCCTGAGAGTGGTTTGATGCAGCTCTCCATGCTACTCTATCCTGTGCAAGCTTCTACATCTCCCAGTAGCTACTGCAGCTTACATCCTTCTGAATCTGCTTAGTGTACTCATCTCTTGGTCTCCCTCTACAATTTTTACCCTCCACGTTGCCCTCCAATACTAAATTGGTGATCCCTTGATGCCTCATAATATGCCCTACCAAGCGATCCCTTCTTCTAGTCAAGTTGAGCCACAAACTCCTCTTCTCACCAATTCTATTCAGTACCTCCCCATTAGTTATGTGATCTACCCATCTAATCTTCAGCATCCTTCTGTAGCACCACATTTCGAAAGCTTCCATTCTCTTCTTGTCTAAAGTATTTATCGTCCATGTTTCACTTCCATACATGGCCACACTCCATACAAATACTTTCAGAAACGACTTCCCGACACATAAATGAATACTCGATGTTAACAAATTTCTTCAGAAACGCTTTCCTTGCCATTGTCAGTCTACATTTTATATCCTCTCTACTTCGACCATCATCAGTTATTTTGCTCCCCAAATAGCAAAACTCCTTTACTACTTTAAGCGTCTCGTTTACTAATCTAATTCCCTCAGCATCACACGACTTAATTCGACTACATTCCATTATCCTCGTTTTGCTTTTGTTGATGTTCAACTTATACCCTCCTTTCAAGACACTGTCCATTCCGTTCAACTGCTCTTCCAAGTCCTTTGCTGTCTCTGACAGAATTACAATGTCATCGGCGAACCTCAAAGTTTTTATTTCTTCTCCGTGGATTTTAATGCCTACTCCGAACTTTTCTTTTGTTTCCTTTACTGCTTGCTCAATATACAGATTGAATAGCATCGGGGAGAGGCTAAAACCCTGTCTCACTCCCTTCCCAACCACTGTTTCCCTTTCATGTCCGTCGACTCTTATAACTGCCATCTGGTTTCTGTACAAATTGTAAATAGCCTTTCGCTCCCTGTATTTTACCCCTGCCACCATTAGAATTTGAAAGAGAGTATTCCAGTCAACATTGTCAAAAGCTTTCTCTAAGTCTACAAATGCTAGAAACGTAGGTTTGCCTTTCCTTAACCTTTCTTCTAAGATAAGTCGTAGGGTCAGTATTGCCTCACGTGTTCCAACATTTCTACGGAATCCAATCTGGTCTTCCCCGAGGTCGGCTTCTACCAGTTTTTCCATTCGTCTGTAAAGAATTCGCGTTAGTATTTTGCAGCTGTGACTTATTAAACTGATACTTCGGTAATTTTCACATCTGTCAACACCTGCTTTCTTTGGGATTGGAATTATTATGTTCTTCTTGAAGTTCAAATGGTTCAAATGGCTCTGAGCACTATGGGACTCAACTGCTGAGGTCATTAGTCCCCTAGAACTTAGAACTACTTAAACCTAACTAACCTAAGGACATCACAAACATCCATGCCCGAGGCAGGATTCGAACCTGCGACCGTAGCAGTCTTGCGGTTCCAGACTACAGCGCCTTTAATCGCACGGCCACTTCGGCCGGCCTTCTTGAAGTCTGAGGGTATTTCGCCTGTCTCATACATCTTGCTCACCAGATGGTAGAGTTTTGTCAGGCCTGGCTCTCCCAAGGCTGTCAGTAGTTCTAATGGAATGTTGTCTACTCCTGGGACCTTGTTTCGACTTAGGTCTTTCAGTGCTCTGTCAAACTCTTCACGCAGTATCATATCTCCCATCTCATCTACATCCTCTTCCATTTCCAGTCCATTTCCATAATATTGTGCTCAAGAACATCGCCCCTGTATAGATCCTCTATATACTCCTTCCACCTTTCTGCTTTCCCTTCTTTGCTTAGAACTGGGTTCCCATCTGAGCTCTTGATATTCATGCAAGTGGTTCTCTTTTCTCCAAAGGTCTCTTTAATTTTCCTGTAGGTAGTATCTATCTTACCCCTTGTGAGATAAGCCTCTACATCCTTACATTTGTCCTCTATCCATCCCTGCTTAGCCATTTTGCACTTCCTATCGATCTCATTTTTAGACGTTTGTATTCCTTTTTGCCTGCTTCATTTACTGCATTTTTATATTTTCTCCTTTCATGAATTGAATTCAGTATCTCTTCTGTTACCCAAGGATTTTTACTATCCCTCGTCTTTTTACCTACTTGATCCTCTGCTGCCTTCACTATTTCATCCCTCGAAGCTACCCATTCTTCTTCTACTGTATTTCTTTCCCCCATTCCTGTCTATTGTTCCCTTATGCTCTCCCTGAACTCTGTACAACCTCTGGTTCTTTCAGTTTATCCGGGTCCCATCTCCTTAAATTTCTACCTTTTTGCAGTTTCTTCAGTTTTAGTCTACAGTTCATAACCAATAGATTGTGGTCAGAGTACACAGCTGCCCCTGGAAATGTCTTACAATTTAAAACCTGGTTCCTAAATCTCTGTCTTACCATTATATAATCTACCATTATATAGTCTACGCCGGCCGCGGTGGCCGTGCGGTTCTGGGCGCTCGAGTCCGGAGCCGCGCTGCTGTTACGGTTGCAGGTTCGAATCCTGCGTCGGGCATGGGTGTGTGTGATGTCCTTAGATTAGTTAGGTTTAAGTAGTTCTAAGTTCTAGGGGACTGATGACCAAAGCAGCTGAGTCCCATAGTGCTCAGAGCCAGCCATAGTCTACAGTTCATAACCAATAGATTGTGGTCAGAGTCCACATCTGCCCCTGGATATGTCTTACAATTTAAAACCTGGTTCCTAAATCTCTGTCTTACCATTATATAATCTATCTGAAACCTTTTAGTATCTCCAGGGTTCTTTCATGTATACAACCTTCTTTCATGATTCTTGAACCAAGTGTTAGAGACACGGCGCCCATATGGATTACGCGTGATACACACTAAGGCCGAAAATTATGAACTACACACAACTTACTCCGTACCGACTGAATTTCTCTGTCTTATGAATAACACACAAATTCCAATTATGAACCAAAATACAAGTCATGAAAAAAGAAACTTCTTAAATAGAGGCCAACAATTATATTTAATGATGCCTGAATATCTAGCTGAGGCCTCCTGAGTAGTTCTTGATAGAGCATCTACTAACATTTCTTCGCGTCCTGAACCTCAGCAGTAACCTGTGGGAGATTTGGCTGGAAATGTTATTTATAGTTGCCGAGCAGTCAGTTGTGTCTTATTGCTTACCGAAGATCCACATCTACAGCGTGGTTATCAAGACACTACAACACAACATGATAGTCTCTACATTCGCTTCTGCCACATTCTGTGAACGCTGAAGTGGTAATTATTAGTAAAGGGCAAGATGAGGGTCCCATGATACTCAAATCCTACAGACCAATTTTTCTTTTGAACGTTCTCTGAAAGATACTTGAAAAACTGTCATGAAAAAGATTACAAGATCATAGACTGTTACACTGGGTGACGCCTCACCAGTACGGGTATTGAAGAGACAAGTCAGTATTGTGGCATAGCTACCTGACTGATGACCGTGGAAGACAGTTGGAAGAAACAATTATGGAAGTCAACCTACAGGTACTGAACGCACCTCACAATCCACCATCCTACGAAGGAGTGGTCGGTGCAACGTTAAGGCTGGAAACCTGAGAGTGCAATGACGTCATGTAACCACAAATATCATACACTATACCATCACTAGAAGGGAAATCCAAGACGCCACATAGAATGTGTGCATAAGGCCCAAAGACAACATCAAGAATTCTGACTGGGCAGAATGATAACTACGAAGGGTGTTTCAGTGTCCGGGAAGTCCATCGCTGGGCGATAATGTAGATGTTAAGGCGGAAGACCTGGCAGTGGCTATACTTAGAGCAAGGGAGGCATCGATACCTGTCAGCAGAGGTCATTCTGAAGAAGTACCTTGCATCTGTACTGAGGCGCTCCAGAAATTAAGATGTGAAACAAGAAGAGCCAGGAAGCTATACCAGAGCAGCATGGCCCAAGAAGAAAGAGTCCGAAGGTTGCATAGGTACAGGTATGCTAAGCCAGGTTTTAAGGAACAATTGTGGAAAACAAAGATGGAACGACAGAAGCAATTCGTAGAGGCTAACTTAGAAACCGATCCCTGGAGCAAATGGCTTTGAGCACTATGGGACTTAACATCTATGGTCATCAGTCCCCTAGAACTTAGAACTACTTAAACCTAACTAACCTAAGGACAGCACACAACACCCAGCCATCACGAGGCAGAGAAAATCCCTGACCCCGCCGGGAATCGAACCCGGGAACCCGGGCGTGGGAGGCGAGAACGCTACCGCACGACTACGAGATGCGGGCAATCCCTGGAGCGTGGCACATAAAAAAGTCTGCGAGAAAATACGATCACTAACAGTCTTATACACGCTCAAAAGGATGATGTGACAGTAACAGAAAACTGAGCACAGTCAGCCGACCTTCTAAGGAAAACATTACTTCTTGGCGATGGGGGAGAAGGCGAGACAAATGATCAGCATAGGTTACGAAAAATGTTATGGGAAGAATATAGAAACAATAAAACTGTGTACCCTCTGCACAAAAAGAAATTACGCAAATAATTTTACCACTAAAAAAGAGAAAAATCTCCAGTACCGGACGGGATCCCTACTGAAGTAACACAGCCCCCATGTGACCAATTAGATAGTTACTTCCGCTAAGTGTACAGCGACTGTCTCCTGCAAGGAAGAGCGCTGAAGTGGTAATAATTAGTAAACGGCAAGATAAGGATCCAATGACAAACAAATACTACTGACCATTTTGTTTTCTGAAAGATGTCGGTGAGATTTTTGAAAAACTATTATGCAAGACCCTAGACTGCTACACGGTATGATCCCTCATCAGCAGGGGTTTAGAAGAAGAAAGACAACCAAATATATAATTAATAAGGCTATCCAGTTGGCGACAGACACTCATTCTAGGTACACTCTGCGGTGATCGATATTACTGGCGCTTCCGATAATAACCTGTGGTGGCCGTCTTTCTTTGTTCTCCTTAGGGATTTGGAGTGTCCAGAAGCGTTATTGCCGCGGTCGACATATTCCTTAAACAAGCCCAGGAAAGAAAATAACGAAGACAGTAACAAAAGGCTGTCCAAAGGGTTCATTGTGTGGTCCAGAGTCTTGGGATGTAGCGCTGGAGCCCGTACTGCAAAAGTTACATGATAACGGTAACGGTAAATGGACTGGCAGCATTTGCAGATGACGTGCCATTCGTTGTAAATGGTGACTTCAGAAGAATTATAGGAGACAAATGTAATGCGGCGCTCCACGCACCTGAGGGCTGGTGTCAAAGTGTTACATTGTCACCAGCACCTCACAAAACAACGTACCTACCTCCTGCTGAAAGGGAATCTAGTAAGAAACCGTAAAATAAAATTAAATGATGTAACAATTAGGAGAAGCGCAGTAACAAGATACTAGGGGTATTTCTGAACGAACGTCGTAACTTTGCACATCATATAAAGGAAGTAGGCAGAAAAGGTTCAAATGTGACGAACAGAATTATAACCATTGCATATAGGCAATTTCGGCTTTCTTTGAACACAGAGTATATCATCAAACTACATTAGCATCAGTCGCAAGATGTGGCCCAGGCGTTTGGGCTCATAGATCGCAGCTAGTGAAGCCAGCCTCATTAGTAAAAATTGAACGAGGAATTCCTCCCTAACATCAGGGAGAGGTTGAAAACGAGATCTGTTAAGCTGTCGAGTGGACAGATACGTTACCTGACTGGCTATGGCCCATATGCTATGTGTCTCTACAATATCAGAGAACAGAAGAACGATAGTTACGCCTGTGGTAGTGAGGGTCACCAGAACACACAATGTTGGACTGCGCCCTCTATGAAGACGTGGCAGGCAATGGACGTCAGGTATTAAGCAGCGCTGAGGAGCGAGTAGAGCTGGCGCATCTTGGACGATACTGCAGCCGCAGCATCCATGAAGGCCAAAGAAGACTTTACGAGGCATTCAACCGTAATTCAGCACACTGCCGTCCAGGCTAGACAACACATTCTGCAGACGGAGAGAAGATAACTGAGATCGGCGACCACCGAATAAAATGGTGTCCCAAGAAGCTACATTGCGTTGGTGCAAGTGATCATGGAAGTGCAGACTTTAAGACGTAACAGAGATGGTTCAAATGGCTCTGAGCACTATGGGACTTAACTTCTGAGGTCATCAGTCCCCTAGAACTTAGAAATACTTAAACCTAACTAACACATCCATGCCCGAGGCAGGATTCGAACCTGCGACCGTAGCGGTCGCGCGCTTCCAGACTGTAGCGCCTAGAACCGCTCGGCCACTACGGGCGGCCGTAACAGTGATGGGTGGAATTACTTGCTATAGTGGAAACGCTGCTGACGTGCTACCCGGTACCCAAGGAATCCAGCAACTGTGGTTGTTGATCGGAGTAGTATATATGAAGGCGGATCCAGTATAGGAAACAACCATCTAAGTTAAGTGCACCAAACTAAACGAACAAAGAGAGAAGACATTCTGCAGTACTTTTATTAGTGTTAGTAGTTGATTAGTATTGGTAGTTGGGTGACTGGTTAAGGGTTTTGTTGCAGTTTTGTAATAGTAGTAGTTGTATTTTAAAAATTAAGTATCAGAAAAAAATATTTAATATATAATTTATTGCTATCCAAGGGAATGTGGCCCATTTTAGTTTCTCAGATAACAGGATGTAATTATGAAGAATAAAAAATAAGAAAATAAGGAATTGTTGACAAACTACCTCTTGGTTTCCGTCTCCGGTTCTTCGGCCAACATTTGTTTGATGAGTTGACGTTTCACCAGCACGAGTGGGTGTCACTGTCAAAGCTTCACCCTTCATTGCTGGTGATGGACTGGACTCTTAGATTTCGGCCGCAGACTATATGGACTTCGCTTGCCAGCGTCCAACAGATTTTCCGTGGTCATTTTCGGTGCATTTCTTCTCTTGCTACATGCAACGGTCGTTCGCTACAGCACGGGAATCCAGTACCCGTTTACCTTCAGGCTTTCTCCTTTCTTGTTGAACCTGTTATCGTGTTTGTATATTTCTATAGCTTCTCTGAACAAGCGGATATGATAGCTCTTCTCTACAGCTAGAACTTCCTTGTCGGCGGAGTTCGGTATGTGGTCGGCCTCACACAGCGCGTGCTCTGCCACTGTCCACTTCTCCACCTGCCCCAACCTGCAATGCCGCTTATGTTCTGTGATCCTGTCGTTGACTGATCTCCAGTCAGAGAGTGTCTTGCATCGGAAAAGGAGGAAAGGGACACAACTGCAATGTCGGGAATATACCGCATACCCTGCACACAAGGAAAAGTTTGTGTTGGAATGACTGGACGATCAATCAACAACAGGATCACATAACATAAGCGACATTGCAGATTGGGGTAGGTGGTGAAATCGGCCGTGGCAGAGCACGGGCTGTGTGAGGTCGACAACATAGTAAAATTTGGTGACACGGAAGTTCTAACTGTAGAGAAGATTTAATACATCCGCTTGTTCAGAGAAGCTATAGAAATACACAGACACGAGAATAGCTTCATCAAGAAAGAGGAAAGCCTCAGGGTGAACAGATCCTGGATTTCCGTGCTGCAGCGAACGACCGTTGCAGGTAGCAAGAGGAGAACCGCACCGGAAATGATAACGGAAAAGCCCTTGTACATTGGCGTACATATAATCTGCGGCCGCGAGCTCGGCTCCAGTCCACCTTTAGCAATGGAGGGTGAAGCTTAGACAATGCCAGCCATTCGTGCTGGCGAAACGCCACAAAAATCATCAAAAAAACGTCGTCCGAGGAATCAGAGATACCTGTAGAAGCCTGTAGAAGCCAACAGGCAGTTTGTCAACAAGTGGCCACGAAAGCCTCAACAATTTTGTAAAAAAATATTCTTCATACTTCACCGAAACGTAACATAAAAATTAGGCTTTGCTTGTATTCTTATTTGCCTGCAAGTAGCTGCCCCATCTGCGCTTAGCACTTAACTACAGTCTTGTCCTCTCCTTAAAACTGAACAGTCGAGGAGTTGTTGGCATGCAGTATATGGACAAGTCTGATGTTTTGCTTATCCTCTATCAATATGTGTCCCTCTGAATAGTTTCAGCATCTGCGACACATGACATCTGTTTTAATTTTTGTGTGGTTCACCCTTTACTGTCTTATGCTTTAGTCAATACGGAATTGATTCTTGGGACAACTGAATAAATTACACAACCTGACAACAAAACGAAGGACGCAGAAGGGAGGAGGAAAAAAATGGTTCAAAAGGCTCTGAGCACTATGGGACTTAACATCTATGGTCATCAGTCCCCTAGAACTTAGAACTAGTTAAACCTAACTAACCTAAGGACATCACACAACACCCAGTCCTCACGAGGCAGAGAAAATCCCTGACCCCGCCGGGAATCGAACCCGGGAACCCGGGTGAGGGAAGCGAGAACGCTACCGCACGACCACGAGCTGCGGACGAAGGGAGGAGGAAACGAAATGAAACTTCACGGGTTGAGAGGTAACGTTATGTTGCATCAGTGATTGAAAACGCGAGTCAAATTTACAAATAACTTGGCCGTATGAGTCCACTTATCAGTATAGCGTTGCACCTCCTGTGACCTGGATGCGTCCACAGATTCGGTTGGGAACAATATCATAAAGCCGTTGTATCCTGTCTTGTCGCAAACTGTCACACAACGGTTGTAACTGGTTTTTGATATCTTGATACTGGCGCTGGTACAGAATTGACGTCTGAGCTGGCCCACGTATGTCCCATTGGGAACAGATCATGCTACATTGTTTGTCATGCAGACTGTTCATAAAGACCGGTGCCATGTGTGGACGAGGATTGTCCTGTTGAAAAATGGCACCACGATACCGTTGGAAGAGAGAACAAATGACACAGGGTACCGTTGTGCCGCCAGAGTTCTTTCAGTCACTACCAGTCGTGACCCGAAGTCATGCTCGATGGCTCCCCATATCACGGTGCGAGGAGTAGCACGGCTGTGTCTCTCCAAAACGTTGGAAGAACGGGGCCTCTCCCCACGTAGTCGTCTTACTTACCGACGATAATCATCCTGGGCAGTGCGGAACCACATTCCATCGGTGGAAACACTGTGACACCTTTCATCAGTAATCCATGCTGACCAGTCACGGCATCCCTCCAAAAGCAGCCGTTGTGTTAACGGCAGCCCACGAATTGGGTTTGTAATTCCGTAGTCCGGCTGCTGCAAGTTTGCGGCTAAAGGTGTGACGTGACCGAGATTGTTGCAGGGAGTCCACTATTTGTTCTTGGATGGCAGATGCAATTGTGAAGCGGTTGATGATGTACTTGGTGCACAATGTAGCAGTCCGCCACTGAAGCGGTCATACGTGGTCGTCTGAAACTCTGACGACGTGTACGCCGGCCGTCACGATCCCATGCAGTCCGGAATCTGGCCACTGTCACATCCGAATGCCCCACACATCTGGATGTTGCACGATTCGACCAGCCAGCCAAATATAGACACTGAATGAAGTCCATTTGAAACTCTGTCAGTTACTGATAACGCTGTCTCGAAGGAGTATGTGGTACCTTTGTGTCCTTCACAGTCATCACTCATCATCTGAGGCCGGCCGCGGTGGTCTAGTGGTTCTGGCGCTGCAGTCCGGAACCGCGGGACTGCTACGGTCGCAGGTTCGAATCCTGCCTCGGGCATGGATGTGTGTGATGTCCTTAGGTTAGTTAGGTTTAAGTAGTTCTAAGTTCTAGGGGACTTATGACCTAAGATGTTGAGTCCCATAGTGCTCAGAGCCATTTGAACCATTTGAACTCATCATCTGACGATGTTCGCGCCGTTTATGTAGCCTACCAGGAATGGTAACAACACTGAATAAGAACAACACTAGTGCACTCTGCTTCGGAGCCAGAGAGCTGTATGCCATGAGAGGAAAACAAACTCGACGTGCAGGTCAATGCAGTGGGTCCAGAGAGTCCGCACACCATATAGGGACAGGCACGGAGAAAAGCATAAAACGAGACCAGCGCCAATGACTGAACAATCAGTTCGGCACGATGCGAAGGACAGGTCCGAGTTGGCCGGCGACAGCGTAAGAAGTGAAGGTCTCGGCCCATTGCCGCCGGAAAGTAAGTACCTGAGTGACCGGTTGTGCCCATACAAGGCTCCGCAACCAGGTCCGTGGCAGTCTGCTGCACTTCTCTGCCTCGAGGCCCAAATCAGCTCATCTTAGTCCATATCGATGTCCGCTGGTGGCGATACTAGTCATTTACACAACCGCCGATAGCACATGACTGTGCGAATTTACTGACACACGACCATTTCCTCTTCGTGCATCACTTTTTGTCAAGCAATGTATATCCCACCTATGGATGTGAATGTTTCATGGTTCTGTTGGCACTTCGCTTTTTTTCAGACTGTGTATATCCCTTCTATGGATGAGAATGTTCTACGTGCATCTTATTTTTATACTTTTTAATTCCAGGCGCATTCTTGCACCCTTCTAATTTCTACAGGATGATTTTTCCACCATCTGCAAACTCTAGGGATTGATCGATGAGAAGATACGGAACAAAACACATCTAATGAACTACTGTCCGGAAATGCATGGTCCCCAGGCTAGAGAATTTTTATTCAGTCATACATTGTTACAGAGACTGCGGCCTAATACCCGGTGTACCACGCAGCCACAGTTACAGTACGCGTCGAAAATGGTTTCCATGTGCCGCAATGCACGCGTGTGCGCGCCGTAGCATGTTCTGTCTCACACGTTCACATCGGCCAGGCTGCATCCGAACAGCCACCAAGGCAGCATGAATTCGCTGCTCCAATATCTCCACGTCTGGAATGGAGTCTGCTTACACGATACTATTGAGATGGCCCCATATCAAGAAATCGCACGGGATGAGATCCGGTGAAAGAGCGGCCATGCAACTGGACCTCCGCGTCCGATCCCTAGACCAGGAAGACACAATTGAGTTGCGTCCGGACGTTAACGGCCAAGTGAACTGGAACACCGTAATGTAGCAACCACTTAACCCTTCGAATCGTCAATGGCACTTCTTGCAGCAGGAGAGGCAAAGTCACCCGCAAGAAACGCCGATTGTTTCGGCCTGTTAGCCGACATGGGAGGAAGGATGGTCCCAAAATACGGTCGCCAGTTATCTGCATACTCTCCCAAAGATGACTGTTATGAAAGTTGAACATAGCACTCCGCGTAAAGTTGCCCTCATCTGTGAATGGGATGGATCATATAAATGCCGGAATCACTGTTGCCTGTTGAAGAAACCAGTGACAAACCTGCTCCTGATGTGGAAAGTCTGTCGCTAGTAAGCGCTGAACACGCTGTTAATGATAGGGGTAGTAATAATTGTCATGCAGAATGTTCCACACGATTATCTGGCTTACCATGTACTGGAGGGCCAACTGTCTGGTACTGACAAGGTAGTCGCCTTCCACAGTGCTAATCACATTTTCCTCCATGTCTGGTGTCCGAACATTCCGGGTACGTCCTCCATGATTTCCTGTTTCCTGAGACGACACTGTCTCGGACAAGCCGCGAAACACTGTTGCAAACATTGAATGTTGTGGTTACTATCGGCGTGGATAGATCTCCTGATACAACCTTGCTGCCCGCTGCCCTTTGTCATTTGTCTTTACGTAAGTAAGCACCATGTCGGCAAGCTCCTCGAATCGAATACGGAACCATTGTGTACAACAATGTATCACATACACTACAAGATGAGTCAGCAATACCAATTACCATGGCATGACAGGGCGCTAGGGTATGACTTATGAGGAACAGTAACACCCTCTAGGAGGAAACCATGCATGCTGTAACTGTAGCTGCATGGTATATCAAAAATTAGACCGCGGTATCTGTAGCAATGTATGACTGAATAAAGGGTTTCTAGCATGGAAACCATGGACTTACGGACGTAAGTGTATTAAACCTTTTTTATTCGCTATCCTCTCATCGATCAGCCCCTAGAGTTTGTAGCCTGTGGAAAAAAACCACCTCGTGTATTAACATCTACACTCTGCAAGCTACTTTACGGCGTGTGGCGGAGGGTGCCTTTGGTACCATTATTTTTTGTCCCTCCTCTGTTCCATTCGTGAATGGTGTATGGGAGGAACGACTGCCTATAAACTCTCATATAGACTCTAACTTATGTGATCGCTGTGGTCATTTCGCGAGTCATATGTTGTAAGAAGTAACATATTGACCGACTTTTCTACAAACGTACTCTATTGGAATTTCAGCAATAACCCTCTCCGAGATTCACAACGCCTCTCTTGTAACGAATGCCGCTGGAGTTTTTTGAGCACCTCCTTAATACTATCGCGCAGACTAAACGATCCCGTGGCGAAACGGCCGCTGTTCGTTGGAACTTCTCTGTCTTTTCTATTAAGCCTACGATTTGTAAGTCACTATTTCCGTTAATTAATTACATTTCTCTTTCATCGAATGAATATCAACCTCAGTCTTCTTTTCCTACAATTAACTTTATGTCGTCATTCTATCTTACGTCGCTCCAGATCGCTACTCCTAGGCGCTTATTCAGGGTACCTAGTATTTCCAGTAATTTGCCACCAATAATGTAATCATACGGCAATGGACTCCTTCGTCTATTTAGCACTGTGTAAGTCACATGCTCCCACTTTAGTCTTCACAGCTTTTTCTTCTACCTGTTTTCTACAGTCGTACAGAAAGGAGTTCAGCAGTAAATTGTTGAAATAAGTCAAGAACGTTCTGGCTCTAGTATTCTGTCTGGTGAAGACTGAAGAGCAGCCGATCAGCAGTCAACGTGAAGAAGAACACCGTACCCTGGTGAGCCTCTGGATAAGTCAGCATCACAAGTGACTCACAAATTGCTCATTCTACAGATACTGAAGTTCCAGGAGTCGCTGACAGAGGTGGTGCAGTGCTAAGACACTGGATTCACATTCCCGACTGACCATCTAGAATTAGGTTTTCCGTGACACCCCTAAAACGTTTAAGGTCGATGTCGGTATAGTTCCTTTGAAAGGGCACGACCGACTTCCTTCCTGAATGCGAGCTTGTGCTCCATCTCTAGTGGCCTCGTCGTCGACTGGACGTTAAACTCTAACCATCTTTTCAACCACTCCAATCGAAACATCTTTTGCTGGCTCAAAGTATATTCCAACTAAATTCTCCACAATCTTTTTCTACTGTATACTATTACCTTCGATGATACCTTTGTCGAAGACAGTACTTTTTCTCATACGTTCCAGAACTTACTGTACATGCTACAGGGAGACGAGTGTGCACCCAAAACTTGTCAGATGGATTTCCTTGCTAAGGATCTCTCTCCATTGTTACAGAGACTGAAATTCCTCCCCTTGGAATTCATTTATAATTTCACACAACTGAAGCCTCAGATATCATGAATCTTTCAATGATTATGGAGCACATAGACCAATGTCTGTGATGCAAGCCCATGATCGGCCTATTGACGTGACTGCACCAGACTCGGAGCCTTGCATCGCCGCTGCGCTGGGAGAGGGATGGTGACAGGTCCATCGCCGTGGCCACCTTGTGAACCGTCTCAGGACTGCGAGCACTCATTTCGTAGCAGGCTGAGTGGACCTGAGACCATACTGGAGGGATTGGAACGAGAAAAATCCCCACCTCTACCCAAGTTTGAACCAGGAACCTCCAGAACAAGAGTATAGTTTGGTGCAGAGATTACATATTAATGTACAGTAGTGTGTAAGCTAGCTAGTTGTAAGTGAAGCTTTGAACGAGGTCAGAAGACTGAATAAACAGCTTTTCCAATGCAGACTGCTGCGGGACGTCCAGGAAGAGAGTCAACGACGTTC
The DNA here is from genome assembly GCF_021461395.2 of Schistocerca americana. Lineage (NCBI taxonomy): Eukaryota > Metazoa > Arthropoda > Insecta > Orthoptera > Acrididae > Schistocerca > Schistocerca americana. Next base: position 526,550,141 of record NC_060125.1, on the reverse strand, counting down.
TGGAAGGTGCCTAAAACAATGTGGAGTCGTGCTGACTCCAGTGCCATGGCCAGCTTGGTTGAAGATCCATGACACAAACAGCCCAATCGAGGTGGTCCTACAGATTCTTGATTCTGTTTAAATCTGGGGAGCTCGGTGGCGAGGAAAGTGAGATGGACTCATCCTGGTGCATTTTGAACAAGCAGTGTGACACGTTGCATTGTGCACTCATAGATACCATAATGCCGAGGAAAAACAAACTGCATGTAGGGGTGGACATGGTCATCAAGAATACATACATACTTGTGTTGATCGATTGTGCCTTCCAGAATGACGAGATATCCCAGGGAATCCCACAAAACATTCCCCATACCATAACGCCTTATGCTCTGGCCTGGACCCTTCCAATGATTTTGTCAGGGTGTTCGGATTCAGACTTATCACGCCGTGCACGCCAAAGGTCATCTGTGGATGGAACATGAACGTGATTCATCCAAAAAGTCCACTTGTCGTGCTCAATGGACATCCAGCATGAACAGCAGTCAGCATGTGTGCATGAACCAGGCGCCTGCTGTAGAGGCCCATATGCAGCAACGTTCACTGAACGGTCGTTGGTGCGACACTGTTGATAGCCCAGTGGTTCATCTGTGTGCTCAGCTGAACAGCAGCACGTCTCCTCGCCCGTACGCCCTCTGCAGCCGTCGTTCATCCCTATAATCTGTGGCCCATGGTGCGCCACAGTTGCCTCAGCGCCACCTTTGGATGGCACCATTTTTCCATGCACAGTATAATTTAACCACGGCAGCACGCTAACGGTTAAAAAACTTTTCCGCTTCGCAAATGTTTCTAGTCTTGGCACAAAACCCAATGATAATGCCCTTTTGGAAGTCAGATAAACCTCTCCGTTTACGCATTAGGACAACGACTGAACTGTTTGCATGTCCCACCACACACCTCATATATCCTCCACTACTCGTACTACCACCTGTCGCCTGTGAGTTGCTACAACACGTTAACGACGAACATAGGTGGTCGTCACGTTATTGTGAGAACCGATAGCATTGTGTCACTTCATCAATCATACTGCACATGAAACAGCACAGAATAAACAAACGGAAGTTGGAATATCAGCGTAAGTTGTTTATTGTCCACCAACACAAATTCACACCAGAAGTAACAATGGAAATAACCTCGTCATAAAGTTTCTGACAATAACCTTTCTCGACACAATACCGCACTCACACCACAACTCTCTCTACTGTCAGAACTAAAATACTGCCAACAATACTCAGTTGTTCAACAGTAGCATGTCTCCTCGCCCGTACACACCTCTGCACCCGTCGTTCATCCCTGTATTCTATGGCCCATAGTGCTCCACGATTGCCTCAGCGCCACCTTTGGATAGCGCCATTTTTCCATGCACAGTATACTTTAACCACGGCGGCACGCGAACAGTTAAAAACTTTTCCGCTTCGGAAATGCTTGTAGTCTTGGCACAGAAGCCAATGATAATGTGCTTTTGGACGTCAGATAAACCGCTCCGTTTTCGCATTAGGACAACGACTGCACTGTTTGCATGTCGTATGACACTCCTCATATACCCTCCACTGCTCGTACTACCACCTGCTGCCTGTGAGTGGTTACTACAGGTTAACGCCGAACATAGGTGGTTGTCACGTTAATGTGTGAACCGTATAGTATAGTCTCAATTCAATCAATCACACTGCACACGACACAACAATGAATAAACAAAGGGAAGCTGAAATATCAACGTAAGTTGTTTATTGTCAACCTTTCGACAACACAAAATGGTTAAAATGGCTCTGAGCACTATGGGACTTATCTTCTGAGGTCATCAGTCCCCTAAAACTTAGAACTACTTAAACCTAACTAACCTAAGGATATCACACACATCGATGCCAGAGGCAGGATTCAAACCTGCGACCGAAGCGGTCGCGCGATTCCAGAGTGTAGCGCCTAGAACCGCTCGACCACTCCGGCCGGCGTTCGACAACACAAAATGGTTCAAATGGCTCTGAGCACTATGGGACTTAACATCTGAGATCATCAATCCCCTAGAACTTTTAGAACTGCTTAAATGTAACTAACCTAAGGACATCACACCCATCCATGCCCGAGGCAGGATTCGAACCTGCGACCGTAACAGTCGCGCGGTTCCAGACTGTAGCGCCTAGAACCGCTCGGCCACTATGGCCGGCGTTGGACAACACAAATACACACCATAAGTAACAACGGAAATAATCTCGTCACAAAGTTTCTGACAATAACATTTCCCGACACAATACCGCTCTCACACCACAACTCTCTCTACTGCTAGAACTAAAATACTGCCAACAATACTCACACACGATGAGGACGTGCAAAAGCATAAGGCACCGTCGAAACATACCGTTTACACAGGGGCTACAACCTACATTTCATAATAACTCTGCAGGGAGTAAGCAGCCTACGGCGATGTTTCAAGTTTTAATTACAAATTTATCATTAGGTTATGTGTGGGTCCAATCTTCTCGGGGACACAGTTTCAAGATTGCACTTTCAATTTCCATACCAATGTCTGATAACATTATATCGCAGAAAGAATATTTCTCGGTATGGTTGACTTCAGTATTAAATCATTAAGACATCTTATTTATCGATTCTTCCGTCACTTCTTGGTTGAACAATTAGTATGACAACCTTTAACCACTTGTCTGTTTCTACTTTTATGAACTTCTAGTTGAGAGTTTTATTTCTTATCATTAACTCTTTCTTTCGCCTATGCTCACACCGAATTCTTTGTCATACAGTTTGTAGACACCATTTCTATGCAGGTTGAGTCACGAGGAAAGGTACATGCTTCGACGGGTGATAGTATTCGTGATTCTGGACAAAAAACTTCAAATGAACATGTGTATGCTCTTTTCTTTACCTTATTCGACATACAGCTGTTTGAAAATCCCAATCGTTAGTCGCACGTTCTTCTTCACTAGCGCCCACATGCGAATACCGCCATAATGGCATTAGGGTAGGTAGTGTTGTCTTTACTGACCATTTTCATGCGCACTTTGTAACGCTGCGCTAGTGCACACGATATTCATTAAAGCCTGTACTATGGTAAGTTGACGGGCTTCACCTTATGAGAAAGGATTTTTGTATAGAAATTGACCGCGTGTACCTGAATGGAGGCAAATCAGACTTACACCCACTCTGTAATAACAATGATACGTCAAGCAAGTCCGAAATGCAACTACACGTCAGGACGGACAAGAAACAACACAGAAGATGCTACCAATTTGTTAATAATACGGTCGCCAGCCTAATTAGGCATTAACTGAGTTTCTTCCCTGTACAAGTTGATGTACGTTCAAGTAAAACAACACGTAGTAACACAGCATAATATGGTAAATTTTAGAACCAGAAAATCTATTGAACTGATAATTTCACTTTCTGTACTGATAGGGATAAACCATAAATACATAACACTACACTATAATGTTTACTACAAAACTTCGTACTGTCTATTGATCTGATTAAAATCGAGCATAGCTTACCCTAGAAATAGCACTTACGAATCACACACACAATGTCAATTTTGATAACGGCAAAACACTGATAAATTTTGGTTTTTTATATTGACTTTAACTTTGCTGATCAAATCAGTCTAGAACAGTTCACAATTCAAATGAATAAAAAAGAGGGGGGGGTGGGGACCCTGAAACTGTTATGATCACTGTATTAAAAAATTCGATTACTGAAATCATTATGTGCTCAAGATTTCCAATGTATTAGTTACTACTCTTTTCATTTTATTTCCTGCTCATTTAAATACCATTATATCTGTCTCGAAATGATTAAACTTCACTACTAAATCAATATCAAAATTATCTTCCAACTTTGTCAGACCTTTGTTATTCGTCTATTAGTTAATTAACAAAAAAGTTCTTTAAACATCATTCTAACATAGCTAGGTCTGCAGGTAATTATTATTAACATAAACTTTAGTTCTTCATTTCGGGACACTCGGATTGCACAACATTAGTAAAGGACCCTGGCTAGGTTAGTTGTGAGGATAATTAAATGATAGGACAGTTCTGGTAAAATTTAAGTTGTTATTGAACAGTATGGAACAAAAGTAACACTGGTCCACACGAATACAGTACTAAAAGTTTCAACCTGTTCGTATCGATGCGGCGGTTGGCGGGCGGCGAGATGGCGAGGCACGGAGCACACATACAACCACAGCAATGGCTCTTGATGTATCGGCACTTTACTTCTTCATAGCGTCGCAATACTTTTCCATTTAGTGCCTATGGAATTTTGCCATGCTGTATAGGCGTCGGAACGGCATATCCGAGGCTCAATGAAACCACGTCTTCCAGGAGAGCCTCCTCGATCCAGAACGTGTTGCTCAGACCAGTGCCCAACTCCGACTACTACTGCTGAGCCCGTTATGCCGTGCAGCGCCCGTGTGCGTTTTCCCGCGCTCGCCTGCCATCCACCTTTTACCGCTCCCCTACAGACAGGGTATTCACCAGAGGTTTTGCATCCTACATATCCTAACACATTGCCTACGTATGGACCAGACGCACAATTACAATTTTAATATCTTACAGCAGTCTCAACATTTGTTAAACTTCAATTTTATTACAATATTGCTTGAAATTTGACATAAACATTAATATTCACATCGAAATTTGTTTACAGTTTTCTTAACACAATGACATGAAACAAAAAAAAAAGAAATGAAATCGGAACATCGATTACACTAATTTATCGAAAAATCAGAAAAAATGTTATTTGTATAATAGTACAGCGTTGTTGTTGTTACAACTTCTCGTGACCAGCTCATCGGGTCAGCTGTTTTAGATAACCGTCTTAATGGAGTACGGCATCCTGATTTCCTTCAACATGTGTTACCAGAATACTTGGATGGTATTCCTTTGGCAACACGACGTCGTATGTACTTTCAGCACGACGGATCTCCTGCACATTCCGTACTGTCAGTGGCACAGTACCTCACTGAAACGTATCTGAGCGTTGTATCGATAGCCGTGGAGTCATTCCTTGGTCACCGAGGTCACCCAGTCTTACTCCATAAGATTTGTAGGGTTCACTCAAGAGCGGAGTCTACATGCGCAGAGTGCACACAAAGGAGGAAATTCTCACGTGGTTTATACATGCGTGTGCTCAAGTAAAGAACCGTATCAATGAGATCAGATTAGCAACACAGTAGCTGCCTACAAAAGCTGCAAATCGTGTTGACAGTTGACGATGTACTTTTCGAAGATCTTTAGGGAAGAAATGAACACAATTAAACAAAATATTAGATCACAATGTTTCATTTACTATCACCAGCATTTGTCTTGTTTCCCATTATTTTCATTGGGTTTCTCGGAAAGTGATAAGAACAGTACATACATAGATATTACGTTTTTTTAGAACCACTATCATCCCTCAGAGCATGCACCTTTTCTGCTGACTCACACTGTATACTTTGAAAACAAATTAATCCCGCTGACAAGGTCAACGTTATCATGGATCCTATCCTTCCTATATTCTCCCCAACAATTTCTCTCTGTTTTATTGCTAATCAAAATCCATTTACAAAACCACAAAATGTGTCTGTATCTAACAAAATGATCATGCTCATTTCTAAGCACTGCAGTACATGTAGGAGAAATGCAGTTCTTACTGTTGAGGTAGAAGATTTAACAACTAAGAGCACCAAGTAATTCGTTCGATTAACTAAATTGACGTCTAGGTTTGCTACATGGCGCAGAGACAACTTTCAGACAGTTTGTCAGAGAGAACCAGGTATCCGTGCCGTGTGAAGTTAATGGAAGTACTTGCAGCGCTAACTCAGATTCATCAGGCGAAACGGCCCAGTAGCACAACTTTGTGGCGGCAGCTCGCGATAGGGGCTGCACCGGTCGCTAGGCAGTAACTTTAAAACCGTTACCGTGAAGCGACATAGTTCAGTCTACATCACATACACATTAGTACAAGGATGTAAATCAGAATTATATACTTTTTAAAATAGGTACTGAACTAATGTCCGATGTGAGCCCGTCTGAGATCGATATCATGCTGCTTTCAAGGAAACTCTAGTATGAAATTTATATTCTTGTCGTTCTTGTGGGCATAATTCCGATGACTGGTTTAATGCAGCTCGCTTATCTTGTGCAGCCTCCTCATCTCTACATAGCTGTCGCAACTTACATTCATTTGTACCTCATTACTGTATCAAAACTGGGTCTCTCACGACAGTTTTACCCCCCCCCCCCCCACTCCCCAACATTACCTTCCACTACAACAGTGGCTATCCTTAGATACCTTGGGACGTGTGTTGTCAACCTATCCCTTTCTTTAAATCAATTCTTCAATTTCTTTTCTCCGGGACACGATCTACTACATCTGCACCTACATTTACATTAGTACTCTGCAATACACATCAAAGCGTCAGAGTGTTCACAGGATCACTTTCAGATAATTTCTCGACCGCTCTACTCTGGAATAACACACCGGATAAGGGAGGACGTTGATGAAAAACACACACTATTTCAAAAATGCACCAAATCCCCAGTTTTGGAGATATGGCAATGAAATTTTGTACCGCACTTTAGATGAAAGTAACACATTTACATATAAAATCCTTTGATTATATACATTCAACTTTTTTTGAATGAAATTTGAAGTTTTACTTTCAAAAAATAATGTGTGTTCCTTGTTCTCAGAAACTATTGAAGAGATTTCTACAAAAATTTCTCCGATTCATCTCTTTATATGTTGAAAGCTTCTCTCATGAGGTTTTTGGAATAGGTCAAATAGGAGAATTTTCATAATTTTTTAATTATAATTACACAAGTACAATTTTAAATTCATGCAAAATTCAAAGCACTTTCCCCCATATCTCAACTTGCAATCAGAATTTCCAAATTTGCTCCTGAGACAACGTTTATTAGGTTTACAGAAATATGTGTACAAAATTTCATAATTCTAGCATTCATAAAATCTGAGGAAAAGGTACATAGACTTTAAAAAACAAACTTATCAGGAAATGCAATTCAAAGTTCAATCTAACTTTTTTCCTTATGTCACTTCTTCAGAAGGCACCACATTTGTACTCTGGGTCGACTTTCCCTTCAAGGCTTCTCTTCTGGTTTCTTGTTGTCCGTCTTCTTTCCTTTACCAGGTCTTCAACTGACTTTTCATCTGCAGAGACGCGCTGTAAATCTATTTTTCTCAGGATGTCTTGAGTAAAATTTCCTATCTTGAAGCCCATTCCTTCTAATCTCTTCATTCTTCCGACGTTCCTATCATTAAATACAATAACTGCATCATAAGTTGCAATTCTGACAACTGTAGCAGATGCAAATGTATTTTTAGGGCATCGTTTTCAGATGAGTGAATTTAGAGACTCATTTGGATTTTGGGTTTTGCCATGAACCACTTTTTGAGAAGTGCAGAATCGGCCAGAAGCCTGTAAGTGGGCTTGACAAGATCCGGGATACAATTTGGAAGCCTCTCCTTGTGAACGAATGGGTTGTTATCCCTCTGAGCTTGTAGATATTTACACCAGCTAATGTGGCACAGATTATGAATAGGATGTTCATGTGTTGACAACATGTGGAAATATATAGCCTATACTGCACTTTTCATGTCATTTACACTGGATAGGTTCTGTCTGATAGCCTTGCCATAATACTCTTGAAGAGAGTCTGTCATATTATTTGTGGGTCTGTTGTGTCCACCAATGCCCTTTCCACCGTCCAACTTTTTGCCCTTCATGTCACTGACAAGTTTCCTCAATCTTGAGCCCATTCTCTTCTGGATGTGACCTATGCATTCAAGTTTCTCAATTGAAAGTTCCCCATAAGGTTTGCACTCATTCACAGACTTGAATGCACTGGAGTCATCATCCCCGAGATATTTCACATATCTGACACCACGTTCCTTGACAGATCTCTTAAAAATAATTTGCATACCAGCTCCTTCCATTCCACTACTAGAACCAAAAAATATTTTGCTGCAGTTATGTCCTTTTACATCTTCTTCACATTCTCCACTAAGTGCACAGTTATGGCAGAATTTGCTCATACGTTGAACATCTAGTACCTTCCCTGTGTCAATATTTATGACACTTGACACGCCATATAAAGACATATGCCCTCTTTTCATGAATGTACCATCACATGACACAACAAGATCTGTTCTAACATGACCAGAATCGTTCTCATCTAACGGGTCATTGTCTGCAATAGCTTCTACTGTAGCTACTGTCATACTGTCCTCACATACGTCAGAAATTATGTTTTCCAGTACACAGTTTATTTGTGTAAATCTCATACATGGCGCTGACATATTCATTATTCCAAACAATAAATTTCCCCATTCTCTCCAATGCACCTCAATCCATAGGTAAACCTCATATTAGCTTCATAGTACCAGTTTTTACATTTATAAGTTTTGAATGAGCTATCAGCTTTGCATTTTTTGCACACAAAATGCAGATTGGCTGCCAAGTCTACTGCCTTACCATCATCTATAATCTGAATGTTATCACTGCCGCACGTCTTACAAACACAAGAAAATTACATTGCTACAGTCAATAATCCAAGGTCAATTAATCTAAATCCAGTGTAACGAGATTCATCACTGTAGTATGTACCATTCACCTCGCCAATTTTTCGCTTGGAGCTGCTAGGAGACGAGTTCACATTTTCAGCACATGTTCTTATTTCGGACGTAGCCTCATTGCTGGTTTGTCGTTGTTTCTCACGTCTTCCATTCACTAACTTATTCAAAGGCAGTTTATCCAGTTTTTTATACACTCTTTGTGATCGTGGCATAACCGAATGAAGAAAGAATCGAACACTTGTATAAATCTCTGTCAGTATCACAAGGCAAAAAAAAAAGAACTGCTTCGTCATAAACGATGCAGCTAGGTTGTTATTGTTTATAAGATACAGAACAAAGATGATCTATAAAACCAAAGAGTATGTATCACGGCCTTTTAGATGTATCCCGCACACGTTTGGTTGAAAGTAATACACAGATTCGTTGTTCACTGAGCTGATATTGAAGTTCTGCTTCAAAACGTGGGCGTGGCAGAGAGGCCGCGTCACACTTTTAATTAATTTTCAGGTACTCCGGATTTCAACATTGAAACTTTGGGAACTTATTGTCCATGAGTTGCGCTAACTAATAAAAAATAAATCGAAGATTGACATTTTTGGTCAATTTCATCAACGTCCCCCAATGAGTGAACACCGAAATCTTTGCTCGCGAGCTCTGATTTACTACGATAGTCATCTCTCCCTACCTAGGTGGGATTCAGTGAAACATTTTCGCATTCGCACAAAAGCTGGTGGTTGAAATTTCCTGAAAAGATCTCGTGGAAACGAAAAAAACGCGTTTGTTCTGACTGCCACCGCAACTCACGTATAATGTCCGTGATTCTCTGTCCCGTATTTCGAGATAATACAAAACGAGCTGCCGTTCTCTGAACTTTTTCGATGTCCTCTGTCAGTACTATCTGTCAAGGGACCCACACAGCACTGCAGTACTCTAGCAGCGGACGGACAAGCATAATTTTTCTTTTTGGTGGCGTAGCGCGGAAGGGGTGCTGGGACAGATATGGCGGGGGGGGGGGGGGGGGGGAGGGGGCAGGCAGCAGTTACCGGCAAAGCTGGATAATCCTGTCTGGATGGTCATTATGTCAGATAACTGTATTCTCATTGGGACTACATAGGTACTTACATAGAGTTTTAAGGCAATTCTACAAGCGGAAGTGGCTCAAAACAGTTTTCAGATTTTACCTAAACAAATATAAACTAGGGATAATTGAGCCCTAGGGATTATCTTCAGATCAAAAATTAAAAAAAAAGGAATGATTCGGTCTGTTGAGAGACGCAACAGTTACAAATATGTAGTAGCAGTGTCTTCAGTGCGGATAGATTTGTTAGTTCGAATTCTGGCCACCTGAATCTCCGTCCTGGCCAATTTGTCACAGTGAAAAATTCTTGTTTTGTTTACTCCTCAACTTTCGTCTACACGCGTACCAATGATACAGGTTGTTCGTAATGATTTTTTCTCAAATTTCATGTCTTTTACAACTTAGTCCACAATCAGTTTAATGATTTTATGAAGTAAACCTCAAGAACCCGCTGATTTAAATACTTGTCAATATAATATGCAATAGTGGGTTACTTGCATCCACTGCCTTTTTTTCATATGAGTGAGACTCAACTGACCTTAATCCACGTTACTAACCTCCAAATGCGATGTTTTGTGGTCAAGTTGCTTGTGAAATACATTCATTTGAAAAATTGGATTGCTGTTTGTAAAATTTAGTTCGTTCGAGTGTTTTCGAGTAATTACCAGACAGAATACGATGGTACTCTAGTCGTATTCATGAAGTCCAACAACAAGGTCTGTAAATGGCCAACTTCGAAGGATATTTTTTTCTATAATTGTAAAGACATTATTGGAAAACTAAAAATCTACAAAACCTGTGAATAAAGGTCTTTCTACAGTCACTTTGGAGCACGACGTATCAGGCTCAACGATTCATGTTCTTTGTGAGTGGGTAGTTGTTCAAGAAAGGGTACCCTATTGTAAATATAGCTGAAAATTATTCACAAAATATTATTTATTTTATTAAGTGCTGTTCAATACAAAACGTCACTTGCATAATGCAACAACTGTGGTGCGCTTTGCGTGTCACGTTATAAATGTAGTTAACGGATCATCTAAATCTATTTTATCGGTAACATCACAGTAAATACGCAAAAATAATATGACTGAGTCGATCTTGCAACATTGTTGGTCTTAAATAAGATTGAACGGACGTAAGAAAGAAAAAGTTCGTTCATCAGAACGGGATGGTCCATGAATTGTAATAAGTAAGTGAACGAAGCCTAAAAACTCTGGAATTAGTCCTCTTGTCCATTCATACTTTGTGTTCAAATGTTCAAATGTGTGTGAAATCTTATGGGACTTAACTGCTAAGGTCATCAGTCCCTAACCTTACAAACCACTTACCCTAAATTATCCTAAGGACAAACACACACACCCATGCCCGAGGGAGGACTCGAACCTCCGCGGGGACCAGCCGCACAGTCCATGACTGCAGCGCCTAAGACCGCTCGGCTAATCCCGCGCGGCTTTGTGTAAGTACTCCACATCTTCTCTCAACTGTTTTTCCTGTTGTTGTTGTTGTGGTCTTCAGTCCTGAGACTGGTTTCATGCAGCTCTCAATGCTACTCTATCCTGTGCAAGCTTCATTATCTCCCGGTACCTACTGCAACCTACGTTCTTCTGAATCTGTTTGGTGTATTCATCTCTTGGTCTCCCTCTACGATTTTTACCCTCCACGCTGCCCTCCAATACTAAATTGGTGATCCCTTGATGCCTCAGAACATGTCCTACCAACCGATCCCTTCTTATAGTCAACTTGTGCCACAAACGTCTCTTCTCCCCAATCCTATTCAATACCTCCTCATTAGTTACGTGGTCTACCCATCTAATCTTCAGTATTCTTCTGTAGCACCACATTACGAAAGCTTCTATTCTCTTCTTGTCTAAACTATTTATCGTCCATGTTTCACTTCCATACATGCCTACCCTCCATACAAATACTTTCAGAAACGACTTCCTGACGCTTAAATCTATACTCGATGTTGACAAATTTCTCTTCTTCAGAAACGCTTTCCTTGCCATTGACAGTCTACATTTTATATCCTCTCTACTTCGACCATCATCAATTATTTTGCTCCCCAAATAGCAAAACTCCTTTACTACTTTAAGTGTCTCATTTCCTAATCTAATTCCCTCAGCATCACCCTGCTTGAAATATGTTACCAGTTGCGAACACTAACATCCATCAGCTGTATAAGGGAATGACGGGGGTAAAAATTGGTGCCGGACCGGTACTTGAACCCAGATTACCACTTCGGGTATCCCTGCACAACCCACGGCCATAATCAAGCCTCCATATGTCGTCGTTCCAGCGTCACAACCTCCACTCGTACACCTCCCTTACAGGAGAGGACCTTTTAATTGAAAGTCTCTGCCTGGTACCAGCGGATAAATACGTTATCTTCTTAACAACACAGGCAATGCAGTACTGAATTTTTTGTTTTAGCTCATTTTGTCTTTCAGGAGTTGCAAAAACATGTCTCTATCGCTTATCAGTTCCTCTTCATCAAAATCATTTTTGTAAAATCTTACAATTTCATCGACAGCTGTAGGATGTGCTACAGTAAATTTTCCCCACGATTAAAAAAATTATACCGATTCCATGTTGAATCTACCTTGAGTAACGCAAGCCGGCTGCGGTGGTCTAGCGGTTCTAGGCGCGCAGTCCGGAACCGCGCGACTGCTACGGTCGCAGGTTCGAATCCTGCCTCGGGCATGGATGTGTGTGATGTCCTTAGGTTAGCTAGGTTTAAGTAGTTCTAAGTTCTAGGGGACTGACGACCACAGATGTTAAGTCCCATAGTGCTCAGAACCATTTGAACCATTTTTTTTGAGTAATGCAGTCAACTGATTGAAGGTTTCAAAATATTATTTTCTGAAAAATTCTTGACGACTTTTGAATTTGATGTGTTATTTATTTCCTTGATAGATACTTTTGTACTTTTGTGCTGACGCAGAAATTTAGTTTCGTCAAGATCAGCAACAGCTTTATCTCTTTTACGCCAGATTTCCTCAAAATTTAAAATCAAGAGAAGAACTTAAAATCATAAGATTCGGTGACACATAGATGAGACTTCAGTAATTCTGTGTTAAAAATTTCTTCTAGGTGAAAAGCTTCAATATGCATTCTTAAATTAAAATAACTGTCGAACCTTTGCAAACAACCATAGAGCTTGATGTTTTGGCCGATATTCTATCAACTCGCTTTAAAACCTCAGTCACAATTCAATAAAATTTTTGATCGTAATATATTCCTTGTTGGATAGCAGACAAGCATTTTTCAACTTCTTTCTCAATTTCAACCTGCAGCTCTTTGAACTGAGCACAGTGCTTCAATGAGTCCCATACAAAGTTTATTAAATCGTTCACCATTTCAATCAAATATCTTGTTGGTAAAAGTTTTCAATCCCACTCTGAAGAGCAGTTTAAGCTTCTGAGCATTACAATGCATAAACAGTGCTCGGTACTGTCCTTTGCGTATTAGTGGTTGCATTCCTGAGACTTATCCAGAAACATTTGATGTTCCATCGTAGCACTGGGCTCTGGTATTTGAGATTGATGACTGATTGGATTGGATTGTTTTGGGGGAGGAGACCAAACAGCAAAGTCATCGGTCTCATCGGATTAGGGAAGGACGTGGGCCGTGCCCTGTCACAGGAGCCATCCCGGCATTTGCCTGGTGTGATTTAGGGAAATCACGGAAAACCTAAATCAGGATGGCCGGGCGTGGGATTGAACCGTAGTCCTCCCGAATGCGAGTCCAGTGTGCTAACCACTGCGACACCTCGCTCGGTTTGATAACTGATACAGGACTAAAATGTCTTTGACGAGGACAAACAACGTTCCTTTCGAAGTACTGTTCGCTGAATAAAACCCAGTAAAACATTCATTCGCTGTCAAATCTTCAGAAACGACGGTAAAAAAAAAATGATTTTCTCATTTTGGGCCACTGAATTTTTACACATTAAAATTGAAAAATATTCATCAGTTTTTATTTCATCCCATAATTTCGGACGAGATTGTACTGGTAATCAGCTCGAAAATTTCGTTTTGATTATTGTTGTGAAGCCACTTGTAATCATCTCCTTAAAGCAACATTTTGATTCTCCCACAGCTGCTCGAGGCTCTAAAAACGTCATAAAGTTGTTACTTTTCATCGTTGTTGATTCCTCGTCTTGTGAGACCCTGTTTCGCCTGTGTCTAATGCGCTGAATATTTTCAATAACACAGTTCGAACAGTGTAGCTTGTTTAAACTGCAGGGACGTTATCAATTTAACGACGATGGTAGTTTCGACATTTTCTAAACCTTCAATGCAGTTAATATGAAAAGAACCTGTTGCATGAGTCCGTGTCTGCCCTGCTCCACATTTCCAGTTCGAGGGTTCGTTGTCAAACCAAGCTTTTTTCAATTCTATAGCCTGCTTTTCGAAAGTAGTTATTAACTTTCGTTCACACACTTCAGTACAGATTTGACAAATTCCTTTATTAACTTTGTTGGGTTGCAGCAATGTATTATGTTGTAAGTAGGCTGTTTAGGTTTTCTTATTGTATGAAAATCACTGGCTGTGCTGTGTGCAGTCTGTGGCTAGTTTGCATTGTTGTCTGCCATTGTAGTGTTGGGCAGCGGCAGCTGGATGTGAACAGCGCGTAGCATTGCGCAGTTGGAAGTGAGCCGCCAGCAGTGGTGGATGTGGGGAGAGAGATGGCGGAGTTTTGTAATTTGTCATGAACTGCTATATATATTATGACTATTAAGGTAAATACATTGTTTGTTCTCTATTAATATCTTTCATTTACTAACTATCCCTATCAGTAGTTAGTGCCTTCCGTAGTTTGAATCTTTTATTTAGCTGGCAGTAGTGGTGCTCGCTGTATTGCAGTAGTTCGAGTAACCAAGATTATTGTGAGGTAAGTGATTTGTGAAACGTATAGGTTAATGTTAGTCAGGGCCATTCTTTTGTAGGGATTTTTGAAAGTCAGATTGCGTTGCGCTAAAAATATTGTATGTCAGTTTAAGCACAGTCATGTATAAATTGTTCTTCAAAGGGGACGTTTCATATGTCGACCCTTAGCCGAGGATACCTCACTGGAATCTTCTGATTTTTTCTTGTAGTTTGTGTAATTAGTGTAGTTTTTGTTTATTGCTAGCGCGTAATTATAGAGAGAATTTCCTTTGTAGTTGTAGTTTTTCATTGTTGTACAGTAAAACAGTTGTGGCATGCATGTAGATTTGCAGCAAGTATTTCGCAGCTGCGCTTGCAATTAACTAGATATTATTTTCAGTGCTATGTTAATGTGTTCTCTTATTTTTGCTCTTCAAATTGTGTTTTTCTGTGTTATCGTGTGAAATATTGTGACAATAATGGCGTGTGAAAAACGTAACACTAGGCTCCAAAGTAAACTGAGAAATAATAGTGACGACGAGCGTAGCTTGCCAGCACCACTGTGTAATGAATTAACAGACGTTCAAAGTAGTAATTTGGTAACTGTGCATAGAGAAATGGAGCGGGCTGCAAACAATGGCGTAGACAGTGAAACACGTAGTGAACAGGGAAGCATTATCGATCTATCGCTCGGCAACAGCTCGCCTCAGGAATCCGAAATGACAGGACACAATTTTGCAAATACTGTAGATTCAGGTTTTGCGTCCTCACCGTTTTCTCAAATGAGTCAAGACACATTTTCCGCTTGTCAAAATGTGAATGTTGCCGGTGCAAATTCACTGCCGAAAAGCACTGAGGAACATGTTTCAGACACCAGTGCATTGCTATTACAATTAATGCAACAAATGGGACAAAAGCTTGAAAAGTTAGACACAATGGAACAAAATCAGAGACAAACACAGCAACAGTTAGACACAGTGGAACAAAATCTTAAAAAGTTAGACACAGTGGAACAAAATCTTAAAAAGTTAGACTCATTGGAACAAACTCTTGAACAAACACGTGAAGATTTAACTACTGATTTACATAACATTGAATCGAAATGTCAAAAAGTCTGCAATGACGTAAAAACTCAAATTTGTGAGCATTTTCAACCTATTTTTTCGCGGCATGAAAATGCATTACAGAATCACGAAGCAGCCATAAAAGAACTGCAAACTATTGTTCATGAAAATCATGAGACCTTGCAAGCTAAATTTGACTCAGTTGCATCTACTGATTCGGTTACGCAACTTGCAAAATCTCAGGAAAACTTAAAGGACACAGTAGATACTCTGAAACTTGGTTCAGAAAAACACACTGAGGAAATAAGTACACTATTGGAGAAAGTAGCCGAACTTTCGGATCAGTTCACTAACTTATCTGCAAAGGTAGATGATGGTCTGAATGACACAAGACCTGTAGCCATCACTGACACAGAAGAGTATGAACAAATTAAGAAATTCAAACAAAATCAGAATCAAATTAATACGCAATACAAAAGAGAAATCCGGGAAGTACAAGATCAGTTGGCACAAGTAATACAAAAATTACAAATTTCAGAGGACACTCGCGCTCCAACATGGGAAGAGGAACTTAGAAATACGGAAAAGCCACAAAATAATAACACAGAGCATTTCGGAAATTATGAAAGAAATTGGGAAGGTGCACCGAATTTTGAGATGGAACCACCGAAACGACGTAACAATGACCGATATGCGACTCGCCGACATGATGATTTTGACTATAAGCTGTTCATTACTACACGTAAATTCAAAACAGTTAAGAATTCTGCCAATGACATTCATCCACAAGCATGGCTCCATCAATTCTCTCATTGTTTTCCTCCCAACTGGTCGTTAGAACACAGATTATAATTTATGTGTGGCTACTTAGAGAATGAACCAGCTGTAAGAATGCGATCGGTCATTCACGATTGTCACAGTGAAGGAGATTTTTATCACGCCTTCCTCTCAGCATATTGGTCTCAAGCTACACAAGACCGAGCAAAACATAGCATCATGATGATGAAACACTTTGAACAATCTGAATTTTCCAGTCTTGTCAAATATTTTGAAGACATGTTGCATAAGAATCAGTATCTTTCAAACCCATACAGCCCCTCAGAACTCATCCGCATTTGCTTAATCAAATTACCTGAACATTTACGACATATTATTTTACCAGGACGTTGCAAAGACGACATTGAAGCTTTTCAGGGGCTCTTACAAGAATTAGAAATTGACACAGACAGTTGCGGGATGCGAAAACATGAAAACAACAATTACAGGTCACATCCGCCACATTTCCGTGATGACAGAAATAATAAATGGACACGACAAGGCTATTCTCACAACACAAATCGTGACCAAAACAGACACCACCCTTATGACAACCGCTGGCAGAATAATAGTTACAGAAAAAGATCGCATTTCCGTAGTAATGAATATGACAGAGATAACCATAGAAACAGACATTATGGTAATCAGAACTATTATTATCAAGCGAGACAGAATAATTTCAGACGCAACAGTTCAGCGCGCAGTTATGATTCAGGGAGAAATTCTCCACCACGTGACCGACAAGAAAGAAACTGTGTAAACTACCGACAAAACGACAGACCTGAATTCCATCAGAACTGGCGAGCTTCAAACAGGGCAGGGCCTTCTCGTCAGAGTGAATTTGTAGAAGTTAGGTCTCCCAATCCCAATAACGATGCGCGCCAACAAAGAGACAGACAATGACTCGCAGAGCAGGCAGCCGCGTGCGCCAACTGGCTCAGGGAAAAATAACATAGACGCTAACCTTGAGAAAATTCCAGTATTCTTTACCGACGTATACCACTTGATAATTGCGTTAAAGTTTAAACTCTGCGTACTAGGAAGAGCAAAGGGTTACACCACATTTCACATGTAAAACCAATTATTGAGAGATAATCTGCTTTTTAACTTTGTCTTTGCCATAAAACTTTTCACTTCACATTTCTAGTTTGCTTTGTCAGACTTAGAATCTGTTAATATGCAACAATGTTTGAAGTTAAATATCCAGTCAAGAACCAAGAGAACTTATTTAAACAGAAATTACGAATGCATTGTTATAGTGAACAGACGACACAGTGTTGTTATTTGTTCATTCTTGCTTGTTAGTTGCACGATTACGTAACGACTATCAGGCTTACATACATAGAACATGTACTGGTACTGCTAATGAGATTTTAGTGCGACATTTTGTTTACTTGAAAATACATTATGGATTCAAGGTGCTTTCTGAGAGATACCAGATGACAAAGTGGTTAGTTTATTTGACAGCTACACGACTATATCACGACGCTACTAATGTGTGACACAATTTACCTTGTTGCTTTTGCGGTGTTTCTGTTTTATATCTGCACAGTTTTTCTGAATTCTTCTGGAAAGTAAAACATGTTTTAGTAGTAACTTTTGTGGTATAGCTACAATGAGACTGCCTTTTCCGTAGCACAACAATATGTTACAGCACAGTACTTTCTTCATCATGGCAATAAGTGTAATAACTAAGATTTCTATACGCAAAGCATTTCACTTTTGTTTATCATTAGGTAAGTACATTGACTTCTGCAGAACTTAGCTTTCGGAGGACGATAACTACGACAGTTCCACAGAATTATCTTACAGGAAGACGCACATTTAGCGCTACAGGACATGTATTTGAGTGATTAATTTTGTACTTAAATCATTTATTTTTAAAGATATTTGATGTACAATAATACAAAGGTTTTCTGTAATACATTGCATTCCATTGCTGTAATCTGTAACACCTGAGGGTATAATTACATTAATCCTCAGGGGGGTACACGCTTACTTTGTGTATCATGTGTTTGGCAAGCACAAGGAGCCCTAGCTAATATGGTATTTGCTTATACAACTTTACACATTGGTACCATATTTCTGTAACACACAAATTACACAGCTATCTGATCATTTAACTGAGAGATAAACATTTTTTTTTTACTACATCAGTGACACATGTTTACGCAATTTCACAGTTGGGTAACTTCACACTTATGAAATTGCATTTTGTCTGTACTTTGTGAAATGCTCATATTTTTCAGAACCATTGTGATACTATGAGAGCTTTGAATGTCTTATTTCTTATGGGATCATGATTTTTAAAGTACGTTTGAGGTAGATGACACTATTGAAATGAGCAGAGAATTTTTTTTAGGTTTTGAAATTATTGGAGGAAGCTACGACGATTTTGAGAGTTGACTGAGGTGTTATGATGTTATTATTACGATGACTATGTGTATTATGCTGTTGCGGTATGTTTATGATCAGTAAGCTGATCAATACACTAAGCAGATTCAGAAGGATGTAGGTTGTAGTAGGTACTGGGAGATGAAGAAGCTTGCACAGGATAGAGTAGCATGGAGAGCTGCATCAAACCAGTCTCAGGACTGAAGACCACAACAACAAGCTGATGCTATATAAGTTATTGGATTATGCTACATATCTGTAATGATGAAATATTGAAGAAGTGTCGATGAATAAGGTAAGGCATAATGAGAAGTGGTTAGGGACTCTGGTTTGTGAAAAAGGTTGTTGGAAACCAAGAATCATACTTTAAGAGTTATGAAATGTGTGTATATGCATGAATGTATCACAATGCTGGCAAACATTTTTTGGACGCTGTTATATTTATAGGATTTTGTTTCTACAGATTTGTAACCCAAATTCTTGACCTGTGAAATATTTTTATATGAGACTGTCACTGTAGCGGAAACTGGTGTCGTAAATATTTCGGTAAGAAAGTTAAGTGACCACCTGCACCTAATGCGTCGTGGGCACCCAGCTGGGCGACAGTTGCCTTAAAAAAAAAGCCATTAGCGTGTGCCTTCCAGAGGCACAGGTGAAAAAAAAAGGGAGGCCATTATCCTCGCTATTGACGTTCCTTTGTAGAAAGCATTGGAAAAACGATATGGTCGAACTTGATAACATATGATTACACTGTGGAGCTCTTAATTTATGATTTACTGAAATGCCTAATGAATTGACGAGAAATATTTTTATGTCTATACACCTGATTATGACTACTGTCTCTCTAGTTGAGAGATTTTTCTACTAACTTATGAAATGCCTAATGACTACTGAATGATGTTCTTATGCTTTATGTTGTACATAGTTGCTTATTTCATTTGATATCTAGTTTCTAGCTGCACTGCAGCATTGGTTAAAATAAAATTTTGTAGATGTACTAATATAAATATTTTCTGTCTACAGATCGAGTAAATAATAATTTTTTTCAAAAAAATGAGGGAGCACAAAACGACATTTACCTTCACAGGAACTGCATTCATAATTTTCTTTTCAAGTACTTGGTAATTTCTTTTGTAGAATAAATTGTGATGCATCACTCTAGTGTTAAGATGTGACATAGGTATTAGACATGGCAATTTTTAGTGTACTATTTTTTCTGCTTGAGCTTTGTCATGTTTAGGTATAAGTTATTTCATTTTCTGTTGTTGGTTGCCAAGCATAGTGCTACTGAATTTCAATTTGTGTTGCTCTGCTAAGCCAGATTTATTTTTCTTGTTTGCTGCGCATTGCCTCATATTAGTTGTAATGTTGAATTGCTTGGTAATTTAGATTTACTGTAGCCTGCTTTGCAATTTTCCATTTTTTTTGTCACTGATGTTTGTGTTACTTGTTTTGTGCTGCTGCATTGCCTCGTCCCTTAGTTTAGCATCTGAGCTCAGTAGATTTAAGTTAGCTTAAGAGGGGGTAGACTATATAAGAAACTGACTATGGAGAATAGATAAAGAATGCGTTGCGAAGTTATATGAAAAAGATTTGGGCCAAAATGAGTATGGTACAATGAGAAATAATTATATTGAAGGAAATATGAATAGAATACAGAAAGCTGGTATAGATAGGACTTTTTGGGAATAATGATGAATGAAGGGAGATCTCCAAGAAGTAAAGGAAGTTTTGTTTGCAAAATACTGCAGTAAAACAAACCCTGTCCTTTTCTTTTGTATTATTCCGCTATATGTGTGTGTACTCTTGTGTATTTGTGTTTTTCCTGTCTTTATGTGTTTAGCTAATCCGATTTATGTTGTAGAATTTTTCTAGTACTAAGCTATATTCACTATGAGGAGGAATACTGTTATCCTCAAATATAAGTTGCATTAATAATATGTTATTTTCTTTGTAAAGTTGTTTACAATTCTGTTCTGTTTCAATGTTCATGTGTGACATTAATGTTTCGAAAACTATTCTCATTATTTTATATATTTACTTATGTCATAATTCCTGTAACTCTGATGGATATGTTATTTCGATTCTTTTGTAAAGCCTGTACTACAAATGTTATCTGTATTGTTATGTTCTTTAATGATGTATTTTGTACCTTTGTAATTTTATTTTCATGTTGTAAATTTATAATTGTATAGACACCAGTTCTTCAAATTAAGTATCATTTCACTGCACACGTTTCTGTTGGTCATAGTATATGGACAATATGTGAGAAGTAGGGTCTGTTAGTGTTTGCACGTGTGTTAATGATTCAGCAAGGGACTGGATAACAGCATTGCTGGTTCTAAGGACAATTCCAAAAACTTTGTGAGTGCACAAGTGGTGGTTATGGACTTGCTATATTCTCTGCAAGAATCTTCGATGGTGATTGTGCACCTGCACAGTCACAACAGATGGCTGCTGGCCATCTCTACAAGGACTACATTGGGGCTGCATCTTTGATGGCCCACCAATACCATTATCTCTACAAGGACTGCAGTGGGTCTGCACCTCTGGTGGCCCACCAATACCGTAATCTCTACCAGGACTACAGTGGGTCTGCTCTGTGATGACCTACCTACCAATATTCTTCAAAATTTCGACTGACTCTGCTGTGGCTTTGCTCTGTTGTGGCCCATTACTTGTCTGCATGTCAAGAGTCAGCATTGTCTTTCTGTTGGAAGGACAACACTACTTCTTCAAGACTGCATGGAAATCCACTACTTCCGTGTGCATTTTCTTTTACTGCTCAGACTGTGAGAAAATTTTAGCTTTTGACCAACATTGTATCAATAAGTGTGTGCATTTGATATCTTTGTTATTGTAATTATGAAAAATTTTATCAAATCATTATTGGCCACTGCCCAAAATAATTTGTAAATTTTTTGTGGGGAGCATGGGGGCTATGTAAGTAGGCTGTTTAGGTTTTCTTATTGTATGAAAATCACTGGCTGTGCTGTGTGCAGTCTGTGGCTAGTTTGCATTGTTGTCTGCCATTGTAGTGTTGGGCAGCGGCAGCTGGATGTGAACAGCGCGTAGCGTTGCGCAGTTGGAGGTGAGCCGCCAGCAGTGGTGGATGTGGAGAGAGAGATGGCGGAGTTTTGTAATTTGTCATGAACTGCTATATATATTATGACTATTAAGGTAAATACATTGTTTGTTCTCTATTAATATCTTTCATTTGCTAACTATCCGTATCAGTAGTTAGTGCCTTCCGTAGTTTGAATCTTTTATTTAGCTGGCAGTAGTGGTGCTCGCTGTATTGCAGTAGTTCGAGTAACCAAGATTTTTGTGAGGTAAGTGATTTGTGAAACGTATAGGTTAATGTTAGTCAGGGCCATTCTTTTGTAGGGATTTTTGAAAGTCAGATTGCGTTGCGCTAAAAATATTGTATGTCAGTTTAAGCACAGTCATGTATAAATTGTTCTTCAAAGGGGACGTTTCAATGTTTCATAATATAAAAACAATACGAATAACGCGAATGATCTGTATTATCATAATTTTTTCGTTTACATTTCAGGTACGTAAAGTATTTAGGACGTTCATAGTCGTGTTGGTCTAAGATAACAAGCTACTTATTAAAGTCACCATAATGGTTTTTGTAAAGCAGAAATTTACACATTATGTTTTGGAGTGTACTTACGCATTCCTGGATTTCCAGTGTAGTTCTTAGCTTCGCTTAAACAAGAATAATATTTACACTGTTCACAATTATTCGAAATTTAAAAAAAAATAAATAAAACGAACAAAAAGCTTGGTGATTTTCATCGTCAGACGGCTCAACATACTCATCACTGAAGTGCCTGAGGAACTTAGTTTTCACAAATAGTGCAGGATTCTCTGACAAATTCCGCTGTCTCTGCGTAACTACTTCGTCTACGCTCTCCTCGTTTTTCTTTTTCTTCTCACCATTAATCTATCGATGTCTGTTCTAAGTATACCTGCAATGAGACTTTCTGCAATGAAAGAAAAACTGTTCCGTCAATTGTAGCAAGTGTCTTACACTACTGTAATATTCTTGACTAACTGGGATAAATTTCACTTTCACGACAATAGAAGTATCAGAGGAAAGACAGATGTTTACTAATGTACTTATGCTATAAGATCACCGGAAAATCGAGAAACTGGGGCCAGGAACAAACACTGTCAGGCGAAAAAATAATTTCAGTAATTATTTTTATGCTGTAAAATAGACGTGATGCGTCAGCTAATAAGCACTTAATAGCCCGAAAAACGGTTTTAACTGCTCGTCTACGGTATGCGCTCAGAATTTACATCCAATTTTCGAAAAACTAAAAACATACTAAAACGGACTTATCCTCCTTCCTTTTTTTAGGTTAGTTACTTGTATCATATATTTTCAGCAATGCAGGTGTTAGCACACTAGAGAACGTTGGCGGAGCTGTTGTGTTAGTCAGAACAGCTACTAAAACTCACGATGATTAGCAGCCATCCCATTGCTTGACTAAGATGCTCTCGCGTTTGGGACCGTAACGTTTCAAAATATGAAACAGCAACTGCTACACTAGGATGTTCGATAAGTAAGGCGACCATACGAACGTGATGCTGCTGCTCTACTTTGGAATGGCTCCACGACCATTTGGGGAGAGTAGGTCTCCCAAAAGAGACAGTCTGCTGTTTAGCTGTTGGATCAATCGGTTTACTATTTGGGAGAGCAGCCCTCCCGAAAACAGGACAGCAATCACTCTGAGACGTAAATATAGGAGTGGACAGAAATATGGAAACACCAAAAACACAGCGCGTAATAAAATAATAATACATTGTAGGAAGACCGTTGGCATTCAAGACAGCGTCCAGTCGTCTCGGAATGGATAAATACAGGCCCCGCATAGTTTTCAAGCGAATCTTATACCATTCTCGTGCGAAACTCAGCTTGCCTTTTTACACATGATATGCTGTGAACAATGGAAGAAGGGGAACAGGCAGATTACATTTTTCTAGATTTCCGGAAAGCATTTGACACGATGTCCCATTACACACTGTTAATGAAGGTATGAGCATATGGATTATGTTCACATTTTATATGTGAGTCGCTCGAAGACTTCTTATGTATTAGAACCCAACATGTTCTCCTCGACGGCGAGTGTTAATCGGAGCCAAGGGCATCGTCAGGAGTGCACCTGGGAAGTGTGGTAGCACTGTTGATGTTGTCTGTATACATAAATGATGGCGGACGGGGTGGGCACAATTTGTGGTTGTTTGCTGTTGATGCCGTGGTGTACGGTGAGACTGTAGGACGATACGAGACGACTTAGACAAAATTTCCAGTTGGTGTGATGAATGGCAGCTAGCCTTACATGTGGCAAAATGTAAGTTAATGAGGATGAGTAGGAAGAACATACCTGTGATGTTCGGATACAGTATTACTAGTGTCCTGGTAGACACAGTCAAGTCGTTTAAATATCTGGGCGTAACGCTGCAAAGTGATATGAGATGGAATGAGCATGTGAGAATTGTGGTAGGGAAGGCGAATGGTCGACTTTGTTTTATTGGGAGAATTTTATGAAAGAGTGTTCTCCTGTAAAGGAGACCGCATACATAACGCTGGTGCGACCTATTCTTGAGTACTGCTCGAGTCTTTGGGATCAGCACGAGTTCGGAATGAAGAAAGACATAGAAGCAATTCAGAGGCGGGCTGCTAGATGTGTCACCGTTAGGTTTGAACAACACGTAAGTTTTATGGAGATACTTCGGGAACTCAAATGGGAATCCCTGGAGGGAAGGCGACGTTATTTTCGAGAAAAACTATTGAGAAAATTTAGAGACCCGGCATTTGAAGCTGACTGCCAAACGATTCTACTGCCGCCAAGTCACGTTGCGCGTAAGGATCACGAAGCTAAAGATACGAGAAATTAGGGCTCATACGGAGGCATACAGACAGTCGTTTTCCCTCGCTCTATTTGGGAGTGGAACAGGGAAGGAAACGATTATTAGTAGTACAGGGTACCCTCCACCACGCACCATACGGTGGCTTGCGAGTATCTAGGTAGATGGAGATGTCGATTCTTTCTGCAAGACATCGGCAAATTCAGGTGACTATAATGGAAGTGGATTGAGATTACGCACCATTGTCTCAAAAGTTCAGCCCCGAGGCTAAACATTATTGATTGCAGTGGCACTGTGGTCTTGGAAAACGGCACCACCATTAGGGAACCAACATTGTACCGTGAGATGGGCCTGGTCAACCAAAATGGTCACGGAATCCTTAGCAGTAATGCGACGTGGCAGAGTAACTGTGGGGCCCTGGAATACCAGGACATGGCTGCACAAACCATCACCAAACCCCGCAATGTTTCACTTTTGGGAATTTAACTCCGCCAGAAGTTAGAAACACCGTGAAACAAGACTCACCCGGCCAAAGGACTTTCTTCTACTGTAGGTTCAGATGTTACAAACTATTTACATCTCAAAGTATGAATGTGTTTCTTCGTTAAATTGTTTTAAATATGTGACGTTTTTCTTTTGTTGTTACGGGGTACACACACGAATAAGTCATATAAATAATCTTCGGAAACGAATTGTTCAGCATAAACGAAAGCGTAGAATACACCCAAACAATTGTGCAGGGAAAATAAATTGGTATGTCCCTATCTCCTTTTGATAAGCGTTAACTAATTATTGTGACGCACTGTCAAAGGTCTCTCTTAATTTCTGGTTGGTTGCGAAAATGGAAAGGGGGAGGGGTGCAAAATTTAGGGATCGCACCAGGCGGCAGATTTCCATGTTACGCGTTTTATTGGCAGAACGATTAGATGATGCAACAGGTCTGCTAAAGAGACTGCGTGCACTATACTTGTTCATTCTCTGCAAGAGTACTGCTGTGCAGTATGGGGGTCCTTTTCACATTGACGGAGGACATCGAGAAAGTCCAAACAATGGCAGCTCTTTTTACATTATCACGAAATGGGGGAGAAAGTCTTGCCGATATGATAAGCGGGTTGTGGTGGCATCCGTTAAAACAAAAGCGCTTTACGTTGCGGCGAGATCTTTCACGAAATTCAATCACCGTTTGTCTCCCAAATGTAAAAATAAAGTTTTATTGGCGTCAACCTACGTAGGGGGGAATGATCGCCGTAATGATATGAAATAAATCGGAGTCGTACAGAAAGATTAAGGGGACATTGTATGTCCTATACCGCCAATGTTAAATTATGGAGTTTTGTGTTAATTATCTTGGAAACTTTTTAAGACACCAATTTACAATTTTCCGTAATTATTGAATGCACCTTTCTAGATATAGTGAACTAGAATTATTACTAAAATTGTATTGTGGGCATGTTATCTTTTTTTTCAGACACTCAATTTTTTGACAGAATTTTGTAAATAAATGAACATAAAAACAAAACAACTCAGGATATTTTAATTATTCTAGTTCCATATGTGTTGAATCTCATACTTGGCATGCTGTGAAAATTTCATGTCTCTGCCATCAGTACTTTTTTTAGAAAACGAGTCATTTATTGCAAAAAATGTAGTTCAGATATATTGAGGTTTAAAACTTTTTTTACTACAAATTCTTATACAGACTTACATTTGTGCGTCTTTTATGCACTAGAATTGCCCTGGCCCATAGCCTGTGTCGTCTTCGGTGTCAAAACAGCCAAATGCTTACCTCCTCCTTTTCTTTCTTGCTTCTTTTGTCATTTGCTGAGCCGCTAACTCTGCTTCACGTACAGGAAGCTCATTTAGTTCCCGCACTCCTTTAGCTGTGTTCTGTCCAAATCTTACCACTAACTTTTGCAGAACCTTAAGTCTTTCATAGTTCCCACCATTAAAAGTTATTACAGCACCAGACACTGCTAACTTTAGAGTCATAAGGCCAACAAATACATTTTTAGGTACACGGCACCATACAGAATTATACAAGGACTCATTCACGTTCTGGGTCTTCCCACATAAACACTTCTTTACTAGCTCAGGATCTGCCAGATCTCTGTAAACAGGTTTGATCGCCTCCATTGCTGCCAAAGGAAGAGAATGTTTGTGTGTAAACTCATGCATGGTGGCAGAAAATTCAGCTTGCCTATATTTACACCAAGTGTTTGGTGGAAGCGGACACAAAGCATGACATGCTTTTCATTGGTTGATATTCGATGAAAGAAAGTGCTACAAACAGCTCTTTTCATCTTCTCTAAATTGTCACAATTATCTCTAATGGTCTTCTCGTAATATTCCTTTAATTGATCAGTTACTTAGCTTACTACAAAAATAGCCGATAATCTCACCACTTTCAACGAAAACTAGTATCAGAAACAAAAGACTAATTTGTTTATTCGTAGCGCCAACTTCACAGCCTTCTAGACTGTGTTGTTCCCAAGATATGACTGGTCAACTGTGGCAGTACATGCGTAACCGCAAAATTTGATAGTCACACGTGAGCATTCAAAATATTATACAATTGTCTGATTTTAATGTATTATATACCAAATATTCAGGAAAGTCCAAAGTACATTATGGAGTAGAAAACAGAAAATGTCAAATTTAATCGAATTTCACGTACAACGTCCCCTTAAAGTACTCGTTTTTCCAATGCGCTATTGGAGAGTGAAATGATAGAGAAGTAGTCTGAAGGTGTTTCAAAGAACCATCTGCCGGGCACTTAAGTGTGAACTGCAGAGTAATCATGTAGGTGCAGATGTAAACGTAGATTCAGGATCAGGCGCGAACCGTGGGCACCCGGGCAGGTGCCCTGAGGTCGGCCAGCAGTTGTCCACCAGCTGGAAGGCAAGAGATCAGCTCCCAGCGCCATTAGACTTACGTGCAAAAGTTCCACAGCTAGTGGAAGTGGCGTGTAGTAGCAGCACGCCGAATGACCACGTCAGGTTGATCACTGTTGTTTAGTAACTCTCTGAGCTAGAGACAGAGAGTTGTAGTTGGAACAGGCGGTATTTATGGTTGCTCGTCCCACTCTGTTTTCAAAGGACATCATTTTTTTTCACGTAGCCCCTGGCAGTGATGCAGATCTATGCTTTGACGTGTGGAAATCCAAGTCACCATGGTGACAGTGTGGCACTCTAACTTTGATTTGTTGACTATATTCCAGTCCTGGCAAATAGTGGCAAGGCTGGAGGTGCTTTAATTAGGCAAGCTCTAGTGCTAAGGTGGGGTTGTCCACCATGTCAGCTGGCCGGTGTGGCCGAGCGGTTCTAGGCGATTCAGTCTGGAACAGCGCACCCGACACGGTCGCAGGTTCGAATCCTGCCTCGGATATGAATGTGTGTGATGTCCTTAGGTTAGTTAGGTTTAAGTAGTCCTAAGTTCTATGGGACTGATGACCTCAGATGTTAAGTCCCATAATGCTCAGAGCAATTTGAACCATCCACCATGTCACCTCGGCTCTTCTATTCGATTTTCTCTGCCTGGGGACTGGGTGTTTGTGCTGTCCTCATCATTTCATCGTCTTCCTCACCATTCGTGACAGTGGCTAGATTGGATTGTGAAAAAACTGGGACTCTGTAGAGGCGCTGATGACTGTCCCACAAACAAAACATCATCATCATCGGCCCCACTATACCTTCTTGCATCAGACTGTAGTGACAGAAATTCGTTCACTTTTCCATAGCTTACAGGCACTGAGATAAATGGCAGTGTCGCAGTCCAGTCCACTGGATCACAGATTGCTATTGTTTCTTAATATTACCTGGTATCACTTCTTATATTATATATTATGTACAAAATTTTCCTATTTCTCTTACGCTCACCCAGTCTGAATTATAATGTTCATTGGTTGTATGCTTAATCACTAATTTCTTGCTAAAGTTAACCCACTTGGTTGGTGCTTGGTGTACAGAAAGTTCAGGTAGGCGGGCAGTTCTCCATTGGAAACAGAAACAGGATGAACAGACGAGAGTCAAAACCAAGACTGTAGTTGAGGTGGAAAAACTTAGCATATGTGGTGTGAACTTAAGAACATCCTGCAGAAGCCTGTTTAGGGAATTAGGGATACCAACTACTGCTTCCCAATATATTTATTCCTTAATGAAATTTGTAATTAAAATATATATCAATTTTCCAAGCCAACAGCTCAATTCATGGAATCAATACTAGAAATAAGAATAATCTTCATAAGGATTTAAAGTCACTTATTCTTGTACAAAAGGGTGTGCATTATTCAGCAACACACATTTTCGATAACTTGCCAGCAGCAACCAATGAAATCAGTTTAAGAGAAGCCTAAAGGATTTACTGGTGGCCAACTCCTTCTACTCCATTGATGAATTTCTCAGTAGAACCAACTGACTTGTGTGTGTATATATATAAGTAGAATATAACTTCTGCACAATTACAGTGCAGTAATGTGTTCATTGTAATTAAGTGTGTGTGTGTGTGTGTGTGTGTGTGTGTGTGTGTGTGTAAGTACAATCTAACTTCTGCACCATTTCAGTGCAGTAATGTGTTCATTGTAAATAAGTATTATAGTAGTTTTATTACACGTTTATTACCTTATAAACCAATAAAAACGTTTTTATTTTAAATTCATTGCATTAGTATTTCCAAAATGATTCTCTCACATAGTGTTCATTAAAAAAAATGACGTTCATTCCACTTGGGACCTGTGGAATGGTACATTAGCTTATTTGTTTCAGTTGTAAATATTTGTCAAGTATTATTGTTTTTCTGACATATTCTACATCCTGGAGGACCTCCTCATTACGGATCAATTGGAATGAAAGTAAATCTAATCCGATCTAATCTAATATCTGTGATGGCGACCATTACAATACTGATGTACAAGCTGAAGCATTTGCTTTGCACAAACACATCTTTTCTGTACTGCTGTCAACACGTCGAGAGACCTAAGGAGATTCGGCCCTGACAGGGGAATGGTCCAGTCCGACATGTCAAAACATGCCTCGAATTTTTTTTATACAGGAAGAATTCACCAAAAGAAAGAAACTTTCAGATTTTTAACTGCTAAGGCACACAAAGTATTTATTTAAAAATGTTGAAAACTTACAAATTCGTAGTTCACTAGGTAGTCGGAGAAATGTACACTTCTACTATAGCTGAAGTGGATTGCGTATGTGCAACATGGCAGGCGCGTGTCCTTGGTTGACGGCAAATAGATAACACGACTCGGCGCGATCGTAATTTGTAAAGCTAATTTCGGTATCCGCTGATAGTTTCTCTGAAATAGTTGTCCGCAGTTACTGCTGTCTCAAATTTGCGACTCGTTTATTATCGATAATAATTGTCAATTGCTTTTGTGGTATCGTAAGTGTTAGCAATGGAGATAAAACTGAATTAATATTCATTATGTTTAACGTTGAATGTTAAGCATAGTCCAAATCTAGTTTTGCTTCGCAAAATCTGACCGTGAGCTGTATAACTGGAAAAGGGACTTACACGAAGTAATAAATATGCGCCGAAACGAAACTCGCAATGTGAAAGAAAAACCAGCAGTATTCGGTTGGTTGTTTTGAAAGGGGGGGGGGGGGGGAGAGACCAAACTGTGAGGTCATCGGTCCCTTATTCCCAGTAAAACAATTACCCAACGTAAAGAAGAAGAGAAAGGTAGGTAGATTGGTTGGTTTAAAAGAGTGGGGAGGGACCAATCTACGAGGTCATCGGTCCCTTGTTCCGAAGGAAACAATGTCCCAAGGCTGAGAATAAGACAATGAGACTTACAACACAAAACAGAATGAAGGGAAAAACCACAGCAACGACTGAAGGGCAACGAACACTTAAATGGACAAAAGGGGTCAAGAAAACCACGAAGACGCGAGGAACAGGTAGAAGAGGTCAAAAGAAGAAAGCAGGCTACCATGGCTGGCTGACCATGCGGATAAAAAGGAAAAGCCAGCCACTCTGCAAAACATTAAAACCTCCACCCTGAAAGCCCTAGGGTGGAGGACACACAGGGACGAAGGACATGTGCTAAAACTTAGAGCAAATGATAAAACTCACCCTCACGAATAAAGCCTAAAACTAAAGCTGCTGTTGAGGTATTGTCGCCCAACACCGAAGGTAGGGTGCTGGGAAAGTTAAAAGTCCACCGCAGAGCATCTAAAAGTGGGCAGTCCAGCAAGAGGTGGACGACTGCCATTCGTGAGCCACAGCGACACCGAGGTGGGTATGTATGGCCAATGAGGAGCCGACAGAGAACCACAGAGTTCCTGCGAGAGGAGCGCACGGAGGTCTTCCAGAATTCGTAGTTTCCTTCATGGCACGCAGCTTGTTGTGCATAATGAGGTTATGCCATTCCGTCTCCCAAAGCCGCAAAACCTTGCGGCGTAATACTGAACGCAGGTCAGTTTCAGAGAAGCCGATCTACATAAGCGATTTGCGCGTAGCCTGTTTGGCCAGCCTGTCGGCAAGTTCGTTGCCTGGGATTCCGACTTGAACTGGGGTCCAGACAAAAACCACTGAACGACTGGACCGTTCCAGGGCATAGATGGACTCGTGGATGGTCGCTACCAAAGGCAATGGTATTTGAAAGATTTACTGTAAAACTGCTCGTAAGAGGCAGTATACCATTACTGACCGAAACCTACGAGATTAGGCCTCCGAATCGCAAGTGAGATGATTTCAGGATTGCTACGACCTGGTTAAGCAGATTCAAGAAATCGTACATCGTAGGAATTCGCAAAAGTACGAAGGTCCCTTCAAATAAACGTGTAGAAGAGAAGCCATTAATTTGTAGCTGATATAAAGACATCTGCTGCGTCTAGCACCGAACTGTCAAGTTTCGTGAAAGAACTACAAGAAAACTGCAGTTTATCATTTTGAGGCGAAACAAGAATTTGTTATGCAATCGATTAATGCTGTGACACATTCGTATACAACATTGCCAGCAATAAGTATATGTGGATTACTGTTTCTTCAGGGCCTCAAGGCAAATTAAGACCAAAAATTAAAAACAGGGTTGTTCAATAGCAAAAAGCTTGTACTTGACGTATCAAAAGCGGGAAAAATAGGAAAGAATAATTTATAACGTTTCATTCGAAACGGTTCATAACCAGTAGCAGAAATTAATTAATCGCTTTTGTTGGAGTGTTGGCGTGGACGTAGCGACACCCCCGTCTTAGAGGAGGACGGCGAAAAGACTGTTGACATAATTCTGATTCCATTCGGAAGAACCATTGTGACTCAGCCCCTCGAGAAAGAATTTCATCGTCTGTGGAAAGCATTTTTAAGCAAATTTTCGGACAATACAATTTCCAATAGCTCCATGTCATTTGAGGTTTATCACGGGAATAATATTCTTAACTTTCAGTCATTTGTGCATTATCTGTTTGCATGAGCACGTTTTGCGAATTTCATTAAGTATGCCTCGTATGCAGGACAATAACCAGAGCAACGACTAGGAACATTTCTTTTTCCACCGCAATTCTGTTTTAATGAAACTAGTAATTACTGTGAAGTTCCTGAAAGCATAATCTTTTCTTTCGTAAGGTGTGCCTCGTGTAAGGAAAATGTTTTTTTTTTTCATTCGGATGACATTTCGCTTTAGTGTGACGTCTATGGGGAATGAACAAGGAACTGTTTCATTGTTCGAAAACTACGTGTTATTCTAAAATTATAGTATGAAATGTGCTACAGTAATTGTTACAAAATTATGGAAGTGAAAGAAATGTTCCATTTCAACAAATTAAAGTTCCGATTGACGGCAGCCGTCTGCGGTGTAAGATCAAGCACTGCCTTCTCTTATTTCCTCTGCTAGTCACCTTTGTAAGAATTACATGTGCAGCAGTTTAGCTGTCGATATGGACTGGCTATTATTAAAAAAAATTAATTACACGTGACTTGCTTTGTGTGTCTGTAGGTTCTTAAAATTCGCTTGCGTCACCCTGAATGCTTTCGCCAAGCGGCGCGACTCTCTCTCTCTCTCCTCACAGCTGGTTGCGGGCTAGGCGGGAAGGCCTGTAACAACAGCTGTCATAAACCGTTCCTCGTGCGTAAAAAAACTAGTAACTTCAACTTCTAAAAATTACTTACAGTGCGTCTTAGCAGCTAAAATTTTGGCAGTGCAGTTCTTCCATTGTATTCTTGAATAAAGGAATTTAAGGTACGTTTTGACATATCGGATTGAACCATTCCCTTGTAAGTACTGTAAGGTTAGGTTTAGTCATGCAGTAACTCCAAAAGTTTTGTAAGGCCAGTATAGCAGAGGATACGATAAGTTTGAAATCCTTGCTCCCTTTAGTTAGTTAGTTGGATGTTCAATGGATGATTCTGCACGATAAATCATAATGACGTGGTACGAGTCATTTTACAATCACATCCCAATTCTAAGCATTTCTACGTCTTTTCTTTTACTTTTTTTTACAAAAAGTAAAAAAACCATGTGCAGATTCCTACTCACTAGCTTTATACATTGCAGTAACAGAAATGCTTCTACAAAATAAAAGGAGTTGTCAAGGAGCAAGTTTGTCAATTTCAAATTCTAATTTGCCATCAGTCAGACGTTTTATAATACTAGGTAAGTGGTCAAAATTTTTTGTTGCAGCATTGTGCATCCTTTTTTGTGTGTGGAGTAATGAATGTCATTTTTCCTTCCGGTACTGTAATTATGAGCATCATTGTTCCTTTCAAACGGTAGTGAATTATTTACAACAAATTTCATGAGGGAATAAATATACTGTGAAGCAGTAGTCAGATGCCTGCAGGACAACGTGTGCGAGCATCGCATATTATTCTTACAGCATGTTTTTGAGCAATAAAGACTTTCTCTCTTAAATATAAATTGCCACAGGACATTATTCCATATGACATTAATGAATGAGAATATACAAAATATATCAAATTATTGATTTGTCTCTACCCAAGATTTGCAATGGTTTAAAGTGCAAATGTGGTTGAACTAAGTTGTTTTACGTGCTGGAAAATGTGATTTTTTCAATTTAAATTCTCATTAATATGGACACCTGATAAATTTGAAGCTTCCATCCTATTTATTATTTACTCATCATACGTTACACTTATCATCGGTATGTGCAGAACTGAAAATGTTGTTTCTTTTTGAAATTGTGTGTGAGACCATTCACAGAAAACAAATCAATTATACCTTTAAGAGCTACAAAAGGAACTAATCCTCATTGTTGTATGTTAGATGGAAGATCGTTTACATACACATGGAACAATAGTGGGCTTAGGATTGAGCCTTGGGGAACCCCATACGTGATTTTTTTTTTCCCCTCCCATCAGGATTAAGTCCGTATTGGTTGCATTACTGAGTACAACTTTCTGCATTCCTTTGATCAGATATAACGTTATCCATAGTTTGAGTGTATCATCAACACCATTAAAGTTAAGTTTATCTAGGAAAAAACTGTGATTAACACATGGCTTAGTTAGGTGGCAGAAAATACCAGCCGACACTATTTTATTATTTAATGCTTGTAAAATCTGGTAAGTGAACATGTGAACGGTATTCTTAATAGAACAACCGTTCTTGCTACGTTGATATACTATTGTAGACTACATCACCTTCTCAAAAATTTTGGAAAATCATGCAGTAGTGAAACAGGTCGCTAATTACTGACATCTCTCTCATCATCTTTCTTAACAATGGTATATTTCAGTGTCTCTGGAAAAATGCCTTGAGGTAGTGAAGTACTACACTACTGGCCATTAAAATTCCTACACCACGAAGACGACGTGCTACAGACGCGAAATTTAACCGACAGAAAGAAGATGCTGTGTTATGCAAACGATTAGCTTTTCAGAGCATTCACACAAGACTGGCGCCGGTGGCGACACCTACGACGTGCTGACATGAGGAAAGTTTCCAACCGACTTCTCATACACAAACAGCAGTTGACCAGCGATGCTTGGTGAAACGTTGTTGTGATGCCTCGTGTAAGGAGGAGAAATGCGTACCATCACGTTTCCGACTTTGATAAAGCTCGGATTGTAGCCTATCGCGATTGCGGTTTATCGTATCGCGACATTGCTGCTCGCGTTGATCGAGATCCAATGACTGTTAGCAGAATATGGAATCTGTGGGTTCAGGAGGGTAATACGGAACGCCGAGCTGGATCCCAACGGCCTCGTATCACTAGCAGTCGAGATGACAGGCATCTTATCCGCAGCCACGTCTCGATTCCCGAGTCAACAGATGGGGACGTTTGCAAGACAACAACCATCTGCACGAACAGTTCGACGACGTTTGCAGCAGTATGCACTATCAGCTCGGAGACCATTCCTGCGGTTACCCTTGACGCTGCATCACAGACAGGAGCGCCTGCGATGTGTACTCCACGACGAACTTGGGTGCACGAATGGCTAAACGTCATTTTTTCGGATGAATCCAGGTTCTATTTACAGCGTCATGATGGTCGCATCCGTGTTTGGCGACATCGCGGTGAACGCACATCGGAAGCGTGTATTCGTCATCGCCATACTGGCGTATCACCCGACGTGATGGTCTGGGGTGCCATTGGTTACTCGTCTTGGTCACTTCTTGTTCGCACTGACGGCACTTTGAACAATGGACGTTACATTTCAGATGTGTTAAGACCAGTGGCTCTACCCTTCGTTCGATCTCTGTGAAACCCTACATTTCAGCAGGCTAACGCACGAGCGCATGTTGCAGGTCCTGTACGGGCCTTCCTGGATACAGAAAATGTTCGACGGTTGCCTTGGCCAGCACATTCTCCAGATCTCTCACCAATTGAAAACGTCTGGTCAGTGGTGGACGAGCAACTGGCTCGTCACAAAACGCCAGTCACTACTCTTGATGCACTGTGGTGTCGTGTTGAAGCTGCATGGGCAGCTGTACCTGTACACGCCATCCAAGCTCTGTTTGGCTCAATGCCCAGGCGTATAAAGGCCGTTATTACGGCCAGAGGTGGTTGTTCTGGGTACTGATTTCTCAGGATCTACGCACCCAAATTGCGTGAAAATGTAATCACATGTCAGTTCTAGTGTAATATATTTGCCCTTTGCATACCAGTTTATCATCTGCATTACTTTTTGGTGTAGCAATTTTAATGGCCAGTAGTGTACTTATTTTGGACAAGACTGAGCTTATTATGTGGCAACAAATCTTTAGTATTCTCTTAGTTTATGGTAGCTAGAAGATGGAAAGCTGATCCTGAGATATCAATAGTAATGCCATTTACCAGAAAGCCGGTGACCTGCACTGAAGTCGTTCTGTGCCATTAGGTAGTCCTTCCTCATAACAGCTTACGATTTACAGGTTTGCACTCACAATATATCCAGTGTGTACCTGCTCTCTGAAAATGTGATAATATGATTGTGGTGCCACGATCTGTCATGAGCATGCTTCTGTTCCTTTGTCTCTTAAGAATAATTGTACGTCCTTTGCCCCTGCGGCAGAGTCACTTGGGTTGGGCGTTACCAAGGACCCACGGGTGGGTGCCTGAAGCCAGTAGAAGTTGGCCAGCAGTTTGCTCGCCAGCTACAAGACACCAGTTCAGCCATCGGCGGCACCATACCTAGCCACAACCTACAGCTCTGCAGATAACACAGGCGCCGTGTTGTAGTAGTTGACCCACATCGAATCGACCACTTCGTGTGGTGCCTCTCAGAACAGACTGCAGATGATGACAGACATTGCATAGCCAGGACGGGTGGTATTTATAGTCGCTCGTCCCGCCCTGTTTTGAAAGGACATCATTGTTCCTCGCGCAGAATCAGAAAGTAGTGCGGTACCAGGTTATAGACGTGTCGTAATCCAGATCACCATTGTGACTGTCTGGTACCTGCACTTTACTGCGTCGACTTTATTCATGTCCGTGTAGTAGTTCTGTGGCTGCATACATAGTAGCGTGTCAAGCTATAATGCCATGACAGAGCCTTTCGTTACGTGAGGCCGGCAATTCTGTGCTCTCCTACATCAGAAAGCAGTGACAGCTATCCATTCGCATCGCCATAGGTTACAGGCGCTGAGTAAAAGCTATTGTTGCAACACAATAATTAAATGTACAGGGCGATTCTTATCAACGTTTAAAAACCTCTGAAGCGACGCAGGTGACGCGGTGACAAATAATTTACTATATGACACAAAGGGCCGCAGGTGTTAGGAGATACCCCAAAAGTGGATGAAAAATGTTAAAACATGTGACATCAGTGGATGACGTAGTGCACCGCACGTTCAGCGGTTGAGTCTGGTAGTGTGTAACACCTGATCATCCCAACAAGGGCCAACGGTGTGGCTGCGGGCCCACGTGAGCGACTTCAGTGCGTGAGGCTCGGGTTCGAGACATGTGGTAGGCAGTATTTTTTTCCATTGCGTCAGATAGTAATGTGTTTACACTGAGGATAGATTTATTATTTTATTTACCGGTCTCGAGGTTTCCGCTCGCTTATTGCAAAGTTCAATACAACAAAACCCCACCATATTATGTCACAAGTAAATGAGTAAGCTTCAGAATGGTGGTACTAACAGTAAATAACCTACGCTTTCTTTACTAAATAGGTATGTATACACAAAGAAGGAAAGTACCAAACGGAAAGAAACATGAAATCAGAACAGCTTTTCCTTGGTTACGTCAAGCACAATAAGTTTGTAACTTTTATGTTTGCAACAGATTACACTTATGACATGTGATCGTAATTTGCACCGTTTGTCCGAATGCAAGCATTAAATCGCTCAATCGTCCCTTCACGCCCAGCCCCAACTCCTGCACGTGCGGCGAAGTACGTCATTTTCTGACATCACATGTTCAACACACACTTTTGGGTTATTTCCTGACATTTGCGACCACCCATGTTTCTTATATTAAATCATTTGTCTCAGTGTCATCTGCGTCTCTTCGAGAGTTTCTAAACGGTAATAAGAATCTGTCTGTATACGAGACATTGTTCTCGTGTTCTGGAGGCGCAACTGCAAATTTCAGTGCAGCAGAATGGTTTCATGTATTTTCGTCCGCTTTTTTCTGTCAGAAGAACCACATGACGATTTATTCGAATAGATTACGGCGAATTTCGTCTCTACTTTCACACACATACAAAAAAAAACATTTCTCTGCCTATAATGATATCGACATCGACTAGTCGTTGAACTTTTACCTTTCTTTCTTTCTTCCTTCTTAATCTTGTGCTCCATTTTGACACTAGCATTTCTTTCCTTCGTGATATCTGTGGAGATCTTTCTCTCTCTCTCTCTGTAAGTGACTCACTGAAGATGAGTGATGAATGACCTGTCCAGACGTCAGAGATAACAAGTCACTCATTGAGCCATCAATACTGGCTACCTGCCGACACATCTAAGTAATTTCTTAAATCGTAATAACGTCTGTGCTTCACAGCTTTGAGAAATTATATGAAAGACATTCTTACACAAATCAACAGCTGCTATAAATTCATATTCTTCTCTACAACAAGTTTCTTCATGACAGTCTAAAAACTTTAAGTTCCGCCTAATGTATTTTCTAATTATCTACAGGTGGTTTATAGCTCCTCCGCTATATGAATAAACACCACTCATGTCAAAACTCCCCCCCCTCCCCCAAGAACCATGGACCTTGCCGTTGGTGGGGAGGCTTGTGTGCCTCAGCGATACAGATAGCCATACCATAGGTGCAACCACAACGGAGGGCTATCTGTTGACAGGCCAGACAAACGTGTGGTTCCTGAAGAGGGGCAGCAGCCTTTTCAGTAGCTGCAGGGGCAACAGTCTGAATGATTGACTGATCTGGCCTTGTAACACTAACCAAAACGACCTTGCTGTGCTGGTACTGCGAACGTCTGAAAGCAAAGGGAAACTACAGCCGTAATTTTTCCCGAGGGTATGCAGCTTTACTGTATGTACAAGTTCATATGCCAACTAGCACTGCAGATGAACAACAACAATAACATGTCAAAACTAATTTGAGAGTAAATTATGAATTAACAGCAGCTTTTTGGTGCTGTAGAAGTGTCTTTCACTCAAAATTTAATGTTCAGACATAACACTTTTCCACGCATCTTAATGTAGATAACGTAATTGCGGAGTCCCACCGGAGTCGTTCTTCCGCAATTAGTCGTGACTTTCTTGAACAGATGTATCTGCGCGGCTGGTACTGAAACCGCATCGAAGGTCAGTTCTGTTATTGCCTCTGCCGTCATGTAGCCTTCGGAGCGTGTAGTGGAAAGACAAACAGTGCAGTCTGCAATGTCACAGACGGGTGGCTGTCATCATCAGAATGTGTATCCGCATCTCCTTACTGAAATTCTAGTAGTCACGGACCACAACAGTTTTTGATTTGGGAATGAGGAAAGTACAGTTCGTGCAAGTATTTATCTACGGGTACCTAAACTGCTTTAATCCACAGCAAATTTCCTGTTACTCGTAGCGTTTGTACATTTTCTCTCAGTAACTTACAATACTTAACTTTATCCATAATGACAGTTGTTGTTACCGTGACTAATTTAATAATTTACATTGGTATAAATACAGAGAGTCACGTGACCCTTCAGTCATTCACGTGGTTTTTATTTTATTTGAGCCCTGGAGGCTCATCTTAAGGGGCTTGACATGTTGTACTTGTTATTTTTACGTGGCAATTCTCACTGGTTCTGTATGACAAAAAACAGATGCCAAAAAAGGTGCACTACGAAGGAATTATCCGAATGGGACGCAAATCTGTAGATGTGATGTACAAATGATTACAATTTCAGAAAACTGAATGATTTATTCAAGAGTAAAAGCTTCATAAATATGTCAATGCTTCAGTCCACATCTGGCCCTTTATACAAGCCGTTATTTGACTTGGCACTGGTTAACAGAGTTTCTCATCCGTTGCGAGAGGGGGGGTGGAGATCCGACCTTGCAGGCCAGAGTTTGACAAGCACCAAGACAGGCAGTCGAAAACTCTCGCAGTGTACCGACGGGCATTATCTTGCTGAATTGTAAGCCCAGGATGGCTTGCCATGAAGGGCAACAAAAACGGGGCGTAGAATATCGTCGAAGTATCGGTGTGCCAAGGATCAGCGCTAGCAGAATAGAAATGCGGAAAACAAATCCGAAAACAATTTGTTGGACTCAGCAAAACGAAACAATAATACTGTCTCCAAAAGAACAACAGACTCTATCCCAACTGCGAACCGTCACAAATATAAAATAGCAAATAATAATAGAAAAGACCCGACTCTTCACGGGGAGAGACCACAATCAAGCAATTCTACAATGTCAAGATGTACGTCGACTATACCAAGGCCATCTGCAAGAGATCGGTCAGCTAGAATAAGTGTCTGGCCGTGGCTGCGGTGCTTCGAACTGCCCTTTGCCGCCACTACGCCGCCCTATAACGCCCGTTTGGTGGATGTATCCGCCAGAACTATTTGCGATCACATGCCTGGCGTATCAAAGTAGTTCCTGGGCTAGATGCGGCCTCAGGTGTAGCTGTTCTCCAGGCTCCGCGAACGAGGTAGCGGTCCCTGGCGGCCGTTGGTCGAGATCTGGTGTTGTGTTGTGGCTGCCGGTAAATATTTGTGTTGACAGCACAGGCGACGTGGGTCTTCCTGGTGAGTATACGCCCTGTGATGCAGGCATCCCGTGTTGGTTGGACATGAAGTGGGATGCCGATGCAGTAGGCGCTACGATGTCTGAAGTGGGCGGTAACAGCACCATTACTCTTGGTTGTCGGGCTGTGTGGCGGTCAATAGTCAGGTTGGAATCCCACCGCTGGCAGGGGTGTCTCCAAACACGCCTTCGCTGGTCGGCGGGGCTTAGTTCGGAGCTGGACTCATCACTGAAAACAATTCTGCTCCAAGCAATGAGATTCCAGGCCGGAGATGTGTCTGGAGACACCCTGGACAGCGGTGGGATACCAATCTGACTGTTGCACGCCATATGGCATCAACCAGGAGTGATGGTCTGGGGTGCAGTTTCTTTTCGTAGCAGGACCTCTTTGGTTGTCATCTGCGGCACCATTGCAACACAGTGGTTCGTCGACGATATTCTACGCTCCGTTTTGTTGCCCTTCGCGGAAAGCCAGCCAGGACTTACAATTCTGCAAGATAATGCACGCCCACTTGCGGAGAAAGTTTCTACTGCTTGTCTTCCTACTGGCCAAACCCTATGCTGGACAACAATGTCTCCAGATCACTCCCCAACTGAGAACGTTTGGAGCATTATGGGCAGGGCCCTCCAACCAACTCGGGACTTTGACGATTTACCTCGCCGTTTCAACAGAATTTGGGACTATGTCCCCCAGAACAACATACAATAACTCTATCTATCAATGCCAAGCCGAAAAACAGCTTGAAAATGGGCCAGAGGTGGACCAACGCGTTCTTGACTTGCTCAGGTTGTAAAGCTCTTTCCCTTGCAAAACATCCAGTTTTTCTGAAATTTTAATAATATATACATCATATTGTCAAAAGCTTTCTCTAAGTCTACAAATGCTTGAAACGTAGGAAAGGAAAACCATCGTTTCTAGCATTTGTAGACATAGAGAAAGCTTTTGACAATGTTGACTGGAATAATCTCTTTCAAATTCTGAAGGTGGCAGGGGTAAAATACAGGGAGCAAAAGGCTATTTACAATTTGTACAGAAGCCAGATGGCAGTTATAAGAGTCCAGGGACATGAAAGGGAAGCAGTGCTTGGGAAGGGAGTGAGACAGGGTTGTAGCCAAGGAAAAAATAGAAAAGTTCGCAGTAGGAATTAAAATCCACGGAGAAGAAATAAAAACTTTGAGGTTCGCCGATAACATTGTAATTCTGTCAGAGACAGCAAAGGACTTGGAAGAGCAGTTGAACGGAATGGACAGTGTCTTGAAAGGAGGATATAAGATGAACATCAACAAAAGCAAAACGAAGATAATGGAATGTAGTCGAATTAAATCGGGTGATGCTGAGGGAATTAGATTAGGAAATGAGACGCTTAAATTAGTAAATGAGTTTTGCTATTTGGGGAGCAAAATAACTGATGATGGTCGAAGTAGAGAGGATATAAAATGTAGACTGGTAATGGTAAGGAAAGCATTTCTTAAGAAGAGAAATTTGTTAACAACGAGTATAGATTTAAGTGTCAGGAAGTCGTTTCTGTATGGAAGTGAAACGTGGACGATAAAGTTTGGACAAGAAGAGAATAGAAGCTTTCGAAATGTGGTGCTACAGAAGAATGCTGAAGATTAGATGGGTAGATCACATAACTAATGAGGAAGTATAGAATAGAATTGGGGAGAAGAGAAATTTGTGGCACAACTTGACTAGAAGAAGGGATCGGTTGGTAGGACACGTTCTGAGGCATCAAGGGATCACCAATTTAGTATTGGAGGGCAGCGTGGAGGGTAAAAATAGTAGAGGGAGACCAAGCGACGAATACACTAAGCAGATTCAGAAGGATGTAGGTTGTAGTAGGTACTGGGAGATGAAGAAGCTTGCACAGGATAGAGTAGCATGGAGAGCTGCATCAAGCCAGTATCTAGACTGAAGACCACAACAACAATACATCATATCTACCGAATTCCGTCCCTTTCGGATGATTCCTTTGTGGTGTGTCGCTTTTTTTCTCTTAGAGCGTAATCACGTTTTAGTCGGATGACGGAAAAATGTAGCAAGACTTGAGTATAAATCAACAATTACTGACCACTCATTTAACAATTCAACAGCCACTTTCCAATAAGTATCACCCTTTTCAATATATGGAGAATTAGCGACGCGCTTTGAACGACCGGACGACTTGTCTCGTATATCCGTAAAAAAGTAATGCACACAAACCTTCCTTCTGAGTCAATCTATTTATTAGTGAAACGCGCATCAAAATCCCTACAGTAATTCCTGACATTAGAGTGCACATAGACAGAAAACGCGGCAGGGAACTTTAATTTATAACACAAAGTTTGTCTGAAAAAATCGTTGAATGGGCTCAGAAAATAGAGGACTCGAGAGTTACAAACAAAATACCTTTTCTGTCCTTCGAAGAAATTATCATCAGCTACAAAGCACTTGTGAAACTTCTGACATCGGTTGTGAAGCTGTTGGAAACTGTCCTCAAACTTTTCTTGTGGTATCGCTCGAAGCAACTGAGCACAGCGCGTAAAACTGGCGCATTACGCTGCAACTACAACCGATATGAAGATGCTCTAAGCCAGAACAAAATCAAGAATCATTATAAACACAAATGCCACTATTGAATGAAATTAAAATTTTTGAATTAACAGTCATGCTGATAACTCCACTTGACATTATTTCAAACTTTCATAAACCCCAGCTATAGTTTTCTGGAAATAAAACGTGATGGACTTGTGATTATCACTCAGCTTTTGTGCTTATTCCGATTTGTTACATTAAAAATTATATCTTACATGGGTGATTTTATCGTTTTGCTACGTCAGTCTCCCAGCGTACATGCATTCTGCGAATCCGCATTTGAGTTAGGAGAGGAGCAACTCTTTCGGAAGCCGACAGGTGAGTGCTCCTTCACGGACACACCATCGTATGATTAGGTGGGGACGTAAATGCTTTAACAAGCTGTGACTTCAGCAATCCACTACGGTGTGAAGTCCGCACGTACTGCTAGTAGGGCTTCATAATATTGTGGCATGGAATCAGACACAGATTAAATTTTTCTCTGGGAAATCTCTACCCCTCACTCTAAAACAATTCGTACATGAATAAAACAAACAACAAAACAAGATGTATCCCAGGCAGTTTGTCTGTGGTGAACACATCGGGTAGTCATGCCGGCCAGGGCAACAGAAGCACTCATCGTTTTTCGAGAAACGCTTGCCTGTTTCCTACGTCACATGTGAGAACAGCGTCCAGGACTCCGAAACCTGTCTGCTTAATACGTAGGAGTCGAGATCACGTGTTGTATCCAATGACTTTTCAAACAAGTCTCATTTCTTTGTATGTCCATCCTTGTGATGGATAGTTATAAGGGATTCGACTGTTCAATATGCAATGAAAAATTAGAACACCAGCAGCCATCTTTTCTTCCCAATTTACATTCGTCAAAGGGCCTGAAGATGGAGTAACGGTACACCGAAACTAGTTGCGTAAATAAATTAAATGATAAAGAGACGGCTGCGTTTATAGTTTCTCATACACGCTGAACATAATGCTCAGTGCTATACCGTGGCCACCATGAGAACTACTAATACGTATGCAGTCAGTGCCATAGGACAGGTAGAATCTGCTATAATCTGCTATATTGTCTAACTTGTAATGGCCGTACGGGCATCGTGTGCTCCAGTCCACCTGACAGCAGACGGTGTCGAACTGGCAATTGAGTCAGGTCCACACCCATTTCTGTGCTCCACCATCGAACCAAATCTGTAGACAAAACCGTATCTTTCGTTACAATCGTGAGGACAGAACGGCTGACACCACACGCTTTGGGCTCATTACGTTATCTGGAACCCACTCCGTTCT
The DNA here is from genome assembly GCF_021461395.2 of Schistocerca americana. NCBI lineage: Eukaryota > Metazoa > Arthropoda > Insecta > Orthoptera > Acrididae > Schistocerca > Schistocerca americana. The sequence continues at coordinate 526,505,974 of NC_060125.1, read as the reverse complement.
CCGTACAGCACCCTCTATCCACTGATTCAACGCATGCCTCTTTACCCTAACAGTACGTCGTTTACGAGTCAAAAATGAAATCCATCTTCTGGAGATCTTTCGCTCGATCTTTTTAAGCTCATCTCGAAGCTGAGGCTAAGGCTTCTGATATTGACGAGGCATACTGTGTAATATTGTAACTTTATTTTGGTATGCTGATATCGGTGCTAATTGACAATGAAAGTGGGTTAAAAGCCGTGATCTGTCTGGGGACGTTAACCGTGGATTACTGGGCAACTGTTTCATCAGATATTTAGTCTAGGTTTACCAAGCAGACTAACGTTAATGATAATCTTTTAATAGTCATACAAAACCGGTAATATACACTCCTGGAAATTGAAATAAGAACACCGTGAATTCATTGTCCCAGGAAGGGGAAACTTTATTGACACATTCCTGGGGTCAGATACATCACATGATCACACTGACAGAACCACAGGCACATAGACACAGGCAACAGAGCATGCACAATGTCGGCACTAGTACAGTGTATATCCACCTTTCGCAGCAATGCAGGCTGCTATTCTCCCATGGAGACGATCGTAGAGATGCTGGATGTAGTCCTGTGGAACGGCTTGCCATGCCATTTCCACCTGGCGCCTCAGTTGGACCAGCGTTCGTGCTGGACGTGCAGACCGCGTGAGACGACGCTTCATCCAGTCCCAAACATGCTCAATGGGGGACAGATCCGGAGATCTTGCTGGCCAGGGTAGTTGACCTACACCTTCTAGAGCACGTTGGGTGGCACGGGATACATGCGGACGTGCATTGTCCTGTTGGAACAGCAAGTTCCCTTGCCGGTCTAGGAATGGTAGAACGATGGGTTCGATGACGGTTTGGATGTACCGTGCACTATTCAGTGTCCCCTCGACGATCACCAGTGGTGTACGGCCAGTGTAGGAGATCGCTCCCCACACCATGATGCCGGGTGTTGGCCCTGTGTGCCTCGGTCGTATGCAGTCCTGATTGTGGCGCTCACCTGCACGGCGCCAAACACGCATACAACCATCATTGGCACCAAGGCAGAAGCGACTCTCATCGCTGAAGACGACACGTCTCCATTCGTCCCTCCATTCACGCCTGTCGCGACACCACTGGAGGCGGGCTGCACGATGTTGGGGCGTGAGCGGAAGACGGCCTAACGGTGTGCGGGACCGTAGCCCAGCTTCATGGAGACGGTTGCGAATGGTCCTCGCCGATACCCCAGGAGCAACAGTGTCCCTAATTTGCTGGGAAGTGGCGGTGCGGTACCCCAAGGCACTGCGTAGGATCCTACGGTCTTGGCGTGCATCCGTGCGTCGCTGCGGTCCGGTCCCAGGTCGACGGGCACGTGCACCTTCCGCCGACCACTGGCGACAACATCGATGTACTGTGGAGACCTCACGCCCCACGTGTTGAGCAATTCGGCGGTACGTCCACCCGGCCTCCCGCATGCCCACTATACGCCCTCGCTCAAAGTCCGTCAACTGCACATACGGTTCACGTCCACGCTGTCGCGGCATGCTACCGGTGTTAAAGACTGCGATGGAGCTCCGTATGCCACGGCAAACTGGCTGACACTGACGGCGGCGGTGCACAAATGCTGCGCAGCTAGCGCCATTCGACGGCCAACACCGCGGTTCCTGATGTGTCCGCTGTGCTGTGCGTGTGATCATTGCTTGTACAGCCCTCTCGCAGTGTCCGGAGCAAGTATGGTGGGTCTGACACACCGGTGTCAATGTGTTCTTTTTTCCATTTCCAGGAGTGTATATATATATAAAAAGAGAATTTAAATAAAAAGAAAAAAATCAGTTTATATTTGGAAATTTATTTTATGATTGTTCATTGAAATTTCAGCATATTATACGTGAGTTATAACTGAGCTGGTGCCTTATTTACGATTGAAAAATGTGAGATTGTAATCTTACGGAACACATAAAATATGGAGCCAAGATTGGGAGACTGCATACGACACTGCATTCATAAAATAACTCACGAAGAACATTGAAACATAAGCAAGAAGAAATTAACCACAACCAACAGATTCAGTTTTTTTTTTTTTACCCAAAGAAATTACGTTCATACCACAATCCTGTCCGTCATGTAATTACCACACACTGGTATACTAAATTCATATTAACTCTTTGTGAAGTCTTCGCAAAAAGAATAGCTGAGGGCTACTTTGATGATTACACCACATGCTCCACGTGGTCAACTTGGTTTACAGAAAGCGTATAACTCCACAGTAATTTTGATAATTAACATAAATTCGATCGAAAAGCAATTGACAAAAGAAAAACCTTGAACTGGTTACTAACGTCTTACTATTGACCTGATGGGTCAAACAGTTATATAAGCACGTGGTACTGGTCTCGCAAAGTACACTCCACGTGGGTTGAACATAAAGAAAAGCATAAAGAAAAGTTGCTATATTGTAAAATATTGTCAAGACGAGACGTTATAATCACACAAGCATTCACATTTAAGATTGATGAACTTAGTTAGAGTTACTGATCAACACGTGGTTCCACTTTACTCGCAAAGTAATGACAAAGCAACTACCCCAAAATAATCTGAACTTCACACGAGAATTACACTACGCTACAATTTAAGATAACCTTAGATATTTTAGAGCTAAACCCGAGATAAAGATGATTAAATTTTCAGTTAGGCTGAACTTAACAAATCCATTGTCCTATGGACTTAGCAGACACGCGCTTAGCCGGAGATCTTACCACTTCAGACGCTCGCCACCGCCAGACTGCAACTGCCCTACTGCCGAGTGTGTTTCCTGAGGGTGGCTCACAAAGACAAACGGAAGGGGCCAGAGGGGCAGCTTCCTATACCAACATGACAACGGACGGACAGAACCATACTAAGGATAGAAACCTCTTTGCTTTTAGGAAGCGTAGCTACCTGTTCCGACGTTGGTTCTACTGTTCTCTAGCAGACAGGCTTGTCTGCTACCCTCAAGCATGCAACTACAAATACATTTGCTCATTCATACTCTCACACAGAAGGGAAAGGGGATGACAGTATCTTATCATATACAGTATATAAAAGAAAGCGGATGTAGGTTCCGTATGAGACTGTGTGACATGAATTACATATAAACTGTGTTTTAAAGTGTAGTAGTGTGACAGATCGTTCTTGTTTACGTGTAAAAGTAACACGTTCCACTACTCAGTCTCCTCCCAGATAGTCAGAAACGCCACAGTAAATTTAGGAGAGGAATTTATTCCATAAATGACAACAGATTTAAGAAATCAAACATGAAAGGAATCCAACAGAGACCTTTCAACTGGCATCTGCTTTCACGTTTAAATTTACTTGGCCGACTCTTCACTGAATGAACTTGCCATTAATGTGGACCACCCCTGGCTGAAATTGCACTTGATACTAATCTATTCTTTCTTTTTTTTCTTATGTTTTCCTGGATATACAACACGACAACGAAATGGGGAAGTGGGTACGAAGTGAGGCTAAATTGCTAACGGCAAACTGAATCTTACAATTAGTACCTACTTCACATAAATTTATTACGTGTTTGAGGCAGAGAATACAGAGTGATACGTCATGGTTCCATGTCGGTGAAGCAAAATCAAAAAGAGCTAAGAATATTATATGTGGGGGTTTATTCATATCACAGCAATAGAGGAACCTAACAGAAAGCATAATTTGACACAAACAGCAACTGAGCTAAGCACTAAATGTGGTCCTGAACTTAGTCCACGTCATCAATACTCATAATAAATTAACTACATCAGATATAAAATTTTCAAAAGTGGCATGAAGTGCCCGACTATACACAGGGAGTCCAGGAGAAATTGTCAGTGTTCAGGGATATGACAGGAACCGTGACTGGAAGCAAAAATGTCAAGTAAACATGGGGTCTAAAATGCATATCTCAACAGCTGTGAGCACGTTGAAAGGTATGCGCTAAGGTCTAATCAGGGTAGATCCAGAAAATAAAGTCGATAGTTGCCAACCGCAAGGTGGAATGAGTATAATGACTTTGAGTGGGAGGCTCTTTGATGGTTAAGAGAGCCGGGCGGGCGCAGTAAAAAACTCGTCTCGCAGCTAGGTGCCCGGAGGAAGCAGACGTGTGGTATGATTCGCACTGCGCAGTTTTCAGGTTGTACACTGAGCAAACTTTAGCACGTTAATGGGAGAAGCTATATAATGATTTCAAAATAGGTTTTGTTAGATAATGTTCAGAGTTAGGATCTGAATGTCCAAGGTTTGACGCAGTAAGCGTTTTGTATAATTTTTGTAAGAGTGATTTGTGCAACAAAAAATGTTGGAAATGGTAGTTTTTGTAGATGACTTAAATTTTTAACAATATATATATATATATATATATATATATATATATATATATATATATATATATATATATATATATATACTTCGTTTTTAAATCTAACAGCCTTAATCATAATCCACATCCTTTGCTTGTATTGAATATGTAGTTCATGGTTTGAAATCGATTTTGGTATAACTCAAGTTGTCAAAGCAAAGTTATTTCAAATAACTAATTTTATGCCATTGCACAACTTTGATTATTCAAGTAAAGATATAATTTCGTTAAGGAAACATCAGGGCCAAAAGTTAATTTTTCAGTACCATCTTAATGCCATTGCACAAACGGCTTTATTCTCTTAAACTTGATTGCCGAGTCAAATACTTGTTTCATTACTGGCAAAATGGAGGAGTGCACGAAACACAGACGCAGTCAAATGCAGGTCTGTTGAATAATTATTTTGGAACAATTTTATCTATGATACTTTCAAATTGAATAATTGGGGTGAAAGGAATGGAAAGGAAATGGGTTGGGAAAGAGATATGAAGCAAATAATGACTTACATCGACACAGGGCACTGCGAGTATGCGACGGGGAGAGTTGAAAATCTGTATCGAACCGAGACTCGGACTCGGATGCTCCGCTTCTCTAGAACGGTTGCCTTAACCGCACTGGCTATCCGGACATGCTTTCCGTCGGACCCAAATTCCCAACTTCTCCATGCCGCACTTTAACGAACCCGACATGCTAAACCCCCACTGGCAGGTTTCGTGAGTCACGTAGGAGTTAGGACATCGGTTGTGCATCTGCACTGACACGTTTTCATCAAACAGCCGTCGTGCCCATAGAACTATAGATATGAGTGGTGTTTCTTATGTCAGGTATATACATTCCCGCAATGCCCTGTGTGGCTCCAAGCCAGTATTTCCTTCCTATATCTTCTTCATGTCGTTTCCTTCCAATCCTTTCACTCACATGTCAACAGAACAGACACCACTCATATCTATAGAGTTATGAGTCCTCCTTCGTCTTCGATACTGTGATACATATGTCTTCTACTGCAAGCCCTTTGGTTTCCCTAATTGAATAGTTGTTGGTGGCCGGCCGCTGTGGCCGAGCGGTTCTAGGCGCTTCAGTCCGGAACCGCGCTGCTGCTACGGTCGCAGGTTCGAATCCTGCCTCGGGCATGGATTTGTGTGATGTCCTTAGGTTAGTTAGGTTTAAGTAGTTCTAGGTCTAGAGGGGACTTAGGGACCGATGACCGTCGCAGTCTGGTCCCTTTACTCCCACAACCAACCAACTAGAGGGGACTTATGACCTGAGATGTTAAGTTCCATAGTGCTTAGAGCCATTGGAACCATTTGAAGTCGGTGGCGTGGACTAAAAGAGGGAAAAATGTCCAGTAAACATGGGCTCTAAGGTGCAGACCTTGAAAGTTATGAGCACTTGTTCATCTTTGCTACAGTGAAAAGCTTCAAATGGCTCTGAGCACTATGGGACTTAACAGCTGTGGTCATCAGTCCCCTAGAACTTAGAACTACGTAAACCTAACTAACCTAAGGACATCACACACATCCATGTCCGAGGGAGGATTCGAACCTGCGACCGTAGCAGTCGCGCGGTTCCGGACTGCGCGCCTAGAAGCGCGAGACCACCGCGGCCGGCTACAGTGAAAAGCATCTATTCTACTGCACATTCTCTCTCGAGTATTCTAACACACCTTTGCACAGTAGAGAAGAGCTATACAGTGTTGTATGAAGACACTTGTCGTTCACGTGATAACACTGTTGCCAAATTGACGTCCAATTTCTGCCGAAAATCTGTACGGGACATATACATGGAGTTCCGTGAAGAATGGTTAGTGTTCAGGAATATTACAGGAACAATCATTCGAAGCAAAAGAGTCCAATAAACATGGACTCTAAAATGCAAACCCTAAGAGCTAAGAGCACATCATTTTCGATACCGTGAATCGAATCTCTCCTATTGCAAGATCTTTGCTGTCCATATTTTGGGAGGAGGTAACACCGAACTAAACAAGAAAAGATGTATAGCATACTTGAGCAGTTGCTCATCTTCGCAACTTCGAAACCTATATCTTCTACTGCACAAGTGCTCAAAGCTCTTAAGGTATCAATTTTAGAGATTACAATCACTGGACGATTTTATCTAGTTTTGGTCCATACTACCTTCTGCCAAAATATGTAAAACAAAGAGCTTACAATAGAAGAAATTTGTTTCACAGTATCGAGGATGGAGAAGTGCTCATAGCTCTTGAGCTATGAATTTTAGATCCCATGTTTAATTGTCCATCTTAGTTACTGCGAAATAAATCTTTTCTACCGAAAAAGTGATCTAAGCTCTTGTACTACGAGCTTTAGAGCCCATGTTTACCAGAATTTTTTGCTTCGAGTGGGTGTTCATGCCAGATCCCTAAATATTGGCGAGTCCTCCTGGTATACCGCGTATGTGAAGCGGATGCGTGCCGCCTTCATGGATAGTATTAAAGGCACATTGAATGAATTTTAGAAAACCCATCGGAAACACAGTACCGCTCAGGGTACATTAGTTTCCTGCATGATACTTGCCAGCTGCATCCGATACGATGTCACAGCCAGCGAAAAAAAGAACGGTATTGGCCACGGGATGCTTGTTCCACTAGAGCTACTCCACAAGCTTCCATAGAAGCTGACTTTGCCACCGCCTGGTTCTGCTGAACCAAAGAATTTGGTACGCCAGTGTTCTGACCCTCCCAATCTCCCAGAGAAAGCTATCAAATTACAATTTGTGTGTGCCACGAAAGAATGTGAGAGATGATGTAAGGAGATATAATAGATTCCCCTTAAACTGCTGCTTCTGGCCATACAAAGGAAGGCACAGGATGGCCATCTATATCCCAAAATGCGTCCCTTAAATTTGGATCTGTGTCAAACATTCTTTCTGGGTATCATACATTTCACATTAGTTTGTTTTGTATAAGGAAAAAAATTGCGCTAACAGATGCCAAATTACATTATTATTTTTTATATCATTCTTAAGGCATTACTACTTCATTTTAAATGCGAACGATTCATTTTATATTTACTTACGACTGTGCAAGTGACGTTGTAACGCCATGTTACAGCACAGTCCCATTGTCTATCAAAGGAGTAGACGAGAGTGTTGTAGCTGGAGGACAGTGGTCTGCCTAGGAGCGGATGATGTTTCCTGGTTGATGTGTCAATGCACAGTAGTGGGTATCAGTTTAAAGGTAGGATTTCTACGAAAGTAATAGTGCATACATGTACCGAATTTATCATGAAAGTAGTAGATACTGTAACGCCCCAAGGACACAAAACCCCAATTAACGAACTTTGTGAAAACTTAAAGTAGGGAAGTGAGTCATCTTGACAGCGACACCAACTATTGGTGATAAAAAAATTAATTATACTGATAATGTTTTGATTAACAACTATAACACTTAAATACTGAGAGTAACATATAGAAGAGGAGATAAAAGGAAAGGGTTGTCATGCATTATCATTTAAACATCTATAGAATAAATTTAAATTCATATAACTGAAGGTTAAATCCAAGGAGGTAATTCGGTCAAAGATAACATTTACCATGGAAGAGAGTTGTAGCCGCATCGAAAAGGAAATTCAATGCGCCTACAATGCAACTCGGACATGGAAATGTTTGATTAGTTGCTCTTGAGTCGCTCAAGAGTACTATTGCGATAGTCTTCTGGAAGCAAACGCTATTAAATGGTTTCAGTTGTGAAAGTTCGATAGTTCGCGAGAGAGAGACTAAAGCCATACTCAGTCATTCTACTGAATAAAGTAATCTTTACCGTTGTCAATGCGGCGGTGATTTTAATTGAGTGATACTGATTTACTGGACTTAACCGGAAGAACAGTTGCGACTTGATGGTAATAGATCAGTGACAAGAAAACTATTCGTAGTCTTGAGTAGGACACAACAATACAATACGCCGTTCATTCAAAACTTGTTGTCAACGTCACGATTACTGGACTGATGAGAAGTTAATCTTGAATGACATATCGGTGTGTGTGCGCGATAGGGACAAACAATTAATTACAAAAAGATTAATAAACTATTGGTCAAGAGATAAATCAGATGTGTCGCCTACATGATTCAAGGAATAATATTACGTATGTTCATGCTAGTGACTGAGTCTTTTAAACATTTTAAGTGACTGTAACAGACAGGAGTAACAGACAGTGAAAGGTGAATAATATAAAAATCAGCATTACGGCGTGCTACAAGTACTTTACTTCAACACAAGTAATCTCTGGAGTTACGTTGGACCGTTGTTAATAATTTGGCGTAGCAACGGCATTACGAACAGCAATTATTAATCCTCGCTAAGATAAAAGTTAAACAATTGATCAGTTAACGTAAACTGATAAGACTGTTACGGTCGAACAATAGAATATTTCTTAAGTGCGCGAGGAACTGTGTTTTACGAGAGTTACAGGTGCTGTTCTACGTCATCATTACGAATCAAGTCTCCTCCAGACGGGTGGAGATGGAGGGTAGGACGTCACAATACGTATCAGCTATAAACAATCAAGACGGATTTACATTGTTTCTTTCATAACGCGAGTAACAAAATAAGGTGTCTGCATTTCCTGTATAAAGGCACTTCACTGTACTCTTGTGCTATTGCACAGTTAGTACGTTCTCCAATCTCCGTTCTTCCTAATTACCTCAGAAATCCTCTTCGGTGTTGATTTTGTTACGGTTTGCAGTCTTGCAATGAAACTGTCACCCACTCTTGTCGTATCGCACATTTCAGCGTACATACGGCAGCAAATTGTCTTCCATTGTGATAAACATGCCTCGCAAGTATTACCCAAAAGTTTTCCATGGGGTTCACATACGGGCTACGTACAGAAGGCTACCCAAATCATAACACTTCCACCACAAAATTTTTGCTCGTTTTTGCCTGCTCGTCTCTTCTCAGATCATGCCAATAATACTGAATTCCGTCCTGTCCATCTAAATTAAACTTTTTCTCGTCACTGAAAAGCATTTTATTCCATTGTAACGTCAATGAATATGTTTCTCAGCAAACTCCAATCCAGCCCATTTATGTTTGGGCGTTACAGCAGGTTTCTGCAGTCGTTTCTTGAATGCAAGAAATTCGACATGCGACAAAATGTGTCGTCCACATCTGGCAGTCACTGATAACTGCAAATCAGCAACAAGCTGAGAAGAACAACGGTTTTTGACCCTTTCTTTTGCGCAAAAGTAACTGTTTTGACGCTTCAGATAATTTTCTGCTTCACTCATATTTTCCGTCCTGTCCATATCGTATAACCAATCTAACGACATTATCAATAACTGTACTGGAAGGGTTCCATTTCTTGTCGACTTGACGATTAGATAGCCCCTCTCCCTTGTACACATAGATTTTTGCTTTTTCATCATTTCATCGCATGAGAATTGTTTCCCGCATGGCTTTGTCACAATCGTGGTTTATGTTCACGACAAATACTGTCACTAATGGTGTCTGTTCCCTGTATGCAGTAAAAGCATGTACACGCACACCAACACCGCACAGGGCCGATTGCCTTTATAGTGAGCTCCACCCTCTACCATCTGAATCGTTGGTGTCTTGGTATATAATGTACTACTGACGTGAAGTGCGATACCATTTTTGATTGCGTTTATCGGTGTACAGGATCTCATACTATAGTATGGCACTGGCACTGTACACAAGTTTTCCAACCAACAATGTTATTTTTCCATGTCTTTGTACTGATTTGCACTACTGTAGTGAATGATTTTAGGATCACGGGAAGGAATGTGTACCAGAAACCGTAAAAAGTAGTTCCCGGCATTTTCTATTTTTTTCCTTTTTTGTGAAGCATGAGATTGTGTTTTGTGCAGCGTTCGTAAATATCACAGTAAGTGCTGTAAAGTATATTAAAGCTATTGTGAGGCTACTGTTCATTCTTCAGTTACAGAGTTTCGTGGTGAGTGAAATTCTGTATATTTTTAAAACTAGTTACATGAAGTGTGGACGGTTCAGCCAGACATCTTCACTCGTACACCCTCTCGTACCTCGAAACACAAGAGGGTCTTCTACCATCGAACACGTGATATTTGCGAATGAACTGCGGTTCTTTACTGTCTTAACAGTTTTTCCTGTCTTGAAAACGGAAATTTGTGTTAGTTTCCAATAGTTTCTACTTCAAAACGGTTTTATCTTGTAACTGGTTTCTGACAATACTTCTTTTTAATTTGGTTTCACTCATTGCTTATTGGTGGGCACTAAAATATTAATGTAAAAACAAACTATTAACTGAAGTAGTGACAAGATTTCCTCGATGGCAAAACTTTTAAATTTGAATAGAATCTTTGCTCCTAGGTACATGACCACGTTACTTTTCCGGAGTAAGTTTTGTAATTTCAGAGAAAGACTAAAGTACACATAAAGCGAATGGTATCGTTTCGAAATGTCGGCAACTTGTGGTCTTGTAGTTAGCGTCGTTTATTCTCAACCACGGCACCCCAGGTTCGATTCCCGGCCACGTCGAGTAGTTTCTCCGTTTGGTAGTGGGTGTTGTGTTGTACTTATCACCATTTCATCATCATCAGACATGCAAGTCCCCGAAGTGGCGTCAAAGGAAAAGACTTGCACTGGGTGACTCTCGGCCAAAATATGCCAGACGCTCATTTCATTTCAAATCAGAATGAAATAAGAAAGTATGTTTAATTTCTATTACGGGCTGGATAGAGGGGGAAGTTTGAAAAGTTATTCAAGGCACAAGATTCTCAGCTACATTCTCCTTAAAATTTAACAAATGTTGTTCCGTACCCAACACGTATGCTGGCCGGGCCTATAACAGGCACAGTCAACGAAGTGAAACATTGTACTTGTATTCCAGGATGAACCTTTCAACCCCGGCCGCGGTGGTCTAGCGGGTTCGAATCCTGCCTCGGGCATGGATGTGTGTAATGTCCTTAGGATAGTTAGGTTTAAGTAGTTCTAAGTTCTAGGGGATCGATGACCACAGATGTTAAGTCCCATAGCGCTCAGAGCCATTTGAACCATTTTTAAACCTTTCAACGTTTCATTAGTCGATTAAGCGTTTTAAATAAACAAATCGGAACATTTCTGACATTTTGTATTATTTACTGTTAGTGAATATTCATTGCGACGGTTACTTTTCCTACATTATGTGCATGTTTTAGCCTAATCTATCTCCTGTTGAATTGCAGGTTACCTGAGAATTTTCATATGAAATTAAACCGGTCGTGGTTAAATAAATACACTTAAAATTACAGCTATGGTATTTTGTTTACATTCGTATTGCTGTGCTGTGGAAGCGAAACCTGTTCAAGATTACTTTCACATTCTCTTTTAGCTTTGACGGCTGCTGGGGTCATGCTGTTGTTTCTTAACGTGGTGTTCTAAGAGTTTACGGTATATCTCAGAAACTTTTTCTTAAGCTGCGAATCAGTCAGTTCGTGACCTGAGCAGTTGGTATATACCAAATGCTGCACGGTGAAAATTTTTTACGTTTTACAATGAAGAACTCAACTGTGGAGCCACCACTCTGCACCACATTGTGAAAGAGCCGCAAGTGAAACTGTTTCAAAGCCTGCTATGGAAAAGAGCTGGTGTTTCTTTAGCAGATGAGAACCAGTTTTATTTTTCAGCTATTCATATAAAAGTAGCTGGTGCTTGACTAATATGTTTTGTATGGTTACATCTGCTATTCCTGATGAGACCACTTCATCTCACCGTTATTCCCAACACAATCTTCGCTGCAATACACTATCACTTAATGTTGTCGGAGGTGATATGCTTTTCTTCTTATAATCTCACCAAGATAGTTATTCGGGAATCCCCAGGTTTATGTGAAGTCCCCATCAGGAGACAAGATTCTATTTTCATACACATGAAAAGGTATCAGGCGCAAAAACGTGTTGAATTCCGGAAAAAAACAATGCTATTTACTGTGAATTATACCTTGGATCTTTGCATTCTAGTCTGACTTTGAATCATCAGGCAGCTAAATATCAATGAACGAAGAAACATTACTTCATTAGGAATGACCCGGCGCAAATTTAGCATTTGTCTGCCTGACGGTTTTTAAAACAACACACGAAGTTGCTACAGGCTGAGACAAGTACGTAAGTAGAAGTGGACAATAGAGAGATTATGAGAGAAACGCAAAAGTGCGATATTTATTGTGGTGGTTGACCCTGGGTACGCATTTAACTATCACATTACTGAAGTGTGTCTCATGCGTGACGACAAAAGGGTTCTTTGACAAACTAGTTAACAGAGACGAGATATCTACTTTGTAGAAGAAAATGATAACCATTACGTATGGTTTCACGAGTGAAGCAGTTTGTTTCTCCAAATGATGTTCGTTTTTGTGATGCACTTTTGTACCTTTGGATCAATTTGGAGAACAGTATTAAGGTATGAGCGTCGATCAGTTACAAATGCAGAGTGATGTAATTCTATAGGAAACAAACTGACATCTCTTTAGGAGAATTTTTATGTAACGAAAACAGAAAATATGTTTGCGGTCAATAATGTCAATTTTTAGTTCATAATTATGTTGAGGTTGCGTGCATAATAATGATACTACAATACAAGAATACTACGAATTGCAGTTGTATTTGTGTTGTACTGTATTTTTAGTTCTAAAAAATAATTATTTTCTGCATTGACGATCTATCAGTATTCAATAAACATAACAGACTGGATGATATCTACACATTATCAATAAATTGCCGTCTCCATCTTCAGTTCATGGAGTAAGCTGCACTGCCTCTTCCTGTTGTCCTCGAACGTCCGACACTTCGTTGCACATTGGTATTGTGGTTCTTGGCGTTTCTAAGCGGACAACCTTGCTACATTCTATCTAAATGGATAATTGGTTGAATTTACATTTTTTAATTTAGCTTTCCAAATTGAAAGCGTGTGCAGCCTTTGACTGACCTGAGAAATTTCTTCTCAGCTGACGGCTTTCCTTCTGTATTTCTTCGAGAGCACCCACGTTTTACTTCCCCATAGTACTACCGGTACTACCATTGTTTTATAAAGATTCGATTTAGTTTACTACCTGGTTTTATTTTTCGGAGTTCTTTGAATTGTTCCAGATACACTATGTGATCAAAAGTATCCGGACACCTGCCTCAAAATGACTTACAAGTTCGTGGCATCCTCCATCAGCAATGCTGGAATTCAGTATGGTGCTGACCCACCCTTAGCCTCGATGACAGCTTCCACTCTCGCAGGCATACGTTCAATTAGGTTCTGGAAGGTTTCTTGGGGAGTGGCAGCCCATCTCTCACGGAGTGCTACATTGAGGAGAGGTATCGACGTCGGTCGGTGAGGCCTGGCACGAAGTCGCCGTTCCAAAACAGCCCAAAGGTGTTCTGTAGGATTCAGGTCAGGATTATGAGCTGGCCAGTCCATCAAAGGGATGTTATTGTCGTGTAACCACTCCCCCACAGGCCGTGCATTATGAACACGTGCTTGATCGTGTTGAAAGATGCAATTGTCATCACCGAATTGATCTTCAACAGTGGGAAGCAATAAGGTGCTTAAAACATCAGTGTAGGCCTGTGCTGTGATAGTGCCACGGAAAACAACAAGGGGTGAAAGCCCTCACCATAAAAAACACGACCACACCATGACACCACCGCCTCCGAATTCTACTGTTGGCACTACAAACGCTGGCAGATGACGTTCACCGGGCATTCGACATACCCACATCCTGGCATCGGATCACCACATTGTGTAGCGTTTTTCGTCACTCCACACAACGTTTCTCCACAGTTGTCCAATTTTTAGGCTCCTTAAACCAAGCGAAGCGCCGTTTGGCATTTACCGGCGTGATGTGTGGCTTGTGAGCACCCGTTCGACAATGAAATCCAAGTTTTCTCACCTCCCACTTAACTGTCATAGTACTTGCAGTGTATCCTGATGCAGTTTGGAATTTCTCTTGTGCTGGTCTGGATAGATGTCTGCCTATTACACATTGCGACCCTCTTCAACTGTAGCGGTATCTGTAGTCAACAGACGAGGTCGGCCTGTACGCTTTTGTGCTGCACGTGTCCCTTCACGTTTCCACTTCACTATCACATCGGAAACAGTGGACCTAGGGATGTTTAGGAGTGCGGAAATCTCGTGTACAGACGTACGACACAAGTGACACCGTATCACCTGACCACGTTCGAAGTCCGTGAGTTCCGCCGGGCGGCCCATTCTGCTCTCTCACGATGTCTAATGACTACTGAGGTCGCTGATATGGAGTACCTGGTAGTAGGGGGGAGCAAACTGCACCTGATATGAAAAACGTATGTTTTTGGAGGTGTCCGGATACTTTTGATCACATAATGTGTGTTTAAATTTGGGAAGTTTTGTTTCTATGTCGCGATCAATTGAGAGTATTTCACATACTAAACAGTTAAAGATGGATACCTGCTCCAATAGTTTTCCATTTATCTCAGTTATGGATTTTATCTTGCTTTTCCTTGGAAATGTCGTTACTTTTGATTTATGTGGAGATATTATCAGCCCATATTCTTCTGCTCCATGTATTAAGATTTTTAACCCCTTCATAAATTAGTGTCTGTTAATAATAACATTGTCTTCTTAATCTATAGTGCCGTGAGAGTATTATACCACACCTGAAAATTCGTTTCTATTTTCCTATGACGTCGTCCATATCGATATTAAGAGTGTTCGGGAAAGACAGCAATCTTGTTCAAGTCTATTGTTTTTAATGGTGCTGCCAGTCGCTTCCCGGTGTAAATAAAAAATCGTAGTGTTTTATATAGACTTCTGATCGCTTTTACTAGATTATGTGGTGAATATTTTCTCATCAAAATTTCCAAGAGCTCGTCTCTATTCAGATTGTCGACAATCTTTTGAAAATCGTCGAAGGCAGTGTGAGTTTCCAAACTAATTCTCTTCTTTTTTCAGTCATTGGTTTCACTGCGAAAATGGCACCTTCTGTACAGCGGTCCGTCTATACCCCATCTGTTCCTCGCTGAAGATAGTGTCTACAATGCCTTTAAGTGTACTGTTGATTATTCCGCAATCGACAGGGTAACTCAAAAAGAAAGAACAGATTTCAGTTGTTTATTGCAGACAAACTGTAAATGATAGAAACGCATTGCGCATGTCACAGGATAGAGGAAAATTCAAAGTTCAGACATAGCACGCTGCTGTTTGTCGATAGCAACAGCAAATCATTTTGTGCGTTGGAATTTAAATCTACCAGAATTCAATCCTTTGTTCAAGTGAAACGTGCCTTCCGCTGTCGATTTAGCAAGAAGCCGCCTCTGTACAAGCAGATTAATGACTGGCATAAAAAATTCTTGGATGTTGGTTGCATTCCTAAAGAGAACAGCACTGGTCGGCCATGCACCTCTAACGAAAGTTTGGAGCATTTCCAAGATGTGTTCACACGGAGCCGTCGAAAGTCCACAGGAGGAGTAGGCTAGGAACTTCTACAGTGTGGCATGTTCTGGAACGAAGCCTGAACATGAAGACTTAGTTGTAGTTACTGCAGCAATTGTGCCCCGTCGACCATGACAGAAGGTACGAATTTTGCATTTCAATTCCCCAGGATATGGCAGAGGACACTTTATCCTAAAATCTTTTCGGACGAATCGACGTCTCGTCTATAGCATAAAGTAAACCTCCATAATATAAGAATCTGGGTTCACAACATCCTGGCGTCGTCGTCGAACATGAAAGAGACTCACCGAAACTGGATGTGTTTTGCTCAGTTTCTGTTCATAAAGTTTTTTGATTCTTTCTTTTTTGTGGAGGAAAGTTTGGCAGGAATGCCGTACCTGGACATGCTGCGAAATTGGTTGTTTCCTGAAATTCACAAAGATTCCAGTGATTTCATTTTTATACATGACAGCGCTCCCCTCACTTTCATCTTGAGGTGAGGCGTTATCTTAACAACAAAACCCCACGACGTTGGATCGGAAGAAGTGAACAACATGATCTTCTTCATTGTTTTTGGCCTCTCAGGTCACCAGACCTCACACGTTGCCTTGCCAATACATAAAAGGTACAGCGTCTGTCCCATCTATGACATCTCCTCTTCAAGATTTGAGAAATTAAATTATTGAAGCTGTCGATTCAGTAAACAGGGATCTGTTAATTCGTATGTGGAATGAAACTGACTGGCGTGTAGATGTTTCTCGAGCAACCCGTGGTGTTCATGTTGAGTCTATGGCGTAATGTCCGTGCGAACATAAAACTTGGAACTTTCCTCTCTCCTGTGATATCCGCAATGAGTTTCTATCTTTCAGAGTTTGTCTGTAATAAACAACTATAATCTATTCTTTCTTTTTCAGTCACCCAACGTTTTATTGGCACTATCCATCAAACTGACACACCTGTAGTTTTCACATTTACTCCTGTCACCGTCCTTTAAATAGGAATGGTCTTCGCTTTTAACCACTTCACAAATATTCTACCTTGTCTTCAGTACATATTCGGCACATATAAAAAGTTTCTACTATATTTCCACCATTCAGTATTAATGTCATCCATCTCTTCGTCTTTTCTGTTTTTTAAGACTCTGACTACGTCGATAATCTCCTCAAGCGAGATGTTAGCTAACGCATGAGGTTCATCAGCATATGTCTCTTCTCCGGAATTTTTATCATAGTACGAAAGATATTCACAGCAGGAGCTATAAATTCCTCGTCAGCCGCATTTAGTTTCATATTGTCTTTCTGTTCTTTATATAATATTTTCACTGCCTTGTAAAAAAGACTGTCGACCATGTACATCGTTTTCAGTGTTTCAAAGGAATCTTTCAAATGGTTCAAATGGCTCTGAGCACTATGGGACTCAACTTCTGAGGTCATTAGGTCCCTAGAACTTAGAACTAGTTAAAACTAACTAACCTAAGGACATCACAAACATTCATACCCGAGGCAGGATTCGAACCTGCGACCGTAACGGTCTTGCGGTTCCAGACTGCGGCGCCTTTAACCGCACGGCCACTTCAGCCGGCAAAAGAATCTTTGGCACGAGTCTTGATGGTTGTTCTTTATTAGGTTCTTTACTGTATATCTGTTAATCACATAGACTTCCCGAATCTCTCCTGTAGGATTGCTTAAATGTGTTCTGTATGCTGCGTTTTTTTTTTCCTCAACAACTTCTTGTACATCTTCACTCAAGATCTTCACGCCTGTCTTAATCCGATATCTTCTTTTCTCTCCCAGAACTACTTTGTCTACTCTGTTGAGAACATTTCCAATCTGATTTTTTTTTGTCTCTTCGGTGTAGCTAGCACACGATTAAACCTTACATCATAGAAGGTAGTAGTCTGAGGTTATATCGTGTTTTATACTTATATATTCCAACGTGGCCCGCTATTTTGTTATTTGTAATGAAGAGTGAATTACAGATCTAAAACATTTTGCTGCCCACGTGCGTTCATGTATTTCCTCTTTCCTAAGAAAAGATATTCTGTACCTTCAGTTCGTTAACACTTACAAAATCCCTAAGCATCTGCCCATTACTCTAATTATGCTTTCTACAAAAGACTCTACACATAAAAAAGTTATTTTTTACCTTCCGATTCCTCCATTACTCTGAAAACTTCGTTTATGTACTCCGTCTCCAGATGATCGCCATCTTCTTCACAGGCAGAATCCCTGTAAAAAAGAGTGTTTGTTAATGATAAGCTTTTCACCGTCGGAATCGCTGTTTGATATTTTTCTGCAATTGTTCCCTGTAGTAATCTCATCGTATCTGAATATGCAGAGTGTAAAAAAAAATTACGTATACAAATTTGTAGAATTGTTAGCGAACATAAAAGGAAACACTTTTGCTATGTGACATAAATGTCACGGGTACATCATTTTCCCTGTAGGGGTGCCTGAAAGGGTTGATTCCCTTAGACCAATGTACACATCTGCTTCGACTGATTCGTAAGCGGCGCGCAGACATTCAAATCAGGTTTGCAATACAATTATTATTGTGTACGTCATGTTTTCATGAAAGTTTCTATCGTTGTTTACAGGTTCTTGAAGGCTAATTACACTCTAAACGCGATGCCTAGCATGCACCTCATTTGTGCAACATTTGTACAACAGTCGAGTAGCAAGGCGTCTTTACACGACGATTTCCAGTAAGGCGGTTACCTAATTATGCCACATTTCAAAGACTTGAAGAGAGTCTATGTGAAACAGGATATTTTAGACTGGAAACTGATAGACCTCGCAGCGTGTAACTCGTTCAGTGCGAGGCAGCTATATTGTAGCGAACTGAGTACAACCGCAGCGCCAGCACACGATGCATATCCGATGATGATATGACTAGTAATCTTCTCAAAGATTTTCAGAAAAAATTTAACAATACTCATCAGTATTTACAAACAAGCCACCGGCATTGCCGCGGTAACATTGGTTCCTGTCGGTGATGAGGACGAAAATGAGGAGAAAAAATGGAAAAAATTCAAAGGCATCGTTCAATGTGCCTTAGACAAGCATGTTCCGAGTAAGGTTTTAAGGGATGGGAAAGATCCACTATCGTTTAATAGCCCTGTTAGAAAAGGGCTACGTAAACAAAGCGCACTTCATATCAGATCAAGAGAAGTAAAAGTCTAGCTGACAAACAAAAGCTGAACGAAGCGAAAATGAGAGTAAGCGTTGAATGATTTCGAAAGTAAGACGTTGTGAACCGACCTAAGTAAAAACCGTAAGAGATTTTGGTCGTATGTGAGATTAGTAAGTGGGTCAAAATCATCTATTCATTCTGTCATCGACCACACCGGCACCGAAATGGAAGATAGCAGAGAGAAAAAAAAAAAAAGTTCAAATTGCACTGTGCACTATGGGATTTAACATCTGAGGTCATCAGTACCCTAGAACTACTTAAACCTACCTAACCTATGGACATCACACACATCCATGCCCGAGGCAAGATTCGAACCTGCGACCGTAGCAGTCGCGCGGTTCCAGACTGAAACGCCTAGAACCGCTCGGCCACACCGGCCGGCAATGAATTCGGTATTCCGAAGTTGTCTCACCGCAGAAGATCGTAACACTGTCCCTCCTTTCAATCGTCGCGCAAACGCCGAAATGGCAGATATTGAGATAACCGATCGCAGAATCGACAAGCAGCTACAATCGCTTAGTAGTGAAAAGGTTTCAGGACCAGATGAGATACCTATAAGACTCTCTAAAGATTGTGCTAAAGAACTTGCTCACCTTATAGCAGTAATTCATCGTAGATCGCTTGAGCTACGAAAGGTACCTAACGACTGGAAAAAAGCGCAGGTCATTACCGTTTTAAAGAAAGGCCGTAAGATAGACCCACACAATTATAGATCTATATCGTTGACGTCGATCTGTTGTAGAATTATGGAACATGTTTCATGCTCAGGAATTATGACGTTCTTGGAAAATGAGTATCTCCTCTATAAAAATCAACATGGATTCCGCAAACAGGAATCCTGTGAAACTCAGCTCCCTCTGTTTCTGCATGAGATCCACAGCACGGTGGACAACGGCGCTCAGGTTGATGCCGTTTTCCTTGATTTCAGTAAAGCATTTGACGCCGTCCCGCATTGGTGTTTAATTAAAAAAAAATACGGGCTTACGGAGTATTGGAGCAGACCTGGGATTGGATTCAAGACTTCCTTGCAGATAGAACTCAACACGTCGCTCTTAACGGAACTAAATCGACACATGTAAATCTAACATCCGGAGTGCCATAGGTAAGTGTGGTAGGACCGTTGGTGTTCACTGTATATATAAATGATCTAGTAGAGAGCGTCGGAAGCTCTTTAAGGCTATTCGCAGATGATGCAGTTGTTTATACCAAAGTAGCAATGCCTGAAGATAGTAAGAATTTTCAGAACGACCTGCAGAAATTGATGAATGGTGCAGACTCTGATAGCTGACCTTCAACGTAAATAAATGTAGCATATTGCGCTTACATAGGAAAAGAAATCCACTACTATACAGCTACACTATTGATGACAACCCGATGGAGACAGCGTCTGCCGTAAAATATCTAGGTGTAACTATCCAGAGCGACCTTAAGTGCAATGACTATATAAAACAGCTAGTGGGAAAAGCAGACACCAGACTCAGATGCATCGGAAGACTCTTAAGGAAATGTAACTTATTCACGAAAGAACTGGCTTATAAGGCGCTTCTTCGCCCGATTTTTGAGTATTGTAAATCTATCTGGGATCCCTATCTGGTAGGACTGATAGAGGAGATAGAGAAGATCCAACGAAGAGCGACGTGCTTTGTCACGGGATCGTTTAGCTGGCGAGAGAGCGTTACGGAGGTGCTAAACAAACTCTAGTGGCAGACGTTACAAGAGAGACGCTGTGCATCACGGAGAGCTTTACTACTGAAATTTCGGGACAGCACTTTTCAGGAGGAGGCGGATAACATCCCTCCACATACATCTCGCGTACTGACCTCGAGGAGAAAATTCGAGAAATTAGAGCCAGTACAGAGGCTTAACGACAATCATTCGTCCCACGCACTATTTGCGAGTGGAACAGGGTTAGAGGGATCAGATAGTGGTACCGAAAGTACCCGCCGCCACACACCATTAGGTGGCTTTCGGAGTATGATGTAGATGTAGATGTCGAGATGGTCACGGACGCGGTCCTAAATACCCGCACGGTTGTGATACACTTCTTCTGAACTGGCAGTCCGTGACATTGGCAGATGCAGCAAAAGGTCAGCGGTATGAGCGACCTGTCTTGCTGATGTATCGCCCTCTGTACTGTAGTCCGGTGTACATGAAGGCCCTCTCCAACCCACGCCGGAAATGACGTAGTCGTAACGGCGAGTAGTCGTAGGGGCTAAGCTGGTACCCGACTGCGTTGTGTTGTCGTGTGGCATCGACGTTGACGGCTTTTGCGATACGCCGGGCAGTTTCACTGTCGTTCTACCACTTTCCATATATGCTCCCTGCAGTAATACGTGAACATTGGACCAACTTCGGCGTTTTCGAGATACTCGTTCAGAGGCTGTGGGTGATAATAATATCACCTTTTTCGAAGTCGCTTATGTCAGAAAGTTTCCCCATCTGCGGCCCGTGTCGTAGCTAGGACAATCCCCCATCCGTCTTTGATCCATTTCTATACTTTCCTTACCGTGTCACGTTCCCGCAACGGCGACAGTGGTCGTAATATTTTGGCTTGTCAGTTTATATAAGATCCACCTTTGATTTTCTAATTTATGACCTGTGCGCCCCAGTAAAGACAAAGAAATGTAGAGCGGATCTTACATAAAAAGATAAGTTGGACTGCGCGAGTTGAGACGGGATATGCAAAATCAAACGTCGTTGTAAAATAGTAACAGGATATTTCATACACCTTTGTTTCTTTTATTTACTTTATTTTGGCTCCCACCTTATGACCGAGTGTGCAGTGTGAAAAACTTTTTATGTTCTTACGGCCATTAGAAACGCTTCATAAATAAGTTATTACAATAGCTTCCATGTCGCATTTAGGCCGAACTTAACGCTCCATTCACACACGTCCTTTACAGACAGGCAATTAAGACAGATGACTCAAGACTGATCACTGATAATGTTTCATCTTTCTCCACTTGAGGGAGATCATACGAAGATAGGTAGAGATTTGCACATTATCTTATCTGTGGCTAACATTATCTCAGGCGGAGGATAATCGTTTACTTGTTACTTGACTTCTTACGAAAAACTTGACGAATGTAGTGGCTACCCTTAATGGAAGTCTGAACGTATGGAAGATGTTACAGGAACACAAACTTCACACGTTGCAAGAGCGACCCGCTCTTTGTAAACAGCTCAGTCACAACATTAATCAAGAATTGGTAACAAATAACCACAAAATACATTGGTGGGAAAAGCTTATGGACGACTAACTTTCGCATGATATACAGCTGACAAGCAACATAGCTCGAAGAAACATGGATCATACATGGAACTAACAACAAAATATAGCACAGAAGGTAACAGAAACAATACTTTCATTGAAGGACAATAATTACACTGAAGTTATCAAGTTTTATAGTGGTTCACTGGAAATTATAAAAAGCGGGACATGGTTGTTATAGGGTGTGTGATCACCATGAATGGCAGGGCACAGTCTGCAATGTGCTGTCATGATGGCCACGAAGTTGGTAGGGAGTTCTTGTGGCAGGGCGTTCAATGCCGCCACCATCGCGCTTCACAACTGGTGAATGCTCGTTACTCCATACGGACGAGCTGCAATACGTCTCCGCAACGCATTCCACATGTGCTTGATGGGATTTCATCGGGGAAGTGAAGTTTTTTACTTTTATGGAGGAGGATAATTTATACTGAACTAACACTTTTTATGATGCCGATAGCCAACACCTCGCAAACGTACATAATATCTAACATATATAGAAAGACTGATGCACTCGTTCTTTTCGTTTCATAAGTCCCATGTGAGGAGATCTTAAGGCATGAAAAAGTCATAAAAACAAAATTTACAGATCAAAAAAACTTTTGCATCACCTCGGTTCCGAGAGTTCCGGAACCTGTAAGAAAATTGGAATAGAGATCAACATAAACTTCCTTTCCGCCCTTTTTATTGCTCGTGAAAACCACACATTGCATGTTGTACCACCATACAGCGAGACCTTCAGAGATAGTGGTCGAGATTGCAGTACACACCGGTACCTCTAACCCCCCAGTAGCACGTCCTCTTGCGTGATGCATGCCTGTATTCGTCGGGACACACTATCCACAAGCTCATCAAGGCACTGTTGGTCCAGATCGTACGACTCCTCAACTGTTATTCGACGTAGATCCGTCAGAGTGGTTGGTGGGTCACGTCGTCCATACCAGCCCTTTTCAATATTTCACATGCATGTTCGATAGGTTTCATGTCTGTATAACATGCTGGCCATTCTACTCGAGAGGTGTCGTTATCCTGGAGAAAGTGATTCACAAGATGTGTACGATGGGGGCGAAAATTCTCGCCCATGGAGACGAATGCCTCGCCAATATGATGCCAACACGGTTGCACTTTCGGTCGGAGGATGGCATTCACGGACCGTACAGCCGTTACGGCGCCTTCCATGACCAGCAGCGGCGTACGTCGGCCCCACATAATGCCACCCCAAAACGGCAGGTAACCTCCACCTTGCTGCACTCGCTGGACAGTGGGTCTAAGATGTTCAGTCTGGCCGGGTTGCCTCCAAACACGTCTCCGACAATTGTCTGGTTGAAGGAATATGCGACACTCATCGGTGAAGAGAACGTGATGCCAATCCTGAACGGTCCATTCGGCATGTTGTTGGGCGCATCTCTATCGCGCTGCATGGTGTAGTGGTTGCAAAGATGGACCTCACCATGGACGTCGGGAGTGAAGTAGCGCATCATGCAGCCTATTGCGCACAGTTTGAGTCGTAACACGACATCCTGTGGCTGCACGAAAAGCATTATTCAACTTGGTGGCGTTGCTGTCAGAGCTCCTCGGAGCCACAATCCGTAGGTAGCGATCATCCACTGCAGTAGTAGTAGCCCTTGGGCGGCCTGAGGGAGGCATGTCATTGACAGTTCCTGTCTCTCTGTCTCTCCTCCATGTCCGAACAACATCGCTTTGGTTCACTAGGAGACGCCTGATCACTTCCCTTGTTGAGAGCCCTTCCTGGCACAAAGCAACAACGCGGAAGCGATCGAACCGCGGTACTGACCATCTAGACATGGTTGAACTACAGACAACACGAGGCGTGTACCTCCTTCCTGGTGGAATGATTGGAAGGGTTCGGCTCTCGGACTTCCTCCGTGTAATAGGCGCTGCTCATGCAAGATTGATTACATCTTTGGGCAGGTTTAGTGAAATCACTGAACAGGCAAAGGGATTGTGTCGGTGATACAATATCCACAGTCAGCGTCTATCTTCAGAAGTTCCGGGAACTGGGTGATGCAAAACTTTTTTTGATGTGTGTATATAATACAAATTTACGAAAGACTAACGTTCCTTCCACATATACTAAGAAAAATGTTCTGAAGGATGCAGAATGAGTGAAAAATCTGAATCATTTTTTTCATTTACATGTTAATACCTAAGTGCATAGATAATTCTAAGGCTATTTTAGCCAAGCGTCGTCATACAGAATCCGTTGCACTCCCATCAGTTTGCTCTAATGAAAAATTTGTCGATGGAGTAAAAGGAGTTGGCCATCAATAAATCGTTTGAGTTCTTCTTCAGTGGTACTTTATTGGTAGACAGAGTTTTGTGACTGCTGGCAACACATTGAAAATGTATATTCCTGAATGATGGATAAGTTTCTGGACCAAAGTAAATGACTTTAAAAATTTATGTGGATTATTCCTATTTCTAGTTCTGATTCCGTGAAATGCTGTTGGTTTGAAAAAATGGGGTTTTATTTCTGACAGCTTTCATCAAGGATTAAATGTATTGGGAAGCAATAGTCAGTACCCTCAGTTCCTTGTGTAGGCCTCTGCAATATGTTCTTGCGTTCACACCACGTTATTCGTATTCCAGGCATTTGGCCACGGAAAAATTTTAAAAAATGGTTCAAATGGCTCTGAGCACTATGGGACTTAACTTCGGAGGTCAACAGTCCCCTAGAACTTAGAATTGCTTAAACCTAACTAACCTAAGGATATTACACACACCCATGCCCGAGGCAGGATACGAACCTGCGGCCGTAGCGGTCGCGCGGTTCCAGAATGTAGCGCCTAGAGCCGCTCGGCCAACCCGGCCGGCGGAAAAATTTACCTGGGCTTGATGAGTTACCCGAAAGTATTATCCTGCTGTGACACACTGGACTGAAAGGAAGCGTAGTATGCCAGAATTCTTTTATTTTAAATAAGGTAAGCATAGAAGCAAGTGCAATGCAAATAACAGTTTGTTTAGTATTTTACATCTGATGCTACGTCAAAATCTATACTCCGCAACCACCATAAGGTGTGAGGCGGAGGGTATTTTGTGTTCAGATGTCACTTCTGCCTTTTCCTGTTCTAGTCGCATACTGTTGAAGAACGATTGCTGCTAATCCTCTTTGTAGGCTCAAATCTCTTCCAGTTTTTTATTGATGGTCTTTTCGCAAGTTATACATGGTATGAAGCTATATATTTGTTTGATATTTAAAACTCCACGGCGTAAGGATTTGTAAAGTATGTATGTAGAAATGTAAATGGAGCCTTGCCAAGGCTCGACATACGTTACGTACCAAGAATAATGGAGATGTGACCCTTGTGCGCAATTTCTGGTTAAGCCGCCTCACAAGGACAATTATGAATTTAAAAATCACAGGGTCGCCACCAGTCCAAGCCCTTCCTAACAAATAAGAAAAGACCGAACTGGAAATTATCAGTTCAATTAAACTATGAATTTAATTATAAGAATGAATTTTTTTTAAAGACACTAAAAAGATGAGCAGTGTTGTTTGTCGTATATCAGTCAGCTGGTTTAATTAAATTGATTTTCCCCTCCCATTTTTTCCATCACAAGCAAGCAGATTAACTTGAAAGAAATCAGGGAATAGAAAATTATTTTGAAAACTGGCATCAATGAGAAAGATAAAGGATGCAGAGTTTATCTTTTACGTAGGACATTTATTTCATTTCTGAATTTGAAACACATCCGATGAATACACATGACTGGTGCCTGAATGAAAAATTTTGCTAAGCAACTCGCCAAAAAACGGTAGAATAACGCAATTAAAAAAGGAAAAACACACAAAAGGGAAGTGCAACACAATAATTCAATCATTCCATCTACATACCCACCACAGAAAGAGTTCAGAGAGATACCTATCACCATTATGCTCATGCACTAGCTTGGAAAGAGGTTTATCCGATTCGCAAGGTTTGTATAGCAGATATACGTCATGGAATCCGCGCCTGCCGCTTACGAACGGCGGAATTTCAGCACGTGGTTAACTTGATTGCGAGTTAACTGTTCAGAAATTAGACATTAAACCAGCCACAAATGTAAGAAATTTTAATGGTGCAATAGCAGAATGATTTTGCCGTCACGGAATAAAATTAACTCGGCAAGGCAGAAATCCTCCCTGGGAGCTACGAACTGTACTCACCAACCGCTAGCTGCAGAGTGTCCTTTCTCCACCGAGCTTCGCCTAACCACCGGTGCAACGGAAGCTACCAGAGGGGTAGGCTTCCGCCACCAACCTGACAGTCAAACGAACCTCAGACTAAAAGGGGTAAACTTCTCTGTCCAGGTACTGTACTGGGATCCTAAGTTGGTCATCCTGTGCTACCCTCCAAACGAGAAGCAAAAATCACCTGTTTCTAGCAGACGACAACCAACTCATCGTCCCCCATAACAGAAACCCGAAACCACTCGTAAAAACACTCATTCAGTCACATTCACGCATACATAGGGTAGGGTGAAGGGAAAACCGTAATAAATGCAGGACCTGATTTCCTATGGACCACAAAAAAATTAAACATAATATCATTTAATAAGCCGTAGTTTGATTGCTCAGTCTTTCTGGGAGAGTTAATAAATCAAACCGCAATCAGGCGGTGGACAGAATAGGATGCACGGAATCCAGTGAGACAAGCGTCTATGAAACGACTCCACAGAGACGTTTCAGATTTTTCCGTAAAATCCCGGGCGAACTGATGGATGTCTGCAACTTGCTGCCGCTATATTTCGGAGCGGAGTTTTCTGGCCATCTTCAGGTGACTTCTGACAAAAATGCTCCAAGCCCATGCATTTAAGACACCGCCAGCAAACGTGTGGTGTATCCAGTTCGTGTGGTGCATGCACTCCTTGAGCACATACGCTTCTGCTGCAAGTCTGCGCCGGCCTCAGTGGACGAGCGGTTCTAGGCGCTTCAGTCTGGAACCGCGCGGCCGATACGGTCACAGGTTCGAATCCTGCCTCAGGCATGGATGTGTGTGATGTCCTTAGGTTAGTTACGTTTAAGTAGTTCTAAGTCTAGGGGACTGTGATGACCTCAGCTGTTGAGTCCGATAGCGCTCAGAGCTATCTGAACCATTTTGCAAGTCTGCGTGCTGCGCCTCATCGATATCAAATCGACTGCCTCCGTACGACAAAAGCGCGAAACGATGCCGGCTACGCAGAGTACAAAATTTTTCTATTATAGGATTCGATGCAGAATTTAACTGAAAGCCGTCGTCTAGATTAGTAAGGGACTCAGCCGTACTGATTCATTGATGATGGAACTCCAAAAGTTTGACGCACGGGTCACAATTTTTATTTCATTGTATTTCATCAACTGACCAATGAAATTCAGTGCTCGGTGGTAGCGAGCTTATTGGCTTGGAGGAGGAGTGTATGCGTCTAATGTTTTGCAGTATGAGCCTGCACAGAGCGCGTCGTTTGCTCTGTACAAGATGTGATGCATTCGCATGCAATCCCGTAAACACCTGCCTTGCGCAGCTCTAAGTCATCTTTAACAGATCCCAAGAGCGCCAACCGTATGGAACGAGGACGGAAATCAACTTTAACTTTATGTCTTTTTAAAATTCTACCGTTTTTTGCTGAAACATTTCAAATATATCGTAGATAAGCAGCCTGTTTGAAGGCCTCACCCTCTTAGCTGTTCCGTCCTTCGGACGTCTTTAGCACTTTCTGTGCTTGCAGACACGAATATCCCTTTTTAAGAACGTAATCTGCTGGTGCTTCAGTTCCTTTTGCAGATTATCGGTATCCGAGAGGGTACGGGCTGGTTGGATTAAGGCCCTTAGAACGTCCATTGTTTGTGCTGGATGTAGTCAACTAGCAGATTGTAAACGCGGGTCTGTATGAGCGGGCTTTCGCAACACCAATGCTAAACGTGCCATCGCTCTTACGTCACAGAAAAACGGCTATATACCGTTTCGCTTCTTTCGGATTGGCCGCTGGTGGACTCACTACACCTCATCGGCAATGGGACTGGGACTGAGGGTACTACGGAATTCGAACACTCTCTCTCCTTGACGTACTTCTTACTTAACAGCAAGTTTTTTGGATACTCTGACGGGACTCCCTTGTCTCCACTTGTGACCAATCCTTTTACGAAGATTTTCAGGGGCGAGCACTCACCTCAGCTATTTTACAGTCAACAATATTTTGGCTGTACGTTGAGGACACTTTTGTAGTTTCGCCTCATGTTTTTGACAGTTTCGGAGATTTCCTTCAACATCTGAAATACATGCACGTACACATACAGTTTACTATGGGGAAGGAGAAAGAAGATTCCTTGCTTTTTTAGTTGTCTTCGAGCGACGTAAAAGCGATGGAATACTTAGGCGTTCGGTGTTTCGAAAGAGCGCACATACACGCCTGTGTTTACAAGCTACTACACTCATGCTCATAAATTAAGGATAGTTGCAGAATGTGGTGTCATACAACCTGGCACTACACAAAACTGGCGCTAATAGCATAGGCACATAGGGAACACACTCGACACAGATCTGTAAGTCCACGGTATCGGTGATAAGTTGAGAAAACCGTCCCGAAACACATGTGCTACAAAACGCCACTGTTTCCTGCGCATGTACGCCGACATCAGTATGGGATATGATCACCATGCAAACGTACACAGGCCGCACAACGGGTTGGCATACCCTGGATCAGGTGGTCGAGCAGCTGCTGGGGTATAGCCTCCCATTCTTGCATCAGTGCCTGTCGGAGCTCCTGAAGTGTCCTAGAGGTTTGAAGACGTGCAGCGATACGTCGACCGAGAGCATCCTAGACGTGATCGATGGGGTTTCCGTCTGGAGAACAGGCAGCCCACTCCATTCACCTGATATCTTCTGTTTCATGGTACTCCTCCACGATGGCGGCTAGGTGGGACCATGCGTTATTATCCATCAGGAGGAAGGTGGGACTCACTGCACCCCTGAAAAGGCGGACATACTGCTGCAAAATGATGTCTCGATACACCTGATCTGTTACAGTTCCTCTACCAAAGACATGCAGGGGTGTACGTGAACCGCCGGCCGCGGTGGTCTCGCGGTTCTAGGCGCGCAGTCCGGAACCGCGCGACTGCTACGGTTGCAGGTTCGAATCCTGCCTCGGGCATGGATGTGTGTGATGTCCTTAGGTTAGTTGGTTTTAGTAGTTCTAAGTTCTAGGGGACTGATGACCGCAGCTGTTAAGTCCCATAGTGCTCAGAGCCATTTGAACCATTTTGTACGTGCACCAATCATAATCCCACCCACACTATCAAACCACGACCTCCATACAGGTCCCTTTCAAGGACATTAAGGGGTTGGTATCTGGTTCCTGGTTCACGCCACATGAAAACCGGGCGAGATTCACTGTTCAGATTATAAAATGGCTCTGAGCACTATGGGACTTAACATCTGTGGTCATCAGTTCCCTAGAAGTCAGAACTACTTAAACCTAACTAACCTAATGACATCACACACATCCATGCCCGAGGCAGGATTCGAACCTGCAACCGTAGCGGTTCCAGACTGAAGCGCCTGGAACCGCACAGCCACACCGGCCGGCGTTCAGACTATACCTGGACTCGTCCGAGAACGTAACCTGGGACCACTGTTCCAATGACCAGGAACTGTGTTCTTGACACCAGGCTTTACGGGCTATCCTTTGACCAGCGGCCAGGGGAATGCACGTTGCAGGTCTCCGGGCGAATAAACCCTGTCTGTTCAGTCGTCTGCAGACTGAGTGTCTGGAGACAACTGTTCCAGTGGCTGCGGTAAGGTCCCAAGCAAGGCTACCTGCAGTACTCCGTGGCTGTCTGCGGGCACTGATGATGAGATATCGGTCTTCTTGTGGTGTTGTAAACTGTCGACGTTCCGTATTGTATGGCCTGTACACGCTTCCTGTCTGCTGGAATCGTTGCCATAATCTTGAGATCACACTTTGTGGCACACGGAGGGCCCGTGCTACGACCTGCTGTGTTTGACCAGCCTACAGTCGGCCTAGTATTCTACTCTTCATAACCTCATCAATATGTGTTCTTCGAGCCATTTTCAACACACAGTCACCATCAGCACGACTGAAAATGTCTTCACACTTACTCGCTGCACCGTACTCTGACGTGCACCAACACACCTCTGCATATGTGGACTGCTGCCAGCGCCACCGTGCGACGACCGCAGGTCAAATGCACCGCATGGTCATGCCCCGAGGTGATTTAAACCCGCAAACCGCCCACCAGAGCGTTGTTTCACCTTGTATCAGTATTATCCTTATTTTATGGGCATGAGTGCAATTGCCACTACCTAGCACAAGCGATGGGCGTTCAAAAGACCTTAATACACCGACCACTTACCATCTCGGATGCTGATAATCTGCAAAAGGAACTGGAACACCTACAAACTGTATTCCTGAAGAATGAATATCCGTCTCAGCAAGTACATAGAGCGCTATAGAAGTACAAACGACAGAATAAGGAAGAGGATGGGGCCTTCAGGGGGACTACTTGTCCACAATTTATTCGAAATGTTTCAACGAAAATAGGCAGAATAATAAGAAGATATAAAGCTAAAGTAATCTTTCGTCCTCGTTACAAAATCCCGACGGTATTGGGATCTATTAAAAACGACATAGAGATGCGCAAGACAGGTGTTTACGAGATTCCGTGCGAATCCGGCAAATCTTACATAGGGCAAAAAATGACCATACGCTCGTATTTTGTTCATTAGGCAGCAGAATGGAACTGTATCGAATGCCTTCCACAAGTCAAGGAATTGGCCCCTACATGGGTGCCTGTGTCTACTGCTTTCTGGGTCTCGTATACGAACACAGAGAGCTGGGTTTCATACGATCGTTGTTTTCGGAACCAATGTCTTTTTCCTACCGAGATTTTCGGTCTCCCGAAATGTCTTAATACGAGAGAATAAAGCATATTTTAGCACCAGAGTGAATTAAAGCTGTGAGACGTTGGTTTCCGTCGCAAGTTGAACTATGTTTCCATGAATTCTCTCCCATGATAGCTCAGTGTCCCTTATACCAATTAATTCTCTACAGTGTAAACGTTAACAAAGAGATAGTCCATATTCGATACTCTTTCTTCACAGCCCCAAATTTTTCTTGCTAATATAAAATCGGGACCCAGTACAAAACCCGCGAGAAATAACTTCAAACATAGTATTTGTGATTACAGTGGTTGTGTGAGGGGAATTGAACAGTTGGTCACTTGACAGCGAAGACTGTGAATACCTAGTACAACTGTGAATTGTTCCACCTTCCGTCCCAGTCTAGCTCAGGCAGAGAATATCTGAGCACTACCTCTTTTCAGAGGGTGGGGTGGCTTGCGTGCCTCAGCGATACAGATGGCCGTACCGTAGGTGCAACCACAACGGAAGGGTATCTGTTGAGAGGCCAGACAAACGTTTGGTTCCTGAAGAGGGGCAGCAGCCTTTTCAGTCGTTGCAGGGGCAACAGTCTGGATGACTGACTGATCTGGCCTTGCAACACTAACCAAAACGGCCTTGCTGTGCTGGTACTGCGAACGGCTGAAAGCAAGGGGAAACTACAGCCGTAATTTTTCCCGAGGGCATGCAGCTTTACTGTACGGTTAAATGATGATGGCGTCCTCTTGGGTAAAATATTCCGGAGGTAAAATAGTCCCCCATTCGGATCTCCGGGCGGGGACTACTCAGGAGGACGTCGTTATCAGGAGAAAGAAAACTGGCGTTCTACGGATCGGAGCGTGGAATGTCAGATCCCTTAATCGGGCAGGTAGGTTAGAAAATTTAAAAAGGGAAATGGATAGGTTAAAGTTAGATATAGTGGGAATTAGTGAAGTTCGGTGGCAGGAGGAGCAAGACTTCTGGTCAGGTGAATACAGGGTTATAAATACAAAATCAAATAGGGGTAATGCAGGAGTAGGTTTAATAATGAATAAAAAATAGGAGTGCGGGTACGCTACTACAAACGTGAACGTATTATTGTGGCCAAGATAGACACGAAGCCCATGCCTACTCCAGTAGCACAAGTTTCTATGCCAACTAGCTCTGCAGATGACGAAGAAATTGAAGAAATGTATGATAAGATAAAAGAAATTATTCAGGTAGTGAAGGGAGACGAAAATTTAATAGTCATGGGTGAGTGGAATTCGAGCGTAGGAAAAGGGAGAGAAATAAGCATAGTAGGTGAATATGGATTGGGGGTAAGAAATGAAAGAGGAAGCTATCTGGTAGAATTTTGCACAGAGCATAACTTAATCATAGCTAACACTTGGTTCAAGAATCATAAAAGAAGGTTGTATACATGGAAGAATCCTGGAGATACTAAAAGGTATTAGATAGATTATATAATGGTAAGACAGAGATTTAGGAACCAGGTTTTAAATTGTAAGACATTTCCAGGGGCAGATTTGGACTCTGACCACAATTTATTGGTTATGAACTGTAGATTAAAACTGAAGAAACTACAAAAAGGTGGGAATTTAAGGAGATGGGAACTGGATAAACTGACTAAACCAGGGGTTGTACAGAGTTTCAGGGAGAGCATAAGGGAACAATTGACAGGAATGGGGCAAAGAAATACAGTAGAAGAAGAATGGGTAGCTCTGATGGATGAAGTAGTGAAGGCAGCAGAAGATCAAGTAGGTAAAAACACGAGGGCTAGTAGAAATCCTTGGGTAACAGAAGAGATACCGAATTTAATTGATGAAAGGAGAAAATATAAAAATGCAGTAAATGAAGAAGGCAAAAAGGAATCCAAACGTCTCAAAAATGAGATCGACAGGAAGTGCAAAATGGCTAAGCAGGCATGGCTACAGGACAAATGTAAGGATGTAGAGGCTTACCTCACTAGGGGTAAGATAGATACTGCCTACAGGAAAATTAAAGAGACCTTTGGAGAAAAGAGAGCCACTTGTATGAATATCAAGAGCTCAGATGGAAACCCAGTTGTAAACAGAGAAGGGAAATCAGAAAGGTGGAAGGAGTATATAGAGGGTCTATACAAGGGCGATGTACTTGAGGACAATATTATGGAAATGGAAGAGGATGTAGATGAAGATGAAATGGGAGATACGATACTGCGTGAAGAGTTTGACAGAGCACTGAAAGACCTGAGTCGAAACAAGGCCCCGGGAGTAGACAACATTCCATTAGAACTACTGACGGCCTTGGGAGAGCCAGTCCTGACAAAACTCTACCATCTAGTGAGCAAGATGTATGAGACAGGCAAAATACCATCAGACTTCAAGAAGAATATAATAATTCCAATCCCAAAGAAAGCAGGTGTTGACAGATGTGAAAATTACCGAACTATCAGTTTAATAAGTCACAGTTGCAAAATACTCACACGAATTCTTTACAGACGAATGGAAAAACTGGTAGAAGCCGACCTCAGGGAAGATCAGTTTGGATTCCGTAGAAATGTTGGAACACGTGAGGCAATACTGACCCTACGACTTATCTTAGAAGAAAGACTAAGGAAAGGCAAACCTACGTTTCTAGCATTTGTACACTTAGAGAAAGGTTTTGAGAATGTTGACTGGAACACTCTCTTTCAAATTTTAAAGGTGGCAGGGGTAAAATACAGGGAGCGAAAGGCTATTTACAATTTGTACAGAAACCAGTTGGCAGTTATAAGAGTTGAGGGGCATGAAAGGGAAGCAGTGGTTGGGAAGGGAGTGAGACAGGGTTGTAGCCTCTCCCCAAGCAAAGGACTTGGAAGAGCAGCTGAACGGAATGGACAGTGTCTTGAAAGGAGGATATAAGATGAACATCAACAAAAGCAAAACGAGGATAATGGATTGTAGTCTAATTAAGTCGGGTGATGCTGAGGGAATTAGATTAGGAAATGAGACGCTTAAAGTAGTAAAGGAGTTTTGCTATTTGGGGAGCAAAATAACTGATGATGGTCGAAGTAGAGAGGATATAAAATGTAGACTGTCAATGGCAAGGAAAGCGTTTCTGAAGAAGAGAAATTTGTTAACATCGAGTATAGATTTAAGTGTCAAGAAGTCATTTCTGAAAGTATTTGTATGGAGTGTAGCCATATATGGAAGTGAGACATGGACGATAAATAGTTTGGACAAGAAGAGATCAGAAGCTTTCGAAATGTGGTGCTACAGAAGAATGTTGAAGATTAGGTGGGTAGATCACGTAACTAATGAGGAGGTATTGAATAGGATTGGGGAGAAGTTTGTGGCACAACTTGACTAAAAGAAGGGATCGGTTGGTAGGACATGTTCTGAGGCATCAAGGGATCACAAATTTAGCATTGGAGGGCAGCATGGAGGGTAAAAATCGTAGAGGGAGACCAAGAGATGAGTAAACTAAGCAGATTCAGAAGGATGTAAGCTGCAGTAGGTACTGGGAGATGAAGGAGCTTGCACAGGATAGAGTAGCATGGAGAGCTGCATGAAACCAGTCTCAGGACTGAAGACCACAACAACAACATATATCCCATGTACATCAGTCGTGGAACATATTGCAGCACCAAGAAACAAAGACAATCAGGCGTCAATTCATATCTGTCGTATACAACAGTCCTTTGATGTGTAGCTACAGTTCGCTGCCATGTTATAAGCTCACAATTCAACTTTCAGCTCTGTGGATTCCGATACGTGTGACTCCTCACCTGCAGTGATGGAATAGTGAGGGTTGGAATCACCTACTCGTACTGCGATTTGTTTTTTGTTCTTACTCAAGAGACAAAATGTTACTATACTTCTTGTAATGGTCGTGACAGTAGTTCAATGGGGCTTCGTTTTGGTTATGGTACTGAACCGGATTCAATAATATAAAATCAGCGTGGTCAAAACCAAAGATTATTGATGACTGGAATGCGCATTCTACATAGACAGCTGGTGCTTCCCTGTTTCCGCTACGCTCGGGGTAGTAAGCAGCCAGACAACTCGGTACTTCTGACAACAGGCAGAGTGGAAACCGCACGGTTCCTCTTCTCATCCTCACATTTAGCTGTAGCGTATAACAGTAACTCAAACACAAAGTGAAACTTATTACATTTATACCACATTTCAGATTGACGTGAGCACTGAATATGACACTTTCAACAACTCTAAACTTTGCAAAAGAAGACAGCCCAGTTAACATAGGAACAAAATAGTAAATAGTGTAATGGTAAATATTATCTGCTGATGTTACTCATTAACATTTGCAAGAAACAGCAATAATGTTATACATAGGCATCTGTGATCCAGCAGTATTTAATATAATTATAGTAGCCGAATTAATTAAGTGAAAACATGCCGAAGCTGATTTACCAGTTGGTCACAGTCGGTTGTACGAGGGTTGTCCAGAAAGTAATGTATCGAATTTTTTATTCTCAGCCGAAAACGATGCTACGAATGCGAAACGTCGCGTATGTATTATTTTAAGTTTCCTGAGTGAGCTCACCAAGTTTCCGTCACTTCAGACAGATAGCGTAGCTGCTGGACAGTTTCAAAATGGCGTCTGTAGGTGATGTACGTTAGAAGCAACGTCCCGTCACTGAATTTGTCACTGCAGAGAAAGAAACTATGGAGAATACTCACAAACGCTTGTGCAAAGCCTATGGAGCATTTGCTGTCGACAGAAGTACAGTGAGTCGCTGGGCACGGAGGATGAGGTCATCAGAAGGCGGTTCGGCGGAGCTCCACGATTTGCAGCGGTCGGGGAGACCATCCACGGCTGTCACACCTGAGATGTTTCAGAGAGCTGCTGTTGTCATTTTCGAGGACAGACGCCATTAGTGGAAGGCATTCTGAGGACGATGAGGTGATTCACACAGTGAAGCACTGGCTCCGCCACCAGAACAAGGATTGCTACCGACAGGGTATATATGCACTTGTTTCGCGGTGGTGAAAGACCGTAGAACGGGATGGAGATTACGTGGAAATATAGGGTGTGTAGATAAAACACCATTGTTTCGTGTGTGTAATTCTCTATGTTCAATAAAGAACTGTTGAAGAAAAGAAAAGCCGTGCATTACTTTCTGGGCAACACTCGTATGTTTTAAACTCACTTACTTTTTGACATCTTTGTTGCACTGAGTTCGGTGAGTCGATTCCGACAGGCTTGCTACTTATGCTGTAAGTGTTCAGCACTAAGTCTATAGCAAGAAAGTTCGTAATGGAGTGGAGTTTTTGAAGTTAGTTGGTTCAAATGGCTCTGATCACTAACATCTGTGGTCATCAGTCCCCTAGAACTTAGAACTACTTAAACCTAACTAACCTAAGGACATCACACACAACCATGCCCGAGGCAGGATTCGAACCTGCGACCGTAGCAGTCGCGCGGTTTCGGACTGAGTGCCTAGAACCGCTAGACCACCGCGGCCGGCTTGAAGTTAGTTGTTGCACTGGATAATACATCAGTAAATTAAACTCCCATGCATTTTGAGCGAAGGTAACTATTTAATATACACCGCAAAATATTAAAATGGAACCTTACACAATCACCATATTTCTTTGACCAGTCGGAAATGAACCCAGAGAATCTTTGAATTTACTTGCGGAACTTCCCAAGATGGTGCCAACCCTTCCCTTATGCACCATAGCAACTGACTGACAGCTTTATCTCAGAGACTAAGACTTAAGTAATTGTTGTATCACTAGGAACTACGAGCGGGAATAACTCGTACTTCTTAATTGGAGTCTCGGTGAAGACGGTCTGGCGAGTACAAGATTAATAGCAATTGCCCTGTTATATCCCCCTGTTGTACATCACAGTATTTGTGTCTGCTGATGGCTCACCACACAGCATAACACGCAGCTTCTGCACACACATTTTGACTTTTTTGTGAAACTTTTAGAGACTGAAAACCCATGCAGTCAAGATCGCACATGAAATCTTCTTCATTTGGATTGGTTACTAGTTTCGGCTAACTATCTAGCCATCTTCGGATCATAAAATAGTCCTGATTAGCGTTAATACCACAAAGGCTTCAAATATTGTTAAAATTTTTCTTAAAATGACAATATACGTACATAACATAAAAACAGCTTAACAGCTTTTCATTGCTCGCAGCCTGTGTAATTGAACGATTGTCGTAAAACAAAGGCATTATGCCGTTACGAATTAGTAACTGCCAAAATCACTTTTTGCAACATTTTGTAATCGAGATCATCATATTTGTGTTTTAACGGACATTAGTAGTATTTACAAGTCTATTACGAAATGATGTAACGGCATAACACATTCGTCTTATGACCGTCGTTCAATTACACTGATCACGAACGATGGAAAGCTGTTAATAATTATGCTACGAATGGATGTTGTCGTTTTGAGAAAGATTTTAACGACGTGTGGAGCTGTAATTTTTTATGATCTGAAGTGGGCTAGATTGTCAGCCGAAACAAATAATGAATATTTCATATGCGAACATGACTTCATGGGTTTTCAGTCCCTAACATAAATTAAAAAATTACAACTAATCGCGTATCTCGTGATTGACAATGTCAAAAAACTTGATTTTTTTGTGAAAGTTTGACGAGGTATCAGTACAGAAAATCTGCGATAAGTGAACAGTTTAGTGTCGCAGTTATTTGGTCACCGGTTTCGTACATAGCAAACAATCTTTAGATCTGGAGTATTCTGGCTGTTTTCCGTCATTGCTGAGCTTCTGATGGCGGTTATTCTCAAATACAATGACGCAAACCTGAGAGGCGCAGTCCACATCTGAGATCTGCTCTGATCAATCACTGTAAAACTAAGTGTGGAGATAGATTGCATTAAAATACATTTATTACGATTTTTTAGAGTTCACATCATTAACCTCATCCAACACCATTAGGATAACTTACGTGAAGTGCGACAACTGGATTTCGTATGACGTAAGTTTTCTGAAACAATAATGATTTTCTTGGAGGAAAGTATTTCGTTCCTAGTAGGGATTGTGTTTGAGCTCTGAATAGATTATGCAGATGACTGAAAGTGGATGGTA
The DNA here is from genome assembly GCF_021461395.2 of Schistocerca americana. Taxonomy (NCBI): domain Eukaryota; kingdom Metazoa; phylum Arthropoda; class Insecta; order Orthoptera; family Acrididae; genus Schistocerca; species Schistocerca americana. The sequence continues at coordinate 526,467,823 of NC_060125.1, read as the reverse complement.
ATACTGTGCCTCTTTTGCAGGCGGGTGTGGTCTGTGCTCTCAACTTCTCTCACGAAAGTACCTCTATTAATACAATTTGGAAATTGGATATCTGTTAGGAGCTCTGTGGGAATTATTATGTTTGAGCTCTGAATGTGTTATACAGGTTAATGATACATGATGGAAACTCTGGCTCAGTTCGGCTGCATCTTTTGTAGGTCTGAGATGTTTGTGCTTTAACTTCTCTCACGAAAATTAACCCCAGTAATAAAATTTGGAAACTATTGAAGAGAGGAATGTCTCATGGCATTGTTGGCCGGGAGACCGAAAGGGCATGTACAGCCACCCAATTGGGAAGGTTTTTCCTCTCCTTCAAACACTATGGCGCCTTTTCTAAGCATAGAGTGTGTAAGTGTATCTGGTAGGTGTAGGTGACTTTCATGGCTGTATGTGTCGGTGTGTGTAGTGTGACGTTGTGAGTGTGTGTGTGTTTTTTTTTTGTCAAGTTGCGCAATGGATTGATCCAACAAGTACCCTTTGGCTCGTGCAAGAAACAATTTCCACCTCACACTACTACAGAAGTCAGACATGACTGCCGGCCGAAGTGGCCGTGCGGTTAAAGGCGCTGCAGTCTGGAACCGCAAGACCGCTACGGTCGCAGGTTCGAATCCTGCCTTGGGCATGGATGTTTGTGATGTCCTTAGGTTAGTTAGGTTTAACTAGTTAAACCTAACTAACAGTTAACAGTTAAACTAACAGTTTAAGTTCTAGGGGACTAATGACCTCAGCAGTAGAGTCCCATAGTGCTCGGAGCCATTTGAATTTTTTCAGACATGACTAATGTACCAACATGAACTGCTTGTAAAAAATTCAGCAACAAATATCTTCTGGAGTCGTCCTCTGTAAGGAAAAGGCACAAAAATAATCTATATATTCTTATGTAACTAGTGGAATGGTTGGGTACAGGAGTATTCCTAGTTAGTGTAAGAAAAAAATGAAACGAATGAAAAATATTATTTATTACAAAAATTTCTGAGAAATCAAGTGAAACTTTTTCTTATAAAGTAATAATAAATTTCCGGGTTCTTTTCGGAGCAGTATATTGCCTCTTATGGATAAGAATGCTATTATTTTACAAAGTATGGAAAGGTTATTTTATCCCTTTCCTTTAAGAATGTTATTTACTCACCAAAATGGCTGAGAGCCGTGCCTACACAACTTGAATAACTTTTCTAGGTACGGTCAAGGCTGTCGCGTGAGAAATGTAATGGAGTGTACTGTTATGGAGGACAGATGGGGCTCGCATCCACTGTAGTGCACAATACCGTGAGCTGCGACGACTGCTACCTGCGTCGCTCGCTGCTGACAAATAACACAACTATCTCTTTCTATCTGGATTGACCTTCGCCAATCAAACTCTCCCTACGCCTTGATGAAGTCAAGGACTCCTATCCTCCCCCAGTCTAACTATTGCCGTGGTACACCAGCCAGATAACCAGTCCACCGCGGTGCCACTCAATACCCGCTCGCAGGCGTTTAACTAGTACTCTGTCCATGTTCACACCGCACAATAAGTGTGGGGCCAACACAGTGAACAACGCTTATCACGAGCGACTCAATATAGAGTGTCACTCTGATTCACTAACGACAGAGGGCTCTCACAGTGAAGTACTGAGGAGAGACTTGGTTCCTCGCTCTTTGCGTACACGTACGAGCACACTCGCTCTCGTTGGGTGTTCCCACTCCAAGAGCGACAATGGAACAGCCCCTTTGTCTGGAAAAGTTGCAAGGGCCGATCATTCACTGTCTCCCCTCACTCCTCTGGCTCTTTGTGTCAGAAATATTCCGCCAATCAGCGTTGCTCTTTTAAACGGGAGAGTGACGTCTCGTTGAAGCCGACCAATGCGGAGACCTGTAGCATCTTCGTTAGGCATATACTGTCCTCCTGTGAGAACTCTGTAACTAAGCAGTCGGTCGGTGAAAAATGCGTCTTCTGGGTGCTCCCACACAATGTAGCAGAATTTACTTTTAAGTCGAACACGTGTGGGGGGGGGGGGGGGGGAGGGGGTGGTCGTTATCTCTTCGCTATGGCAAAAGCTGTTTTCTCTCTGGGCGGTCGCTTCGGCTGAAGAAGGTATGTTGTTGACCCAGCCCTCTTGAGGGACAGTCTTCCCAGCGGGCGGGTTTCCTCTTTAGAACGAAAATTCCTGCGGCCGTCATGTTGTGTACACCAGCCTTGACTTTTTTCAACCTCAGTGCGCACTTGCGATTTACTTATTGGATTTGCATATCACTTACATGAATTCATACAAAACTGACTCTACCTTATCGAGTTTGGGTTTGAATGAAGCGTCTTGATGTGCAGAATACGAGTGTGAGGACGGAATATGTAAGACATGGAGGTCAGGAGACCACACCACCATACAATGCGATGTTTGTGTTGGCAAATGATGATGATGAGAGAAAGGAGAGAGTGAAACCTGGTGGCAGCCATTGCCTACTGCGCTCTAACAGAGCTAAGAGGCCGCCAAGTTTAATGTCCCCATCTGACGAACGCAGCACCGCCAACAGCATCACTTGCCCTCATTTAATAGGTTTTGGAATTTAATACAGGATGTGGCAAAGTTTCTCTGCGAAGTGTGTGTCAGTGTATGTGGTAGGGTGTGTGGGTGTGTGAAGTGTGTTGTCATGTTTGTGTTGGATGATGATGATGATGATCATGACCATGAGAGAAGGGAGAGGGTGAAATCTGGTGGCAGCGATGGCCTATTGTCTCTTAGTAGCACCAAGAGGCCTCCGAGCTTACATGGCACCTTTCCCTTGCGAAGTGTGTGTAAGTAGAAGTGGCAGGTGTAGGTAAATTTGATGGCTACATGTGTGTGTGTGTGTGTGTGTATAGCATATTGCCATGTGTGTGTTGGATGATGATGATGATGATGATAACGAGAGAAGGAAGAGGGTGAAATTTGGTGGCGCCTATAGCCTACTGTCCTCGAATCACACCAAGAGGCCACCGAGCTTAAAGTCTCCATCTGACAAACGGAGCATCATTAAGGGGACCACACCCTGCCTATCTAACGATTTCTGAAAAAAACTATTTGATGCAGGACCTTAATATTTTTACTGTATGTTACATGATGCTAATAGAGTCAATTGTACTAAATCTACTTTTTCCATTTTATAGTTTTTAACAAATACTTTTTCAAACTTATTAACAAAAAATTTTAATTTTTTTCTGCAGAATTTTTTTTTTTTGTGAACATCCTAATGGGGGAATATTAATGCATGTAGTACCAGAGGTGGCTTTTTATGTTATGCAGAATCTCTGAAAATGTCATTCATTTATCTATCATAGTTTCTGATATAATGGGGCATATGTACTGAAAATTTTAGTTTGCGGGAAATTGACTTTAAAGAAAAAACTTTTGAAATTTGTTACTTAGAGCTAATTAAAACTGTCCTGCTGCATATGATGGCCCTTCTTTGGCCTCCAGCAGGTCTTCCAGCTACTTATTGTCTTTCTTTCTTGGCCATATTAGATGCAGACCTGTCTGCATCGGCTATTCTCACTTTATCACAATGTTGCAGCCCAGTGGTCGTATTTTCACCAGGATTAATTCCCAGCTTTTTCAGTACCCAACACTTTCCAATATTACAACAATTGAATGTAATAACAGCATCATAAACTCCTTGTTTCATTGTGTACGTGCCTACAAATATAGTTTTAGGAAGGTGGTTCCAAATTATGCTGTTGAAACATTCGTTTTGGTTCTATGTCTTCCCATGCAGACATTTCCTTAGAAGGTCAGGATGAGCCAAGTTTCTGAAAATACGTTTAATTGCTGTAATAACAGCAGCAGGAAGAGAATGCTGGTGAGAATAAGATTCTCCAGTTGTCTGAGCCCTATTGTTTTTGCACCACGAATTTTCTCCTGATGGACAGAATCCATGACATGGCTTATCATCAGTAGAGGACTTATGGAGGAATATGGCCTAAACATCTCTCTTCATTGCCTCCAGATTTTCTTTATTTCTCCTAATTGCCTGGCCATACTATACCTGCAAGTTTTCTATTTCAGTTTTAATTAACCTGCCCTGTCTGGTCAGCAATTTTCAATCTTCTAATCTTTTTGCTCTCATATCAACAGTTAGTTTTCACAGCCTTGTTCCCAAAAGTTTTTGAACATGGCCTACACATTCTATTTTGCTAATAATTGCATCTCCATATGGCTTAGAGTTGACAGTGGGTAGGTTGACAGTGGGTGACAGAGAAGTGGGCGTGGCACACAAACACACGTGGTAGGAAAATGTTCTTTAAATGCTCGAAAAAAAAATTTTTCAGCAAAATCCTTTTCGGAGTACGTAAAGAAAACGTTAATCTATCGAAATATGATGAAAACCTAAAATCGATTGTTTTAGATCTGAACCACGGTTTGGTCCCCTTAAAGTGCCATCATTTCAAGAGAAATTACAGAGAGGTTTGGAATCTAATCCAGGACATTGTCGCAAAGACTGGTGATCAGGGACTTTACTCCACTCCTCTGCTCTCATCTGCCGTGCAGGAAAAGGGAAAGCAACTAACAGGGCGTGGCGTACACAGGCAGTTACTGATCCAAGTAGCGGCCACGCCCGTCGCTGCTTACCATCGGTGTTCTAACGAAAACTGGTGTATTCAACGCGGCGAGATCGTTGGCTGAAAAGTAGGGAGCTCCATGGCTCTTTCCCTGCATTGCTGTCGAAACGAGAACACAAACTTTCCATAAACTTGAAGAGTGTTCAAGAAAATGGTGCATAAAGCATTTTCCGGGTCTTTGAATCCGCTCGTATTTCAGAGGCCACATGTAGGTCGCTCGTTCTTGCCGGCGGCACCGACGTGAGCTCAAATGGCAACAGGAGACACCGGGCGAAACTTGGGGTTTCGGACTGAGCGCCGAAGTTGGCGACGTTTCCGTGAGGCGAATGGGGGAGTGCGCCGTTACGTCGGAGTGGGGGAGGGAAAGAGCTCAGAGCTCCTGCGTTAGCCGATGGCTCTACCGGCGGACGAGTTCTGGAAAGTCAGATGTTTACGGGCCGCCAGGGAGAGTGGGGGGAGGGGGGGGAGGATAGGAAGGGGGAGGGGGAGGCAGCATTCAGCGGTGGCTGCTATCTGAAGCGCGACTCACAAAAGGACGCCGCGGCCGCCGCGCGCCGTCGATGTGGTGGTCGCTCGCGCTGCTGAATCGCTCGCGCCGGCGATATTGAATGCCACGAAACAGCCGCATCTGCGCTGCTCCGTACGGCACAAAGTAGTCGCGGGGATCCCCTCCATCTCGTTTCGATCCCAAAAAAGGAGGCAGCAGCGGGTAAAGTAACCGAACCGGTCCCGCGCCGACAAGAGCGGTGCGTGTAGTCATTTCAGTCTGCCATCTATCGCAGACGAGTGGGCGCTACTGTAGCTCTCTGACTTACGGTCGATTGGCACTGAGACGGAATGGAGCGTCGAAACATCCTACAATGCCTTGAGAATGGTGGCGTCAACGGAGCGGAACGGACGTCACCATCAAGGATTCTCGGGAAGGCAGTTTTGACGTTGACGAGGAATGGTGGCGCAGTGATTTAATATGGGATGTACACCTACGAGTATTTTGGCTGCAGTCTCTCGTGTTATAATAGAGAAATCTGTGCTTTTGTCTTCGTAATCTATGCTTTACTTTCGTTAATCAGTGGTGCATGGCCTTGATGCGTTCAAATAACGCCATCATGGAACCATCAGAAGCTGCTGTAATGCATACTTACAGACAACCAGTTTCGGAAGGAAGTAAGAAAGATTAAGGTTTACTGTTCTGTCGACATCATGGTAATCGGAAACGGACAAACTTCGGTCAAACAAACATCTTCAAGTCAAGTATTAACATTACATCAAAGTATTAATTGCGATATGGCCTACGTTATTTATGTTGTTAGGTTTAAATCCTTGCAGCATTACAGAGCATAAAGATAAAAAAAAAACGAGTAGTGGTAACACTTGAGCTCTAAACAAGGAAAAATGTTACCTTGCTACTAAACCATTGTAAAGTTTACTACTCCACGTTTTATTCAAACGAGGTCATAATTTATAACCAATAAAATTCTTCTGGGTGCGGACCGCATTGTCATTGCGTAAGACTTCTGACGTTTCGGCCGCTACTGCAAATGATCTTCCACAGTTTTTTTCCTAACTGCTGGAGACCACAGCGGCCGCAGGTATACAGAACACTGGCACGCCTCAGCCGGCACTAGGCATCAAGTAAGCAGCGCTACGGTACAACTACCGCACGTTTCCCATTCGGCCTTTGCCACCAGTGGCAAGCAATACTCGTATAACAAACGCCAATCAAGAACGTCTATTTCTACCAATGAAAAGAGATAAAACACCAGTGAATGACGTCTAACACTCTTCCTGATCACCGTCAATAGCCTATTTAGAGTTCTGTGATAGTCTCTTCCGCCAGTATAAAAGAACCAAACCTTTCTCAATCAGCAGTTGGTAGAAATGGTTCAAATGGCTCTGAGCACTATGGGACTTAACAGCTGTGGTCATCAGTCCCCTAGAACTTAGAACTACTTACACCTAACTAACCTAAGGACATCACACTCATCCATGCCCGAGGCAGGATTCGAACCTGCGACCGTAGCAGTCACACGGTTCCGGACTGCGCGCCTAGAACCGCGAGACCACCGCGGCCGGCACAGTTGGTAGAAAAAGAAGAAAAAAGCTGAGGGAGGCCATCTGCAATGCGGTCACACACTCAGAAGAATTTTATTGACTGCGACAATTGCGGCGGAAGCCTACGCTTACAGTCATAATTTATTTGGAAATTTGTGGTGAGTTCCTATGGGACCAAACTGCTGAGGTCATCTGCAAATGATCTTCCACTACTTAATCAAACTTAAACTAACTTACGCTATGGACAACACACGCACCCATGCCCAAGGGAGGACCTCCGAGGGGGAGGGGGGGGGGGGAGGAGCCACGTGAACCGTCTTCAGGCGCCCTAGACCACACAGCTACTCCGCGCGGCTCCGTAATTTATGTTATACATTAGTTAAAGAACAAAAAATTAACTTAACAAGGGTTCAGTAATCTAGGGTTAAACCTGTCTCAGTGGAATAGATACCCTCAAAACGAAACGCTAGTATTTGGAATAAAATTTGTGTGTCAATATAATTCTGCATCTATGTCATTCCACTAAGAAGCATCGGATAATCAGTTAGCGTAATTCTACTTGGGTAAACCATCTTTTTCGAGGGAGCTCGTTTTGTACTATCGCGAAATAGGGGAGAGAGGGCCACTGCTGTTATACACTAACAGGGGTGGCAGTTATTAGAAAAAAAGCGCTTTCCATTGTGGTAGGTCCTTCACATGAAAGTTCAATCACCAACTTTCTCCTCAGAGGGTGAAAATAGTTTGTTGGCTACCACCGACGTAGGGAGAAATGATCAGCATAATAAAATGAGCTGAATCAGAGCTCGCACAGAAAGATTCAAGTGTTCGTTTCTTCCATCCGCTTTCTAGAATGGAATGGTAGAGAAATAGCTTAAAGGTGGTTCGATGAATTCTCTGACGGGCACTTAATTGTGACTTGAAAAGTAAACATGTAAATGCAGATATAAAGGAAGAGACCTGTTCATTCATGGGTTCCATATATTCCATTACCCACCTTCTCGTGCAGTACGATGCTGGTGAGTTTGCAACATTGTTCGAAACGAACGCTTACAGGCCAAATTGATGATACGGAAACGATTGCATACTGCCTAGGTTGGGACGTTACTGGCTCTATGATAAAATAGCGTTCACTCCCAGACTTCACTTAGCAATAAAGGAGGGTGAAGTTAATGTAAGTAATTATCTCTTGATTGACATTTATAGCAGATACCTTCAATAGAGAGCTGTAAAGCAATTTATTCCGAATCTTGTTATTGCCAGTTTTCATTAATAACTTTAACAACATATTAATAACAACGCAAATGAAGCGCTTCGTGCGCCTTCGGTGCACCAACTATGTGAGACGAGTGAAGTGCTTGAGGCTGCGTGGTTGAGCACTAGAGGAGTGAGCTCACCATTACAGCAGTTGTCCGGTTCGGTGTAGACAATGCCGCACGTATAATACCTTATTTGCCCACTGAGTACGTAGATATTAATGTAGCGCGACTCTGCGTGTAATGCAAAGTAGAATGTGTAAACAGGAAGTTATTTTGTTATGAGACTCACGTAAAAATTTACATAAACGAAACAAAACTCGTTATTAACTGTCTGGGCTGCGTTACGAGTGAAATTGTAGTCGAACATTTATAGTGTCATTTCTCAGCATTTTGGCTTATTAAATCACTGGCTCCATTGAACCTTAAACCGAGATTCTCATTTGGTCGTTAGAGTGTCTTTGGCCACTCGCTTGTGACTTTCCCTACAGCTTGACATCAGCAGGGTCGATCTCCATGACCTAAGATCTACATCTCCGCAGGGACATCAGTAGAGAACACCAGATTGGCAAACAATTAGAACTTTCGTGATCTGGTTGATGCAGCAGAGTACAGCTGTGGCCCCTTGGACGCTCTACATCCAAAGTACAAAACTTAGACAGGCGCGTGTAGCCTGCAGCAGTACAGAACAGGGGATACTCAGGATGCTAGTACGCTTGTAGCGATGGACATTGATTCCTGTTTACACATGACTGCGAAGGTTAATTGGTTCCTCAACAATTGGCATCACTTGACAGCGGGAGTCCACAACGATACAGATTTTCAACATTTTCTGGTTCCCAATAGCAGGTGAATGTTCGAATGACGTCGCTGTCTTTGCGCCAAGTCATCTGGCAGACAACTGTTCTTACAGTGACGTGACAATGCGCGCACGATCGATACATAAATTTTGACTCTTCGAGCGATGGTCGGTTAGTTGGCTGTTTTTTTTTCTTGGAGGGGGGGGGGGGGGAGGTTGGCGGGGACAAAACAGCTAGGTCATCGGTCTCATTGGGTTAGGGAAGGATTGGGAAGGAAGTCGGCCATGCCCTTTCAAAGGAACAATCCCGGCATTTGGATGGAACAATTTAGGGATGTCACAGAAAACCTAAATCACGATAGACGGACGCGGGTTTGAACCATCGTCCTCCGGCATGTGAGTCCAGTTTGCTAACAACTGCAACTGCGCCACCTTGCTCGGTTTCATGGCAATCAGTGTACACTGCCATACACTTTGTTTTTTCTACCATGACTTAGAGATCCGTGCCAGCTACTGCTAAACCGACATTTCACGTTTCGATCCTCTGGCTCTCACAGAAAACTCAACATTTCATGGCATAAACTATACAGCTACCACAACACAGGCTGGTGGAAATAAAACACAGAGGCGATGTTTTTCATTGACAAAAATGTGGAAGACATCGCAATGTATGGAAACTGAAAGAGCTTGCAGTATTGTAGAGCTCTTCCAATAGCTATTCGAAGCGATGACCTGTACGGTTAATCTCATCTTCCCATCGTTGGTGCTCCATTTCGAAAAGCATTGTTCCTTCATTTTGCAGTCATATACACTATTACTGTTCCGGTGTTGACCATCATCGGAAGGTGCTGTTCGCAACATGCGTGAGGTAGCACACATAAAAAGATGTAGTAATGAAAAAAAAAAATTAAAACGTGGAGGGCATCGTAGCATATGGAAATAGGACGAGTTTGTAACAGTGAGGAATGCTTACAAACAACTGTACTAAGATAATGATCTCCACATTTAATACCACGTTCCACAGTGACAAGTAACAGATATCCAGTGTTCTGCCAAGGTTCTCTCCAACTCAACGGAGTGGTGTCATTCGATCGTTGTGTGGTAATCAAAAGCATACCCAGTGGATGGTCAGGATGGGAAGGACACCAATGATATGGAGCGATGTACTGTAATACATAATGCAGTTGATAGCAAGATCAATTTTAGCAATTTTACCCAGAAGTATCAGAGAGCAATATCTACCACATTGTGCAGCCTGTGTAGAAACAAAATGAGTTGAGTTAATGCTATAGGAGAGTGTCTTGACCAGTTGGTGGAAGAGGGAAAATGTTGTCATAGCTCCACCACCCGAGTACAATGTCAGCGCCAAATGAAGCCTGCTGCCCCTGCAACACGATGTAGTATAAAAGGCAGACCAAACAGTTACGGTGGTGGTGTTCTTTATCGGGAAAATTAGGAAGACTAAACGTCATACGTGTAGTGAAGTTCAAAGCAGATGTGCATCCCTGAGGGCCCTTTACTGTCGATCACCCAAACATTGTTTCATCGTTATTCGGTACCATCCAACTAGAACAATTACGAATTATAAAAGCTCTGCTAATTTCATCCGATAGATTTTTACCGCATCTCTCTTCTGATATATCGAAAACAAATACCGTCTACATGCCGGCATCGAGCATATGTGGCGATCCTATTAAATATACAGGTGTTGATCCATTGGAGAAATCGGCCAGTGATTGACGTCGCTTGCACAGACCGGTGTAAAGTTTCATCACCTGTACTGTACGAGGACCATCTCCTACACATTATCAGCCGCAGGAGAGGGTCCCTGTTTCGTTGTTTGATACACCACTTTTTCTGCTGTAACATGCTTTGGACACTGCCATACATTTTATTCTTTCCGCCACGACTTTGAGGTCTGCGTCAGATTGTAAACTGACATTAACACATTTTGGTCCATTGGCTCCCCCAGAAAACTAGACATCACACGGTGTAAATAATGCTGGTGTTGCTGATCGCACAACACACCCACACACTAGGTGATTGAAATAAAAGACAGTCGCAACATAAGGAAACTGGAAGAGTTTTGAGACATTGTGGAGCGTTTCCAAACTGCTGTCTGAGTGTGATTGACGACCTCTACATTTAAACTCATCATTCACAGTGATGGGATAGCTGATGATGTTGTGTTCCGTTTGACTGATATCTCATATTTCTGCCATGCACGTGATCACTGTTTCGGTGTTAGCCATCCCTGGAAGGTGTTGCCCCCTCCACCAAGACGCTCTCTCCATCTCAAACAAGCGATGTCAGTCTGTCATTATGTGGCAATCAACAGCGTATCAATGGATGGATGGGGTGGAAAAGACAACATCGATGCACTGTAATAATAAGCATCATAGTTGATAGTGCCATCAAGTTTAGCAATTTTACCGTAATTTCAACACCAAACAATGACCTGGCAGCATGCTTAGCAGTATCTGTATCATCGCTAAACAGCCCCTCCACTACTTTGCTAGTACCATCGTGAATGTAAATAGATGACTGTGCCGTATGTCCATTCATCGTTTATTCTCCAAAATCTACATCATCAGAGTCTACCAGACAGCAACCTACATATCTCTAGTACTTCGATCATAGTGCATAATATACAGTCTTCTCTGTTTGGATAGGAGTCACAGGGCATTAGAGACCGAAAGATCCCCTCGCATTGTCTCTGACCAACGCTCCCTGCAGCTGATCAGAAGTATACCGCTATATTCCACGTCTCGTGTAGGAACAGTGCAAACTGAAGCTGTAACTGCTGCCTCACACCCATCCAAGAGCACAAGATTTTTCCAGATGAGCTAAGGTCGAGGAGGTTGTATTTCGATTTTTTGCTGTCCTTGTGTAGTGCTATGCATATGGTTGTGTAATTAGGCCCAATCTTTATGATTAATTACGTAATTAGGGACGATGTTTGCGTCAGTTTCCCGACCAAAAATAAATAAAGTACACTAACCTAACCTTCCTTTCCCGCATCTGGACAGTTTTCACGTGTTAGGGAGTGCACTTAGGTTTTCCATCCAGTGGAATCAGGGTGCGAGTCCCAGAAAGGTCACCGCCATTTTTAATTTTTCGGCAATTCCAAGCGCCTCTAGTGGTATAATGGTGTTATGGGGGGTACATTTGATCTTTCTGTCCAGGAGCACCAAGGTTCAAGTCCTGGAAAGGGTGCTGTCAGTTTAATTTCCCGCCAGTTTCTGGGTGGAGGGGTGGAGGGGTAAGGGTGGGATGGGATGTCAGTACTGCCCTTGGACAAAGAAATTGCCGCCAAAATTCGAAATTCCTACCAGTAGGGTGGGTTTGGGGACTGGGAGGGTGGAGAGGGGTTAGGGGGTTGGTTCCCACGTGCAGGCAGAGAAAAACACATGACATCATCTAGGGGTGGGGGTGGGCGTGGTCGGGGACTGGGGCAGGGGGTGATTAATTGATCAACTTAATTAATTTGCATAGCGATACGATATCATAAGCAGTTTTCTCTCTTTTAAGACTGCGTCCACTGGCTACTGGCGGTAGTGTGAATTCAACAGACTTTCCTCAGGTCTGTTTTTCTTCCGACAGTGCTGATTACTGTGATCGGATGATCTAGTCAGTGTTTGGAGAGCACTACACTGTTAATGGAGAGTCTGACTCTTTGATTTGTTACTGTCAGAAACTTTCATCAGCATTTTCACCTATTTAGGTAGTGTGGCCTCAGTATAAACTTTTTATACCTTTGTGTAATAAAACAGAAACAGTAAAATGCTATGTAAACACTACACAGTTATGTATCATTGACACTAACAAAAAAATCCCACAAAGAAAATATTCGTATGAAGTACACTTGTATGATACATTCTCATATTGCTTGCCGCTTTCTAAAAAATCTCGAGATTTCGACGAAATCCTGCATATTCTTTGTCATGAACAACAGACTGTCGTGGCCGCTGTTGTAGTGGCCTTTTGCAGCCCCTTTGCGGCTTGTGATTGGTCGGCAAACAAACCGAGAATGTTTCACACGTGGATGTTGTCGCCATAAACTCCGATCTCTGTTCTAAAGCGGATGTGTAGGAATACTCAACAGCTCCGTACGGTTTACGTCCGCAGAGATCTTAAGACAAGATAAGTTCCTGCTCTTACATGGACTTATAAAATATTAGCGAACCCGGAAATGCTTCGCAAATGCTAAATATGCATGCGAATTGGATATGCTTTCTAATCTGGGATTTCCCCGGGAATTGTCTCAGGATGCAAATTTCGGTTTGTGGTTGCGATTTCGCCCACTTTGAAGGCAAGGAACTCTGTATTCTAATATGTCACATAGAATGTGATTACAGAAGATTCATTTATTTTCGTTTTTGAGTTTTATTATTGTTTATTTTTGTGTACACAAAACATCAGAATAGACAAAATTTTTCGTTTTTGGATATTGCGTCGTAAGATTATGAACTGTTTCTTTGAACTACCAGTTAGTGAAAGGGCAACACACAACTGTCCATTCGAAAAACACTCGGATCGTAAATCGGTTGCAACGTATTTGAATATCCGAGCGTGGACCTTCTTTATTTTTACTGTAAATGGAACCTTGATTCGCTTAAAGTGATTGGTTAAACACTTTGGAATTGTTAGTATACATGGTACGAGAGAGATCACCTCAGCTGCTGGGGCTCTGAGGACAGCAGCTTCAACAACATTATTTTGGACAGTTTTAATCTGCGAGCAGACAGCCTTACAAAGTTTTATGTAGTTCACAATGCGTACTAATGCTATAATGTAAGCCACTACAACTTTCATAATATACATGTTTTCTGTTAAAACCGATTGTGTTGCAGAAAACAAAACATCACATTGTTGCATATAACATTTTTGCTTGAATTTATATTCAGGGTTATTAAGCTGACCCTACCGATAGTTTCTTTTCTTTTTTTTTTTTTGTGAACGGCTTTGGCATCATAAACCATGCCGTAGATTTTCATATTCTCTCTCTCGCAACGTGGAAACTGTTAATCCTGGAGAAAAAATGAACAGGACCTTTTTGTAGAAAATTTAATGTAGTTAAATTTTTGTATTGGGATACGTTTTCGCTAGAGGCCGTAGTTTTGGAATTATTCAGGAAAAACGCGTTTGAATGTCACTTTTGTACGTTTTTCTATGATCATTTGTTCATCTTCACTACTATGAAACACATCTCTTCTACTGAAGAAGTGCTTGTAGCTTTTGAGGTATGCGTTTTAAATCCCATGTTTACGAGAATTTTTTTCTTATTTTGCTTCTTACTTCATCCTCCCAAAATATGAAAAGCAAAGAGCTTGCAGCAAAATAAACTTTTTTTGCGATATCTAAAATGAAGTGCTCTTAGCTCTTAAGGTATGCATTTTGAAACCAATGTTTACTGGAATTTTTTGGTTCCAAAGATTGTTCTTTTAACATCCCTGAATAGTGACTATTTCTCCCCGGACATCCTGTAGACGGGAGAAGCAGTGTGTCTGATTGTTTAAATGCCCTGGAATCGTAGCTAAAGCTGACCGTGAGAAAGAAAATAAAGCCACACACTTTCACAGCACTGGACAACATTCTCTTTCTCGCAGTCGATTATAACAGAAAACCTGTACATTGTTGTATAAGAGTTTATTAGGGTATCATGTAAAAACTTGAAATAAATAGGTGAAGAAGTTCAAGAGTTTTGAAAACATCAATTCCTCTACATAAGCAGGGCGGTTCAGCTGCCCCTACCACTGGATTCTATGCAGCCCACAATGCCTTCAAATGCCATCCACAAAATTTTCATATTCGCTAGCTCACTACACACAAACAATTAGTCCTAAAGAAGAATGGACAGTACCATTTTGTAAGTTCAGTGTAGTTAAATTTTGTATGGGCATATGTTTTCACTGGAGACCACAGTTTTCGGATTATTCAACATGAACGTATTTTAAAGTCACTTTTTACATTTTTCTTGAATAATATTCGAAAACACTTCCCAGTACAAAATTTTACTAAATGAAATTTACCAAAAAAATGATGTTCATTTTTTATGTGTGATTAATCGTTTGTGAATAGCGAGAGAGAGTATATGAAAATATTGCCTAAGGTATTCGAAAGTGTTGCGGGTTGCATAAAACCTAGTGGTAGGGGCCGCTGAATGATCCTGTATTAGTATAAATGATCACGATTCTGTTGTTATAGCCGTGAAATGAGCTGTGAGAAGATCATGATACGATGGAATAAATTCCTCCTCCGCAAACTGTACATTGCTTATTATTGTAGCTGCGATGAAAGCGCCACGATTTATTTTCTGAAACGAATGTAGAACGTTGCCTCCGCTTCACTTGTGGGCGCAAAGGTTAGCATCAGGCAGACGGGCCTGGTAAATGTTCGGCACGCAGCAGCGCAGCGCTGGAGTTTGATTTTCCCGTAAAATACCGGAGTCGTCGGGTCCCTGTGGAGCGACTCTTTGTCATAATGGAGGATCAAACGTGAAGTGTTGACCGTGGCTGCGCCCAACTTCTGGCAGCAGGGACTCGCGGCAGTCTGCGCTTACAGCGCCGCCATGCGTTCACGACACCGTAAACGTCCGACGAAACAGTCTCTCTCTTGTATGCCTCTGCACTAAAGGAGATGCGTATAGCCTCCGCTGTTTTCTATCTCTTCGTTCCAATTGCTATTAAAGAGATTCGTTATCGAAATGATGTACTGTTAGCGACTAATTTTCGATCAAAAAGACAATCTAAAGGGTGTACTGTCGATGATTATATAAACTATGTTCTGAATCGCTGTTTGTTAACTTGTCACGATGCAGAGATCTACTTTAACCTCATCTGGTGGGCGCAACTCTGTCCGCCTGCTCCGCTTCTTTCACTAAGGTTAGTCAGCTGCAGTAGCAGATTGTTGTATCTGTTCTTCCATCCGTGTTATTATCACCTGTGTGCATTGGAAGATGATCAAAGTTCCTCTATACAATCGCATTAAAGTCTGCAGCTGTGAGGAGAGGAGGGGAGGCGTAATAGATTTAACTTTTGCCTCTCCTCCTGGAATCTGGTGCAGTGAATCTGTATTACTTAACAGAATTCTCATGCATTTTTATTATTTGTGAGATTAACAGTGGTCCCAACTGGAAAATTACTAGGAAATCTACTGATGAAAGCATTGAGATCTTTAAATCACGTCTCCAAAACATATACTGGGTCCAATATATAATGTAGAAAATGTCAATTCCAAATACAACATTTTCAGTAATGAAGTGGCTCTAGTATTTGAAAGTACCTTCCCAAAAAGTATATATAAAACTCATACTAAAAAATCCACCAACAAGCCTTGGATTACCACTGGAGTTAGGAATTCATGCAAAAGAAAGAGAGAGTTGTACATTGCCTTAAAAAATCAGATGACCCTAACCTTTTAAATAATTATAAAAAATACTGTAAAATAATGAACAAAGTCATTCAGAAATCCAAAAGTATGTATCTGTGGTCAAAAATTAATAGCTCAACTAATAAAATCAAAACTATATGGAAAGTAATACGAAATGAGAATGGTGGAAATTACCCCAACAAGACCCAAAATATTGCTCTTAACACTGAAGGTAAACTAGTTCAAAATCAAGATACTGTAGCTAAAATCTTTAATGAGCACCTTTTAACGGTTGCTGAGAAAACAGCATGCAAAGGCTCTTCAGAAAAGGCAATTTGGAAATTCTGTGACGTTAGCAAAGACTGGATTTAGTTATTCTTGGATTGGGTTGGTATTGGGCTAATGTCAAAGCAAATTGTGCCAATTTCCTTAGCGAAGCGATGATTTTAAACGATGCTTAGGTGCGATAGCTTAAAATTTGTATTATGCTCTTTAGTATATGTACACTGAAATGTTTGCGATGAGATTTGATATAGATGAAATGATACAAAATATTTAAAGTCTGATTTGAGATCAGAGAAAGAAATATTATCAGTTATTTTGTAAATATGTATTCCTTGTGTAATTTTTTCTAACATGCTCCATATCCTCAACAACGTTCTCACAATATGTCTATAAAAGAAAGATGTATCCCATCTAATATTGTCCACAACAATATTAGACTGATTACGATACACACTCAGTCATCACAGATGTCTGCATGGTGCGGGTGCACACCTGACTCACTACGCCGAGAAAACGACGCAGGCCTCACGTGATTACGGCGTAGGAACACAAGACTGATCCAAATGAATACTTTGCCCTGGTCATTTTGGATAAACATGTTTCACAGATATCACTACTTTCAAACCTCCTCTGCCGTTTTTATTCAGATTTGAGGATTATACATTATAAATTTAAAAACAAATTACACTGGAGTAAAATTCTACAATATTTACTGTTTTACAAACCTGTTTTTGGCCATTACGTTATCGGCAGGTACAAATATAAATGCTTGAGGCTGTGAGATTTTTATGGTGTCAAAATTTTAAAATCAGGTGCATCTACAATAAATCTCAGTTGTTTTCTGAAGATGACATTGCTAATGTGTGATTTGGGACTAAAACGAAAGGAAACGTTTCAGTAAAATTTGACATAAAACTATTTAGCTTAGATAAAAGGTATGATACGTTAAATAATTGTACTGAGAAGAAAAATAAGAAAAGAAGAAATATAAGTTGAACACTGGTGACATGTTCCAAGAGGATGACTGAAAAAGATAATTTTGTCCTTAACAAAATGGTTCAAATGGCTCTGAACACTATGGGACTCAACTTCTGAGGTCATTAGTCCCCTAGAACTTAGAACTAGTTAAACCTAACTAACCTAAGGGTATCACAAACATCCATTCCCGAGGCGGGATTCGAACCTGCGACCGTAGCGGTCTTGCGGTTCCAGACTGCAGCGCCTTTAACCGCACGGCCACTTCGGCCGGCTGTCCTTAATAGGTCCAATATTAAAAAATAGGTAAAATATTATAGGTGAGATTAAACAGGTAAGTGAAACAACTGTAATTATGCAAAGAAAAATTTTAGTAGTGCAAGTTAAATTACAGTAACTAAAATAAAGGAAAAAAATAGGACATAAGAATAGGAGGGCTAATATACGAAGTTGTCTGTATGGAATTGTATGTAGAATCTGCAGTTAGTAAGGGAACTGTCAGATCATTCACTAAGCTTGGCCAAGGAGACATTTGTTTATTAATTTCTATTATTTTAAGGTACTTAATGTTCCTCCCTTTGTGACATTGTAATACCTACCAATTCTCAACAGCTAACAACCAATAAACATGCAGCCTTTCATTGAATAAGAGATCACCTAATATGCATCTCCACGACTGAAGACAACTTCCAAAATGAAATAGAGTCAAACAATGCTCTGAACAATGGCTACACTCCTGTCTTTATAGACTTCATCATGCACAAAAAACAAAACAGGTCTTCTCTCGTCTTTAGCCTGTGTTAGACCCACCGCCTCAAGACCTTATTAAATGGAGCATAATTTCATACTTAGGAAAAGTGTTTCTGAATGTGGCCAGAAGCTTAAATTCAAGAACATGAAAAACCTCATTTTATGTGCACAACACAACAGAATATTTTTCGGCCCAATGTTACAGAGAGTGTACCATCTTTTAAAAATATATACAAAATGACTTGTAACTGGGCCAAATTTTGTGTAGGCCAGTCTGGCAGGTCAGTAGTACTTGGCGAGCACCATAGAAGTTGGGCACTGAGGAAACGAGACCGTTCTTTGACAGACGACCTGTTTAAGGAAGGCCACAGTTACAAGGTGCAACATGAAGCCTTGCATAGCATCCAGAATCGGTGGAAGATGAATTGCCTAGAAACAATAGAACTTAATAAACATACATCTACTTGCCCAAGCTTAGTAGTGAATAATCAGAGTTTCCTTAACTGTGACTTTTAATTGCAAATACTGATAATAATACCATACAGAGCACTCTGTAAATTATCTCTCCCGCTCATTTGCCCAATTTTTCTTTTATTTCAGTCACTGCAATTTAACCTGCACTTCTAAAATCTTACTTTGTGCAGTTACAGTTATTTCATTTGCTTGTTTAATATCGTAATATTTTACCTGCTTTTAATACTGGACATGTTAAGGACAAGATTACCTTGTTGAGTCACCCCTCGAAACATGTTAACAGTATTTAATATATACTATTCAACTTATTTTTTCTTCTCAGAACAATTATTGTGATTTGTGGCGTAATTCATTATTCAATGTACCATACATTTTTTACCTAAGCGAAACAGTTTTCCATCGCATGTTACTGAAATAATTCCTTTCGTTTCAATCCTAAATCACACATTAACAACTGTCATCTTTGAAAACCGACTGAGATATTCTGTAGATGCACCTAGTTTAAAAAAGTTGATCCCACAAAGATCTCACAGTGACGCATATCTTCTTTGTACTGGCTATGACGTAACTGTGCAAAACCAATTTTTAAACAATAAATATTGTAGAATATTACACCAGTGTTATGTGTTATTCATTCGTAATGTATAAAATATTCTACCATGAACCAAAGCAACAGTAAATTAACGCTACTAATAATTATATTTCGTTAGAACAGGATCCACGGCCACCAAAAGTTGTCTGAATCATAGCATTCTTTGACACTGACTGCCGTTGGCTGGACTGAACTAACCCTTATTTTGCTTTCATTACGGCGCTGTTTCATCTGTGAAACCTTGTTCAAACGGTTGTCTGAAAAACACATCAGTTGTAATAACACTAAAATGTAAGATAAAAAAACCCCACTGGCTGTTTAGTCGAAAGAATAAAAAGGGGCCTTACATACTATAACCGATTAAAATGGACATACTTAGTTAAATCTAAGCACTCATCAAATCAGAAGGGGTAAACACACTGGGTGCTGGTCTAATATATGGTAAAATTAAACACAAATCAGTTTTGAACATTTAAAAAAAGTTTGTGGCGATGCAAGCAATGAAAGTGTAAACTATTTTTGTGTATATGTGACAGATGAGCTAACAGTATGTCTGTTTACGTGTGCTACTTGCTTTTGTGCGATCTCCCTCCTTTTGCTCCAGAGTATTTAGTTTTTTTATTTGCGCATTTGATTAAAGCAATGAAGCTATAATACTCCGTACGACGTATGTATTCAGTTCTGAATTATATAGTTCCCACAGCCGGCCGGTGTGGCCGAGCGGTTCTAGGCGCTTCAGTCTAGAACCGCGCGACCGCTACGGTCGCAGGTTCGAATCCTGCCTCGGGCATGGATGTGTGTGATGTCCTTAGGTTAGTTAGGTTTAATTAGTTCTAAGTTCTAGGGCACTGATGATCTCAGATGTTATGTCCCATAGTGCTCAGAGCCTATAGTTCCCACAAATGGTGAGCCCGACAATAGGAGATGATAAGATGGTCAAGGGCGGCATCATTTCGCCTACTAACGTGGACACTATAACTCCAAGACAACTATCGGGTATTTCAGAAGGCCTTCAGACTATTTCACAATCGCTGTTAACTGGAAAGAGCAAGTGCCGGGCACTTCGCGTCGTATGCAGCTGGCAGACGCTTCACAGACAACCTGCATGCGCCTTCCGTACCACGTAGCACATTAGTCGCACAGCTGTACATGCCGCATCAATTAGATCTTTGGTTTCGGCTTCTCGAGCTTTCCTTCGGAGCCTATAGCACCTGAGATGATAACATGCAATCCGCCCTCGCTGCTGGAGCGTTGGAAACGCGAACTTTATTGTTATTATCGGATGTGATGCCTTCTGAGGGTAAATCTGAAGAGTGCACTTCACCAAGTGCGCGAAACGACGGACATCCGCATCCAACAATTGCTGCAAGGCGAAAGTGTTGGCGACAAGGCACCTTCTGCTTTTTACCGTGAGCTGCGGTGGCTGGTTTCCGCAACCGAGGTTTCTGTCGCCACGCTCAAGCAGATTTGGATGAGCCAGTTATCTTTTGCGGTGAAATAAGAAGCGATTTCCAGCGTCTCTTCACCATTCGACTTGCAATTTCTGATAGCGGTTCAACTTTATCGAGCTCTGTCATTCAATGACGCAAGTGGACCTCCACAGACTGGACAACACGACATCATAGGTATGGTTACTGACGCTACAGCTAAGAAGCAGCAGCTCTCACTTGCAGAACAAGTCAGTGCACTACGTCGCAGCGTCGATACACCTCATCGGCAACTCCGAGGGCCTCCAACCATTTCCAGCGGCACTAAACATACAAGACAGCGCAGCACACGAGGTAATGTCACCCGGCATGCAGAACTGTGTTGGTGTCATTCACGCTTCGGACAGTTGGCGCGCAAGTACATATAGGCATACGATTACCCACATGGGGGCAGCGATCGGAATTAAGCACGACTGATTGCTCCGTTGTATAGTGTCTACCCACTACTGCAAAGAATTCTGCCCCCCACTAGAAGGAAGTGTGGCGCCAGAACTCCGCTACGTACCGTTTTGTTGGCAATGTATCTCTCTCAAACACAGCTGATGGACACTGCATTCTCCACAGTGTTCCAACGCCTCATCTGCTGTCAAGGACAGATGGAATGATCTAGATTATTTGAATGACACAGGTCAGACGTCAGCGTTCCGCCTGCAACATCATGAAGTCATTTAGGTGTCAAATCATGGCACCCAGAAATGAAAAATTGGAGAAATCCAACGTTCAGCATTCGTGAATTTAGGATTCTCACAGAATTTTCGGTGGGCCTTCCTGATCTCTGACGTCGCTGAGCCTATGCTGTGTGCAGATTTCTTTCACTATTACACTATACCTGTCCATACAATACTCCCACATTAGACGACTACAGCATGTTCAGCAGAATGCCAGTTCATACAACAGTTTCAAATAAAACATAATACCGTATATCATATTCCCACCACGCGGGGGTCGTCAGTTCCTTACAATCCACGTCGGGTGATTCCTGGTAAATACGCTGCTGCAAAGGAAGAGTCTGCAGAATTGATGGCTATGGGGTCATCAGACGCTCTGACAGCCATTGGCCGTCGCCTCTACATTTAGTAAGGATGAAAGAAAGACGGCTCATGGTGTCCGTTTGGAGACTATAGCATCCTGAATGCTCGCACCACACTGGATCGGTATCCCATCCGTCACTTACGTGACCATTGTGGCCGGCTTGCAACGTTTTATCGACGAGGTTTCTGCAGTATGAATTTTATCTCTGTATACCTCAACGACGTGTTAATTTTTTCTACATTTTCTGCTGGGCACGAAATTCACCTATCGTCTGTCTTTGAGCGCCCTTCTGACTATGCATTGAAGATAAACAGCGACTGACGTATAATTAGCAAAGAGGTAGTGGACATTTTGGGACGTCGGTTGGCTGGTATTAAGTCCTAAGGTAGACTTGTTTGAATAGGTCCCCCTACCCGAAGCATATCAGCTATTGCGCTGTTTCTTAGGCATGGCTAATTTCTACAGGTGCCACCCAGCAGGAGCAGCTGCGGTCGAGGCACCATCACAGCATCACTTCCCGGCAACACTTCACGTGGAAAACGCCCCGCCTTGTGGACACCTGAAATGTTGTCTGCTTCCCAAAAAGTGAAATCCTCCTTGCGGGAGGCCGTCGTCCTTGCTCACCCCCCGCTATCAGTCCAACCGGCTGTGGTCATAGACGCTATCCACGCATCTCTAGAGGCAGCGCTGCGACAAAAGGTAAAAGGGGCATGACAGCCATTTGATTTTTTTCCCAAGAAGCTGTCTGACGAGTAGACTAAATCGGGTGCCTATCACCACGACGGCGAAATGAACACTGCAAGTGTTGTAGATACTCCTACAACACAGTAAAGAGCAACTGCCGGCCTCAGTCGTCTTGTGGGAAGACAGGAGGTGCACGTTGCCCTCGATCTAGGAACCCTAGTTATACAATGGGGCATTTCAGGCCTTGCAAGAACTGGAGGTAAGTTGATTTATGCTAGAAATCTAAGGAACTCCAGAACATGCATTTATATAAAAATGCAATTTCATTCATACTGATAGTGGACTTTTGTATCAGGCACTTAATGTCCATCAGGATGAAACGGCGTGAGGAAGGAATCGCGAAGGAAATTGTATAGGCCTCAGCTAACCTTTCTTATGGGGACTGTACTACTTCTTCCCAGGAAATGAGAAGAATGGTAGTCAGCTGCTCACAGCAGAATGACCCACTGCTGGTTGACTGTGATGCCAACGCCCTCAACATGGAGTGGGGAAGCAGCGACATCAATACCACAATTGAGTATCGTCTTGAATTTTCGATGGGAAGCAATCTCGAGAGCCTGAATAGGGCCAGGTAATCTACGTTCAGGAACATAAGAGGGGAAGAAGTAATTGACTTAACTTTTGAG
The DNA here is from genome assembly GCF_021461395.2 of Schistocerca americana. Classification (NCBI taxonomy): domain Eukaryota; kingdom Metazoa; phylum Arthropoda; class Insecta; order Orthoptera; family Acrididae; genus Schistocerca; species Schistocerca americana. Next base: position 526,444,771 of record NC_060125.1, on the reverse strand, counting down.
TCCTTTGCTTTGTAGTGGGCAGTTATATCTGAAAATGGTATATGGCGTTGGAGCCATCCTTATCTGGCCACCCTTTATATATATATACACTCCTGGAAATTGAAATAAGAACACCGTGAATTCATTGTCCCAGGAAAGGGAAGCTTTATTGACACATTCCTGGGGTCAGATACATCACATGATCACACTGACAGAACCACAGGCACATAGACACAGGCAACAGAGCATGCACAATGTCGGCACTAGTACAGTGTATATCCACCTTTCGCAGCAATGCAGGCTGCTATTCTCCCATGGAGACGATCGTAGAGATGCTGGATGTAGTCCTGTGGAACGGCTTGCCGTGCCATTTCCACCTGGCGCCTCAGTTGGACCAGCGTTCGTGCTGGACGTGCAGACCGCGTGAGACGACGCTTCATCCAGTCCCAAACATGCTCAATGGGGGACAGATCCGGAGATCTTGCTGGCCAGGGTAGTTGACTTACACCTTCTAGAGCACGTTGGGTGGCACGGGATACATGCGGACGTGCATTGTCCTGTTGGAACAGCAAGTTCCCTTGCCGGTCTAGGAATGGTAGAACGATGGGTTCGATGACGGTTTGGATGTACCGTGCACTATTCAGTGTCCCCTCGACGATCACCAGTGGTGTACGGCCAGTGTAGGAGATCGCTCCCCACACCATGATGCCGGGTGTTGGCCCTGTGTGCCTCGGTCGCATGCAGTCCTGATTGTGGCGCTCACCTGCACGGCGCCAAATACGCATACGACCATCATTGGCACCAAGGCAGAAGCGACTCTCATCGCTGAAGACGACACGTCTCCATTCGTCCCTCCATTCACGCCTGTCGCGACACCACTGGAGGCGGGCTGCACGATGTTGGGGCGTGAGCGGAAGACGGCCTAACGGTGTGCGGGACCGTAGCCCAGCTTCATGGAGACGGTTGCAAATGATCCTCGCCGATGCCCCAGGAGCAACAGTGTCCCTAATTTGCTGGGAAGTGGAGGTGCGGTCCCCTACGGCACTGCGTAGGATCCTACGGTCTTGGCGTGCATCCGTGCGTCGCTGCGGTCCGGTCCCAGGTCGACGGGCACGTGCACCTTCCGCCGACCACTGGCGACAACATCGATGTACTGTGGAGACCTCACGCCCCACGTGTTGAGCAATTCGGCGGTACGTCCACCCGGCCTCCCGCATGCCCACTATACGCCATTCGCTCAAAGTCCGTCAACTGCACATACGGTTCACGTCCACGCTGTCGCGGCATGCTACCAGTGTTAAAGACTGCGATGGAGCTCCGTATGCCACGGCAAACTGGCTGATACTGACGGCGGCGGTGCACAAATACTGCGCAGCTAGCGCCATTCGAAAGCCAACACCGCGGTTCCTGGTGTGTCCGCTGTGCCGTGCGTGTGATCATTGCTTGTACAGCCCTCTCGCAGTGTCCGGAGCGAGTTTGGTGGGTCTGACACACCGGTGTCAATGTGTTCTTTTTTCCATTTCCAGGAGTGTATATATGTTTGAGGTTGAAACCTATGTTCAGCAGACCAGGGCCTATAAAAATCCTAGAAAAGCAGATTAGAAATCATAAAGAAAAGACCTTAATTGACGCTTATCTGAAGACAGAACTTCAGAGAGCCAGTAAATTTCGAGGAAATGCCAGATACAGTAACATCTGCCATTATGACTTCGTACTTAGAAAACAGTTAAATCACAGAAATGTGCCCAAACAGAAATGTACCTTTTTGGAACAATAACCTGGAATTGCAAAGCAGTCAGATAAAAAGATTCTTCAATCTTACAAGAAGGGAAGGACAATTGACAAAATAACGAGGTCAACGCAGTTTTACCATGTTTTTTTCCCTCCATGAACCATGGACCTTGCCGTTGGTGGGGAGGCTTGCGTACCTCAGCGATACAGATGGCCGTACCGTAGGTGCAACCACAACGGAGGGGTATCTGTTGAGAGGCCAGACAAACGTGTGGTTCCTGAAGAGGGGCAGCAGCCTTTTCAGTAGTTGCAGGGGCAACAGTCTGGATGATTGACTGACCTGGCCTTGTAACATTAACCAAAACGGCCTTGCTGTGCTGGTACTGCGAACGGCTGAAAGCAAGGGGAAACTACAGCCGTAATTTTTCCCGAGGACATGCAGCTTTACTGTATGATTAAATGATGATGGCGTCCTCTTGGGTAAAATATTCCGGAGGTAAAATAGTCCCCCATTCGCATCTCCGGGCGGGGACTACTCAAGAGGACGTCGTTATCAGGAGAAAGAAAACTGACGTTCTATGTAGGTTGCAGTAGGTACTGGGAGATGAAGAAGCTTGCACAGGATAGAGTAGCATGGAGAGCTGCATCAAACCAGTCTCAGGACTGAAGACCACAACAACAACAGCCAAAAGTTTACATTTAGTCGTGGCAATCTATGGCATCCATCTCACATGCGAGACTGGTACAGGTTCGCTACCACATAAATCCTTGTAAGGATACCACAATCTCAATAAAGTTGTTAACGGCCAAATCGCAGGACTCTAATAATAATCTTGTTCTCAGTTTATTCTCGAAGTTTGGTCTGGGAGAGTATGACTCAGCAAGTTCGCTGTGGGTTACAGCACTCCACACCCACCTTAAGGAATTGTTTGCAGCACAATCAACATCCGGTGGCAAAGCTCACCGGTCTACATCTACATACATACTCCGCAACCCACCATACGGTGCGTGGCGGAGGGTACCTCGTACCACAACTAGCATCTTCTCTCCCAAACAGAACGAGGGAAAAAATGACTGCCTATATGCCAACCCTAGAAGACCCAGCTGTCTCTTATAAAGCTGGTTAATTACGGAGATCCACCAACTGTTAGGAGTCCACGCAAGTTCAAACTTCAGAACAAGGTATTTGCCTCCATATTTCCCTGAGGCAACTGATGGTGTGTGCCAGCATGAATCACCAAACTGTTGGATCTTCCCATGTTTTAAGTTCAGGCAGACAACCATGCCCTTGCCACAGAGCACCTCAGTCAGCTAAGCCCACAATAGAGTTGGTTCTCATGTAAGAAATATTCTGCCAGTTTTATTTTTTAAAATCCGTTCTGTTTGGGTCTCCATCAAGACCAGCCACAGCACCCACAGAGGGTCTTCGAGACCTCAGGACTGCATCCCCATGGACGGGAATACGATCACTGATTTCCTGATGGAGATCAATATCCAACTGATACAGCCTTCAAGATTGTTCTCCACGACATCGAGATGGCTGCATCATCTCTCGCGTAGGGAGAGTAGTTGCCTGGGGTTTATGCTCTCCTGAGATACAGCCCGATCTGCTGGATTGCCTACGCGGCAGACATCAACAGCATAACAACAACGCTTACGGTCAGGCTGTGGAATGTGCCATTTGGACAGGCAACAGAAATACATATAAATTGTTACAGTCAGCATTATACATAGAAATGTTCTTTTAACTTTCACTTTGGATGTGTGCTGTCAGAGAACGTTACAACGACCATTCGATATAACATCAAATCTCCAACATCGCTGCGGCTGGAAAAAGATCCTGAAACAAAGGGACCAACGACCACTAAAGATAATCGTTCAACGTGATAGAATGCAACCCTTCTGCAAATTGCTACAGGTTTCAATGCTGGGCCATCAAGAAGTGTCAACGTGCGAACCATTCAATGAAACATCATCGATATGGGCTTTCGGAGCCGAAGACTGAACGACACAAAGGTTTACGCCTCGCCTGGGCCTGTCAACACCGACATGACTGGAAATATGTTGCCTGGTCGGACGAGTCACGTTTCATATTGTATCGAGCGGATGGACGGGTATGGAGAGAACCTCATGAAGCCATGGAGCCTGCGTGTCAGCAGGGGGCTTTTCAAGCTGGTGAAGGCTCTGTAATGGTGAGGGAGGTGAGCAGTTGGAATAATATTTGACCAATGATACGTCTAGATACGACTCTGGCAGGTGACACGTACGGAAGCATCCTGACTGATCACCTGCATCCATTCATGTCCATTGCGCATTCCGACGGATTTGGATAATAGCAGCAGGACAATGCGAGCCCCCCTCCCCCCCCTCCCCCCCCCCCCCTCCACGTCCACAATTGCTACAGAGTGGCTCCAGGAACACTCTTGTGAGTTTAAACACTTCCGGTGGTCATTAAACTCCCCAGAAGTGCACATTATTGAGCGTATCTGGGATGCCTTACAACGTGTTGTTCGGAAGAGGTCTCCAGCCCTTCGTATTCTTACGGATTTATGGACCGCCCTGCAGGATTCATAGTGTCAGTATCCTCCAGCAATACTTATTAATCGAGTCCATGCCACGCCGTGTTGTGGCACTTCTGCGTGCTCGCGGGGGCCTTACACGATATTAGGCAGGTGCATCTGTTTCTTTGTCTCTTCAGTGTAGAATCGCTTTGTTTTCCGTCTGTCTGCTCGACAGGTAAAACCCTGTTACTCAAGAAAGGGTAAACGTATCAGGTTGAAATTTATGTCACATACTAAAGCCTACGGTCCCTTGGCGGGAAAAAGAAAAAGATACGGCCATTAACGTCACATATTTTGACAGACCGAAACTCGCTTATCAGAACGTATAGTGTGGTTGCATTTGGCTTAGAATCATGATATTTGGCAAGCAGCATGTTTAACAGTACAACTTACAGAAAAAAATCCGAAAAATCTTAATTTGTAATTGTATCACATAAAAAAATTTGTCATTTGTTAACTGACTGTCTGACCGTCCGTCTGTTAAGATCACTTAGTATCAGGAATGGCTGGACATATGAAGTTGAAATTTACATTACTACTAAGATCCATGGTCTCTTTGAGCTGTAAAATATTTAAGCTTCTAGCGTCTGTAATTCCATCTTTATACAAGATGGTTGCGAGACCTCGGTTGTTCAATATAAAATGTCAAATCGAAACACCTTCAGCCGTCTAAATTTCCAGTTATATTTCATTTGTGCTTCCAGTTTCAGCATTGCATTACGCTAGGGCCCCTGATGGTCGTGTAGGAAGAATCCCACCTCTTACAATCAAAACAGTGACCAGCATTCAGTCACTAGTATCTGTGGACCACTTCTTAACAAAGCTACTCCGTCGATCATCACTGCCAGACTGTCTGCCAGAGCATATAATCAAGACGGCCTAATAAAAACTACATAATATATTGAAACGTCCCCTTAGAAAAATGATACATGACTGTGCTTAAACTGACACACAATAATTTTAGCGCAACGCAATCTGACTTTCAACAATCCCTACAAAAGAATGGCCCTGAGTAACATTAACCTATACCTTTCACAAATCACTTACCTCACTAAAATCTTCGTTACTCGAACCACTGCAATACAGCGAGCGCCACTACTGCCAGCTAAATAAAAGATTCAAATTACTGAAGGCACTAACTACTGATAGGCATAGTTAGCAAATGAAAGATTTTGATAGAGAACAAACAATGTATTTACCTTAATAATGTTCAAAAGTCATTATATATGTAGCATTTCATGACATCCAGTCTTACAAATTTACTGTCTCTGATGGACACAAGTCCAGATCGTCCGCTCTCAAAACTCTGCCATTTCTCTCCCCACATCCACCACAGCTAGCGGCTCACCTCCAACTGCGCAACGGCAACGCTACGCGCTGTTAACAGCCAACTGCCCAACACTACAATAGCCAACAACAATGCAAACCAGCCACAGACTGCACACAGCACAGCCAGTGATTTTCATACAGAGCGCTACGTGGCGTTACCAATATAAAAACCTAAAAAGCCTACTTACAATATTTATATATATAAGTTGGTAAGGAGGCGTCGGCGCGCGATTCCTACTCTTACTTACCCGTTTTTTTTTCTATTTTCAATCCCCTTACGAATTTTTTCTTCTTTTTAAAGATTATGAACGTAATAAATTAATCGTTAAATGTTGATAATTTGCACAGTCATAACAAATTTGTTGTTAGAATATCGTGGGGATGACGAAAAAAAAAAAAGAAAAGAAAAAGAAAGTGCCGGCACGGGAATCCCATGGAACGAGCAAAGATCTCGCCGTTTTGAAATAAAGCGCTTGCTTGCTCGGTTGCGGATTCTTTGAGTACTAGAGACAATATAATACACGGTAAAATGTGTAAAATTTTCAAACTCAGTTTTCTCTAAAACGGCTGAGTGCTGCGCTTTTTTTTTTTTTTTTTTTTTTTTTTTTTTTTTTTTTTTTTTTTTTTTTTTTTTTTTACGTATGATGAAGTCTCACTTGTACCTCACACATTCTGTCAATATGAATAGAATTGACAAGGGGACTTTCGTACCATCGCCCATCGCCTTGTCAGTTTGCTCCACTCTTCGACAGCAACCCTCCTGATGTGACGCAGTATTTGAGGAGAATCCCTTGCGGCAACACACTGCAACCTCCAAGTGATTGCAGACGTGTTAAGCCAGGTTCATATCGAAGGAGACTGAAAGACTTTCTATTCGGCTGGTTCAACTCGTACGCTGTCGTCTCGAAATGTGAACGCGTCACCGGAATGTTGACTACTTTAGGACTGGACCGTAAGTTGGAGGACCCTTTCCCGATAATGTACAGCCCTAAAATATTTCATAGACTTCTTTCTTCCCCTCACTTTATTTGGTCTGTTAGTCACATTCACTGGTTTGTCCACATGACGTAGTAGCCTGTGCAATTACTCACTAGGAGAACATTTCTGTTTCATACACTCACATAGTTTTAATATTTGAATATATTTGTTGAGAGCCTGTTTAGGTATTACATCATGCTCGTGTTTTTTATCGATATAGTCATAAAATGTCACATATCTTTGTACAGCTATGAATTTTTGGATGAATGTGTGTGGACTATCTGTTTAGCATTAAGTTATCTGACGATGGCCTAAGAAGCCGAAAGCCGGATCATAACTAACAAATAAATATCATTGTGGAACATTAATACATTGTATTCAGGTTATTATATGTCTACGTTCCTCCAGGAACCGACGGAATATTCCACAAATAATAATGCAAGCTTACTACGACCCTTCCACATTTGGTTGAACGTAGCGATTTCCAGAGTACCATACCTCATTATCAGCCATTTCAGTCAACATTTCGCCGATTGGTTAGTCTTTCATGACAATAAAGCACGCGCACATCACGTCCACCTCTGGAATGATTTCCTCTAGGAAGCAGTAATCTGCTGACCTGTCTCTGATCGTGCCTAAGAACAGTTAGAACTTGTAGTTTGTCACTGCGGGAACCCTCCTCACACACAGTGGATGGTCACAGAAGGCCGGCCATTGAAGAATGGAACAAGCGTGAACAGTAAGGTTTTAACTACTTTGCGGACAACGTGACAAGTAGGATACAGGCGTGTTACAATGCACAGAGTGCAGCAGCATAGTAATTGATGTTACCTAGAATCAAATTCTGAATTCACAGATATGCACCTTAAGATGCCAGTGGTGAGGGAGCACTTGACTACTTGATTTTATAAAATCTGTACCAGAGTTACCTCTATGGTACACACCACCCACAAGAAAACTTTCATTGAATGTGAATAGTGGATTTAGCAGTACATTATTAATCTATAAAGGCCCTTGGGTCCTTGTCATAAATTAATAATTAATCAGTTAACATCTCCCAGGACATATGATTATGGACTAGACATGTAACTGGGTTTCCTTGCTACTAAAATGACAGTGGGTTTCAACATCACCAACAGATTTATCACACTTAAAAAGAACACAGACGTGAACTGATGTTCACATGTAGGGATGCAATTGCACAAATTTAGTGAATGGGCATCACAGATTGATATCAATGGAACGATCAGTCGGCATTGTTGAGCTCAAGACCTATCATTTGGCTGCGGTATAGCGTAGCACCCATTGTGAGGAAGACGGTAACTGTAACAGACTGCCTAACTACAATATCGCTTATTAGTGAATGAGCAGCGCAGGAGCGTGGCACTGTGGTATATGCATATAACATCTGCCGCTATTATCTGCCACTACGTGGATGTGTATGCTATTGAGGGCTATAGAACATTTCGAGCGCACTCCGGCTGGAGTGCACGTGCAAACCTCTTATCAGAAAATTCAAATTGGAAACCCGATTTGTCTGTCTGTCTCATCGAGACAGAAACATGTCTTACTCGTCAAGCGGCCTGGAATGAAAATCCTTGACCTGTGTCATGCATAGCTACACTCGAAAAATTAGAGCACGTCGAACATACCAAATCGAATGACTCCCAATAATAGCCGGGTGGTAATCACTATGTCAGTTACATAAAAAAAAATAAAACATTGCACAACCACTCCCACCAAGATATAGCGAAACATCCTCCCCCCCCCCCCCCCCCCCCCCCAACGGAATGGCTTGCTGCCAAAAGTTAGCGGCACCTTGTTACGTCAACAGACGTCTTAGTGTATCCTCCAATCAGCGTACCCACATTTAGTGCGTGCGCAAAGCCACAGGCATGAGAACAGGCAAACGGAATAAGTAAAATAGAGTGCGGGATTGGGCGCCAGCTTGTAACCCTTCTGATGTGCCGAATACGCAGTTATAACAAGAGCAACACAAATAATACCTGCAGACTGAGAGGTAGGCGCCTGGCCATTTCCACTAGCAAACATCGAGAGGCGACCAGTACGAACATACACTAGCGAAAACCGATTAGTGTGGCATTGGCCTCTCTCTCCCACGAGACAGTAGCGAGAGCCTGTTCTTAGCCTCGCACGGCGATCGGTCGGCCAACGACATCTCACAGGCCCTTGTGCTTACATCAGTATGTGCATCGACAAAGTAGTAACTCTGTCAAAACTGTCAACTGATCGTTTCACTAATATCAACCTGTGATATACTTTCACTACAGTTTGTGTCCATACATGTCTGATTATGAACATCAGTATACATCTACGTTATTTAAATACACTCCTGGAAATTGAAATAAGAACACCGTGAATTCATTGTCCCAGGAAGGGGAAACTTTATTGACACATTCCTGGGGTCAGATACATCACATGATCACACTGACAGAACCACAGGCACATAGACACAGGCAACAGAGCATGCACAATGTCGGCACTAGTACAGTGTATATCCACCTTTCGCAGCAATGCAGGCTGCTGTTCTCCCATGGAGACGATCGTAGAGATGCTGGATGTAGTCCTGTGGAACGGCTTGCCATGCCATTTCCACCTGGCGCCTCAGTTGGACCAGCGTTCGTGCTGGACGTGCAGACCGCGTGAGACGACGCTTCATCCAGTCCCAAACATGCTCAATGGGGGACAGATCCGGAGATCTTGCTGGCCAGGGTAGTTGACTTACACCTTCTAGAGCACGTTGGGTGGCACGGGATACATGCGGACGTGCATTGTCCTGTTGGAACAGCAAGTTCCCTTGCCGGTCTAGGAATGGTAGAACGATGGGTTCGATGACGGTTTGGATGTACCGTGCACTATTCAGTGTCCCCTCGACGATCACCAGTGGTGTACGGCCAGTGTAGGAGATCGCTCCCCACACCATGATGCCGGGTGTTGGCCCTGTGTGCCTCGGTCGTACGCAGTCCTGATTGTGGCGCTCACCTGCACGGCGCCAAACACGCATACGACCATCATTGGCACCAAGGCAGAAGCGACTCTCATCGCTGAAGACGACACGTCTCCATTCGTCCCTCTATTCACGCCTGTCGCGACACCACTGGAGGCGGGCTGCACGATGTTGGGGCGTGAGCGGAAGACGGCCTAACGGTGTGCGGGACCGTAGCCCAGCTTCATGGAGACGGTTGCGAATGGTCCTCGCCGATACCCCAGGAGCAACAGTGTCCCTAATTTGCTGGGAAGTGGCGGTGCGGTCCCCTACGGCACTGCGTAGGATCCTACGGTCTTGGCGTGCATCCGTGCGTCGCTGCGGTCCGGTCCCAGGTCGACGGGCACGTGCACCTTCCGCCGACCACTGGCGACAACATCGATGTACTGTGGAGACCTCACGCCCCACGTGTTGAGCAATTCGGCGGTACGTCCACCCGGCCTCCCGCATGCCCACTGTACGCCCTCGCTCAAAGTCCGTCAACTGCACATACGGTTCACGTCCACGCTGTCGCGGCATGCTACCAGTGTTAAAGACTGCGATGGAGCTCCGTATGCCACGGCAAACTGGCTGACACTGACGGCGGCGGTGCACAAATGCTGCGCAGCTAGCGCCATTCGACGGCCAACACCGCGGTTCCTGGTGTGTCCGCTGTGCCGTGCGTGTGATCATTGCTTGTACAGCCCTCTCGCAGTGTCCGGAGCAAGTATGGTAGGTCTGACACACCGGTGTCAATGTGTTCTTTTTTCCATTTCCAGGAGTGTAGAATGAAGCGCCAGAGAAACTGGTATAGGCATGCGTATTCAAATACAGAGACATGTAATACGGCGCTGAGGTTGGCAACCTATATAAGACAACAAGAGTCTGGCGCAGTTGTTAGATCGATTACTGCTGCTACAATGCCAGGTTATCAATATCTAAGTGTGCTTGAACGTGTTGTTAAAGTCGGCACACGAGCAATGGGACACAGCATCTCCGAGGTAGTGATGAAGTGGGGATTTTCTCGTACGAACATTTCACGAGTGTACCGTGAATATCAGGAATACGGTAAAACATCAAAACCCCGACATCGCTGCGGCCGGAGAAAGATCGTGCAAGAACGGGGCCAACGACGACTGATTACAATCATTCAATGTGACAGAAGTGCAATCCTTCCGAAAATTACTGCATATTTCAATGCTGGGACATCAACAAGTGGCAGCGTGAGAACCATTCAACGAAACACCATCGATGTGGGCTTGCGGAAACAAAGGCCCACTCGTTGATGACTGAATGACACAAGCCTTACGCGTCGCCTGGACCCGTCAACACTGGCATTGGACTGTTGAGGGCTGGAAACATGTTGCACGGTCGAACGAGTCTCGCCCAAATTGTATTGATCAGATGGAAGTGTACTGGTGTGGAGACAGCCTCATTAATCCATGGACCCTGCGTGTCACAAGGGGATTGTTCAAGACGGTGGAGGCTCTCTAATGGTGTAGGGCGTGCGCAGTTTGAGTGATGTGATACCCCTGATATGTGTAGATACGATTCTGACCGGTGACACGTACGTAAGCAGCCTGTCTGATCACCTGCATCCATTCATGTCGATTGTGCATTCCGACGGACTTGGACAATTCCAGCAGGACAATGCGACACTCCACACGCCCAAAATTGCTACAGAGAGGCTCCAGGAACACTCTTCTGAATTTAAACACTCCCGCAGGCCGCCAAACTCCCAAGACATGAACATTATTGAGCATATCTGGGATGCCTTGCAACCTGCTGTTCAGAAGAGATCTCCAACCCCTCGAACTCTTACTGATTTATGGACAGCCCTGCAGGATTCATGGTGTCACTTCCCTCCAGCACAGCTTCAGACATTAATCGAGTCCTTGTCATGTGGTGTTGCGGATCTTCTGCGTGCTCGCGGGGGGCACTGCACGATATTAGACAGATGTCCCAGCTTTTTGGCTGTTCAGTGTAAATTAAATCTATTGGTGATATTGAACCCCTCTGTCACTTCACTAGCAAGGAAACCTATTTATACATCCAGTTCTTAAACAGAATTCTAGGGAGGCCCATTCACTGTCACCGGGCCGCGTCCTTCCGAAAATTCGGCTTGAGACCCGACTGGTGAAGACTCCCCTCTATAGCATGCCTGAACTGCAAAGGGTGGTAGCGGAACAGATTTCAGAAAATACAGAGAAATGAAACAATTTTCCATCACCTAAGGTAATGAGAGTAACACGCTGTCAACGCTTTCAGCAACCATATCATGAACCGGCCCATTCTCACTGAATAAGCCTCATGAATGCAATAAAAATAAAAGCGAGACAAGCCGAAAGTGCTTGACATCTTTCACACTTACGATCAAAGTGCCTTCATTTTGAGTTTTACTTTGTTTTTATTCCATGTTGAAATATTATTTTATTTTCATATGTCCAATTTCGTTACTGTATATCTGCATTTATATTCTGAAAGCAGTACACACTATTTGATCAAAAGGTTCGAGACACCTAAAAGTGAACAGTAAACTTGGGATTTGTCCACCCTTCGTCTTTATGACTGCTTGAACTGAGTTGGGAACACTTTCAATGAGGTTTCTGAATGTCTGTGGAGTAAGGGCAGCCCATTCTTGCTCAACAGCCGAAATCAGAGAAGGGAGGGATGTTGAATGCTGGGGCCTGGAGCGAAGCTGACCTTCTAATTCATCCCACAGATGTACTGCTACTTTCAAGTAGGGCAGATCAGGCCATTTCAGGAACGGTATTATTAGCCGGCCGCGGTGGTCTAGCGGTTCTAGGCGCGCAGTCCGGAACCGCGCGGCTGCTACGGTCGCAGGTTCGAATCCTGCCTCGGGCATGGATGTGTGTGGTGTCCTTAGGTTAGTTAGGTTTAAGTAGTTCTAAGTTATAGGGGACTGATGACCACAGATATTAAGTCCCATAGTGCTCAGAACCATTTCCTCAGGAACGGTATTAGTCACAAACCATTGCCTCACAGATGCTGTTTTATGACAGGTTGCAGTATCATGGCAATACAATGGACAATTCACAGTGCATAGGGGTCTTCGTATACAATCGATCAGGTAGTGTACTTTCACAAATTTCTGGAATGATACTGGACAAAATTAAAGCATATCTGCCACGCTTATTTTCGGTTTGGTATTTCTACCAAAGAGTATGATTATTCCTTGATTTTCGAAACAGCTTACAGAAAATGTATTCGCCTTGGAAAAAGTGAAAAATTCCGTCTTCAGACCTGTCTAATGTGGTCCCTGACAACAAATTTTCACAGAAGCGGTTTAGTAGCATTCCAAAACAGCTTACAGAAAATGTACTGACCTTGGCAAAAATGGAAATATCAACTTCACACATGTCTGATATAACACCCGACCACAAATTCTAACAGAAAGGGCGTAGTAGTATTCCAGAGTTGAGAATTTCGTCACCTTACTTAAGCGTCGTTATTGTGATGATAATCATTCAAGTTGCGAGATGCAACCTACGATGATAAATATTGGAACACATCACCTCCTCTACAAGCGTAACACTGGAGGCAAATAAAACAGAGAAACAGCGCAATTAGGCCCTCTGCAGAAATATTTAGGCTATATCTTTGTCTTTCAGAAACAGTGACTAGAGAAAAAGATTACTACAGTAGTAGCAAGCCCTTTTTCCTTTGTTAATTCAGTGAATAGAAAGACTTTAATATCTACATCCCTCTACCAAACGTAATACACTGAGCTGACAAAGTCATGTGATACCTCCTAATATCGTGTCGGACCTCCTTTTGCCCGGCGTAGTACAGCAACTCGGCGTGGCATAGACTCCAACAAACCGAAGGAAACCCTGCAGAAATATTGAGCCATGCTGCTTCTATAGTCGTCCATCATTGCGAAAGTGTTGCCGGCCAGGAGGTTGCGCACGAACTGACCTCTCGATTATGTCCCATAAATGTTGTATAGGATTCATGTCGGGTGATGTTCTTCAAACCAATCGCGAACACCTATGGTCCAGTGACATGGCACGTCGCTGTTTGGGAACTTGAAGTCCACGAATGGCTGCAAATTGTCTCCAAATATACGAACTTAACAGTTTCTAGTCAATGATCGGTTCAGTTGAACCAGAGGACTCAGTCAATTTCATGTAAACACAGCCCAAATCATTATGGATCCACCGCCAGCCAGGACAGTGCCTTGTTGACAACTTGCGTCCATGGCTTCGTGCGGTCTGCGACATACTCGAATCGTACCATCAGTTCTTACGAAATGAAATCGTGACTCATCTTACCAGGTCACTGTTTTCCAGTCATCTAGGGTCCAAATTTCGCCGTACAGTCCTAACGGATACGTTCGTCGTACGTCACACATTGCTTTCTGCGGGTATTTCACACAGTGTTGCTTGTCTGTTATCACTAACAACTCTAGGCAAACGCTGCTGCTCTCGGGCATTAAGTGAAAGCCGTTGGCCACCGCGTTGCCAGGGTGACAGATAATATCAGGAATTTGGTATTCTCGGCACACTCTTGAGACTGTAGATCTAATATTGAATTCCCTAAAGATTTCCGAAATGAAGTTCCCACGCGTCTAGATCGAACTAACATTCTGCGTTCAAAGCCTGTTATTTCCCGACGTGCTGCTATAATCACGCCGGACACCTTTTAACATGAAACACCTGACTACAAACGACAGCTCCGCCAATTCACTGCCCTTTTATACATTGCGTACACGATACTACCTCCATTTCTATAAGTGCATATTTCTGTCCCACGATTTTTGTCACCTCAGTATAAATAACTATGTGAGAGCAGGGATGTTATTTCGATGTGCTTAAACTGTAAAAATGTCACATGAGTTCATCTCAGAGAGCCGAAAGTCCACAAAATTCTATTGTAATATCTGAGATTCATAGATGATGACTATATTTGTTTTGTTCATCTAAAAAGGTAGAGTGATATTAAATATGAACGTAAATAGGTCGCGGAGTGTGTAGTTGATTTTGCATTTCTCTGTCGTAGACTTTATAGGTAAGCGAGATGAAGTATTAATTAAATGCTGACTCTAAGAGACTGCAATTTAATACGAATTCCCATTAGGCAGGATCTGCTGTGAAGTTACCGCCACTAACAGAGGGATCCTTAAGCGAGGTCGGCGAGTAATGAAGAGCGCTCAGTTTGAAATCAAATTAATGAAAATGCCTTACGCTTAGCTCGTAATTAAGGGATCTGTAAACCGGATGATGCAGTTTTCTTGCTGAGTCGCTAATGAAAGGACAATTTCTCGACTCAGACTGCTATTTACGACATTTCGGGGATCTAACTGAATTCGCGACCACCGGTGTAAACCCAATCACTCGAAAGTAAAAGCTATTCTTTACTGTCAACACTGCTACGTTTGTTATCTCAATAAAGCTGGGAGCATTCGTTTTATAAAAGTGACGTTAATTAACTGTACCAGTGCCTCAGAAATAGAGACGGAGAGAACAGAAATACCCCTTTCTAGGAATGTTTCTGTTCCTTTCATACCAACTACATAAGCTTCTACACTTGTGGTTAAATGTCAAAGAAATAGTGATGTTGGCGATCAATCGATTTCTAAGAAGTAAGTTAGTAAGTGATATACAAAATAAATTAGGGCAGTTTTGCAGAAGCAATTTAAAAGAACGCAAAATATTCAAAACTGACAACCGTTTAGGGCAGAATGTCGAAATTTAGTGCTGCCATCAATGCAAGATGCTTTTAACCATTTTCACAATGAAACTGTCTCGACATTATAGCAAAAATTTTAAAGATTTTTTAGTGTCTTTCAAAGTTACTGAACACTATTTTCAAAAAAGAAGATTAAGTAAATATTCTAGAATCCGAATCACTGACATCTAAGAATATGAATAATTTATTAATTGCTCTCTGGTATAGCCAAACAGATGAACTTTCTTAATAAACGAGACTCCTTTCAGAATATAGTGCTGAGATGACTCCATTTTTAACAAACAAATATAACCCAGCGCTCGACAAACGAAAGGTTTCTAAAGACTCGAAAGACCACACCAATCCAAAATAAAGGAAATAGGAGATGCCCGAAAAATTATAAGCACATTATATTGGCATCGATTTGAAGTAGGATTCAAGAATAATTATATTGTGTTCAAACGTTATACGGTATCTCGAAGAAAATGGCCGACTGTCGAATGCAGGAAATATTATTTTTGCGACACATAACTGGCTCTGTGATGGCTCGCTTTATCTACATCTATATAACTACCCCGCAGTTCACACTTACGGGTTTGACAGGTGGTTCATAGAAGCAGTTTCAGACAATTTCTCGACCCTTCCACACTCCTATATCACCTGTGAAAAATGAACGCCTAAATATTGCCGCGTGGGTTCTGGTCTCCTGCTTTTTTTACAATGATTATGCCTCCTATTAAGGTGGAAGCCAAACAAATATTTTGGTCTTCGGAAAAGAAAGCTGACGATTGAAATTTCGTGAAAATTCCTCACCGCAGTGAAAAACCCCTTCGGTTTTGTGATTGCTGTGGCGACCCGCTTATCATATCCGTGACATTCTCTCCTCCGTTTCAATACAGTACAATACAATCTGCTCTTATTTGGACTTTTTCGATATTCTCCGTCAATCCTATCTGGTAAGGATCCCATTCACACAATAATACAACAGAAGAAAATGGACAAGCGTAGAAGATTAGTTATCTCAACTAAGCATTCCGCCAATAAAACGGTGTATTTGGATCGGCTTCTCAAAAGAACTTTTTGTCTAATTTCTATACTTTAGGTTGTTCATAATTACAATCCTAGATATTCCATTGAGTCGACAACCTTTAAATTTGTATGACTTATCGTTTAAGCGAAATTTAACGTATGAGTTAACGAGCATTGCGCTCTCATTAAAATATATGGCCGAAAGAGTCAGCCTACAGGAATTGTGAAACGAACCCCGTCATCGAGGACTGTGTGCCAAAAGGGAGCAGATTCACCACGAGATGGGGAAATTCACAGCCGTCTACTGTCTATTGGGTTAAAAATGGTTCAAATGGCTCTGAGCGCTATGGGACTTAACTTCTGAGGTCATCAGTCCCCTAGAACTTAGAACTACTTAAACCTAACCAACCTAAGGACATCACACACATCCATGCCCTAGGCAGGATTCGAACCTGCGACCGTAGCGGTCGCGCGGTTCCAGGCCGTAGCGCCTAGAACGACTCGACCACTTCGGCCGGCTGTCTATTGTGCCTAAGCGCTGTAGTGTGAGAGTGAGACAGACGAGAACCTACGTCATAGGGAAACCCAGTAGAAGCCGTTTGTAGCCAAGGAGATATAGCAGTGTTAAATATGGCGGACGTAAGATCGGCCATGTAGGGTAATGTTTATGAAAATTATTTAATTCTGTAGTAGTGCAGGGAATCAAGCCACAGTAATTTTAATCTACCATCCTCCATAATTTTTAATGGTGACCCCAATTAAACTTGAATATTGATTATATCTATAACAGTTTAGAATTTACTTTTAAAGTGAAATTAACAAGTTTTGTAACAAAGACCTGAATGCTAAAATCTGAACGCTTTGGTCGATCTTAACCATCGACATTTCATTTAGAAGCTCATCATTAAAATGACAAATGTTGTAAATATCAACTCAGAAACTTTATTTCTTTAAAATATATAGTAAATTTCAGTTATCAGCATTTTCAGTTAAGCATCAGGTTATCATTTCCTCTACACAAAACACATTGAACTATGACAGCATGACACCTCATTGAATCATTAGGTAACAGAATATTTGTTGTAAAGTTTAGTGAATAATAGTTACTTTTGTTCTTTATTTATTTATCAGAAAGCACATTGGTGAAAGGCTAATGGCCGTGACATTCAAAGTTAAGAAGGAAGTTGTATTGGTTTTACGCAATAGAATAACCGTTTATCATGTAATGGATATTATTGTTACTTTATTTAGAACGTGAAAGTGATCAATCTGTGGTTATTTAAATATGTTATAATGTAAAATAATGTAGAATATGCTGTAGCCAATGAGATGGACGGCTTCAGGAAAGGGAACTGCCCTAGTCAGTTGATCGAGGATATTCGGAGTGCGGGAAACGCGGCTGGGGATAGGCAGAGGGGCAGTGTTGGTGGAGACGCGAAAGTGGACGGTCGGTCTTTAGGTAGCTAGGAAGTGAAACAGCTTAGAAAATTTCGCGTTGTGTGGAATCGCGGGACTTAGTCTCTGAGCAGTGAGCAGCCACGCGCCTGGTGTGAACTCGTAACTTTTTGCATAGTTAACGAGGTGGCGTACCGAACTTTTAATTCGTGATGGGATTGTGAATGATCAAACTGTGTCCAACGGATACACGCTCGAGTGTAACTGTAACTTTAAATATGAGCTCTTTAGCTATTAGTTTGCTTTCTGAATAATCATTATTCTAAGCAAATCGCATCTGTGTGGCCTACATCATTTATGGGTCGTTAATTTAGTTTCCGATATTATTATTACTGTTATTATACGTCATATTCACTTTGTATTTTGCAGACTTGCTATCAACCAGACAATTTAACCAAAAGGTCACAAGTGTCCAATTTAGGGCGTGTAATGCGGCACGTGCTGTTCAACCCCTAGACGAGTTATAGCCAAGACATTTTGACGAAGAGGAATCGCATGTGAGCCCGAACATCTTTGGGAAGTTAGCTCGCAAACGAAACTTTTTAGACCTCTGTGGAGGACCTATCACGTTTTATTGTTTAGTGTTCATTGCAAATTTTCGCAACATTCAAATATCTTGCTTAAAGCATTTGTCAATTAATTTTGAACTTCAGATGGCATTTCTCGACGTTAAACGATAGAATCATCTACAAACAATGTACGGGTGCTATTCTGATGGTCTTCTAAATCATATACATGTACTGTGTTGCTGACAGTTGTTTCACACAGCAAATTAAATATTTTATTACAGTAAATAAATTGACAGTTTATAAACATTCTAACGAAACTGAAAATAAAACAAAATATATACTTTTAGTTTGAGGCAGACTTCAGCACGAAGTGCAGTAAAAAAACATTTTATTGCAACTCGTAGATAATTAACAATACATTAATTATGAAGTATAAATTAAAGGAGAATGGCTTCACAATTGAGAAAATATCTCTTTTCAAGGACCGTGTTTTTATGTTTATTTTACTTTGCATTTCGTTATTTCGAACCAACCACACTCATTGGTTATGTCACTGATGCTAATTTTAGCAGTTGTTTCGTATTCTTTTGACAAGATGGATAAATTTGAAAGGCTGCTTTCACCCATACTCGGACTTAAGTAGATTACTGCTTTAATTTTCTGTAGCTGTGTTCACAAGATGTTGTACTCACTGGTAGTGTCATAAATATCCTCGAAGCTCATTTGATGTTTGGATAAGCATCTGTGAAATCATACTTAAAAAAAAAAGTTTCAAAATATCGAAATGGGAAGCCGTGTCGGTGCTCTTCGTGAGCTGTTTCACATGGAACTTGAAAGAACATATTGCGTTGACCCTGAAGTACTCTAGCTGAAACAGTTTCTCAGCATAGATAAAGTGTGCAAAATATCAAAAATACACATACGCACACACACACACACACACACACACACACACACACACACACACACACACACGCACACACACACACATACACACACACACACACACACAGACACACAAATGCACACACAAAACAAATGAAAAATATCAAACCACAAAACAACAGAAACAAAAGACGAACAAAAACACACAGCAACAGTTGGCAACATTGCACACAGTAAACATACACGTGTTGATCACAAAAGGAAAAGTGTTTAATAAATGAGGGTGAAAAATCGCCGGAAATCGGTCAGCTGGAGGATGGGGACCAAATGAGCATAGAACCAAGACCACACATATGGACTAACAACACTGGAAATCGCAACAGGAAACGATAATTTAACATCGCGAAATTTGTGCTACGGAAGTCATTACCTCCGTGTCACCATCAACCAACAAAACGTTATAGAACAAAATATAGTAACAAGAATTCGAGCTGGGGGAAGATGTCCAGGAGCTATGCACGACATCATGAGATCAAAGTTACTATCTAGGCAGGCAAAAATAATAATAGTGTGTGTGTGTGGTTTGGGGTTTTCGGGCGCTAAACAGCATGGTCATTAGCGCCCAAACGCATAGAAACAGGAACACATGCGGTGTAGGAACGAAGACGGACAGCGAACAAGGAGAACGGCTAAAAGACACAGACCTGACGCAGTTCCAAATCCTCACATACAGAGGCAAAACAAGAGGAGAAGAAACGCACTAAAAAGGAAAGGAAACACAAGGAAAAGAGAATAGAAATCGAAGTGAAACAAGTAGGTAATCGTGACTGGCGGACCTCTTACCTAAAACCTGGGTGAGCCAGTCACTCAGCAGCGCATTAAAATCCTCTCCCTAAAATCCGAGGCAACAAATTGGACAGGACACAAAACCGTAAGACCTTAACCACAGTCGTTGCGTCGTCTTGCAAAATAGAGGGCAAATCCGGTGGCAAGGAAACGACCGCTCTCTGGTCAGAGAGTAAAAGACAGTCAAGTAAAATGTGGCGGACAGTAATCTGGACGCCACAAGCACTGCAGATTGGGGGGTCCTCCCGCCGGAGTAAAAAACCACGCCTTAAGGGACTGTGCCCGATGCGGAGGCGAGTGAGGAGAACCTCATCCCGCCTGCATGACTGGTAGGACGTACGCCATGGTCACGTGGTGGCCTTGACCAGACGCAGCTTATTTTCACCGACTACCAGCCACTCCTCTTCCCATTGACGCAAAACACGAAAACGCAAAAGGGAGGTAACAGCATGGAGGGGGACGGCACATTCAACAACGTGAGGGAGAGAACATGCATCTTTGGCAGCCACATCCGCCAGTTCGTTTCCCCTAATACCCACGTTCCCCGGCACCCAGCAGAAAGAAACGTCCTTCCCCTGCCGTTGCAGGTGGAGTAGGGCATCGTGGATATTCTGGACGACCGTGTCCACTGGGTACAAGTGTTGCATGGTCTGAAGGGCACTCAGAGAGTCAGAACAGATGAGAAACTTAAGACTGGGAACACATCTCATCTGCTCCAATGCCCGCAAGATCGCAAACAATTCGGCATCGAAGATGGTAAACGCCGCAGGAAGCCGTAACTTGACGACTCGACCAGGGAAAACAACAGCACAACCAACAGTGTCCCCCTGTTTAGAGCCATCCGTAAATACTGGTACATGGTCGGGATGCTGGTTTAAAATATCGTAAAATAAGGAGGTAAAAACAAACGCAGAAGTGCAGCTCCTCCGGTACTCTGACAAGTCTAAAAGGACGCTGGGCCTCTGAAGCAACCAGGGAGGCAGGCGGGTAAAACCCTGGAGTTTGGGTGCCACATGCTCCACACCAAGGGACTCTAGCAAATGCTTGGCACTAATACGAAATGGTCTCGTTGCCCTGGGACGATTGGAAAAGAGACGTTCCATAGGCGGTCGGGCAACGGTAGGGTACGCAGGGGAGGTAGGACAGGCAAGGAATTGACACACCCGTCGCACCATGAGGAGTTTCCGCCGGATGGCGAGCGGCGGTTCCCCTGCCTCAGCACACAGGCTGGGGATGGGACTGGTATGGAAGACACCAGTGGCCAGCCTGATACCCTCATGGTGTACTGCGTCAAGAATCTTCAGATGCGAAGGCCTCGCTGACCCATACACGGTGCATCCATAGTCAAGACGCGACCGGACGAAAGCCCTATAAAACTGCAGCAGACGCGCCCGATCTGCTCCCCAGGACCGATGGCTCAGACACTTCAAAATATTCAGTGCCTTCAGGGCCGGCACCTTGAGGTCTTTAAGGTGCGGCAACCACGACAACTTGGAATCAAAAGTGAGGCCTAGGAACCTCACAGTGTCGCTAAAAGGAAGAATGGTGTCCCTCAGACGCAATGCAGACCATCATGAAGCCATTAGTGTGCTATGCAAGTGAGACAGGACTTTGACAACGAAAGCAGAGAAAAAACTTATGACTTTTGAAAATAAAGGACTGAGAAAAATATATGGGCCATTGAAAGAAAATGAACAGTGGAGAATAAGGAAAAACAGAGAACTCAGGCAATTATACACACTACCTGACGTCGTAGCGAGTGTGAAAATTAAGAAACTAAGAGGGTACGGACATATGAGGAGGAGAGGGGAGAACACGGTAATAAAGGCTGTAATGGATGGAGAGGCTGAAGGAAAGATACCACTGGGACGGCCGAGAATGAGTTGGCAGGATAATACGGCGGGAGACACGCAGATATTTGGTCTGGGAGATGAAAATGCAGATTACAGGAAAGTGTGGAAGGCTGTACTGAGTGAGGCCAAGGGCCGGCTGCCATTATAAGAAAGAAGAAGAAGAAGAAGTAATTTCTAATCTCAAAAAAAGAAGAAAAATATTACAAAATGTAACATAGTAACACACTCTAAATACTACACAATACATTTATTACATGTATAAAAAGAAACATGTATTACAGGTCACTGAGGACGCTTCATAAATAAAAGAAAAAAACAAACTGCCTTTCATTTAATTGCATAGACGGAACATACCTCCATGAAGACGGAGGTATGTCTGACTTTGGCTTTAAAGTTCCTAACCCGTCCATTATGCTATTTTAACCCGTCCATTATGCTATTTTTGATCGATTTTTTAAGAGTTGCTATCCATTTTAACCACTGCGCCAGCACGTATGTACGCTTGCGATTAAAGATACGGCGAACCTAACATGGTGTCAGTCCTCTGAAGACATCGCACAATTTGCACTTCCACTGCACTACGCAGGGGCGTCTGACATCCATATTTTACTGCAGTCGCTCACTACTACGGCAGCGAGCGAGCGTGAGCGCTCGTGCTGGCCTAGCCGCCTCCTGAACCCATCATTTCTGAATAAGTAGCCAATACATATGTAACGATACAGATCGTTTTCATGAGCGTGCGTTGATACATATATAATCCAGTGGTTTACAAGATTACGTCCGTTAGTTATACACATGCCAACGGCCTTGCCGCAATGGCGCCACCGATTCCCGTCAAATAATCGAAGTTAAGCGCCGTCGGGCCTGGCTAGCACTTCGATGGATGACCTTTCGGTATGCCGAGCGCTGCTGGCAATTGGGCTGCACTCAGCCCTTGTGAGGCAAATTGAGAAGCGACGGCTCCAGTCAGGAAAACTGACAACGGCTGGCAGAGCGGCGTGCTGAGCTCGTTTCCCTCCATATCCGCGTCCAGTGACGCCTATAGGCTGGGGATGACACAGCGGTCGGTCAGTACCGTCGGCTATTCCGAGACCTGTCCGGACCAATAATATTAGTAATGCATATACATAAAGCTGCCATATCATACCACAGGCAAAGCTGTTATCTACTGTGCCTTCAGTGAGCACTTGAGAGCTAGTTACACTCACGCGAGCTCATAGCACGGCAGTCTTTTAGGCTCGGGAACGCTGAGCAAAGGCAGATGACGCGTGGGACCCGCACCGCATCTAAGGAGTAATAGCATCTGTCAGCCTGGCCACACCGAGCATCACAGGGGTTAGAGTTGTTGAACTTTTATATTCAAGATGTCTCACTACCTAGTACACAAACGATATTTTTATCTACACATAAGTGCAAAGTAGAGCGTTTTGAGCCTTTCTGACTTATCGATATTGCGCGAGATGAGGCTGTTTGGCTGTTACCCAGCAACACTTTTGGGCATGGCGCCAGAGAGGCTGTGCACGGCGACTTCCGAGCCTCTCACACGTGAACTTAACTCGTCCGGAGCAGTCTCGCTCTGACGGACAAGAAGGAAGGGTCCACGCCGTAAAAGAATTTTCTGAAGATATTATACACTGAAGAGCCAAGGAAACGGGTACAGGCATGCGTATTCAAATACACATATAGGTAAACAGGCAGAATACGGCGCTGCGGCGGGCAATGCCTATATAACACGAAAAGTGTGTGTGTGTTTTGTGTGTGTGTGTGTGTGTGTGTTTTGTGTGTGTGTGTGTGTGTGTGTGTGTGTGTGTGTGTGTGTGTGTGTGTGAAATCCTAGGGGACTTAACTGCTAAGGTCATCAGTCCCTAAGCTTACACACTACTTAATCTAAATTTTCCTAAGGACAAACACACACACCCATGCCCGAGGGAGGACTTGAATCTCCGCCGGGACCAGCCGCACAGTCCATGACAGCAGCGCCTTAGACCGCAAGACGAAAAATGTCTGGCGCAATTGTCAAATCGGTTAAAACTGCTACAATGGCGGGTTATCAAAATTTAATTAAGTTTTAATGTGGTGCTATAGTCGGCGCACGGGCGATGAGACATAGCATCTCCGAGATAGCGACGAATTTGAGATTTTCCGGGAACACCGTTTATGAGTGTACCGTGAATATCACGAATCCGGTAAAACATCACATCGCTGCGGTCTGGAAAAATAACCCTGCAAGAACGGGACCAACGACGACGGAAGAGAACCGTTCAGTGTGACAGAAATGCAACCCATCCGCAATTTGCTACAGATTTCATTGCTGGGGCATCAACAAGTGTCAGCTTGCGAACCATTCAACGAAACGTAATCGATACGGGCTTTCGGAGCCGAAAGCCCATTCGTGTACGCTTAATGACTGCACGACAAAAAACTTTACGCCCCGCCTGGGCCCGTCAACACCGACATTCGACTGTTGATGACTGGAAACGTGTTGCCCAGTTGGACGACTCTCGTTTCAAATTCTACTGAGCGGACCTAGATCTACATCTACATGGATACTCTGCAAATCACATTTAAGTGCCTGGTAGAGGGTTAATCGAATCACCTTCACAATTCTCTATTATTACAGTCTCGTATAGCGCACGGAAAGAATGAACACCTATATCTTTCCGTACGAGCTCTGATTTCACTTATTTTATCATGGTGATCATGGAGGTCGGTGTCAACAAAATTTTTTCGCATTCGGAGGAGAAAGTTGGAGATTGGAATTTCGTGAGAATATTCCGTCGCAACGAAAAACGCCTTTCTTTTAATGATTTCCAGCCCAAATCCTGTATCATTTCTGTGACACTCTCTCCCATATTTCGCGATAATAAAAAACGTGCTGCCATTCTTTGAACTTTTTCGATGTACTCCGTCAGTCATATCTGGTAAGGATCCCACACCGTGCAGCAGTATTCTAAAAGAGGACGGACAAGCGTAGTGTAGGCAGTCTCCTTAGTAGGTCTGTTACATTTTCTAAGTGTCCTACCAATAAAACGCAGCTTTTGGTTAGCCTTCCCCACAACGTTTTCTATGTGTTCTTTCCAATTTACGTTGTTCGTAATTGTAACACCTAGGTATTTAGTTGGATTTACGCCTTTTAGATTAGACTGATTTATCGTGTAGCGGAAGTTTAACAAGTTCCTTTTAGCACTCATGTGGATGACCTCGAACTTTTCGTTATTTAGGTCAACTGCCACTTTTCACACCATTCAGATATTTTTTCTAAATCGTTTTACAGTTTGTTTTGACCTTCTGATGACTTTAATAGTCGATAAACGACAGCGACATCTGCAAACAACCGAAGACGGCTGCTCAGATTGTCTCCCAAATCGTTTATATAGATAAAGAACAGCAAAGGGCCTATAGCACTACGCCAGAAATCACTTCTGTTTTACTCGATGACTTTCCGTCAATTACTACGAACTGTGACCTCTCTGACAGGAAATCGCAAATCAAGTCACAAAACTGAGACGATATCCCATAAGCACGCAATTTCACTACGAGCAGCTTGTGTGGTACAGCGTCAAAAGCCTTCCGGAAATCTCAGGAATACGGAATCGATCTGAAATCCCTTGTCAATAGCACTCAGCACTTCATGTGAATAAAGAGTTAGTTGCGTTTCACAGGAACGATGTTTTGTAAACCCATGTTGACTGTGTTTCAATAGACCGTTTCCTTCGAGGTAATTATAATGTTCGAAATGTTAGAAAAAATATCTGAATTGTGCGAAAAGTGGCAGTTGACCCTAAATAACGAAAAGTGTAAGGTCATCCACATGAGTGCTAAAAGGAACTCGTTAAACTTCCGTTACACGATTGGTATACAGTCTGGACCAGAAGACTTACTTCTATTAAGCGATTTAAGTTGCTTCACTACTCCGAAGATATTTACTTCTACGTTACTCACGTTGGCAGCTATTCTCGATTCGAATTCTGGAATATTTACTTCGTCTTCTTTTATGATGGCATTTCGGAAGGCTGTGTTACGTAACTTTGCTTTGGCAGCACCGTTTTCGATAGTATCTCCATTGTTATCACGCAGAGAAGGCATTGATTGTTTCTTGCCGCTAACATACTTCACATACGACCAGAATCTCTTTGGATTTTCTGCCAGGTTTCGAGACAAAGTTTCGTTTTGGAAACTGTTATAGGCGTGTCGCATTGAACTCTGCGTTAAATTTCGAGCTTCTGTAAAGGATCGCCAATCTTGGGGATTTTGCGTCTGTTTAAATTTGGCATAATTGTTTCGTTGTTTCTGCAACAGTGCTCTAACCCGTTTTGTGTACCGAGGAAGATCAGCTCCGTCGTTTCTTAATTTATTTGGTATAAATCTCTCAATTGCTGCCGATACTATTTCTTTGAATTTAAGCCACATCTTGGCCTACACTTATATTATTAATTTGGAATGAGTGGAAATTGTCTCTCAGGAAGGCGTCAAGTGAATTTTTATCTGCTTTTTTGAACAGGTGTATTTTTCGCTTATTTTTCGAGGATTTGGGGATTGATATATTCAATTTCGCTTCAACAACCCTGTGTTTACTGATCCCTATATCGGTTTTGATGCTCGTTATTATGTCAGGATTATGGACGTGTACGGGTATGGAGAAAACCTCATAAATCCATGGATCCTGCATGTCAGTAGGGGACTGTTCAAGCTGGTGGAGGCTCTTTAATGGTATGGGACCATTGATACGTCTAGAGACGCTACGACAACCCTGTGTTTACTAATCTCTATATCGGTTTTGATGCTCGTTATTAAGTCAGGATTATGGACGTGTACGGGTATGGAGAAATCCTCATAAATTCATGGATCCTGCATGTCAGTAGGGGACTGTTCAAGCTGGTGGAGGCTCTTTAATGGTATGGGACCATTGATACGTCTAGATACGACTCTGTCAGTTGACATGTACGAAAGCATCTTGTCTGATCACTTGCATCCATTTATGTCCATTTTGCATTATGGCGGACTTGGTCAATTCCAGCAGGACAATACGACACTCTGCACGTCCAGAATTGCTACAAGGTGGGTCCAGGATACTCTTCTGAGTTTAAACACTTTCGCTGGCTATCACACTCCCCAGACATGAACATTATTGGGCATATCTGGGATGCCTTGCAACGTGCTGTTTAGAAGAGATCTCCAACCGCTCGTACTCTTACAGATTTGTGGACAGCCCTGCAGGATTCATGGTATCAATTCAATCCAGCGCTACTTCAGAGATTAGTCGAGTCCATGCCACGTCGTGTTGCAGCACTTCTGCGTGCTCGCGGAGGCCCTGCAGGATTTTAGGCAGGTGTGCGAGTTTCTTTGGCTCTTCAGTGTAAGAACGTGGCTGCATGTTGCACAGTTTTGTTCGTAATCAATAGAGATACAGATCTGAAGACACTTTGAGTGCTTGTGTATTACATGACTTATCAACAGACCCAACACAAGCTGGAAGAAATGCCAGAAAGTCTCAGCAATAGCCATCTTCCGTGAAAACTTCCATTTCATGCAGTTTATCTGAATATTTGCCACATTTGGCGATGCACATCGATGGACGTTCTTCAGCTTGATAGATGAAAGCTTTTGTATTGATTCCATCTCACGCCAACTACCTACAAGACCGTGATAATAAGTAAAATCGCTCTGAGCACTATGGGACTCAACATTTGAGGTCGTCAGTCCCCTAGACTTACAACTACTTAAACCTAAGGACATGACACACATCCATGCCCGAGGCTAGATTCGAACCTGAGACCGTAGCAGCAGTGTGTTTCCGGACTGGAGCGCCTAGAACTGCTCGGCCACCACGGCCGGCAATAAGTAAGAGTTAGTAGCAGTTCCAAGACGTTACTAGCCGACTGGTAAAATGTAGCCTAACCCTCTGTTTGGCCAGTTAGCAGCGCCAGCACGTGGCGTAGTGTGAAGGCCGCTAAATTGGAAGTGATGTTACGCCCTGAGGTGGCCCAGTGGCGCCTCTGCCGCAGTCCGCCGTTGAACGCCACAGGAACACCGTAGCGCTGCACGTCTAAAGATGCCTGTTTTAAGCAATGCTTTGCCAGCGGAAGCTCCGCTGAGAAGCCCTCTGTGTGTAGGCGGCCCAGAGGCTATAGCGTCGACGCGGCACGACGCTAGCAGGGTGAGCGCCCCGGTATCTCGCCTCCGATATCCTCATGCGACTTAATGTCCACTACAACGGTCACAGAGTTTTCTGTGCTGCTATCGAAGAGTCTGTATTTTCCGTCGTAATGCCTGTGGTGTATTTGAAATGTATGGTCCAGCCATCTGGCGGGGAAAACGCTAACTATGGTGACTTGGCACCAAGCAGCAGCATTGTTTACGACGTGTTACCAAGGCAGGCGAGTACTCCATTGTTGTGTATTTTCGAAATTTATATTACGAAAATATAATGAAGAGCCACCTACCTAACATCGTGTAGGGCCCCCACGAGCACGCAGAAGTGCCGCAATACGATGTGACATGACCTCGACTAATGTCTGTACTAGTGCTGGAGGGAACTGACACCATGAATCCTGCAGGGCTGTCCAGAGCACTAGGGGTTGGAGATCTCTTCTGAACAGCACGTTGCAAGGAATCCCAGATACCGTCAATAATGTTCATGTCAGCGGATTCTGGAGGCCAGCGGAAGTGTTTAAACTCAGAAGAGTGTTGCTGGAGTCACTCTGTAGCAATTTTGGGCGTGTGGGGTGTCACATTGTCCTGTTGGAATTGCGCAAGACCGTCGGAATTCACAGTGGACATAAATGGATGCATGTGATCACATGGGATGCTTACGCACGTGCCACCTGTCAGAATCGTATCTAGACGTATCAGTGGCCTCATATCACTCCAACAGTACACGCCCCACGCCATTACGGAGCCTCCGCAACTTGAACAGTAACCTGCTGACATGCAGGGTCAATCGATTCATGAGGTTGTCTCCATACCCGTACACATCGATCCACTCGTTACAATTTGAAACGAGACTAGTCCGACCAGGCAACTTGTTTCGAGTCGTCATCGGTGAAGTGTCGTGGTTGACGGGCCGAGGCGAGGCGTAAAGCTTTGTGTCGTGCAGTCATCAAGGGTATAAGAGTGGACTTTCGGTTTCCAAAGCCCATTTCGATGGTATTTCGTTGAATGATTAGCGCACTGACACTTGTTGGTGGCTCAGCATTGAAATCTGTAGCAATTTGGGAAAGGGTAGCACTTCGGTCACGTTGGACGATTCTCCTCAGTCGTCGTTGGTCCCGTTCTTGCAGAATCTTTTTCCGGCTGTAGCGATATCGGAGATTTGACATTTTATCGGATTCCTGATATTCACGGTACACTCGTGAATTGGTCATAAGGGAAAATCCCCACTTCATTGTTACCTCGGAGATGCTGTGTCCCACCGCTCGTGCGTCGACTACAACACCACGTTCAAACTAACTTAAATCTTGATAACCTACCATTCATTGCAGTAGGAGTAACCGATTTAAGAACTGCGCCTGACACTTGTCTCATATAGGCATTCCAGACCGCAGCGTTGTATTCTGGCTGTTTACATGTCTCTGTATTTGAAGATGCATGCCTGTACCATTTTCTTTGGCTCTTCAGTGTATATACCTCTGGAGACAATACCTACAAGCATTATTTTTATGGCTTTGCTGTGGAATGAGTTTTAGTACTCGCTGTTTGTTTCTTTAATATTATGTTTACGAAACAGGTCATTAATACACAGAGCAGTTGATCTGAAAAATGGTATGACGTAGATTGGGAGTATGCTTAGGAATCAATGCAGATTATAGTCGAAGGAAGATGCGAAATACAACCAGGTTCCTTGTCCAGCAGGAAACAGCTGCTACAATAACACTATGGGTGGCATAGATCTCATTGACAGGATAATGAGTTTTTACAACATCTGTACCAAAAGCAGAAAGAGCCCTGTAAAGTTATTTTCTGCTTCATAAATCTGGGAACTGCCCATAGCCGGGTTCAGTGCAGGATTGACGGAATTAAGACTAGTGAGTCGGAAAAGAGTTTTCAGCAGTATATTGATTTCAAACTAATAATTTCCGAGCATTTGTTAAGTGGCCAAGAGGAACAACATTCTGAGGGAGAAGATGAGGATTCAACTCCTTAAGGGGAGATTTACTATCTTTGGACCGAAAAAAGCATATTCCTTGAGAATTTTTTTCTCGGGATGTGTTATAAATATCAATGTCAAATTTGGTCAAAAGGTTTATTGATATTTCCTCTACAAACTGGAAATTTTTCGACCGGACATGTCGAACAGCAAAGGTGGAAGTGTCGTCGGAACGAAACAAAATTTCGATGTTGACCTCCATGCGCGGTATGTCACAGGTCAGCCGGCTCGTCTGAAATCAAAATTGAGTTGACGTTAGCGAAGTATATAAGAGTCTTTAGGAATTGTACCTCGCTTAAGTTATTTGGACCATAGGAAACAAAATGGTCGCCATTTGAAGAAAAATAGGGTTTTTGTCATCGATTTTTCGACTTCGTCGGCCAAATAAAAATAATTATAGTTGATGGATCGGAATAAAAGTGGTGCAACTCCTAGACAATTTAGTTAGCTTCGTCGAAAACAAATAATCATGCCAATCGGTTCAATAGATTTGAAGTTACCATACCACGCGATAAAAAATGTCATTTCGAGAAAAACGCGTTTGAAGGTTTGATTACATATAAATGCAATATTATGCAAGTTAGTTCAATCTGATATTCCGGATCCATAAACTAGTCCTTCCTCTTCGTCACAGAGGGCGTTCTGTTCGATCTGGGCCATCCTGCGCTGCTCCAGAGCCGCTTGCACGGCCAGTTACAAGCGATTTTCGGCCGCTTGAATCCGATGGTTGTCCGAATGTTCGGCGAAGTGCGTCGAATAGAGTCCCAGGGTGACGTCCGTCGTTGTCATGGTCTTCAGAATTACTGAATATCCTTCGTTGAAGCTGCTCACTGCCAGGAAAGTCGCAGTCTCCCCAGTCTTCGCAGCAGAATGCAAATGCTTGGGAGCTAACTTCCAAATACAAGCGTTCAAACTTTCATTTGAATTTTGTGTGTTTCCTCACAAGCACCGGTACAATAACTCGTTCTCCGAAAGGGCCTCGTAGATCGGATGAATCACATTTTGAACTTCTTTGGAGAGCGACTGGTCGAGTTGATATTCGTCCAGATGTCCGGTAGCCTCTGCAATGCGCCGCTTGCACCAACTAGTTTCCCCAGCCGGACAGTTTTGGTGTTGTGTGTGGTCATCCGTCAAATACTTGTGGAAATACGTTGCCCAAATTGCCTTCTTCATCTGTTCCACCGAATGGGAATGCCGTCGGATTGCCAAGCGGTAGTACGTCTTAAGCTCCTTGATCACTTTATCAGTAAGCTTCCCTTGTCCTATTCCTCCGATGCCCTTGTTTTGTTTCTTCGCATTTCTAAGCCGTGTGCCCATTCTTTTCCCTACGTGTCCAACGCATTCTTTCTCCTCGATGATCACATCTGGGTACGGGTTCAAATCAACGAGGCCTTTGAAAGTTTTTTAATCGCCGTCCCCAATATAGTACTTGTACTTCACGCCGAATAACTCTTCCGAACGACAAAACATCTCCTTCACGGTGTCGACCTTCATCTTGCCCGGGCTTCCCGAACGATTCGCGCTCCATTGTTCTTCATGAGGCTCGTGCCACTTTTCATACTCCGCGGGATCTAGTGGCGCTCTCTTATCACAACAACTCTGACATAACGATGACTTTACTTGACAATCTAATACTTTCTTGGAATATTTGACGATTAGCGAAGTTATTCCGAACAATGAGGAAAAGCCGCGCTTCTTCCATGATCCATAGCTTGAGACTGACAAATGCGTTCGTTCCTGACCCGTCTGTCCGTTTAGTTCAACTTCCTCAGATACTGCTCTCGTCCGAACGACCTCAAATACAGCCTTCGCAGCAACGTACACATTTTCCAGGCAATTGTAGTACAGAGTAGGAGAGAAGCCAATTGACACATCCATGAGCCCAAAAAATAAGTTCGCACCGCGCATACCTTGTCCTAACAGACGCATAACGAACGTAAGGCGACGATTGATTTCATATGACTGCTTCACCGTCGGAGATGATTTGACATGACGTACAGGACACTTGCATCGTATAGTCAGATTGGAACCAAGGCCTCGTTCACTGGTCCGGGTGAATTTGACGTCACAGTTGCAGGTCTTGCACTTTAATATTGTTAATAAAAAGATAAAAAGTTGAAGACTGCCAAAAAGTCCAGCATCAGGTAGAAAAATCCAGGATAAATCTCGATGTCATCGTAGTCAGTGAATTTCAGCTTTTTCGCGGATGTGCTCGCGAACGTATTCTCGTGCTCAGCCATGTGCTGGTTCCCTTTGAATTTTCTTGGCCTCTCAATCGAGCGACGGTCTCTCGCGAGTTTTCGCGCCATTTTCGTCGCACCTGTCACACGTGTGCTTGTTTACACGCCGGGAACACAGACTAAACTGATCCAAGAAGCGAATCTTACGTAGGAATCTATATCGCAATATTTACCGACGGTCGGCAAACGATGTAGACACGCAGCGCCATCTAGCGATCGCTCGAGTCAGTTTTTGTCATGGGCAAGCACACAGAATAATTTTTCGCGGCTACAGAATCGAAATTCCCGAAAAAAACTGTTGCGTGAAAAAGGCCGATTTAAGGCAGGTGCATTTTTTTTGTTCAACCGCGAATAACAAACATTTCCGTTCCGTATTCGGGAAAACCGTTTCAGGGGCGGATTCTAAACACTTAAATGGATCCAAAAATGCAATTTAAAAAATCGATGTTTTGAACCAGAAGATAGTAAACCTCGCCTTAAGTGAAGACAACTGCCTTCATCATCACATTAACCTACTATAGTCTTCCTTCGAGAGATGACTGAATTGAAAACAGCATGACGTGTAAGGACACTGGCTGCATGAAGGAAACCAAAATAAAGTGCCAAGGCTGACCAGCTTTCCTCTGTCTAACGTCAGAGAACAACTGTTTCTAGAATATGATTAGAAATAAAATTGACACAATTTCTGTCTTTTTGTATTTATAATCAGTGTATAAGTTATATTTGCTTAATATGAGTGTATATTGTTAAGTGAGCTACCAATAAATTTCTTTTTACGTTTTTCACTTTCTTTTTAATGCTTACTTAAATGTAACAAGGCCCAGTGTCCATCGCAATGGACACTTCTGAAAATCATGATTTTTTAAAAATTCTAACGTTTTTGTGGACTCCATTACACTATCAACTGTTTAACAGTTACATAAAATCTATTTCATATAAATTAATGACACTTGCCACCAGGTCTCAGGAGGATATAAAGTTGGCCGCCGCAGTGAACGATCAGTCAGTTCTATGCTGTACTCACTTCTGATTTTGTATCATCGCGAAATTACGGACTCGCCTGGCACTTGTCTTGTCCTCTGGTCTCCTTTGCATTGTGTCTACCTTTGTTCTTGGCCGGTTGTAGTGAACATTTCCACTTTGCATTTCGTTGCTAACATAGGTTACTTTGCTCTTGTACTCCTCTGTGTCCTGTACACCGTCAGCCAGCCGCGTTTAATTTGACTACCGTTCGGTGTAGTGTTCTCCTCCGCAGGCGGCCCTTCTGCCTTGAGGCTTCAGGTGTTTCTCTCTCGCCTGGGTTTCAGGCTTGCGCTGATTTCCTGCTACTACCGTCCCTTACAGTACACAGGGTGACAATTATTGAACTATATGAGAAAAAAAACGAAAATTAGTTACAAACTACGGAGTGCACACACTTTATTCAACATGTAAATGTCACGACAGATATTCGGGTATAAGTTATGACAAGAAACTTCCTGGCACATTAAAACTGGGTGCCGGACCGAGACTCGAACCCGGGACCTTTGCCTTTCGCGGGCAAGTGCTCTACCGGCTAAGCTACCCAAGCACGACTCACGCCCCGTCCTCACAGCTTTACTTCTGCCAGTACCTCGTCTCCTACCTTCCAAACTTTACAGAAGCTCTCCTGCGAACCTTGCAGAACTAGCACTCCTGAAAGAAAGGATATTGCGGAGACATGGTTTAGCCACAGCTTGGGGGACGTTTCCAGACTGAGATTTTCACTCTGCAGCGGAGTGTGCGCTGATATGAAACTTCCTGGCAAATTAAAACTGTGTGCCGGCCCGCGAAAGGCAAAGGTCCCGACTTCGAGTCTCGGTCCGGCACACAGTTTTAATCTGCCAGGAAGTTTCATATCAGCGCACACTCCGCTGCAGAGTGAAAATCTCATTCTGGAAGTTACGACATGTTCGATATATCTGTCATCATTGACGATGAAGTGACGCAGGCGAATAGCGAAATTCTGCATGACCCGTGGAAATGTAGGAACATCGATGGTGTCGATGACCCCCCTGAATGGCTGTTTTCAGCTCGGCAATGGTTTTTCGGTTATTGCTGTACACATTGTCTTTAATATAGCCCCACAAAAAGGAGTCGCATGTCTTCAGGCTCTAAGAATGTGGCTGCCAATCGAGACTCATACCAGTGGCCTCTGGGTACTACAAAACCAGAGTGCACTCCCCAAAGTGCTCCACCAGTACATCAAACACTCTTCTGCTTCAATGGAGTCGAGCTCCTTATTTCGTAAACCACGTCATTCCTAAATTAGGGTCACTGTGGATAATGGTGATGAAATCATCTTCCGAAACCTTCACGTACCGTTCGTTAGTCACCGTGCCATCAGAGAATATCGCACTGAATACTCCGTCACTGGACATTGCACAACACATACTCCCCCTTTGAGGGTGAAGAGACTTCCCGACCGCGAAATGCGAATTCTCAGTCCCCCAAATGCACCAATTTTGCTTATTAACTAACCCATCGAAATGAAAGTGGGTTCCGTCTCTAAACCAAACCATGCACAAGCACATAATAATTTCCATCATACCCCGTGTCCATCTTTGCACTTTGAATGTCCTAACGCAAATCGTTCAGACGTTATGACGATTTTATTTCATGTTGTTGTTGTTGTTGTTATGGTCTTCAGTCCAGAGACTGGTTTGATGCAACTCTCCTGCTACTCTATCCTGTGCAAGCTTGTTCATCTCCCAATACCTACTGCAATCTACATCTTTCTAAATATGTTTGGTGTATTCATGCCTTGGTCTCCCTCTACGATGATTACCCTCCGCATTTCTCGTCAATACGAAATTGATGATCTCTTGATGCCTCAGAACATGTCCTACCAACCGATCAAGCTGTGCCACAAATTCCTGTTCTCCCCAATTCTATTCAGTACCTCCTCATTAGTTACGTGATCTACCCATCTATTCATCAGTATTCTTCTGTAGCACCATATTTCGAAAGCTCCTATTCTCTTCCTGGCTAAACTATTTATCGTTCAATTTTCGCTTCCATACATGGTCACACTCCATACAAATACTTTCAGAAAAGACTTCCTGACACTTAAATCTATACTCGATGTTAACAAATTTCTCATCTTCAGAAACACTTTCCTTACCATTGCCAGTCTACATATTATATCCTCTCTACTTCGACCATCATCAGTTATTTTGCTCCCCAAATAGCAATACTCATTTACTACTTTAAGCGTCTCATTTCCTAATCTAATTCCCTCAGCATCACCCGATTTAATTCTACTATATTCCATTACTCTCGTTTTACTTTTGTTGATGTTCACATTATATCCTCCTTTTAAGACACTGTCCATTCCGTTCAGTTGCTCTTCCAGGTCCTTTGCTGTCTCTAACAGAATTATCATGTCATCAGTAAACCTCAAAATTTTTATTTCTTCTCCATGGATTTTAATTCCTACTCCGAATTTTTCTTTTGTTTCCTTTACTGCTTGTTCAATATACAGATTGAATAACATCGGGGATAGGTTACAGCTCTGTCTCACTCCCTTCTCAATCACTATTTCCCTTTCATGCCCCTCGATCTTATGACTGCCATCAGGTTTCTGTACAAATTGTGAATAGCCTTTCGAGTCCTGTATTTGACTCCTGCCACCTTCAGAATTTGAAAGAGAGTATTCCAGTCGACAATGTCAAATGCTTTCTATAAGTGTACAAATGCTAGAAATGTAGGTTTGCCTTTCCTTAATCTATCTTCTAAGATGAGTCGTAGGGTCAGTATTACCTCATGTGTTGCAACATTTCTACGGAATCCAAACAAATCTTCCCCTAGGTCGGCTTCTACCAGCTTTTCCATTCGTCTGTAAAGAATTCGTGGTAGTATTTTTCAGCTGTGACTTATTAAACTATAGTTCGGTAATTTTCACACATGTCAACACTTGCTTTCTTTGGAATTGGAATTATTATATTCTTCTTGAAGTCTGAGCGTGTTTCGTCTGTCTCATACAACCTACTCACGACATTGTAGAGTTTTTTTCTAACCTTCGTTGATCCATTATGGATCGTGGGACGACGGCTCGCATGAACGTCTTGATGTAATAATTTACCAACAGCCGTATGATTTGTAGAAGTTTATTTTATTTTATGAACTTCTATGTGCTGCCAGTTTCGGCATTACATTGATGCCATCTTCAGGACCCACTCGTCATAGTCGTAAAATTGCTATACACGGAAGGAGTCATATAACTGGGTCCGTGAATCAATCGACCTGCAACAGCTCTTGGTGGCCAGACGACGCAGTCTGTATCTTTTATCAAAGATTATCCGGTAGTGATAGCCAATACAATCATTTTACTTCTTGAAAATTGAAGAGAGGCGAGGAAGAAACGGGCTAATCCTGAAATGTAAAAGCGTAGAGATAAGCGTTTCCATCTGTTGCTGGGTACCGCAATTGCCTAAATTGACAATGGTCTTACATGTAAATATCGCTTAGGGATGAGACCAATGTCAATTTCGATAGTTCCGCTACCCAGCAACAGATGGCAACACTTACATCTAAGCTTTTACGTTTGAGGGTTAGTCCGTTTTTCTGCGCATGCCTTCAGTTACGTTTGACTGGGCTGTCAGCTTCACAGCCAGACAGACAGCAGATCAATGCGGGTCGATGGGCACCACTGACTTAAGGCCGGTTATAAAGGCGACGGCGACGCCAGGCAGGACACCATTCGGCGAAGGCTGTTGTGTGCACCGGACAGGGTTAGCGGACGCCCCTAGCGAGCCGACACAATGCTGACAGCAGGTAACGACGTCGTTGGAATTCTGCACGAGGTGACTGCCGCTCCCACGTTCCTAAAGTGTTTTCCTGCGACGAGACCGTTGCAAAGCACAGTAAAGGTCCCAGAAGGCAGGCAACAATGAACCTGGAACGGAGAATGCAGAGAAGACGGGACCAGTCTGTCGTTAGTAGAGTTATATACCGGTGGCTACAGGTATTTATTGCTCAAAAGCTCTCGGCAGAATACGGCGGCAAAGAGCGAGGAGTCTGCAAGTGCGGGACTCCAGCTTTCTCGTCCAAGAATACTTGCAGCTGGGCCCTCGTATATATGAATCTTTGGAGGGTCGTAAGAAACAACATGTTAACGCGTTTCTTTGAGTCCCCGCAGGACGCAGTCAAAACACATTGCTTTCTTTAGCTGGCGGTCTCTCGGTGCAAAAATGCGAAAATTTCATGGGTCAGTCTGGTCTGACGTAGTACGTTTGGAAAATTATTGAGAAGCGTGAAGACTCTCCACGAAAATTGAGTCTTGTGATTGGATGACTGCTCGTGGGAGGCCAGTACTGGCTCTCGAAGAAGGGGTGAATGTTACAAGGGAAGAGGAGGAGGAACTAAGGCGGCACTTCGTCCGCTGCTAGTGAAAGAAGCACTTTGAATTAGAAGTAGTTATGTAACCTCGCAGTTCCAACTGGAGCATGAGGTCAAAAAAAAAATCTAATGTCTGCAATTGGGTTCTGCGTCGCAATATACACTCCTGGAAATGGAAAAAAGAACACATTGACACCGGTGTGTCAGACCCACCATACTTGCTCCGGACACTGCGAGAGGGCTGTACAAGCAATGATCACACGCACGGCACAGCGGACACACCAGGAACCGCGGTGTTGGCCGTCGAATGGCGCTAGCTGCGCAGCATTTGTGCACCGCCGCCGTCAGTGTCAGCCAGTTTGCCGTGGCATACGGAGCTCCATCGCAGTCTTTAACACTGGTAGCATGCCGCGACAGCGTGGACGTGAACCGTATGTGCAGTTGACGGACTTTGAGCGAGGGCGTATAGTGGGCATGCGGGAGGCCGGGTGGACGTACCGCCGAATTGCTCAACACGTGGGGCGTGAGGTCTCCACAGTACATCGATGTTGTCGCCAGTGGTCGGCGGAAGGTGCACATGCCCGTCGACCTGGGACCGGACCGCAGCGACGCACGGATGCACGCCAAGACCGTAGGATCCTACGCAGTGCCGTAGGGGACCGCACCGCCACTTCCCAGCAAATTAGGGACACTGTTGCTCCTGGGGTATCGGCGAGGACCATTCGCAACCGTCTCCATGAAGCTGGGCTACGGTCCCGCACACCGTTAGGCCGTCTTCCGCTCACGCCCCAACATCGTGCAGCCCGCCTCCAGTGGTGTCGCGACAGGCGTGAATGGAGGGACGAATGGAGACGTGTCGTCTTCAGCGATGAGAGTCGCTTCTGCCTTGGTGCCAATGATGGTCGTATGCGTGTTTGGCGCCGTGCAGGTGAGCGCCACAATCAGGACTGCATACGACCGAGGCACACAGGGCCAACACCCGGCATCATGGTGTGGGGAGCGATCTCCTACACTGG
Source organism: Schistocerca americana (assembly GCF_021461395.2). NCBI lineage: Eukaryota > Metazoa > Arthropoda > Insecta > Orthoptera > Acrididae > Schistocerca > Schistocerca americana. The sequence goes on along the minus strand of NC_060125.1, from coordinate 526,406,179 downwards.
CCGTACACCACTGGTGATCGTCGAGGGGACACTGAATAGTGCACGGTACATCCAAACCGTCATCGAACCCACCGTTCTACCATCCCTAGACCGGCAAGGGAACTTGCTGTTCCAACAGGACAATGCACGTCCGCATGTATCCCGTGCCACCCAACGTGCTCTAGAAGTTGTAAGTCAACTACCCTGGCCAGCAAGATCTCCGTATCTGTCCCCCATTGAGCATGTTTGGGACTGGATGAAGCGTCGTCTCACGCGGTCTGCACGTCCAGCACGAACGCTGGTCCAACTGAGGCGCCAGGTGGAAATGGCATGGCAAGCCGTTCCACAGGACTACATCCAGCATCTCTACGATCGTCTCCATGGGAGAATAGCAGCCTGCATTGCTGCGAAAGGTGGATATACACTGTACTAGTGCCGACATTGTGCATGCTCTGTTGCCTGTGTCTATGTGCCTGTGGTTCTGTCAGTGTGATCATGTGATGTATCTGACCCCAGGAATGTGTCAATAAAGTTTCCCCTTCCTGGGACAATGAATTCACGGTGTTCTTATTTCAATTTCCAGGAGTGTACTTAGTGAACGTTAGGGTGATAATGAGCAGGAAGAAAACGCCCTTCTGTCATGTATAATTTTTACGAACTAAAATTTTGGAAATCACTGTCGTCAGATCCCGGGAACGGATCAGAGTGCTAGTAATGTAGTACCTACCTGTCGTTTCTGCAAGACACTGGTTTTTAATGGACGCTTGAAATAATTAATAACAGTAAAATGATTTTGCATATTTTCATGACGGGAAGGAAATGATAGATTATTTACACGCTGACAGTGAGGATGGCTTGATCGATCTTCAGTAATGCATGATAATGTAATAAGCAGCTCAGAATACAGTTGAAAGTTTTGAAATGACACGAGAAACAACCAGACGCCTCGGGGAAGCGAGAGAGAGAAAAATGGAAAGATCGTATGGCGTCAGTGACCGGGAGTTCCCAGGCGGTAAGTTCGGCCGCCAAGTGCAAGTGCATGCGGAAGCACTAACCATTCAGCTAACGGGGAGGACAGCGAGAGAGAGAGAGAGAGAGAGAGAGAGAGAGAGAGAGAGAGAGAGCCGAGGCCACCTGGGCAGACCACGGCACTACAGGCGGTCCAGCGCCCCGCTTAGAGCGAAGTGATCTTTTGGGCTGAGGCAATAGTGCAGTGAGGCAGTGACAGAGAGGGCGTCTGAACGACGAGGGTAGAGACAGAGGACCAGTGACCCTGACTTGAATTTGAAAATGCCGCTCGGCATTGGTCAAACTGCCAGTTGAGTTGGAAATTTTCCACGATACAGCTAAATAAGGTGGACGCCGATTGGCTAGCTTGTTGTAGGAGGCAGATACTGATTTCAGGGACAAGAGCTGTCATTGGACGGTGAAAGTAAGCTCCATGCTGTAGCTTGGAGCGTGGGGCCTTGGCCTGCGAGGTGCAGTCAGGGTTGGGCCCTCTACGAGTAATGAGGAACTCTGTCCCTGTGTGTCCCAGGCTGCACACGTTAGAGGGAAAACTGGCTCTGAATTTTGGTAAACGTGCCATCGTGTCTCAGAGAGCTGTACATTTGTCAGTCTGTGCACGGAGTGACGAATTTAATAAGCACCCGAGCAGTTGGTGCATTCGAAGTACCCTTCTATACTGCTGTGCTCGTAATGAATCACTGTCTTTATCTGGTCTGTGTATTCGAAGCTGTCAGGTAAAGAATGGATCTGGGTAGGTTCCTCACTAATATCAGTGTCATCCACATTGCCGAAATGCAGTCAGATTCCACTGCGCAACATTTTATAAGGGCGCATATTTTTATAAAATCAATCTAGCAGTCCAAACTCGTTAGTTAATGATAGGAACATTAAGTGTGATAGATAATTGTATACTTTTCGGAGAAGTAGCAACATTAAACAAAACTTATATACGTATAAAATATTGTTTTCTTCACCCTCAACCAGTTCCTTGTCTTGAATCTCCGCCAACCTTAGTTACATGTAACTGTTTCATGTTCTTGTGCTAATATGTCAGAAACAGGATGTTATTAAATATTATTGTGTTATTCTTCAGTGCAACTACTGCACTCGTGCTGTGTGAGGATTTATAATAAACAATAGAATTTATGGTAACTTTGACTTTCATTACATACGTATCTCACCTGGTCACAAAATTTAATTACAGTGTCACTATTCCACCAATCATTTAAAGTCTGTAGGCCATTATTTAGCGTTAATAAAAAATCCGTGCGCAATAAATGATAGTTTACGGTCTTTATTGGGCATTACGTCCCCATACAGGTTATTTACCCAAAGGCGGTAGACGGGCCGGCCGAAGTGGTCGTGTGGTTCTAGGCGCTGCAGTCTGGAACCGCGAGACCGCTACGGTCGCAGGTTCGAATCCTGCCTCGGACATAGATGTGTGTGATGTCCTTAGGTCAGTTAGGTTTAACTAGTTCTAAATTCTAGGGGACTAATGACCTGAGAAGTTGAGTCCCATAGTGCTCAGAGCCATTTGAGCGGTAGACGGTGGGGTAGTACATTTTAGACTTATTTTTGTGGGATTACGTCAAGGATCACGTGTACACAATACCGGTCAATGATATGGCTGCGTTTCGTGAACAAATAAACGAAGCAATCAGACCTGTTGATCCAGCGATGCCACCCTTGCATAGGCAGACGTCGAACATAACCTTGGTATTCTACGAGCGGTGAATGGGGCACGCTGTGCGGTTTTGATAGAGCAGAAATACACTACTGGCCACTAAAATTGCTACACCACGAAGATGACGTGCTACACACGTGAAATTTAAGATAAGAAGAAGATGCTGTGATATGCAAATGATTAGCTTTTCTCAGCATTCACACAAGGTTGGCGCCGGTGACAACACCTAAAACGTGCTGACATGAGGAAAGTTTCCAGCGGATTTCTCATACACAAACAGCAGTTGACCGGCGTTGCCTGGTGAAACGTTGTTGTGATGCCTCGTGTAAGGAGGAGAAATGCGTACCATCACGTTTCCGACTTTGATAAAGGTTGGATTGTGGCCGATCGCGATTGGGGTTTATCGTATGGCGACATTGCTACTCGCGCTGATCGAGATCCAATGACTGTTAGCAGGATATGGAATCGGTGGGTTCAGGAGGGTAATACGGAACACTGTGCTGGATCCCAACGGCCTCGTATCACTAGCAGTCGAGATGACAGGCATCTTATCCGCATGGCTGTAACGGATCGTGCAGCCAGGTCTCGATCCCTGAGTCAACAGATGGGGACGAAAAAAATGTGAGTGAAATCTTATGGGACTTAACTGCTAAGGTCATCAGTCCCTAAGCTTATACACTACTTAACCTAAATTATACTAAAGACCAACACACACATCCATGTCCGAGGGAGGATTCGAACCTCCGCCGGGATCAGCTGCACAGTCCATGACTGCAGCGCCTGAGACCGCTCGGCTAATCCCGCGCGGCCAACAGATGGGGACGTTTGCAAGACAACAACCATCTGCACGAGCAGTTCGACGACCTTTGCAACAGCATGGGCTATCAGCTCGGAGACCATGGCTGCGGTTACCCTTGACGCTGCATTACAGACAGGAGCGCCTGCGATGGTGTACTCAACGACGAACCTGGGTGCACGAATGGCAAAACGTCATTTTTCCGGATGACTCCAGGTTCTGTTTACAGCATCATGATGGTCGCATCCGTGTTTGGCAACATCGCGGTGAACGCACATCGGAAGCGTGTATTCGTCATCGCTATACTGGCGTGATGGTATGGGGTAACACTGGTTACACGTCTCGGTCACCTCTTGTTCGCATTGACAGCACTTTGAACAGTGGACGTTACATTTCAGATGTGTTACGACCCCTGGCTCTACCCTTCATTGGATCCCTACGAAACCCTAAATTTCAGCCGGCCGAAGTGGCCGTGCGGTTATAGGTGCTCCAGTCTGGAACCGCGAGACCGCTACGGTCGCAGGTTCGAATCCTGCCTCGGGCATGGATGTGTATAATGTCCTTAGGTTAGTTAGGTTTAACTAGTTCTAAGTTCTAGGGGACTAATGACCTCAGAAGTTGAGTCCCATAGAGCTCAGAGCCATTTGAACCCTAAATTTCAGCAGGATAATGCACGACCGCATGTTGCAGGTCCTGTTCGGGGCTTTCTGGATACAGAAAATGTTCGATTTCTGCCCTGGCCAGAACATTCTACAGATCTCTCACCAATTTAAAACGTCTGGTCAATGGTGGCCGAGCAACTAGCTCGTCACAATACGCCAGCCACTACTCTTGATGAACTGTGGTATCGTGTTGATGCTGCATGGGCAGCTGTACCTGTACACGCCATCCAAGCTCTGTTTGACTCAATGCCCAGGCGTATCAAGGCCGTTATTACGACCAGATGTGGTTGTTCTGGGTACTGATTTCTCAGGATCTATGCGCCCAAATTGCGTGAAAATGTAATCACATGTCAGTTCAAGTATAATATATTTGTCTAATGAATACCTGTTTAACATCTGCATTTCTTCTTGGTGTAGCAATTTTAATGGCCAGTTGTGTAGTCTCCAAGTTTTTATTTTTTTTGAAGGTAAAGCAGGACATTAGGGCACCCTGTATTGAGCTTGAAGTACACACTACTTGTATAACTGTCTGTAGCCAATGGTAATAGATAACTCAGCGTTCGTTGCTCAGAGTTTCCTTTGCAATATTTCCTCTACAACCGAGTGAAATACAGATGTCTCTTTCGCGGACGGAGACAGTGTAAACTCAAATTTCAGGAAAGGTGTTGACCACTTACATTCCCTAAAGATGGCGCGCAGACATTCCGACCACAACAGGGAGACGTAAAACTACTTTAGATGGTTTTAAATGGTCTCGTAAGAGATTTGTTTGTTCATGTTGAGAGTCCTGTATTGATTCCCCCTTCATGTAATACTTGTTATACATATTTGATTTACGTACGATTAATCTAGCAGCCTAGGCTTCTGTTCTTTGTTTTGCGTAAGTAATCAAATGGCTCTGAGCACTATGGGACTTAACATATGAGGTCATCAGTCCCCTATAACTTAGAACTACTTAAACCTAACTAACCTAAGGACATCTCACACATCCATGCCCGAGGCAGGATTCGAACTTGCGACCGTTGCCGGTCGCGCGTTTCCGGAGTGAAGCGCCTAGAACCTTCGGTCACGCCGGCCGGCGTAAGTAACCGCTGGGAGGAAGATTGCCTAGGGAAACACTGTACATTTAGATGATTAAAATGAAACTTTCGCTACTCGAGCCAGTATAGACGGAAAACAGTTTAACCTAAGGATAACAAACTTGGTGTTCAGAGTGTGCGCGGCATGATTTGCGTTGTTAGTACTTTAATGTTATGACTTGCCGTTAGGCGCCGGTACTGGTGTAGCCACGTTAGGTTGAAACATAGGCATCAATATGCATTACTGTTACAGACAATCAATATTGGTCTGAACAAGGTCAGCAACAGTGTTGCTGTTCTTCGCAAGTATCGAAGCACTGCTCTTGAAGTCATTCGCTCCGTAAGACATTTGGAGAAAATCGAATCTTCGGCCGACCGTTCCAAAGTGCACGGCCGCCAACATCACTAGATTTGAACCTATGTGATTTCTGGCTGTGGTGTTACCTGAGGCACAGTGTTTGTCGACGGGACTGTAACAAATGTTGGAGGTTCAAAACGACCATAGCGAGGAAGGTACCCAACATCCCATCTGAGATGTTTCGTGCAGCAGTTGAGCAATCTGTAGTGCGATTTCAGTCTGCCGTGGATGCAGCTGGTGGTCACTTTGAACAACGTTGTAACCTGGAACATGAACGTTGTTACGTCTGCCACATACGGCCGCTGCCAGGCAGACTACACTCAAGACACTTCTGTGTACCATATAACATACACAAGCACTTGCAGGCGCAACCAAGAGGAAAACAATTCTTCAAAACAAACAGAACTTGCTAGAGACTAATGCGAACCTTTTTCAGCAGAGGTCGCCTCACAGATACAGGGAAAGTTGGGGTACTCCGCCGGCCTCCGCCGGCTTTATAAGGCCAGCGCAGCAGCAGTACACCCCCCCAAATTCTATCAGTCCCTCCAGATCCTTGAGCGTCATGCACTCCACCTCGCCTTCCGTATCCGCCTCCCGCCCCCCACGCGGATCCTCTATGATCTCATTCCTTTCCCCCATCTGCTCCTATTCCTCAAACATATCCGCATCCTCTACACCTCCCGCCGTCTTGAACCCCCTCACCCCCTGGTTGCTCCTCTCCTCTCCCATCCCCGCCCCCTGCCACGTCTTCACCGTTGTGTCCCCCCTACCCTCCATCTCTCCACCCTCCATCTCCTTTCCCAAGGTGGCTTCCGTCAACTCCCCCTCCCGGATGATGCCCTCACTCCCTCCATTTACCCTTCCTATCAACTCTGATCCTCAATCCTTCTCCTTTCCTCTGTCCTTTCCCTGGGCTCCCTCTTCCCCCCTCCCTTCCGTCCTGTTTTCTCCCCACTCAACCTCTCCCTACCTCCCTTCTCCCCCCCAGTCCTTTTGTATTCCCCTCCTCTGCCTACCCCACTCCCTGTCGTGTCTGCCCCCCACCCCTTTTATGGGTCCTCATCCTCCTTCAGCTCCTTTCCCGGCTCCCCCCTTCGCTTTTCCTCTCCTTTCCCCCCTTTTTTGTTTTCCCCTCTTCTGTCCAGTTTCCCCCCACCTGCTCTCGACTGTGGTGTCACATTTGCCCACTTTTTAGTGCAGTGTTCCAGTGACTATTCAGTGTTGTTTGTCTTTCTCGTGTTGCGAACAGAAACCATGCTGTCGCTAGGTGTGAATTTTATGTCCTTTGCGAACAGAATCCAGACTGTCGCCGTGTTTTTTAATTGTCTATTGTTTTCCCTGTCTGCTTCGTATGTATTTTTCTTAGCATCATCATCCCTCTGTTGTTGTTTTAAGTTCCACGATTTCTTTTCGCCTTGTTACTCTCTAAGTCTCCGATTTTATCGCCTGTCCTTTTTTTTATTATTATTTGTTCTCTTGATCTTTGTCACAAAATCTGTCGGCTGAAGAGCGGCATACTAAGCTGCTGCCAGCCCGCCCCCTTCGGGGGGAGTTGAAATTCAATAAATGAAAAAAAAAAAAACAGCAGTACAGCCAGTCACCGACCACGCAGTCGTCGCTCCGGCAGCGCGCAGAGATGTCGTGGGCACGCCCTGAGTTTAGAGGATCGCTGAGCAGAGCTATGGGTGTGGCGGATTGTCGTTCGGCCGAGCCCGCTCGGTCGACGGCCCCATCCGGCCCCCCAAATACGACTACTGGAGAAGCTGATGTGGCAGACCCCGTCTGACCCGCCGCCTACGACGACTCGGCCACCGCACACGGACCTCGAGTCGGAAGATGACGATGTCATCATCAACATGGCAGACTTCCTGCCCACGACGAACGAGCGAAGGACGACAGCCAGCGCACCGCATCTCCCAGAAGGCGGGCGGCGCAAACGGCCGATGTCCGCCGCTCAACTCGGCGCCAGAAAGGCGACTAAGAAGAAGAGGCAGCCTACTGTCTCTACCACAGGAGGCAGAAAACGCGCCATCCGTGACGACAGCGTGGCAGGCGCCACCTGGACGACCGTTTCGTCCCGACGGGCGGCCAGACCCAGGGCGACGCCTTCCCCGCCTCCCACATCGACTGCAAACCGTTTCGGCGTCCTTGCAGACGACGAGAGGCCGGAGGAGTCATCATCCGCGCTGACGGCGCCCACGACCGCTGCACTGGGTGGCTGCTCGGACGACGAAGGAGAGACGGGCCCCACCACCGGGCGGTCTCATCGACGGCCGCCGCCGATAGTCTTTGAGGTGGCCAAGGACTACAAGGGATTCTTGCAGCTCGTCAGGCAGTGGACGACAGCCGACTTCACGCTGCGAGCTGCCTCTGGAAACCTTGTGCGGCTGCAAGTCACAAACACGCAGGATTGCATGAAGGTGACGTCGGAGGCGTCTAACCAGGGCCTGCACTGGTACACGCACGCCGCCGTCCCCGAGAGGCTACTAAAGGTAGTCGTCAAGGGCTTCCCCATGGCGGCTGAACCGGACCTGCTGAAGGAAGAGCTGGCGGACCTCGACATCCACGTCAGGAACGTGACGCGGGTCAAGTCGCACGTCAGCCATAAAGAGTCGCCTTCCCTGCTGGTGATTGCCACCGACACACCGGAGAACAGGCGGCTCTTCGAGCTGAAGAAGGTGGCCAACACATCGGTCACCGCGGAGAGCCTCAAGCAGAAGAGGGGGCTCGTCCAGTGCTTCCGCTGCCAGGGGATGGGACACGTGGCTCGCCACTGTTCCTTTCCCGAGGCATGCGTGAAGTGCGCAGGCCCCCACGCAAGTGGGCTCTGCCCACTTCCCAGGACGCACACTCCCAAGTGTGCAAACTGCGGCGGCCCACATGTGGCGAGTTATCGTGGCTGTGAAGTCTTCAAAGCCGCGATTGCTCGCCAGCGCGGGCAGCCAGCACAGAAGTCTGCCGGCCGCTCCCTCGGCCGTCCGCGCCCAGGCGCAAAACGGGCGAGGCGGCAGGCAACAGCGACCACGCAGAAGACAGCCGCAGGCACTACCAACGCCCCCACCGCGGTGCGGAACAGAAGAAGGCGCATCCGCGCCAACAAACGTGCCCGAGAGGGCACACCCGAAGCTGAGCGCGTTTCCCCCCACAAGGGGAAAATTGCGCAAAGAAGACGCCGCAACAACGGACGGTGGCAAGAGTGGCAACACGACTGCCACCGCCCGTCGGCCTGCTGCGCCAAGGCGAGACGCTGCACCTGCAGCGAATGAAGACATCCTGGCAGCAGCCGTCTCTGCACTGTCTGTGGCGATCGACAAGGTGGCAAGCCTTGCCGACACGCTGCAGCGCGTTGCAGAGGCCATGCTGACGGCCACACAAGCGGCCGCTAAGCAGCAGCCGCAGTGAGGCGCTCCCTGCGCCGTCCGCGCCGGGAGGTGTGCAGCCGGCCCTCTATGGGCCAGCACCGTTGTCCGCACACGCGGGCAACACAGAAGACAACAAAACCTGAAAAGGGCAAAGAGAAGACATCAACAAAAAGTGAAGAACCAAGAAACAATTCGTCGAAGAGATGATATGGAGGCAATGCAGGGGTAGCCTGCAAATACTCCGACCAACCAGGGTAAGAGGGCGTACCCTGAAGAAGATGCTCTAGTGGCGGAGTACAGCCAGTTCCTCGCCGAGCTAGGACCAGCTCCGACGGACCTCACCGACGCTCTTGATGAATGGTCGTTTACAAGTTATTTGTTTTTGTGTGTATCTAGTGATTGTTCGAGAAGTGAAGTTTAGTGTCAATGAGCGGCATTATTCTGAGTGTTCTACAATACTGGGTATACAATAAACGTGGTGCGCAGTTGGCTGAGCTGAAAAGAGCGTGGGAAGCTGCCGAAAGTTCCACTAACTTTTTCGTCGAGTTTCTCCGGTAGGCTTCGGTGAGAACAAGGCACCCTTTCATGTGTAAATTAATTTGTTTATTTTAATGGTTCATTCATTACTTCTCTTCTGCGTGTCCTTACAAATGTTTTCATCAAGTTTCATTTTACAAGTTATTTGTTTTTGTGTGTATCTAGTGATTGTTCGAGAAGTGAAGTTTAGTGTCAATAAACGGCATTATTCTGAGTGTTCTACAATACTGGGTATACAATAAACGTGGTGCGCAGTTAACACATGTTACCCTTTCATGTGTAAATTAATTTGTTTATTTTAATGGTTCATTCATTACCTCTCTTCTGCGTGTCCTTACAAATGTTTTCATCAAGTTTCATTGTCCTACGATCAGTCTTTTTTCATGGAGGCCCTCTCAAGTAGCGAAAGTTTAATTATAGCCACCCTCTGTTTCATTTATGTATTTTTTACAGTGGCATCCTCTTCTGCCCTCTTACCATGTTTTCCCTGCAATAATCTCTGTGCTGTGTGGATGAAGGAGCAGTTAGACATTGCTTGGTAACTAGAGTATCTGTGCAGCTTCTCTTATTCTTTCTTTGTAGAAGATCAGTAATTTTCGTTTGGGCTCTATTTCCGCACATGGCGTACCGTCTGGATTGCACGTAGGCCACGAAGCCTCCCCCTTAGTTGAAAAGTGCGAGCTGCGATTGGCTGAGCTGAAAAGAGCGTGGGAAGCTGCCGAAAGTTCCACTAACTTTTTCGTCGAGTTTCTCCGGTAGGCTTCGGTGAGAACAAGGCACTAAGCTCTTGGTAGGCTCCAGGCGTCCATAGGATTGAAAGAGCGTTTCGTGCCTCTAGGGCGTTTTTTGTACTGAGCAGCTAAAACACCCTCTCACGGCAAAGACTGTAGTGGCTTTCTAAAAAGTGAGACTGACGTGATGACAAGAGTTACCTATCATAAGGTCATTTACGGTTAGGATCGGTTCATTATTTTCGTAATTCAATGTAGGTGCCATCCTAGCTAATTACATTCAACCTCCAAGAATTTTAACACTCTTGCTAAACTCTGTAGAGCGTAAACTTCATAAGATTGGTACCTGTTTCTTGTGCAAGGTGGCATTACAATCTTATAGATCAAATATGATTTTAATATAAAATCAGAGCAAGCAGTCAAATAGAGTAGAATAAATAATCAGACTAATAGCTAAATTGGTGTGTGATGATTTATTGAACATTTTCTGTTTTCGTTAGTAGATTCCGAAGTGTCGGTTTTGATCATAATTTTCGTATATATTAACTTTCCGTGGCTTTTCTAGACCATCATGAATACGGAAAAGCCAGTAGAGATATTAATAATCTGTGAATCAGTCGGAATTACTAGAATTCCTCCCAGAACGATGAGCTAAGTTTCTGGGACCCTTTTATACCGCTGTGATGGGATTACCTGTTATGCATCTTCCTTCCTCTGGTAATTCTCTTGTCAGAATGGTGTGAATGTTGGAATAGTACCAGTACCTAGAGCGCACTGCATTCCCAAATCCATCCAAGAATTAATTCATTGGCGATGTTAATTAATGTTATACATCCGCCCAAATTTAAGGAACCATAACGACAAGTCGGTATTCTGTTTTGATTCGTGGTGAGTTAAGAAAGGGAAATAATCATATTAGCAAGTAAGCTGTTAATGGAAACAGCTGTAACCTGAAAAAGCAGCTTGCACTCGGGTTTATGGAACATTCTCAGACGAAGGAACGTACAGCCACACACTGACAAGGGAACCTCCCCATCACACCCCCCTCAGATTTAGTTATAAGTTGGCACAGTGGATAGACCTTGCAAAACTGAACACAGATCAATCGAGAAAACAGGAAGAAGTTGTGTGGAACTATCAAAAAACTTAGTAAAATATACAAACTGAATAGTCCATGCAAAGATAGGCAACATCAAGGGCACTGGGAGTCTAGGTGCGCCGTGGTCCCGTGGTTAGCGAGAGCAGCTACGGAACGAGAGGTCCTAGGTTCAAATCTTCCTTTGAGTGAAAAGTTTAAATTTTTATTTTCAGTTTATGTGACAAACTCTTATGTTTTCATCACTATTTTGGGAGTGATTATCACATCTACAAGAAAACCTAAATCGGGCAAGGTAGAAGAATCTTTTTACCCATTCGCCAAGTGTACAAGTTAGGTGGGTCGACAACATATTCCTGTCATGTGACGCACATGCCGTCACCAGTGTCGTATAGAATATATCAGACGTGTTTTCCCGTGGAGGAATCGGTTGACCTATGACCTTGCGATGAAATGTTTTCGGTTCCCATTGGAGAGGCACGTCCTTTCGTCTACTAATCGCTCGGTTTTGCGGTGCGGTCGCAAAACACAGACACTAAACTTATTGCAGTGAACAGAAACGTCAATGAAACGGACAGATCATAACTTTGCGAAAATAAAGAAAGTAACATTTTCAGTCGAGGGAAGACTTGAACCAAGGACCTCTCGTTCTGCATTTACTCACGCTAACCACGGGACCACGGCGCTGCTGAGCTCGCATTTTCCTTGATGTTGCCTATCTTGCATATGGACTACTCAGTTTGTATATTTTACTAATTTTTTTCACGCTTCCACACAACTTCTTCCTGTTTTCTCGATTGATCTGTGTTCAGTTTTTCAAGGCCTATCCACTGTGCCAACTTATAACTAAATCTGAGGGGGGTGCGATGGGGAGGTTCCCTTGTGAGTAAAACGACTTTTTATTTGAGATACGTCACGTAGCGCTATAGCGTTGCCATATTGGCTGTCAGTTGCGCCTCGGTTTAAGGCTCGGAGAACACGCAGTGGGTTGAAAACACGGGCACAATGCAGTTTTATGCACGCCGAGCGGCGGCAGTTGAATGAGTTTCTGGCAGTGCCCGATAATGCAGACCATGCTATTCACAGACTGCAAGTGGACAAACGATTCGTTCTGGTACACTGGTAATAGCGGGCAGTTGGCGTGTCTCGTTGAGAGCTGTGAATGGAGGAACTAAATTCCAAGGTGTGAAATGTCGGCTAACAAGTATAGATGGTGCTGGAGGTAGGACATTCACCAAGTGACTCACTTGTTTGCTACTTGCACTGTTGCATAGGGAGAATAAAAATTACTGTACTCAGACTTCGCTGTGTGATTCTTTGCACATTGGCATGCAGAAATATATACAAGAAAATTTTGTCCCATGGATATTTTCGGCTCAAAATGCACATAAAGAATCACAATTTGGTCACGCTGTAGTCACATGTAGCTGTAACAACGATGATTGGTTTGTGCAATGAATAAAGTGAGGGGTTAAAACTTCCAAAAGTGAAGTCTTCAATTCTTTGTGTAGGCGTATTTGTTTCTATTTGCTTATCTTAGCCTGCCAAATAATACTAGAGTATACAATGTTTCTCAAGCCACACACATCAGACAGCTACAGGTTATAGCATTTTGAACGATGAACAAGACAGCGATGGGTCGGACAAGTGATAAGTTTCTGGCGAGTAATAGTCAACTAAACCGAAATTACCTGCTACAACATAAAAATAATTACGTTCACACTTAAACTACATAAAATCTACTAGTCGTACAGTACATGTAGCGAATTAGGTACGAGATGCCAGATTAGCAATGACGGTCTTGCCAAATAGTCATTTTTTGGTGTCCATTTATTAGTAAAAATATACACGGGACGAAATTTTGTTCCACAGTACTTCGTAACACTAGTATGCAGGCAGGGACACTGCATTTTTCTTCGCCCTGAATAGTTCTGCCGCAGTGTCTATGGTCCTCAGTTTCATCTATGTGTGGCATTCAAGTCTCTTGTTTAAACTTCAAAGCTACACGTTTTCAAACAACTACACTGAAACGCCACAGAAACTGGTGGTGACATGCGTATTCAAATACAAAGATATGTAAACAGGCAGAACACGGCGTTGCAATCGACAACGCCTATATAATACAAGCGTCTGTTGCAGCTGTAAGATCAGTTACTGCTGCTACAATGGAAGGTTTTCCAGATGTAAGTTAGTTTGAAACGTGGTGTTACAGTCGGCGCATGACCGATGGGACACAGCGTCTCCGAGGTGGCGATGAAGTGGGGATTTTCCAGTACGACTATTTCACGAGTGTACCGTGAGTATTAAGAATCCGGTAAGACATAAAATTTCCGACATCACGGGGCCGGAAAAAGATCCTGCAACAACGGGACCAACGACTGCTGAAGAGAATCGTTCAACGTGAAGAAATGCAACCCTTCCTCAAATGGCTGCAGATTTCAGTGCTGGGCCATCAGCAAGTGTCAGCATGCGAATCATTCACCGAAACATCAGCGATATGGGCTTCCGGAGCCGAAGGCTCACGTTTGTGACCTTGATGACTGCACGACACAAAGCTTTACGCCTCGCCCATCAACACTGACACTGGACTGTTGATGAATGGAAACACGATGCATGGTCGGACGTGTCTCTTTTCAAATTGTATCTAGCGGATGGACGCGTACGGGTATGGATACAACCTCATGAATCCGTAGACCCTGAATGTCAGCATGGGACTGTCCAAGCTGGTGGAGACTCTGTACTGGTGTGGGGCGTAAGCAGCTGGAGTCATATGGGACCACTGATACGTCTAGATTCGGCTCTGACAGGTGACAAGTACGTAAGCACCCTGTCTGATGACTGCATCCATTCATGTCCATTGTGCATTCCGACGAACTTTGGAAATTCCATCACTACATTGCGACACGCCACACGTCCTAAATTGCTACAGAGTGGCTGCAGGAACAATCTTCTGAATTTAAACAATTCCTGTGGCTACCGAACTCCCCAGACATAAACATTATTGAGGAAATCTGGGATGCCTTGCAAATGCGGCTCAGAAGAAATTTCACCCACTCATACTCTTAGGGTATTATGGGCAGCCGCCGGCCTGCTACGGTCGCAGGTTCGAATCCTGCTTCGGGCATGGATGTGTGTGATGTCATTAGGTTAGCTACGTTTTAGTAGTTCTAAGTTCTAGAGGACTGATGACCTGAGATGTTAAGTCCCATAGTGCTCAAAGCCATTTTTATGGGCAGCCCTGCAGGATTCATGGTGCCAATTCCCTCCAGCACTACTTCAGACATTAGCCGAGTCCATGCCATGTCGGGTTGCTGCACCGCTGCTTCCTCACGGGGGCTCTACACGATATTAGGCAGGTGTACCAGTTTCTTTGGCGCTTCAGTGTACATCCACCTGAACTGTTTCCTTTATGACTTATAGCCCTTGCTCATTAATATCAACTATATCCATTCGCACGTTTTCCGTCCAACCGCAAGACTGCTCCTACATCCATCATCTCCCCACCACTATACTTTCTTTGCACATCAGACATTCCCCAGCCATCTCCAACGATGGATCTGCTCCATTTCACAGAAGACACAGTTTTCCTTGCACTTCATTTACCCTAACAGTCCTTTCAAGGATCCGTACGATTCCACCTTAACTTCTCGTCATGGTGCGACCCACAGTACCTAATAATCAATCCCGCCGAAATCAACGCAGAAGTCATTTGACGAACCACACTCCAGTTCCATCTCCCTGACGTCCACACTACCACACACTTCTTCCATCCATCTTATTTAAATAGCTGGTACTTATTTTCGACCGAGCGAGGTGGCGCAGTGGTTAGGCACTGGACTCGCATTCGGGAGGACGACGGTTCAATCCCACGTCCGACCATCCTGATTTAGGTTTTCCGTGATTTCCCTAAATCGCTCCAGGAAAATGCCGGGATGGTTCCTTTCAAAGGGCACTGCCGACTTCCTTCCCCATCCTTCCCTAATCCAATGAGACCGATGACCTCGCTGTCTGGTCTCCTTCCCCAAAACAACCCAACCCCCCAACCTATTTTCGACAGCAGAGTAAATTGGAAATTTCAGTTACAGACTGTCCAACAATGAGCTCGAAGCAGAATACATCTATTGTAGTTATAGCTATAGTTAGTTTAAGGCCCACATTGGGATGCAATTTAATTAATGTTGATTTCATTTACTGCACTTGAGTGTACCATAGACAATTACTTTAATGAGATAGGATTATGTGCACGAGCTGCAGGAATATAAATATATAATGTAAGATGCGCCTGAAAAGTTCAGTGAATGGTCTCAGAAAATAAAGGAAACAAGAGCTGCAAACAACATACCTTTACTGACCTTCAAAGTGATCACCATTAGCTACAACACTTGTCTGACATCGTTTGTGAAGCAGTTAGATACTGTCAGATGACGTTTCTTATGGAATCACTCGAAGCGCCGTTGTCACGTGTTGTTCGATATCTGCAACATCTGTGATGTGCAGGCTTTTCAGGGCTAAGTTAAAGCGAGGAAACAAAAGGAAGTGTACCAGCACCATGTTTGAAGAATAACCGGGATGTTAAGAACAGTTACCTCGCGTTGTGCGAGTAAGTTTTGTTTTTATTGGCTTTCGGGTCGCACCCATTCAGTCATGTCAATAGTAATGCCAGTTAGGACGATACGGAAGTAAAGACAATACAACATCCAGTTCCTGAGTGGAGAAAAATCTCCACCCTAGCCGAGAGTCGATCCCGACTCCTTGCACTTAGCAATCCGCCGCGCTGACCCTGCAATTACGTACCTACGAGGACGAGCGACAAACTCTTGCACGCGGATCGCAATTAGCGGGCGAGCGTTCTCGGGGGCCAAATTCCTCTACCCACTCCGTTACAGTTCTGGCCGAACTCGCCGGATGCGTTGCAGCAGCCGTTTCAAAACTCCCTCGTAAACTTTCGCTTTGTCGGTTTGACCCTCGGACAGAAATTCATGATGGATAAGTCCTTGCTGTCGGAAAATGAGATCAACGTCGTATTAATCTTGGATTTTGTCAGTCGACATTTTTTGAGAGGCGAGGGAGACGATGAACATCATACAATTGACTGTTGTTTGGTCTCCAGATAGTAATGGCAGCACGAGACCTCATCTCCTGTTATGAGGGTTTCTAAAAACTGCGGATTCCGGTCAGACATGTTGATGAATTCTCCAGACGTTTTCGTCAGAGTTTGCTTCTGCTCGTCTGTCAACACTTGCAGTACAAACCGGACACAAACCGTCCACCTTTTCAAATGATCGTCAGCAATAGTGTCTTCACTTATTTTCAACTTTTCGGCATAATTCTGAAAGAGAACTGCTGATAATCCACGTACGTGCGTCGCCCTCCCTCGATGTTGTCTGGGATTGTGTTCGTTGACGGTCGACCCGAACGCGGCTCATACTTGACATCGTCCGTCTCGAAAGCGCTTAAAATAATCATAGCCTTTCAACTCAGTTTTCCAGCACTGTACACTTTCACCAACATTCCATGAGCGTCCGTTTCTGTTAACGCTAATCTGAAGCAAAACATCATGTTAAAACTTGGTTCGGTTTCGCGCTCCATTTTTCAGTGACATGAGTCCTCACACTGACTGCGTTTCCTCGGTAACAGCGAGCGTCACTGCTTCGCTTGAGACATTTACGTTACAGGGGGGGAGGGGGGGTGCGATTCTGACGTGCCTCTCAGTCCGTATGTGCGATGTGCGAGCGCCTCATCGTAGCCTGCACGATTTCTAACACATCGGACCAATCATCGAACTCCTCAGACGAAGCTTGTATTATAGTAGTTTTACTTGCATACAAGTTCTGTTTGGATCTCAGTCAAGTTATTTAAGTTACCTTTTAAAAATTAATATCTATCCATTATTATGATTAAAACCACAAGGTAATTATATACACAATGTATTAATGGAAATCTCTCAGGGTTACTTTCCAAGCACGTAAGTTCTTGATACTCAGGTAACTGGAACATTGTCAGACTACGATAAACTGATATCTGTGTTTATATCCGTAATCAATCGGTTATCGGCTTACCAGCTGTGCGTCTGGCTACCGGACCTGGCCTAGAATTTCCCCGAGTGGCTGCGTGGAGGCAGTGGCCGTTGTGTGTCTTGGGGCTGTGGTCAGAAATGGACGTGGGGAGGTAGCTCCTGGCCATGATTCTCTCACGAAGACTAGTACCGAAGACTCACACTAGACAAATTTCTCCCTCTGTATTCCCCACGCTAAGAAGACAATCCATTCGCCAAAAAAGTTTATCTTCTGAAAAGATTCTTTTTAATCAGTACTTGCAAGCTCTATGTCTGGTGAAAATATACATCTGGCAGCTGTACCTTCAAATAACACCTATATTCTGTATATTATCTGTGCCCATGTGGATCTACAGTCATATCCATCCATACACAGCAGAGGGCATAGGACAGACTTCTATGGAGAGTTTCTCAGATTCTAAGTCCCAAGCTCCAGACATCTGAACATTTTCGTACTTCCTTGTCGATTAGTTGAAGTATTTCTTCTGTTGCCGAGGTTTCTTCGCGATTACCATCATTTTACCGATTTTTTCTGTCCAATTTCTATGTTTGCCCTTCTTAGAGATATCCACTCTTATTCGACTGAAATTCCTATTATAATTTTCACTCTCGCAATACCTACAGCCTTAGAGAACTTCAAATGCATATTATCATACCTAAGTACTTCAGTATAACACTTCCTTTCACTAATATTTTAGCCTAATATTCATCATTACTAAATTGTGATCTGTGTTAATATGTACACCTTAAATCTAGTATCCTATTTCGCAATGTGTACCCTGCCATGGTGTAATTTAGCTGTAATTTTACCGTGTCTCCAGACAAGAATTCCGCCTTTTGTGATTCTTGAACAGTGTATTTGCAATTGATAACTGAATTTATTGCTGACCACAATTAGTCTTTTGAGATTTCCGAACGGCGTATTCGCAATTGCTAGCTGCAATTTATTGCTGATGGCAATTAGAATTTCTTCTTTCTCATTGCTACCACCAACCCCATGTCCCTCCGTAGCTCTGTCTGCTGTTCCTCCCCCTAACAAAGCATTCCAGTCATTCCCAAATACAACTATTACGTTTTCTTCTCAATTTACGTACTGAATTTCACATTCAGTATCTTTCTATATTTGCTCTGTCTCTTCATTCTCTGCTTGTAACTTTGCGTATGCACCTGACCTATTGTTCTTGGTGTATTGTTTCTGATGAGAATAAACCTAACGGTGAACTGTTCACAGAAACTCATTTTCTCCCCTACCTTCCAACTCGTGACGAATTCTACTCTTGTTGCTCCATTTTCTGCTTCTGTTGACGATGCCTTATATTCGTCTGGCCAGAAATCCGTATCTTCTTTCCATTTCACTCAACTGATCCTCATTATGCCGAGACTGCGCTTTTGCTTTCCATTTTTCAGACTTACTAGCTTCCGTACCACATTGAGACTTTTGACATTCGATGCTCTGTTTCGTGGAATATTACTCATTCGTTGGAAATTCGGTCTTTTTTCTCATCGTCGCGTCCCTAGAGGGAGGCAATCCCCTCTTAGAGAATCGAGTGGGGACTAAACTGGAATCTTTTGCTAATGGGAAGAAAATCATGACACTTCTTTAATTTCCAGTAGTTTCCATTGGCTTTGATCATAGTTGATTATTTCGCTTTAAGGGTAGTTTCTCATTCCAACGACAAAAGAAAGCCCCTGACCTCTGTCCTCTTTTACAAGGCGGAACAAGGATGACTTCTTATACCGAAAGTCTTCGGCGGCCATTGCTTATTATTTTTATTCTGAATTTAATTAGAGACTAGGATAGAACAAAAGGAGGCAAGATGCGACCCCTAGAGCAGGGTGGTCACAGAACAACGACAATGCACTTATCCAGTCCATCCTTACCTTAGCCAACAGTGTTTAGATATATTCTCTGCCCAGTTCATTACCCAATATAGGTAGTTGCTACCCATCTAAACACTTACCTCCCTTACATCCTATCCTAAGGTAAATTTTACCAAGTAAAAGCTTGCTAAAGCCGAGATCGCGTAAACATTATTTACATCAACCTGTTTCGACAGATTTTGTTGTCATCTTCAGGTCTCCAAAACGCTTTGTTGTAACTGTGTTCATTTTGAGCTGGAAACTCGCTGTTGTTACACAGTATCACATCTGTGTACGTTAGCTGGACACGTTTTAATCACTAAAGATACGCCTTAAAACAAACACTATCCAACTGACCTTGAAGGCCCAGCAGTGTCGACCGGCCGCCGTGTCGCCCTCAGCCCTTAGACGTCATCGGATGTGGATATGGTGGGGTGTGTGGTCGGCACACTGCTGTCTCAGCCATTATTAGTTTTCGTGACTGCTGCCGCTACTTCTCAAGCAAGTAGCTCCTCAATTGGCCCCACAAGGGCTGAGTGCACCCCGCTTGCCAACAGTCCTCGGCAGACCCAGACGGTGACCCATCCAAGTGGAAGCCAAACCCGACAGCGCTTAGTTTCTGTGGTCTGATGGGAACTGGTTTTACCACTGCGGCAAGGTCGTTGGTGAAGAACCACCTTTGATGGCATATAAGGTAGAACAGTTGTACCTTAACACTGTCTAGTGATTAGAATATGTTCAACCAACGCACACAGATGTGCTAATGTGCATTTTATTGTGGACTAGGTAACTCTGGATTTTAAATGTTTTATTTATGACAAACCTTTGGATAATGTGCTACATTTTATTTACAAGAGAACTTGTCGTGAGGTTTCAACTCAAAATGAACACAGTTTATAACAAAAATCTTGAAGAACTGAAGAAGACAGCGATGTGTGTTGAAACCGGCTGTTCTAAATAAAGAAATATTAATACGATCTTGGCTTTAGAAAGAAAATTCAATCAAGTTTTACTAACTCCGGCTTCCTACATGATCGTTACTACCTGTTGTAGTACAGTGATTCCTCTCTCCCTTGTAAAACAGGCTCCGTTACCTACCTCTCCAACTCCCACTTGAAACTACCAGCTTCCCATTCCAAATCTAAGACCCTCTCTCATGAAATGCACATTAAGCTCCTGTTACTGCACTTCCCGTCCATTTACTGATTTACACACATTTTCCACCAACGGCTACTCATTCACAGACATGCGCAGCCATTAAATAGTGAACAACATAATAGTAATCATATTTTATGTGTTTTAGTTTTATTTATCTATTTATTTACTTTAGTTTTAATGCTAATGTAAGCTACCTGCAGTTGTCATAAGGAAACGAAAGGACCAATAAAAGAAACAGAAAATTAATGATACGAATGCGTGGTGTCTTCTCTCGGACATGTCCAAAAGAACAGACACCATGCGGAATCCGCAGCTGTCATAAATTATATATAAATTGAAGGTGGAGAGGGGGAGGACAGAAAGGAAAGGGAAGGGACAATTGATGTCAGCGGTATCGGTTCTTCTTGCGAAATCTTCAGTGACGAGTGAAACTGTGTGCCAGACCAGGATTCGAACACAGGATCTCCTGTTTAGTAGGCAGTTGCGTTAAACACTGTGCTACAGTGTTTACTGTGATGTGAGGACTTCACGGTTGACCCAGACTCACACCGAGCGCCACCAAGTCAGCCGAGAGGCGTGCCGAGGTTGTCCACGCTGTTGCAATGAACACTGTGTCCGGGTGGCGCAGCAACTGCCTCGTAAGCAGCAGATCCCAGGTTCGAATCCCTGACCGGCACGCATTTTTCACTCGTCGCCGCTTATTCTGCCTGAAGTCCCGATGCAGCTGACAACTGTCTCGTCCATTTCCTTTCTATTCTCCCCTCCCCCTACCCCCTTCGATTTACACAGAAAACTAATGACTGATGTAGTCATCAAGCCTTCTACGAGACGCTCTATGGAACCTGTGTGCAAGAAGAACTGCGGATGGAAAAAATAGAAGCCAGATGGAAATACTGCTGCGACCTGACCATTATGTAATGTTATCACGACTGTCAGCTTTTCTGCCAAGTGCCAAGTATGTCCACAATCTAAACGCATTGTTCCGTGACAGCCTACCACAAAAAACAAAGGTAGCCGCAAATGGAAGTTGAAATGAGTATTGCCGTATACATCGGCGAGCACCTCGTTGTCTGAAAAGACAGCGTATTGGGATTTTATTCTTCTTCTTTCTCCCGGCCTCGAGACGGCAGTGTTTGTGATAGAGAGTGGCCAGAAGCCTTTCGTATGGCCACTCTCCCCCCCACTTCCCTCCTGTCGGCTGCTAATGATTGAATGTACGGGTTTTGTTTGCATCTACTAGTGTTCTCAATGTGAAAGAAGGATTTCGAAGAGTTTGCGAGTACTATAACTGAGGCGGAAAGAGGAGCCCAGTATTTACAAAGTCGGGCGTGGGAAACGGCCTAAAATCAACTTCCAGGCTGATCGGCACACCGGCCCTCGGCGTTAAGACGCCGGACGTTTTCGATTCTGAATCTAGGCGTCTCCCCGAATCCCAAAGAGCAATGCTTACTTGTAGCATTCTCAGAGGATCCAGCTACTATATATACCTGTCATAGAGAATAACTTGAGGGAAGTATTGCCAGGGCAGTATATGCAATACCGGTGCCACTTTCACTGTTAGAATACATATGCTGCCAGCCGGTGTGGTCGAGCGGCTCTACGCGCTTCAGTCTGGAACCGCGCAACCGCTACGGTCGCAGGTTCGAATCCTGCCTAGGGCATGGATGTGTGTGATGTCCTTACGTTAGTTAGGTTTAAGTAGTTCTAAGTTCTAGGGGACTGATGACCTCATATGTTAAGTCCCATAGTGCTCAGAGCCATTTGAACCAATACATATGCTGGCGACATGTCTTCCGGAAGATGATGATAAGCCATAAAACGCATCATACACGGGCACGTCGAGGAGACCTTCTGGAGGCTGAAAGCCAGTGCGAGCAAGGAGATGTTAAGTGGGAGATCCTGACTGAGCATTCACTTTCATTAATCGTGGGTGGATTGACGTATGCTGCCGGCAAAATCACGAATAGTTTTGTAATGACCACACATGTTCCAATATTTTATAAGAGCATTCGTCCAGGAGAGTAAAACTTAACTGTCCAGTATTATGCGGGTACTATCGCCGACGTTGTAGACGGTATAGGTAATGAAAAGTGCGTTGCTGCTATAAAATACAATGCCCGAAGTAACAAATCTGTAACATAGTCTGTTATGAAATTCTGAAGTACAAGTACTTACCCAAATCAGTATTGGAGGCAAATAGGAAAAAGAAATACAGTACATCTTCTGCCACCTTCATACTTCCATCTCGAACGCGATGGCTGATGTAGTAACATGTTTCGATAGTTTTTTAAAGTACAAGGAAGCTACACTTTTTTCCCAGACGTGCAATACGCAGGGTTGTAAAGCCCCCGTGCTGGAGGAGGAGACGTGGCATAAACTAAAAGTAGCTTCGCGGTTACTGATCCCAGTGTCTGACGCTGTAATGTGACGAGAGGTAGAAATAAGTTTTTTTTACTGCGTTTTCAGCAAACGCAGAGCCAGTGCTGAAGGAACGTATTTTCTGCAGAATATGAAGAAGGTGTAAAAGCAGCCGCGAAAGGTAGGGAAGTGGTGGGTGCGAAGCTATTCACTCTGTACCAGATCTCCTCGACGAACAGAATAAAGGAGGAGTTCTTAAAGTAGATAAGGAGAGCGATGTGCTACTCAGCAACACAAATTTACTTCAAATTTAACCCGGAATTAATGCGACTAATACAGCTACTTTATTTGGGAAAGGTTATCTCTAGACTGCTGCTAATCGTCTCCATCGGACTGGTGATGAGGAAGGCACTAAGGAATTTGTGCTTTCGGGATTTTAAAT
The DNA here is from genome assembly GCF_021461395.2 of Schistocerca americana. NCBI lineage: Eukaryota > Metazoa > Arthropoda > Insecta > Orthoptera > Acrididae > Schistocerca > Schistocerca americana. Next base: position 526,383,014 of record NC_060125.1, on the reverse strand, counting down.
AAACGCAACAGCAGAGACATAAGGTCACTGGTCTATTCAAGGTCTATTCAGGCTGGCTCCATTATGAACAGAAAAACTAATGTAAGTGCAATGGAAGCTCACACGCAATAGTAGTCTAGCAGATTAACAAGATTCACCATAAAATGATTTTCTTTACTCGGATGAAAACTCTACGCAGTGGATGTTTTCATATTGTTAACTTTTTGCGTTTGTCTCAAATACTAGCTGATTACCCGGCATGATCAGGTTACTTCTTTTTGTGTCGTCCTATCCTTTTCCCGGCACCTCCTCTGCAATGAGGCTGGAACGACATCTACATTTACACAGATCGGTCAATGACTCTGAAGGCCTTTGGATATCATCCTGATATCAGTCATTTACAATGCAAATGGAGTTTCGTGCGGCGTCTCAATGCAATGAAATCTTCTCTGGTTTGTCTGCGGCATCTCGGAAGGCAAATTTTCTAATTCTAACTCCGTCAGAAGACGGAAGATGGAAGAAAGGAGCTAGTCTTCCGGAATTATGTGGACACGCTAGGTTTTTCGTAAGGTAACCAGTCTTATCCGTGGAAATGCTTTTTGCAATAAGAAGCGTTTTTGCCGGCAATTTTTGTGTTAGTGGTTTGTGCGGAAGTCCCACCGAGACTTTTTTCTTGTACTGAAGAAACGTTGAGTGTCTATGTCTAATTTAGGTACTTGTTTTGTTTCTTTCCTAACTCATCAGATGACAATTCTGAGTGGCATGATGTGGGACGCCGAGATGCTTTCGCGTACAGTCAAGGAGAAACTCGATAACAATGGAGTCATCAGCCGACACCATCAGAACAGACAAGAAGTGGGATTATTATTTGAATGAAATTAAAGCTGTACAATGAGTGGTTCAAGTGTGCGACGTGAAACAGCTTTCCCATCAATTTCAGAAAAGCTCTCTAAGGACAGTAGATTCCGTCTGTGGTCCACGAGGACTAGTAAGTATTCAGGGTTAAGACAGCAACGATAGTTCGCAGCAAAAGAATGTGGAAATATAGGCTTTAAAATGCATAATTCAAGAGCTACGAACACTTCATCATCTCCGATACCCTGTAAGAAATCTCTTCTACCGTAGGCGCTTTGTTTTCAATATTTGCAGAGGTGGCAGTATTGAAATAAACTGTCCAACAAACATGGGCTCTGTAGTCCATAGCTTAAGAGCTATGAGCACTTGTTCATCTCCAGTACTGTGAAACACATCTCTTCTACTCAAAAATTATTCTTAATTATTATGGTACGCTTTTTCTAGGCAATTGTTTCTTGTTTTGGTCCGTGCCACCTCTTCCTAAAATACGGAAATAAAAGATTTTGCTGTGGAAAAGATTTGTTTCCAGTATCGGTGATGAAGAAGTGTTCACAGCTCTTAGGGCATGCATTTTAGACCCCATATTTAATAGACATTTTTGCTTTGAATGATCGATCCTGTCATATCCCTAAATACTAACCATTCCTCCTGCGACAGTCTTCATACAGGGTGATTAAAAAAGAATACCACAACTTTAGGAATTTAAAACTCTGCAACGACAAAAGGCAGAGCTAAGTACTATCTGTCGGCGAATTAAGGGAGCTATAAAGTTTCATTTAGTTGTACATTTGTTCGCTTGAGGCGCTGTTGACTAGGCGTCATCGTCAGTTGATGCTAAGATGGCGACCGCTCAACAGAAAGCTTTTTGTGTTATTGAGTACGGCAGAAGTGAATCGACGACAGTTGTTCAGCGTGCATTTCGAACGAAGTATGGTGTTAAACCTCCTGATAGGTGGTGTATTAAACGTTGGTATAAACAGTTTACAGAGAATGGGTGTTTGTGCAAAGGGAAAAGTTCTGGACGGCCGAGAACGAGTGATGAAAATGTAGCACGCATCCAGCAAGCATTTGTTCGCAGCCCAGGAAAATCGACTCGCAGAGCTACCAGAGAGCTGCAAATTCCACAATCAACTGTATGGAGAGTCCTACAAAAAAGGTTAGTTATGAAACCTTATCGTCTGAAATTGATTCAAGCACTGTCTGCAGCTGATAAGATTAAAAGAATCGATTTCTGTGATTTTATCCTTGCTCAAATGAGAACAGATGAATCTTTCGTTTCAAAGATTGTGTTTAGTGATGAAGCAACTTTCCACGCTAACGGGAAAGTCAACCGTCACAATGTCTGTATATGGGGCACTGAGAATCCGCGGGAAACAACTCAGTATGAACGTGACTCGCCTTAGGTGAACGTTTTCTGTGCCATTTCAGCCAATAAAGTTTTTGGTCCCTTTTTCTTCGAAGGTGCTACTGTAACTGGACTACAGTACCTGGAGATGTTAGAGAATTGGCTGTTCCCTCAGCTCGAACAAGAATCACAACAATTCATATTTCAGCAGGATGGAGCGCCACCACATTGGCACTTACCTGTCCGTAACTACCTGAACGTCAACTACCCGAGGCGATGGATCGGCCGCCAGGCAGCCCGTGACAGAGCACTTCATCACTGGCCTCCAAGAAGCCCTGATCTTACCCCCTGTGATTTTTTCTTATGGTGGTATGTTAAGGATATGGTGTTTCGGCCATCTCTCCCAGCCACCATTTATGATTTGAAACGAGAAATAACAGCAGCTATCCAAACTGTTACGCCTGATATGCTACAGAGAGTGTGGAACGAGTTGGAGTATCGGGTTGATATTGCTCGAATGTCTGGAGGGGGCCATATTGAACATCTCTGAACTTGTTTTTGAGTTAAAAAGAACCTTTTCAAATACTCTTTGTAATGATGTACAAAGAAGGTTATATTATGTTTCTTTCATTAAATACACATTTTTAAAGTTGTGGTATTCTTTTTGAATCACCCTGTATTATCCAACACACAAATATGATTTTAATCGACACATTGTTTCTCGATGGATGTTGATACAAATTTAATGAATGTAATAGTAATTCTTGCTCCCTTTTATAATTAAGTTCAGTATTTGTATTGATTGACTGTTCCGTCGGTCCCTGGTAGAATATTTTATACATTATGAATGAAAACACACACAACGCTGGTGCCATATTCTACAATATTGTACAATATTACAATATTGCCGTGTGTTATTTCAATTATAATGTATTCAATAATTGTGTTAGGTTTAAGTAGTTCTAAGTTCTAGGGGACTGATGACCTCAGCAGTTAAGTCCCATAGTGCTCAGAGCCATTTGAACAATTTGAACAAGGTTTGTTGTGCAAATATAACAGGATAAAAAAGGGGCTATAGTGCCGAGTGCACTTTGAGGCTGAGGAAACTGTTATTACAAAAAGAGTAATTATAAAATTTGGAGTCCGCCTCGATGGCTGAGTGTTCAGCGCCAACGAATGCTGTGAAAGGGGTCCGGGCTCGATTCCCGGCTTCGTTGCAGATTTTATCCGCCCAGGGACTGGGTGTTGTGTTGTCTTCATCATCATCATATCATCTTCATCTACACACAAGTCGCCGAAGTGGCGACAACTCAAAAGACTAGCATCAGGTGACCAGTCTACCCGACGGGAGGCCACAGTCATTTCACATGACATTTGGAAGACTGGTTCAAATGGCTCTGAGCACTATGGGACTTAACTTCTAAGGTCATCAGTCCCCTAGAACTTAGAACTACTTAAACCTAACTAACCGAAGGACATCACACACATCCATGCCAGAGGCAGGATTCGAACCTGCGACTGTAGCGGTCGCGCGGTTCCAGACTGTAGCGCCTTTAACCGCTTGGCCACACCGGCCGGCCATTTGGAAGACTAGCTGATTCGGAAAGATGTACATTCATTTCGTGTGGATTAACAACTTGAAATAAAATTAAACTGCTATCGGAGCAAGAATTCAGGAACAGTAATTTTATTATATTCTTTCCTTGCATCTAATTATTGACTTGTCCAAGCACGGTGGTTGGAACTTAATTAGTGGCAACTATTTATTCACAACCGATACAAAAGAGTTACATGTTTACACCTCTTACTGACCTTCAAAGTAGTCACTAGCGTTGTGCAGAACCCGTTGCCAGCAATGTGGAAGGCGTAGTATACTCCATTCGCACCATCAACAGTAAAAGCTCTGTTAACGGTATACTACGCCTTCCACATCGCTGGCAACGGGTTCTACACAACGCTGGTGACTACTATGAATGACAGTAACAGGTGCAAACATGTAACCCTTTTGTATCGGTTGTGAATAAATAGTTGCCACTATTTAAGTTCCGACCCTCGTATGTTTATGAAAATGTAATCAAAGAACGCTCTGAGAAAGGCGTAAGCAATAAGGGCAGCATTTGAACTACAACTGCAACAAATAGCACGAATGGGCTATAAACGCTTATTTCAGGAACAGTTACATAATATAATAATAGCAAAACAAATTAACAGCATTTGGTATATCGTGGGACTGTACCACACGGTCACTAACGCCTATTCCACTTGTGACTTATATACACACACCAAAAAAGTCTTGCATCGCCTCGGTTCCGAGAGTTCCGGAATCTGTACACAAAATTGGAATAGAGATCAACATAAACATCATTTCCGCCCTTTTTATTGCTCATGAAAACCACACATTGAATGTTGTACCACCATACAGCTTGACCTTCAGAGCTGGTGGTACACATTGCTGTACACACCGGTACCTCTAAAACCCAGTAGCACGTCCTCTTGCATGATGCATGCCCGTATTCGTTGTGGCATACTATCAACAAGTTCATCAAGACACCGTTGATACAGATTGTGCCACTCCTGAACGGCGATTCGGCGTAGATCCCTCAGAGAGGTTGGTGGGTCACGTTGTCCATAAACAGCACATTTCAGTCTATCCCAGGCATGTTCGACAGCGTTCATACCTAGAGAACATGCTGGCCACTCTAGTCGAGCGATGTCGTTATCCTGAAGAAAATCATTCACAAGATGTACACGATGGGAGCGAAAATTCTCGCCCATGGAGACGAATGCCTCGCCAGTATGCTGCCGATATGGTTGCACTATTGGTCGGAGGATGGCATTCACGTATCGTACTGCCGTTACGGCGCCTTCCATGACCACCAGCGGCGTACGTCGGCCCCAGATAATGCCACCCCAAAACAGCAGGAAAGCTCCACCTTGCTGCACTAGCTCGACAGTGTGCTTATGGCGTTCAGCCTGACCGGGTTGCCTCCAAACACGTCTCCGACGATTGTCTGGTTGAAGGCATATGCGACACTCATCGGTGAAGAAAACGTAATTCCAGTTCTGAACGGTCCATGCGGTATGTTGTTGGGCCCATCTGTACCGCGCCGCATGGTGCCGTGGTTGCAAAGACGGACCTCGCCTTGGATGTCGGGAGTGAAGTTGCGCATCATGCAGCCTATTGCGCGCAGTTTGAGTCATAACAAGACGTCCTGTGGCTGCACGAAAAGCATTATTCAACATAGGGGCGTTGCTGTGAGTGTTCCTCCGAGCCATAATCCGTAGGTAACGCTCATCCACTGCAGTAGTAACCCTTGGGCGGCCTGAGAGAGGCATGTCATCGACAGTTCCTGACTCTCTGTATCTCCTCCATGTCCGAACAACATCGCTTTGATTCACTCCGACACTCCTGGTCACTTTACTTGTTGAGAGCCCTTCCTGGCGCAAAGTAACAATGCGGGCGCCATCGAACCGCAGTATTGACCGTCTAGGCATGGTTGAACTATAGACAACACGAGCCGTGTACCTCCTTCCTGGTGGAATGACTGGAGCTGATCGGCTGTCGGACCACCTCCGTTTAATAGGCACTGCTCACGCGTGGTTTTTTACATCTTTGGGCGGGTTTAGTGACATCTCTGAACAGTCAAAGGGACTGTGTCTGTGATACAGTACCCACAGTCAACGTCTATCTTCAGGAGTTCTGGGAACCTGGGTGATGCAAAACTTTTTTTGATGAGTGTTCAAGTCCAACAGCCAAGAAGTCTAACGAAATACAGTGTGAACATTAATAAAACAGACGAACTGGAGGGACGGATCGCTGACTGGAAATGGAGGAAAAGGTCCTATGAACATCTGTCCGGAAGTGCGGTAGACGACGCTAGAGAAAGACGGTTCCTCTGACTGTGTTCGGTGTGTTTCTTGCGTGCGACTGACGCAGCATACTGTAAGCAACAGAATGATCCGGTGTTCATGTCGGGAAAAAGCCGAGATGTTATTGTGTACGGCCAAGCAGCACGTCGAGAGGCAGCATGGCTATACCAAAACTAGTATCCTCACAGACACCTGTCACACCACACAACACCTTTTTGGTCGTTTGCGTGATCATGGGTCCTTCCAGACAGACGAACGTGCTGGGAGGCAGCGGACTGTGCGTGTACCAGATTTGGAGGACTGGATTCTACAGGATATTGAGACGAACTCTAGTACAAGCTCCAGATAAGTGGTCCGTCAACACGGTATAAACCAGGGGCGGGCAGGAATCCTGCACGTGTGCGGTGCACTTGCACGCGTGCAGTTAACAGGTGTTCTGCATGCACACAGGGGCAAGCTGGTCACCCGCTTATCTCCCCTCCCCACCATACCTTCTGTCCGCTCCTTCCTCTGCACTGCGTTTTGTTTCCTAGCTTGCTTTATTGAATGTAGCAATAAGATTAGTAGTAGTAGTGCTTGAAAGATATCGTGGTTTGAAAGAGTACCTATTACCTAAGATACGTTTTATTTAATTATCACAGGTGGAGTGGAACAAAATAAGGTTAGTAGTAGTGCTTGAAAGATGTCGTGTTTTGAAAGAGTACCTATTGTAAGTAGGCTGTTTATGTTTTCTTTATGTAAGTAGGCTGTTTAGGTTCTTATTGGCAACGTTACGTAGCGCTCAATATGAAAATCACTGGCTGTGCTGTGTGCAGTCTGTGGCTGCTTTGCATTGTTGTAATACTCGCCATTGTAGTGTTAGGCAGCTGGCTGTGAACAGCGCGTAGCGTTGCGCAGTTGGAGGTGAGCCGCCAGCAGTAGTGGATGTGGGGAGAGAGATGGCGGAGATTTGTAATTTGGCATGAACTGCTATATTTACGTATGATGATATCAAGGTAAATACATTGTTTGTTCTCTATTAATATCTTTCATTTGCTAACTATCCCTATCAGTAGTTAGTGCCTTCCACAGTTTGAATCTTTTATTTAGCTGGCAGTAGTGGCGCTCGCTGTATTGCAGTAGCTTGAGCAGCGAAGATTTTTGTGAGGTAAGTGATTTGTGAAAGGTATAGTTTAATGTTAGTAACACATAATATTCTTTTCAAGTACATGGTAATATTTCTTTTACAATAAGTTGTTGTGGTGCACCACTTTAATTACATAGATATTAAGATGTGAATATACATTTCCCTTATCTGCATTGTTGTTTTTACTGTAATATTTTTTCTGCTTGAGCTTTGTCATGTATAGATATAAGTTTTATATTTTTTATATTTTTTATATTTGCTGCTGCTGTTTGCCAGGCATAGTGCTACTGAATTTTAAATTGTGTTACTCTGTTAAGCTAATTTTACTACTGACTTATTTTTCTTGCTACTGTACATTGGCTCATATTAGTTGTAATGTTGCATTGCTTGGTAATTTATATTTACTGTAGCTTGCTTTGCAATTTTCCGTTTTTTTTGCATTGCTGTTTGTGTTAATTTGTTATGTGCTGCTGCATTGCCTCGTCCCTTAGTTTAGTATCTGAGCTCAGTAGATTTAAGTTAGCTTAAGAGGAGACTATATAAGAAACTAACTATTATAAATTTATAAGAAATGCATTGAGAAGCTATCAGAAAATGGTCTGGCAAAATAAAAAGGATACTGTACAGTGGAGAAAAACTATTATTGACAGAGGATGTGAACAGAATACAGAAAGCAGAGAGAAAAACTATTTTTGACAGAGGATGTGAACGTAATACAGAAGGCAGGCTTAGATAGGACTTTTGGGAATAATGATGAATGAAGGGAGATCTCCAAGAAGCAAAGAAAGTTTTGTTTGCAAAATACTGCAATGAAACAAACCCTGTCCTTTCCTTTTGTGTTATCCCACTATGTGTTTGGGTACCCTTGTGTATATATGTTCTTCCTGTCTTTATATGTTTACCTCATCAGACTTTTGTTGTAGAATTTTTCTCATACTCAGCTACATGAACTATGATGAGGAATACTGTTATCCTCAAATATAATTTGCGTTAATAATATGTTATTTACTTTGTAAAGATGTTAGACATTATTAATTCTGTTTTGTTTTAATGCTCATGTTTCAAAAGTTATTCTTATCTTTTATGTATTTACTTATGTCATAATTCCTGTAACACTGATGTATATGTTTATTTCTATTCTTTTGTAAAGCCCCTATTACTACAAACGTTATCTGTATTATTATGTTTTTAATGATGTGTTTTGTACCTTTGTTATTGTATTCTTATGTTATAAAATTGTAATTGTCACCAGTTCATGATATTATTAACTTGTTAGTTACATTTCACTGCACACGTTTCTGTTGGTCATAGTATATGGACAATATGTGAGAAGTAGGGACTGATAGTGTTTGCACGTGTGTTAATGATTCAGCAAGGGACTGGATAACAGCATTGCTGGTTCTAAGGACAATTTCAAAAACTTTGTGAGTGCACAAGTGGTGGTTTATGGACTTGCTATATTATCCGCAAAACTCTTCAACGGTGATTGTGCACCTGCACAGTCACAACAGATGGCTGCTGGCTATCTCTACAAGGACTACAGTGGGTCTGCATCTTTGATGGCCCACCATTACCATTATCTCTACAAGGACTACAGTGGGTCTGCACCTCTGGTGGCCCACCAATACCGTAATCTCTACCAGGACTACAGTGGGTCTGCTCTGTGATGACCTACCTACCAATATTCTTCCAAACTTCGAATGACTCTGCTGTGGGTTTGCTCTGTTGTGACCCAATACTTGTCTGCATGTCGAGAGTCAGCACTGTCTTTCCGTTGGAAGGACAACACTACTTCTTCAAGACTGCATGGAAATCCACTACTTCCGTGTGCATTTTCTTCTACTGCTCAGACTTAGAGAAAAACACTATATTTTACCGTAATGAACGATTAGGACTGTCTTTATGGACTGTGAGACAATTTTAGCTTTTGACCAACATTGTATCAATAAGTGTGTGCATTTGATATCTTTCTTACTGTAATTATGAAAAATTTTTGTCAAATCTGTATTGGCCAGTGCCCAACACCATTTGTAAAAATTTTTTGTGGGGAGCATGGGGGCTATGTAAGTAGGCTGTTTATGTTTTCTTTATGTAAGTAGGCTGTTTAGGTTCTTATTGGCAACGTTACGTAGCGCTCAATATGAAAATCACTGGCTGTGCTGTGTGCAGTCTGTGGCTGCTTTGCATTGTTGTAATACTCCCCATTGTAGTGTTAGGCAGCTGGCTGTGAACAGCGCATAGCGTTGCGCAATTGGAGGTGAGCCGCCAGCAGTGGTGGATGTAGGGAGAGAGATGGCGGAGATTTGTAATTTGGCATGAACTGCTATATTTATGTATGATGATATCAAGGTAAATACATTGTTTGTTCTCTATTAATATCTTTCATTTGCTAACTATCCCTATCAGTAGTTAGTGCCTTCCATAGTTTGAATCTTTTATTTAGCTGGCAGTAGTGGCGCTCGCTGTATTGCAGTAGCTTGAGCAGCGAAGATTTTTGTGAGGTAAGTGATTTGTGAAAGGTATAGTTTAATGTTAGTCAGGGCCATTCTTTTGTAGGGAATTTTGAAAGTCAGATTGCGTTGCGCAAAAAAAAAATTGTGTGTCAGGTTAAGCACAGTCTTGTATAATTGTTAAAAAGGGGACGTTTCATACTATTACCTACGATACGTTTTATTTAATTATCACAGGTGGAGTGGAACAAAATTTCTACATACAGACAAACGCAAGCAGTTACTTAAATTTTCATCACTGATGTTTGCTCTTAACCGACACTTACTAATTCAGCAAATGGTTTTCCAGCTCTCGCTATATTAAGCTCGTACCGCTCGGCTATTATTGTTGTCGTCCTGAAAAACTGAAAACGGTGCTCCATAAAATGTTAAATCAGTTACATGAGAGACATGACGAAAGGAAGTCGCAGATCTCTCGTGACCACAGCAACCACGACAGATTCATCTAGTATCGTCAGATCGCTCTTCTTAAGCTCAGTCAATTTCCCCATCCGCTCAGAATCCGACAATAAATTGTACTCGTCCTTGTGAAATTTGTTATAATGGCCTTCAATACTAAACTTCCGCTGACCAGCGAGAATACTGCCACATATTAAACATTTTGAATTTTCACGTTTTTGCACAAAGAAAAAATGATTCTCCCATTACTTTTTAAAAGATAGCAAATCTCCACTTCTCCGTTTCCTTGTTTCACTCTGCATTTTCCTGTTCTTGAAATACAACGTTCACTATGTAGTGGTCGCTACGCATCAACGTCCGCAGCTTAGCCTGGCGCTACACTGCCGCAACCTGCAGGCTGTCGCCACTGCCCCAGTCGGCGATTGCACGTGAGCAGCACACGTGCAGCGCTGTGCGCTCATGAGCCGCGTGCAACGTTTGCCCGCCCCTGGTATAAACCAAAGATCGATTATGTGTATCCTGCATGACAACCGCTACTATCCCTATTACCTGCAAAGAATGCAAGGATTATCAGCAGCGGATTTCCCTCTACGAGAAGGATTCTTTTTATGCTTTTTGCACCACACCATAACAATTATGGGATTTCTGTAATTAATCTTCTTTACCGACGAAGCAGCCTTTACCAGAACTGATATCATCAATCTGCATAACTGTCATCTGTGGGCCAGACAATCCTCGGGGATTGGTTGAGGCGTCTTAACAGCATTGGTTGACCGTCAGTGAGTGGGCAGGGATTCTTGTCGATCACATACTTGGACCGGTTATTATTACACAAGTCTCGACGGAGGAACGTACCTAGACTCTTTGCGAAATACTGCGCCTGGGCTGCTTGAGAATGTCACTTTGGCAATACGGGAGCTCATGTGGTTTCTGGATGACGGAGCACCACTCCACTTCCACATTACAGTTCGCAGACGCCTCAACAACATCTTCCCCCGAAGTTGGATAGGACACGGAGGTCCTGTAGCATGGCTTAAAAGATCACCGGTATTAAACCCCCAGGAGTCTTACCTCTGGGGGTATCTGAAGGTCGTTGTGTGCGCTGAACCAGTTCCTGATGTGAAGACGTTCAACAGTGTCTTCAAAAAATTGGTTTAAATGGCTCTAAGCACTATGGGACTTAACATCTGAGGTCAGCCTAAGCACATCGGCCACCACGGCCGGAAACAGGTGTTCACGACGCCTATGACGCTATTCAGAGAGAGGCCACAACGTGCGAAAAGAGTGCGGCAATCCGTGATACGAAGGCGTGCATTGTATCCCATGGAAGCCACTTTGAATATCTGTTGTACGTGGATGCGATGCAGCTCTGTACTCTACTACGGGGCGCTCCGTTTCCGTTGCACGCAGACTGTCCATTTCTGGACACATGTTCAGAGGACCCTTTTCCCTCCACTTCCAGTCAGGCATCCGTTTCTGCAGTTGGTCGGTTTTATTAATGTTAACCCCGTCTGTATATGTATACAGACGAGGCAAAAAATCAATGACCACTGCCCACCCCAGGATTAAATGCCACCTGGTGGCGTAGCGGATACGTGATGCGGAGTGGAAAGTATACAGCGTGTGACAGGAGGACGCTTTAAAAATTTGAGAGATTATAGAGGATGAAATTTTGAACGTTTTGATATTAGGAACCTATAGTCGGAAATGTGAAAAAGTTTCTACAACAGCACTATGCATTTCGATCGCATTCGGTGGGCTAAGTGGTGCATCAGAATACGGTATGAAACTTTGTGGCAAAAAAAAAAAAATTGTGTACCAGACTAGGACTTAAACCCGAGACCTCTGCCTTTCATGTGCAAGGCAGGAGATCAGGTGCTGGCGGAACTAAACTAATGAGGACGGGTCGAGAGTCGTGTTTGGGTGATTGGTGATAATTTGACTGCAGAAGGCAGAAGCCCCGGTCCAGCACACAGTTTACATGAGCGCACGCTCCGCTGCAGAGTGAAAATTTAGTTTGGAAACCAGGATACCACAGTTGGAAAACGTTTATTGACAGCAGAGGACAATGAAATACTGTAAACCGAACCTGTGGCTTCACTACCGTGTAGATCTTGAGTGTGACAACTGGCAAATTCGTTACATAGTGTGCATTGACGAACGACTTTTTTCTGTAAGATTCCGTGCTTCCCTCGGATGGTATCAAACGCTGTAAATATGCGCTCAATAAGCTCGGGTACTGTTTGTTCCTACCGGTGTTGAGTACACAAAGGACTTGATCTAACTCAGCAGGAAAATGTTGAGAGAGATGGAATCAAGAGAGGGCGCAGGCCAAGGATCTGGGCATCCCCTTGCATCCCGTTCCAATCACTCTGGCCTGACGATGAAAGTACGCTGGAGCACCATCGTTTGTGAAACTACAAACTAGTGCGCAATTGAAGCGAACGTCCTCCACTAGTTCAGGCACGCCATTGCCCAGAAAGTTCAAATAGCACGCACCGTTTGGTAAGCTGTATGGTCCAGTGAACCATCCCTAAGAATTTCTGCCCGAATGTTCACTGTGTGAAGTAACGGGCCAGTTGTGGCGCCCTGGAAATGTTGTATGTTCGGAATTTGGGCGGCCTCACAGGGCGCTCGTCAAACCCGGGGCCCGGCAGCAAACACGTGGTGGCAAACGTTAGCCGGACGAGAGGGGTGGCCCCAGCGCATGGTCCAGCCGCGTGGCTGGGAATTCCGATGTGACGAGGACGGTGCTTTGTGTCGATGTAGGAGACACGCCGGGAGTGCCAAAGGTGGCGGACTTTGTCAAGCCTTGATGGGAGACATTTCACAGTTCGTATAGAAATTAATAGTAGACAGAAGGATCATGATACCTCAAAAAGAAACATGTTCATTACCACTATTTGCACGACGATTCTGGTTGTGTAACCAGATTTTCAATATATTTATTAGTTTAAAGTTTAGTATCTGACTGTAAATTATACAAGTAACACGCGGTAACGTATTTCCAAAGTATAAACGCTTCATCCGATTTTGTCGATCGCCGTGTCTTTAGAAAGCTATTAGTGTAAACCTAAGTTGGTTTACATTACAGGCATGTAACTTGAATAGTACTCCTACATGAGTTATTGGAGGTCAAAGTGGCCGATTACTATTGATCGCGTCAGGCCATAAGTACTCCACAGCTACACGGAGAAACGGTAGCAGCATGCTTATAAATACACTCCTGCAAATGGAAAAAAGAACACATTGACACCGGTGTGTCAGACCCACCATACTTGCTCCGGACACTGCGAGAGGGCTGTACAAGCAATGATCACACGCACGGCACAGCGGACACACCAGGAACCGCGGTGTTGGCCGTCGAATGGCGCTAGCTGCGCAGCATTTGTGCACCGCCGCCGTCAGTGTCAGCCAGTTTGCCGTGGCATACGGAGCTCCATCGCAGTCTTTAACACTGGTAGCATGCCGCGACAGCGTGGACGTGAACCGTATGTGCAGTTGACGGACTTTGAGCGAGGGCGTATAGTGGGCATGCGGGAGGCCGGGTGGACGTACCGCCGAATTGCTCAACACGTGGGGCGTGAGGTCTCCACAGTACATCGATGTTGTCGCCAGTGGTCGGCGGAAGGTGCACGTGCCCGTCGACCTGGGACCGGACCGCAGCGACGCACGGATGCACGCCAAGACCGTAGGATCCTACGCAGTGCCGTAGGGGACCGCACCGCCACTTCCCACCAAATTAGGGACACTGTTGCTCCTGGGGTATCGGCGAGGACCATTCGCAGCTGTCTCCATGAAGCTGGGCTACGGTCCCGCACACCGTTAGGCCGTCTTCCGCTCACGCCCCAACATCGTGCAGCCCGCCTCCAGTGGTGTCGCGACAGGCGTGAATGGAGGGACGAATGGAGACGTGTCGTCTTCAGCGATGAGAGTCGCTTCTGCCTTGGTGCCAATGATGGACGTATGCGTGTTTGGCGCCGTGCAGGTGAGCGCCACAATCAGGACTGCATACGACCGAGGCACACAGGGCCAACACCCGGCATCATGGTGTGGGGAGCGATCTCCTACACTGGCCGTACACCACTGGTGATCGTCGAGGGGACACTGAATAGTGCACGGTACATCCAAACCGTCATCGAACCCATCGTTCTACCATTCCTAGACCGGCAAGGGAACTTGCTGTTCCAACAGGACAATGCACGTCCGCATGTATCCCGTGCCACCCAACGTGCTCTAGAAGGTGTAAGTCAACTACCCTGGCCAGCAAGATCTCCGGATCTGTCCCCCATTGAGCATGTTTGGGACTGGATGAAGCGTCGTCTCACGCGGTCTGCACGTCCAGCACGAACGCTGGTCCAACTGAGGCGCCAGGTGGAAATGGCATGGCAAGCCGTTCCACAGGACTACATCCAGCATCTCTACGATCGTCTCCATGGGAGAATAGCAGCCTGCATTGCTGCGAAAGGTGGATATACACTGTACTAGTGCCGACATTGTGCATGCTCTGTTGCCTGTGTCTATGTGCCTGTGGTTCTGTCAGTTTGATCATGTGATGTATCTGACCCCAGGAATGTGTCAATAAAGTTTCCCCTTCCTGGGACAGTGAATTCACGGTGTTCTTATTTCAATTTCCAGGAGTGTATATATATTCATCTATGTCTTTGTTTGTATCCGATATATACTATTCATGAAGAAATTGGTTAAATATTTGCTGTGTTTTAGAAAGCACAGGAACATTAGGCTGCTGGCCTACCGTGTGCTTCTTTTCTTTTAACAAATGTTTATTTAATTGTTTATGTATTCAATAATGTGTGTTAGAGAGTGTTTATGGTCCAGCTGTAGGAATATTTATTTAATTTCAAGTATTTAAAGGTAAATCCAGTATTTCGAATATGTTTCATTATGTTTTTGAGAGTACGTTGGATTGAAGACATGGCGCGAGCGATTTAGCTTATCACAACGCTCGTGAATGGAGAGACTGTATGGAAGTGGGGAGGAGCATCGTTTCCGGAGAGGACGGGGGAGTTCTGGACAGTACGGCACACGAGACTGGAGTGAGTGCTGGCCGCGGACTGTACAGCGCGACGGACGCACAGTCGGCGGAAAGACTTAGACAGTGGAGCAGTTTGCGCGTGGTCGCGGAGGATAGAAATACTTCGGAGTGCCGACCTGTGTTCTTGTGTGATTTCCGTGGCTTCTGCAGTGAAGACGTAGTCTGCGTTTAGGAGTGAATTTCTCGCGAGCTATGTTATTTTTCGTAACTAATTACGTGAAGTAGGAATCTATTGTTTCCCTGTTATTCAACTTATATTTTACTTAATTGCTGGACCATCTACACAAATAACTGTTTCGCAGAAACATACGGCATTCTCAAAAGTACTTCTGCTATCGTACTCATAATTTAAAATCGTTAAGATAGTACCTGCAGATTTTATTTAATCGCAATCTTTCATATATAAATTTATATGTTACATTCATAATTCGCAATTGCCGAGTGACAGAAACCTTCGACCATTCGATTCATGTGTGGATTCGTAGCGTATACTGTAGACTCTGCAGTATTTGGCCTGTAATGTGCCAACTATGTATCCCAGCCCCTAGACAACGAAACCAGCTAAAACTTGTAATATTTCGACGTTGAATCAGGGTGCGTAGTTGTTTTGAAAGCCCGCAACTGGGTTTCTCACCTGGAAGTTTCTCGTGCAGGTAGTGTGTGGATTTTCAACAGCCCAGTGGTGACTGTAGAAACTTTAATTCATATAGGTTCCTGATGTCAAAACTTTCAAAATTTCGTCCTCTGAAAGCTGCAAAATTTTCAACACGTCACTGTGTAACATCCATTTTCTTCGTGGAAATGCAGGATGCTGCTTTTCAATCTGTCAGTGTGCGATGTAAGCCGATATGTTACAGAATCGCATCGTTCCTAGCCTGGCTGATAAACACCAGCTGGAAGGTATGGCTTTTATGCAGGATGGGGCTCCACCACATATTACTACGCGTGTGGGAGGTCCCTTGCGCACATCGTTTGATGAGGATCGCGTGCGGAGCGCCACGTCCATCATGCTTGGCCTCCCAGGTCCCCAGACCTCAATCCGTGTCGTTATTGGTTGTGGGCTTACCTGAAGTCACAAATCCACAACAATCGTCCGACGTCATTAGGGATGCCAAAAGACAACAAATTCAAATGGTTCAAATGGCTCTGAGCACTATGGGACTTAACATCTCAGGTCATCAGTCCCCTAGAACTTAGAACTACTTAAACCTAACTAACCTAAGGACATCACACACATCCATGCCCGAGGCAGGATTCGAACCTGCGACCGTAGCAGTGGCGCGGTTCCGGACTGAAGCGCCTAGAACCGCTCGGCCACCGCGGCCGGTTATAAGACAACACCCGACAGCAATTTCTCACCATACCTATTGATATACACTGTACAGTGCTGTTCACAACATTGTTCCTCGACTAAAGGTACCGCTACTGTTGATGAAAGACGGGCGACACACTTGTTATAAAGAACATCGACTTTACTAAAAATAAATTTTTGTGCTACTTATTGCTCTTATAACATACGAAGCGCCCTCTGGTGGTCATTTTGTGTTTCTTTTTGGTTTCAATAAAACCCATGTCACTTCAAGCGTGTGTTAATTTTTACCTATCTACCCAATTTACTACGTGAAGAATTGAATTTCCGAATTTTAACGGCTCATCTTGTATATAAAAATTATTACAGTTGGTTTTACATGCATGTGAAATAACTTTTAAAAATGTCACGAAAGTTATTACCGTGTACACAAACAGCTGGAGGCAAAGTACTAGTAAGCTGACTGGGAAAAGTAAGTTGAACCACAGCGTGAGATGGCGCTTTCTGGTTTACATTCAAAACGACATCTCGCCTTAGAAATTCAAAAAATTATGACAAAAAGTTACAGCGAGAAAAGAAAAAGTATATGCAGGTACTTCTGTGCAGTGTGCTGTATCGTTAATGTTTGTATCGCTTACAGCCGACTCCCCATTCAAATCGGCGAGTATGATGAAAGAACAATAAATAACATAAAAAATAATTACACTGGGTGCGAAGTAGGTTCCTCTAAGGCATAAAGCTGATACACCACAATGTCAGCGTTTGGTTCTTTAACTGCGAAATTACATGTAGAAAGTTAATACTACCCCTTTTCGCATCTTTTTCGTTGCGCGTTAGCTGTTTCCCTAAGGTATTTGGCGGCGCCGAGTTCAAATTGCCAGGAAAGGCAAACACATAAACTGCGAAGCAATATCTCGGCATAAATCCTTCCTTTGTGCGTGAAAGAAGGCGTACGGTAGAGCCGCGTCGGATTTTCGTTCTTTGAAGCTGCAGGATGCTGTTAAGGAATAAGTCTTCTCTTCCCCTTTGCGCCCATGCTGAGCTTCTAAGGCAACAGATGGACCCCTCCCATGTCTGACCAGCTGAAGAGATGGTGGGATAGTAATCAAGGAGCGTTACGGCCCAAGTGGCGATGAGGTGTTCGCAGCTGCAGTGGACGAAAATTGCCGGTAAAGCCAGCTTCGTCTGAGCTGTCTAGATTTGTGAGCTTGTGCAATATTTTTATGGCCTGTAATTTGTAACTAAGTCCGATCAATGTTCTTCAATTAACTGTTACAAATAACCTAACAAGCGACTCCAGCATTTGTGCACCAACTAGTTTGCACTCCTATACGCTGCGATGAGACACACAGTAAAAAGAAAAGAAATCAAGCAGTTTCAAAGGGAGCGACGCAGCAGAGCAAAAGAAACACACTTTATTAGCGGAATTCTGCCCTAAGGGAAATGAAAATTCAGAATTCACATCGTAGTCAAGCTGATTTATGTTTTCATTTGTTTCTTATATCACCTCAGGCGAACACGAAGTATTTGCCTCAACAACACCACGTTCACTTTGTTTCATCGTGCATCCTCAAGCGTCTCTTTCCGTTCGGACTTCAAACTCTTAAACCCGTAGTTTTTTTTATGAATGACAAATGGAAAGCACACGGCCTAGAAAAAAGTCTTTGTGTGCGTAATAGATGTAAGTAGCTAGGAACTGTGTGATTAGCATTTGGTTACGGGATGAACAGCATCTCCCTGCCTGCGTTAGTCAACTGTTCCTAGGATGGTAACGCTTTTAAAGTAAACAGCATGCATCGGAAAGGGCAATTCTTAGACATCAGACAGCCATTTCTCATTCCAGCTCTAAAGTCGAGAAGAAACCACGCCCCAGTATTGAGGTAAGATGAAGGACATGTAAGCAATTTACTGAGGCGTGACTTGCAAATTTCCGCTTCACTCATGTATAATTCTTCTTCGCTCTTTACTTGACTTTGTGCTGGAATTTTCAACCTATTTGCCATGTAGCGAAGCTGACTGATGTAATGATTCGTGCGAAGAAGTTTGCCCTCTTAAAGAAGATAAATACATAAGTTTAGACGCCAAAAATGCGGCAATTATTTATTTTCAAGCAAACAAGAACATACCAAAATTTTCAGTAACTTGCGGTAAAACAGAAATATACACCCTCTAAATGTGTATGTTTGGTATGAGTTGTCAGACAAGCCAATCATTGGTCCATTAAATTTCGGGGATGCATCCGCGGAAATAAAATTTCCTCCACTGATATTTCGGCCGCGTGTCGTCCGGCCATCCTCAGAGTGAGTCACAAGACTGACGACAAGACGCCAAGTGCGGCCTCATATGCTCCACCAAGGTGGTACTGCGCATGCGGGTCGCAGATGCTGGTCGGCGGCAAAGAAATACGCTTACACATGCGCCGCCTGTGGCGAAGGCGTACAGACATTCGATTCGCTTATCGATGTATGATAGGCGGCGGTGACACCATGACGACACTTATGCAGTTTAATTACCCCAAGAGCCGGATTCCATGCTTTGTCCAAATTAAAACCATTATCTCTATTTATTAAATTATTAGCTAATCTAATCTCTATAGCTTCCTTGAAGACAGATTCCCAAAAGGAAGAGGTGGATGTTAAAATCTTCACATCACTGTAATTCATGGAATGCCCTGCATCAATACAATGTTCGGCCACAGCCGAATTGTCTGGCTGTAATAAGCGTATGTATTTCCGATGCTCCACACATCTCTCACGAACGGTGCGTGTTGTTTGGCCTATGTACGACTTCTCACAATTTCCGCAAGGAATATGATACATACCCGCCTTACGAAGCTGTAAATTGTCCTTCACAGAGCCGAGTAAAGCCGCCATATTCGTGGGTGGCCGGAAGATCGCCTTAACACAGTGTTTCTCAAGAATACGGCCTATCTTCGAGGAAAGAGCACTCGCATAGGGCAAAAACGCAATAGATCTGAAGGAATTACACTCTTCTTCCTTATCACATATCTGCATTCTAGGTTTTGCATTGAATGCTCTACGAATTTGTTGCGGAGAAAATCCATTCGATTTAAAATTGCTCTTGAGGTATGTGAGGTCTTCTTGCAAATTATCTTTATCGGATATACAGTGCGCCCTGTGCACTAAGGTCTTAAGGACCTGTGAAAGGTGATGGCAGCTCCTGCCATATAGATATAGATTTATGTGTGTTGGTTTCCGATGTACGGCATGTCCTAACGTGCCATCAACTTCCCGGTGAACGACAACATCCAAAACGGGGAGGCAACCGTCTTTTTCTATTTCCATAGTAAATTTGATACTAGCATGGATAGAATTCAAACGGGCAATACTTTCTTAGAACTCGGATTTATATACCTATAAATACACTCCTGGAAATTGAAATAAGAACACCGTGAATTCATTGTCCCAGGAAGGGGAAACTTTATTGACACATTCCTGGGGTCAGATACATCACATGATCACACTGACAGAACCACAGGCACATAGACACAGGCAACAGAGCATGCACAATGTCGGCACTAGTACAGTGTATATCCACCTTTCGCAGCAATGCAGGCTGCTATTCTCCCATGGAGACGATCGTAGAGATGCTGGATGTAGTCCTGTGGAACGGCTTGCCATGCCATTTCCACCTGGCGCCTCAGTTGGACCAGCGTTCGTGCTGGACGTGCAGACCGCGTGAGACGACGCTTCATCCAGTCCCAAACATGCTCAATGGGGGACAGATCCGGAGATCTTGCTGGCCAGGGTAGTTGACTTACACCTTCTAGAGCACGTTGGGTGGCACGGGATACATGCGGACGTGCATTGTCCTGTTGGAACAGCAAGTTCCCTTGCCGGTCTAGGAATGGTAGAACGATGGATTCGATGACGGTTTGGATGTACCGTGCACTATTCAGTGTCCCCTCGACGATCACCAGTGGTGTACGGCCAGTGTAGGAGATCGCTCCCCACACCATGATGCCGGGTGTTGGCCCTGTGTGCCTCGGTCGTATGCAGTCCTGATTGTGGCGCTCACCTGCACGGCGCCAAACACGCATACGACCATCATTGGCACCAAGGCAGAAGCGACTCCCATCGCTGAAGACGACACGTCTCCATGCGTCCCTCCATTCACGCCTGTCGCGACACCACTGGAGGCGGGCTGCACGATGTTGGGGCGTGAGCGGAAGACGGCCTAACGGTGTGCGGGACCGTAGCCCAGCTTCATGGAGACGGTTGCGAATGGTCCTCGCCGATACCCCAGGAGCAACAGTGTCCCTAATTTGCTGGGAAGTGGCGGTGCGGTCCCCTACAGCACTGCGTAGGATCGTACGGTCTTGGCGTGCATCCGTGCGTCGCTGCGGTCCGGTCCCAGGTCGACGGGCACGTGCACCTTCCGCCGACCACTGGCGACAACATCGATGTACTGTGGAGACCTCACGCCCCACGTGTTGAGCAATTCGGCGGTACGTCCACCCGGCCTCCCGCATGCCCACTATACGCCCTCGCTCAAAGTCCGTCAACTGCACATACGGTTCACGTCCACGCTGTCGCGGCATGCTACCAGTGTTAAAGACTGCGATGGAGCTCCGTATGCCACGGCAAACTGGCTGACACTGACGGCGGCGGTGCACAAATGCTGCGCAGCTAGCGCCATTCGACGGCCAACACCGCGGTTCCTGGTGTGTCCGCTGTGCCGTGCGTGTGATCATTGCTTGTACAGCCCTCTCGCAGTGTCCGGAGCAAGTATGGTGGGTCTGACACACCGGTGTCAATGTGTTCTTTTTTCCATTTCCAGGAGTGTAGTAAAGAGCAGAAAGAAATAAAGAAAGAGGAAACCCACAGAGGAGGCTCCAACTTCAGTGAAACATGTCTCGGTAAAAAGAAAAAAAAACTGTTTGTCCAAGGGGGATCCCATAGAAAAACATTTATTTGTGCGCAAACTCAAGCAGAAGTGCTTAATCTCAAGATGAAAATTTCCGTCGGGTGTGAAACCGATTGCTGTTGACAAGGTGTGGTACTCGTACCTAGTCTTTGTCAGTTGGCATCCTTTTACGATAACTGTCCTTACGGCATGTTACATAGTTGCAGGTGGACATCATCCGCCGTCGACATGTCGAACAGTGTGCGTTGAAACAACAACAAATCGGGCAGCTCTATCCACGGTGTGGTCATGAGAGCGTACAAAAGTAATAGCTTGTTTCTGTCATTCCGTCACGTCGGTCAATCTTACTGCCTCGATGTAATAGACACTAATGAATCATACTGGCCATTTCTCTGCCATGATTTACATGATGCGTCGCATTACTGGCTGATACCGGCTGTACACCATCTTCCTCTCTCCAAAGCGACCCGTGTTTTAAGGGGGGGGGGGGGGGAGTGATCTATTTCGTTGTTGAGATATATACTTAATAAGATCGAAGTGAGTCAGTGTTCATCGCACAAGCTGCTACATTTCCCAACGGTGTTTCTAGCTGCCGATTACGAAGCAAAACTATTAATCCACGCTAACTATGTTCTGACGGTGAATAATTTGAACAAGGGCAATGTAACTGATAATGGAATATGTTTCATTTTATAAAATTAGACCTGCTTGGAGCCTACGCTCGGGCCGTCCGCGGTATTTACAGTGAAAGTACATGTGCCACCTCGCACGTTCTAAATTCCGAACTCAACAGGAAAGTCTAGCAGACTGTAATCTGTGTGTTTTACAACGAAGAACACATACATATGAAGATGTAAATCTGCCAGCCTTCTCTCTTCAATGTACAAATATAAATCTGGCGTAACAGATAACTGTCTTTAGCAGTGTATGTCGCACAGTGTACTAATTTCAAGGCATCAGGGCTCTAGCAGAACAGAGAAATGAATACAAATACCACATGGACTGGGATTCGTAGATTTTGAGAGAGCGTTTGAGTCAGTCCCAACAAAACCTGTATTGAAACGCGTTTGTTAAACTAAACGATAATTCCAGCTATGTTGGTATGCTGCCGGTTGCATATGTCAAAGTACAGTTTCCACTAAACTTCATCATAAGATTGAGAAATTTAGAGCTTGGCGGGGAATTTGGCTGGAGGATTTCTTATCGCCACATTTGTTCTCAATATTCCTAAACGAAGTTTCGAGCTAGGAAAACGAAAGAGGAACACGTATTCATGCACTGTATCTGACGTACCTTTCGTTTGGGATTTTATTGCTGTGCCCGCGTATAGTGGACGTAAACAATGAATGTAAGAACTTACTAAATTAAAAGGACGCCTGAGCATTAATTATAACACTAAGATAATTACAACAAACAAATACAAAAGGATATTCAACAAATTAATAATCAAGTTATCTAACCAGTTGATGAATTTTTATATTGTAAGCAGCTGAAAAGAGCGACTTGATGTACAGCAAGATATATGAACAGCTGACGGACGCTTATTATTCACGGTCTGTGATTCATACAATTATCTGTAGCAATATTAGAATTTGTTTGAATATATACGAAACTACTGGTTATAAACTGTGTTTTTATCAGTAGCAAGTACCTTTCCTGAATATGATTTAGTTACATAATAATTAAATGGTGCCCTGGCCATTTTTGTGTAGGCTCATTGTTGTAGCGACGCCATTAATGATAAAAATGATATAAGCTCTTTTAATAGTCATTTCATGCTTAAAGTATTAAAAAGAATAATCCCAATAAATGGGAAGCGGCGTCTTGTAATATTTTCCAATTCGTATTCGGCCAGAGGTACAGTTTTCTTTATTAATAGGAATTTCTATAAATGCTTCCGCTGCCATTGCACATAGGCAGCTATCCTGGAGCATCAATCCTCGAAGAAAAAAAATAATCAAGCATTGTGTTTAATGGATTATCGCGTAATATTAAAGAAAGATTTTTAATCCATCGTGAGTAAGACGGATATTTTCACGCAGAGTTGCCTGCGGTGCATTTAGTAAACTAAATAGTTTTTGGAACTTTGGCTCCAGTATGTCTTAAAGCGACTTGTGCCAGTGAGATAACAAAAGAGCTTTTGAAAAGCTGGAGGTTGCCCAGCGAGCAATGGAGTGACGCATGTCGGGAAGTACTCGTAGTAGGATAGACAGAACAACCGTGCTTCGAGTGAAAGCACTAACGGAAATAGAATGGAGTCGTGGAGGGCAATAACCAGGTGAACGGATGGGTAGACGGACGAAGGAAGTTTTAGATGGATTCAAAGAAAAGGGAGGAGTCAGAAACAGTGACCTAATAGGACATGCGTAGGTAACATGCAGGAGCAGCGTGGATACATGGGGCAGAGGACATTAATGCTTGGGGCAGTCTAAAGCAATTATGTATTTCCTCATAGTAATTCCTTGACGGTGAATACTCACAAGTGGAATGTGACGTCGTGAAGACCCATCTCATTCAGAACGTTCATGATTGCAGTTCGAAGCGCCTCCACCTGGAACAGCATCAGTTATCGTTAACAGTTTTCGTAGCGCGTGAGAAGCTTTTGCACATGAGAAAATCACACAAGCCTCTGACAAATGTAATTAAAACATACTAATAATAATTAGAGTAAGTTAAGACTAGAGTATTTGGTACGGATATCGGGGGTTTCACAAGCAGTAATCGAGATTTTCTAGCCCATACAAACTGGAATTCACCTATGTGGTTAAAGACGATGGTCACAATGACGTCTTGGTGTAACATCATTTTGGTGTATGTCTTCGAACCGAAATTCCGTTGGCTGGTGAAACTTGACGCTACTTTTTATCGTCAGAGTGGTGAGGCTAACGGCCACGAAATCATTATTTCAGCAATATAAAGGAAAGTATACGATTAACTCGTTTGTATACTTCGCTGTGATGAATTAATCCTGCTTCGTTACACAAATATAAGTGTAAATCTGGCTACAATGTACGGCAGCCTTGTCAAATGTATCGGCGACATTTATATGAAATGTTCTATGCAATTTTACTTTTTTATCAGAACACATCATTATTTTTCTATCTGTCTAGTCGTAACTAGTCACTTGCAGTTTGCCAGAGATGTGGCTTTTAGGGAAACCAGCAACAAGCGCTGGGTCATGAGATCGATGATTTGCATATCACAAAATGGTAAGTAATGGTGTAGTACTTAAACTGCTCAACTGCCTATCCAGACATCAGCCGACTCCACTTGAGAAAGTAAAGAACGAAGTCTGCGAGTTATTTCGGTGGCGCGCAGCGTACCACAGGCAGTAGAGGCCATTCATATAGAGATTTTGGCAAAGAGTACCAGAAATTGTACTATATATTTTGGTAAGAGAAGTATGTTAACTGAAATGAAATGAACGAAACAGTCCAGTCATTTTGGTTTGCTAGTCAGTAGTTTGGCTACTGGTTTCAGAATCGTACTTACGGTTGCTGCCACGGCTAAAATATTTAGTAATAGGCACATACTTCGGCGACCGAAGACTTGTCATACAACAAAACACGCTTTGTATGAAGAGGTTTTTGTTGTTTCTAACAGTGGCTGTTATAGAGTAACTTTTTGAAAATGCTATTAATTCTTACAACGATAACTGTGCCGTTATTCCTATTGTATGATATCGTTTTGAAAATACTCTTTTATATTTGTTAAAAGCCACCTCTAAATTTTCTCAGGGTGCTATCGCCAGAAATACCATACGTATCTCAACGTGAAAATATCCGTCTTACTCACGATGGATTAAAAATCTTTCTTTAATATTACGCGATAATCCATTAAACACAATGCTTGATTATTTTTTTCCTTCGAGGATTGATGCTCCAGGATAGCTGCCTATGTGCAATGGCAGCGGAAGCATTTATAGAAATTCCTATTAATAAAAAAAACTGTACCTCTGGCCGAATATGAATTGGAAAATATTACAAGACACCGCTTCCCATTTATTGGGATTATTCTTTTTAATACTTTAAGCATGAAATGACTATTAAAAGAGCTTATATCATTTTTATCATTAATGGCGTCGCTACAACGATGAGCCTACACAAAAATGGCCAGGGCACCATTTAATTATTACGTAACTAAATCATATTCAGGAAAGGTACTTGCTACTGATAAAAACACATTTTATAACCAGTAGTTTCGTATATATTCAAACAAATTCTAATATTGCTGCAGATAATTGTATGAATTACAGACCGTGAATAATAAGCGTCCGTCAGCTAGAACATCAGAATCGAGAGGACAATGAAACAAAAAGCGCACATTCTCATTATACAAATGGACAAAGATCATAATTATTTCAATTCGGAGAAGGCAGATCACGCTTCTTTATCGATGAATATCGATAACCTATTTGTACTCCTTTTTTACCGGAAGCTATGCTATACTGTTCACACCTCTGAACCACGAACAATTAGCTAATATTTTTCTTGACGTTCAAGACCTTCGCCTTTGAGTGTCCTTTCCATACCAATCACCCCGACCGCCGTTTGGACTATAGTCATTTTCAAACAGGATAGGCAAAGAAATATGCGTGTAGAAAGTCCTAATCAAAGTCAAGCAGAAGTTTGTGAAATATTTTCCACTACATTCTGAAATAGCTGATCGGGTGCTTTCGACAACTGCATAGGGGTGGCAGAGGGGAAGTGAGACTGACCTGAATCAGTCGGATTGTGGAAAACGTTGGATGTAAATGGTACAGAGAGATTTTGGGATTAGAGCTAAAGAGAAAGAAAAGGAAGGATGACGTTAATGAGTTGAGAGTCTGTGACTGTATCTGTTCGGCGACACTTTTGCCTGAATTAGTTGTGATAGTGCGTTACAATACTTGTAGCTTAAACATACCTTATGTTCCTGACACAAAGCGTTATAAATTTCCTGTAGGAGGAAATTCACACAGGGAATAAATATTCTTCTAGAGGCTGTTAAAGAACATGAATAACTGATATTGTCTTCCTAGTCTAGTACAACTACTTGGTAGGGAGATTTTATCTCAGTATGGACATTGGAAGCTAGTAATACTCACTACTGCGTTCCACTCAGTGAAAGCGTAGCAATACTGAATGTTGGCGAAACAAGAAACCCCAATCATTAATATATAAGAAACTATCAGCCTAGACTGCGGTAATGAAACCAACCTTTACCTAGGTTTCAGCCAAAGTAATTGAGCCTTCTTCAGAAGATAAACCTGATTCTATAATATGTCTGCGAGAGCATGGTCTATAAGTAAAACTAAAACAGCCTGAATAGCCGTAGTCACATTTTAAAAATGCGGTACATAGGTAGTTTTATTTCTAGTCCATGCCCTGGTAGACATATCATAGAATGAGATTTACCTTCTGAAGAAGGCTGAATTACTTGGGCTGAAAGCTAGGTAAAGATTGGTTTCATTACCGCAATCGAGGCTGATAGTTTCTTATATATTAGATTATCACGATTACTGACTGGGAAGCAATGTTGAAAGTACCTTAGTCATTAATTCTTGGCTTACATGGAGTTGTGAGTCAATTTTTATAAAATATATAAAAAAAACCAGCACCGACGCACGATTAAGGAATTATCCGAATAGGATGGAAATTAGTAGATGTGATGAACATGAACAGGCAAACAAATGATTACAATTTCAGAAAAGTCGAATGATGTATCAAGAGAAATAACTTCACCAATTGCGCAAGTCAATAACCCGTTGCTCCGCCTCTGGTCCTTATGCAAGCAGTTAGTAGGCTTGGCATTGATTGACAGAATTGTTGGATGTCCTCCTGAGGGTTACCGTGGCAAATTCTGCCCAAATGGCGCTTTAGATCGTTGAAATCCCAAGAGGGTTGGAGGGCACTGCCCATAATGGTCCAAATGTCCTCAATAGGGGAGAGATCCGGTGAACTTGCTGGCCAAGAAATGGTTTGGCAAGCACGAAAACAAGCAGTAGAAATTGTAACCTTGAGCAGGCGGGTGTTATCTTGCTGAAATGTAAGCCCATGATGGCTTGCCATGAAGGGCAACAAAACGGTGCGTAGAATATCGTCGACGTACCGCTGAACAGTAGCGGTGCCGCGGATGACAACCAAAGTGGTCGTGCTATGAAAAGAAATGACACCCCAGACCATCACTCCTGGTTGTAGGGGTGTATGGCGGCCAACAGTTAGGTTAGTACCCTACCGCTGTCTGGGGCTTCTCCAGATACCTCTTCGCTGATTATCGGAGCTCATTTCGAAACGGGACTCATCACAGAAGACAATTGTACTCCAGTCAATGAGATTCCACGCCGAAGATGTGTGTGGAGACACCATAGACAGCGGTGGGACACCAAAGTGACTGTCGCCCGCCATACAGCCCGACAGACAGGAGTGATGGTGTGGGGTGCCGTTTCTTTTCGTAGCAGGACCCCTTTGGTTGTCATTCACGACGTCCCTACAGCGCAGCGACACGTGGACGATACTCTAAGATCTGTTTTGTTACCCTTCATGGCAGTCCATCTTAGGCTTACGTATCAGTAAGATAATGCCCGATAGATTCCACTGCTCGTCTTCGTACTTGCCAAACCATACTTCGGCCAGCAACGTCACCTACCGAGTGGCGTCGCGCAGTGGTTAGCACACTGCACCCGCAATCGGGAAGACGACTGTTCAAACCTGCTTCCGGCCATCCTAATTTAGGTTTTCCGTTATTCCCTCAAATCGGTTCATGTAACTGTCGGAGTAGTTCATTTGAAAGGGCACGGCCGGATTCCTCCCCTAATCCAATGGGACTGATGACCTCGCTGTTTGGCCTCCTTCTACGAAACAACCAACTAAGGTCGCCGGATCGCTCCCCAATTTAGAATGTTTGGAGGATTACTTCCACATCTACATTTATCTTCCGCATGCCACCCAACGGTGTGTGGCCGAGAGCACTTTACGTGCCACTGTCATTACCTCCCTTTCCTGTTCCAGTCGCGTATGGTTCGCGGGAAGAGCGACTGCCGGAAAGCCTCCGTGCGCTCTTGAATCTCTCTAATTTTACATTCGTGACCTCCTCGGGAGGTATAAATAGGGGGAAACAATATATTCGAC
This sequence comes from Schistocerca americana, assembly GCF_021461395.2. Classification (NCBI taxonomy): domain Eukaryota; kingdom Metazoa; phylum Arthropoda; class Insecta; order Orthoptera; family Acrididae; genus Schistocerca; species Schistocerca americana. Next base: position 526,354,569 of record NC_060125.1, on the reverse strand, counting down.
ACCTCATCCAGAAACACACACTCTCGAAACCTGGACAGCAAGCTACACCGCGATGCAGAGCGCCTCTCTTGCAGAGTCTGCCACTTGAGTTTGCTAAACATCTCCGTAACGCTATCACGCTTACCAAATAACCCTGTGACGAAATGCACCGCTCTTCTATGGATCTTCTCTATCTCCTCTGTCATCCCGACCTAGTACGGATCCCACACTGATGACCAATACTCAAGTATACGTCGAACGGATGTTTTGTAAGCCACCTTCTTTGTTGATGGACTACACTTTCTAAGGACTCTCCCAATGAATCTGAACCTGGCACGCCGGCCGAAGTGGCCGTGCGGTTAAAGACGCTGCAGTCTGGAACCGCAAGACCGCTACGGTCGCAGGTTCGAATCCTGCCTCGGACATGGATGTTTGTGATGTCCTTAGGTTTAACTAGTTCTAAGTTCTAGGGGACTAATGACCTCAGCAGTTGAGTCCCATAGTGCTCAGAGCTATTTGAACCATTTGAACCTAGCACCCACCTTACCAACAATTAATTTTATATGATCATTCCACTTCAAGTCGTTCCGTACGCATACTCCCACATATTTTACAGAAGTAACTGTTACCAGTGTTTGTTCCGCTATCATATAATCGTACAATAAAGGATCCTTCTTTCTATGTATTCGCAATACATTACATTTGTCTATGTTAAGGGTCAGTTGCCACTCCCTGCACCAAGTGCCTATCCGCTGCAGATCTTCCTGCATTTCGCTGCAATTTTCTAATGCTGCAGCTTCTATGTATACCACAGCATGATCCGCGGAAAGCCGCATGGAACTTCCGACACTATCTACTAGGTCATTTATATATATTGTGAAAAGCAATGGTCCCGTAACACTCCCCTGTGGCACGCCAGAGGTTACTTTAACGTCTGTAGACGTCTCTCCATTGAGTACAACATGCTGTGTTCTGTTTGCTAAAAACTCTTCAACCCAGCCACGCAGCTGGTCTGATATTCCGTAGGCTCTTACTTTGTTTATCAGGCGACAGTGAAGAACTGTATCGAACGCCATCCAGAAGTCAAGGAAAATGGCATCTACCTGGGAGCCTGTGTCTAATATTTTCTGGCAAGTTGGGTCTCACACGATCGCTGTTTACGGAATCCATGTTGATTCCTACAGAGTAGATTCTGGGTTTCCAGAAATGACATGATACGCGAACAAAAAACATGTTCTAAAATTCTACAACAGATCGATGTCAGAGATATAGGCCTATAGTTTTGCGCATCTGCTCGACGACCGTTCTTGAAAACTGGAACTACCTGTGCTCTTTTCCAATCATTTGGAACCTTCCGTTCCTCTATAGACTTGCGGTACACGGCTGTTAGAAGGGCGCCAAGTTCTTTCGCGTACTTGCAGGGCCTTCCAAACATCTCGCGATTTTGACGGGATAACGAGCCAGCAGGACAGAGTTTTGTGCGATATTCCTCATGAGGACACCCAGAAACTCTGTCAATCAATGCCAAGCCGGATAACTGCCTGAATAAGGGCCAGAGGTGGACCAATGCGTTACTGACTTGCTCAGTCTGTGAAGCTTCCCTGTTGAATAAATCATCAAATTTTTGTGAAACTGAAATCATTTGTTTGTCTCTACATGTACACCACATCTACCGCTTTACGTCCGATTCGGGTGACTCCTTCGTAGTGTTTTTTTTTCTTTTCTTTTTTTTGGCGAAAGTGTAGCTAACGCTCAGAAAAATCGATATTTGTTCAGGCTAGCGTAGTAGATTCCGGGCATAATACGTTAACACGTCAGCGAAAAACGGTGTCCGAACTCTGACTTTCGTCTTCGGCGAGGTGGTGCCTCGCGCGTAACCTTGGTGACTGACCGGCGCCAGAGCGACCGGGGCCGCGTGTCCCCGGGCAACGCGAGACGCGTGCCCTGCCGTCCGGCCGACACGTGGCGTGCTGGGTGTGGCTGTGTCTAATCCCAGAGACGCCCGACGCTCGGCGCGTTATCAGGCACGCCGGACGGCCGGCGGCCGCAGCTGGGTCGCGCCGGGTGCACGAGAGACCGACGACCGACGTAGACAGCTGACTGGCGCGCGTGGCGACTGCAGACGCCGCGTGTCGCCAAGTGTTCACCGCCTCGAATCTACGCCGATCATCGCAAACATTGTAAAATATATCCTTTTAAGTAAATACGAGGGCAGTTCAATAAGTAATGCAACACATTTTTTTTTCTGAAACAGGGGTTGTTTTATTCAGGATTGAAATACACCAGGTTATTCCCCGATCTTTTAGCTACACAACACTATTTTTCAACGTAATCTCCATTCAATGCTACGGCCTTACGCCACCTAGAAATGAGGGCCTGTATGCCTGCACGGTACCTTTCCACTGGTCGATGTCGGAGCCAACGTCGTACTGCATCAATAACTTTTCCATCATCCGCGTAGTGCCTCCCACGGATTGCGTCCTTCATTGGGCCAAACATATGGAAATCCGACGGTGCGAGATCGGGGCTGTAGGGTGCATGAGGAAGAACAGTCCACTGAAGTTTTGTGAGCTCCTCTCGGGTGCGAAGACTTGTGTGAGGTCTTGCGTTGTCATGAAGAAGTTCGTTCAGATTTTTGTGCCTACGAACACGCTGAAGTCGTTTCTTTAATTTCTGAAGAGTAGCACAATACACTTCAGAGTTGATCGTTTGACCATGGGGAAGGACATCGAACAGAATAACCCCTTCAGCGTCCCAGAAGACTGTAACCATGACTTTACCGGCTGAGGGTATTGCTTTAAACTTTTTCTTGGTAAGGGAGTGGGTGTGGCGCCACTCCATTGATTGCCGTTTTGTTTCAGGTTCGAAGAGATGAACCCATGTTTCATCGCCTGTAACAATCTTTGACAAGAAATTGTCACCCTCAGCCACATGACGAGCAAGCAATTCCGCACAGATGGTTTTCCTTTGCTCTTTATGGTGTTCGGTTAGACAATGAGGGACCCAGTGGGAACAAACCTTTGAATATCCCAACTGGTGAACAATTGTGACAGCACTACCAACAGAGATGTCAAGTTGAGCACTGAGTTGTTTGATGGTGATCCGTCGATCATCTCGAACGAGTGTGTTCGCACGCTCCGCCATTGCAGGAGTCACAGCAGTGCACGGCTGGCCCGCACGCGGGAGATCAGACAGTCTTGCTTGACCTTGCGGCGATGATGACACACGCTTTGCCCAACGACTCACCGTGCTTTTGTCCACTGCCAGATCACCGTAGACATTCTGCAAGCGCCTATGAATATCTGAGATGCCCTGGTTTTCCGCCAAAAGAAACTCGATCACTGGCCGTTGTTTGCAACGCACATCTGTTACAGATGCCATTTTAACAGCTCCGTACAGCGCTGCCACCTGTCGGAAGTCAATGAAACTATACGAGACGAAGCGGGAATGTTTGAAAATATTCCACAAGAAATTTCCGGTTTTTTCAACCAAAATTGGCCGAGAAAAAAAATGTGTTGCATTACTTAATGAACTGCTCTCGTAGAATATTATAGTGTAACCGGAGATGCTGCAAAATGGTTCAAATCGTATATCTCTGGCAGGAAACAAAGAGTGTTATTAGGAAAGAGACATGTATCAAGCTATCAGGCATCATCCAACTGGGAACTAATTACATGTGGGGTCCCACAAGGTTCCATTTTAGGGCCCTTACTTGTTCTTGTGTATATCAATGACCTTTCATCAGTAACATTACCAGAAGCCAAGTTCGTTTTGTTTGCCGATGATACAAACATTGCAATAAATAGCAAATTAAGTGTAGTCTTAGAAAGGTCAGCTAATAAAATATTTGTGGACATTAATCACTGGTTCCTAGCCAATTCTGAAAAAACACACTACATGCAGTTCAGAACTTGTAAGGGGTGTCCCACGAGTATATGCCTAACATACGATGACAAGCAGATAGAAGAAGTGGACAGTGTTAAATTCTTGGGATTACAGCTTGATAATAAATTCAACTGGCTGGAGCACACCAAAGAACTGCTGAAATGTCTTAACAAATCTCTATTTATAATGCGAATTGTGTCAGACATAGGGGATATAAAAATGAAAAAGCTGGCACAATATGCTTACTTTCATTCCATAATGTCATATGGGATTATTTTTTGGGGTAATTCATCAAGCCAAGCTAAAGTTTTCCGTGCACAAAAACGTGCAGTGAGAGTTATATGCGGTGTGAACACAAGAACATCCTGCAGAAGCCTGTTTAGGGAACTAGCGATACTAACTGCTGCTTCCCAATATATTTATTCCTTAATGAAATTTGTCATTAAAAATATATCACTTTTTCAAACCAACAGCTCATTTCATGGAATCAATACTAGAAATAAGAATAATCTTCCCAAGGATTTAAAGTCACTTAGTCTTGCACGAAAAGGTGAGCATTATTCAGGAACCCTCATTTTCAGTAACTTGCCAGTAGCCATAAAAAGCTTAACAACCAATGAAATTCAGTTTAAGAGAAGCCTAAAGGATTTATTGGTGGTCAACCCCTTCTACTCCATTGATGAATTTCTCAGTAGAACCAACTGATTTGTATGTATATGTATATAACTTCTGCACAATTTCAGTGCAGTAATGTGTTCATTGTAAATAAGTATTATAGTAGTTGTATTACACGTTTATTACCTTGTAAATAAATAAAAACTTTTTTATTTTATATTCAGTACATTAGTATTTGTAAAATGATTCTTTCATAATATAGCGTTCATTAAAAATGACGATCATCCCACTTCGGACCTGTGGAATGGTACATTAGCTTATTTGTTTGAGTTGTAAGTATTTGTCACGTCTTCTTGTTTTTCTGAATATTCTAAATCCAGGAGGACCTCCTCACTATGGATCAATTGGAATGAAAGTAAATCTAATCTAATCTAAAGGTGTCCACCGCGAGCGTGAACGCCGATTTGTAGCGTTGTAGGCACGCAGTGAGGAACGGAAAGTTCACAGACTTTTAGAAAAGAAGGTACGCCATATAATGAGAGATGTCATTATGGACCAAAACATAGTAACCTCCCCACTAGATTTGTTTCGATATGCAATTAAGCCGCAATTTACCTCCTAATCTATAAAACTCTACATATTATCAAAGTCTATGTACCCACAAACTGTTATCCAACTTAAACTCGTTGCTAACCTTTGACTAAACGGAACGTGATTTGAACTGAACTGTAACTGACATGAATGCACCTTGTCTTTATATTAGATCCGCAACGTAAGTACGACATATATATGACCCTAATCAAAATTTTCACTTACCTCGCATCATGACAACATTGCTGCAGATTTCTCGAAAGCACAACAGCAAACAGACCGTGGCGAAGCTACATCTTTATGTCTAAATAAAATATCCAACTGTTAATGTGGTGGTTCGTAATCATAAATAGTAGCGCGGCGAGAGTAACTCAAATGGTTCAAATGGCTCTGAGCACTATGGGACTTAACATCTGTGGTCATCAGTCCCCTAGAACTTAGAACTACTTAAACCTAACTAACCTAAGGACATCACACACATCCATGCCCGAGGCAGGATTCGAACCTGCGAGCGTAGCGGTCACGCGGTTCCAGACTGAAGCGCCTAGAACCGCACGGCCACACCGGCCGGCTAAGTCCCATAGTGCTCAGAGCCATTTGAACCATTGCTATAAAAACCAAACGGCTTAATCAGTTAATATGTTAATACATCACTCAGGAAGGAGGGGTGGTATTTCTCTGAGCTCTGAGCAAGTTAACTAGCTAACAATTATCACTCCTAGCTGCGCAGTCTTACCTCAGATTTCTTCTCTCCAAAAATAATAACATTATTCAAAATTTATATCCTTTTCGCCTTCCAATATACAGGGTGACCCAGCTATCTTGTCCACCCAAAATATCTCTGGAACAATAACAGCTATTGGAAAACGACTTTCACCGGTATCAATGTAGGGCTGGGGCCCATGAATGTACATATTTGAAAACATTCTAAAACGAAAGCATATGTGTTTTTTAACACAAACTTATGTTTTTTTAAATGGACCTCCTATATTTTTTCTGCAGCAATCCATAGCATGACAAAGCACATACACAATGGCGTTGATTGCATCGCAATATTCCCATTACATCCCGATATATTAAGACGCGAAGTTGACGCTTGAAACACCCGACATGCGCTGCTAGCGCACGTCCTGAGGCTCGGGCGTGAACCCCATGCTGCCCGTAATCGCGATGTGATTGACATGCGTAATCACACTTCCATACTTCCATACTTATCAAGAGGTACGAAGCGAATAATACGGTCTGCTGCCATCCTGCATTAATGTCGCACATTCCAGCAGGTATTTATCCCATAGGCTAGGGGTGATGCGGTTCTGTAACATATCTACGTACCGCAACGTTAGTCACAAAGTTAACTCCGCTTATCGTTCATCCGTTGCTTTGTGACTAACGTTGCGGTACACAGATATGTTACAGAACCGCATCACCCCTAGCCTATGGGATAAATACCTGCTGGAATGTACGACGTTAATGCAGGATGGCAGCAGACCGTATTATTCGCTTCGTACCTCTTGATAAGTATGGAAGTGTGATTACGCATGTCAATCACATCGCGATTACGGGCAGCATGGGGTTCACGCCCGAGCCTCAGGACGTGCGCTAGCAGCGCATGTCGGGTGTTTCAAGCGTCAACTTCGCGTCTTAATATCTCGGGATGTAATGGGAATATTGCGATTCAATCAACGCCATTGTGTATGTGCTTTGTCATGCTATGGATTGCTGCAGAAAAAATATAGGAGGTCCATTTAAAAAAACATAAGTTTGTGTTAAAAAACACATATGCTTTCGTTTTAGAATGTTTACAAATATGTACATTCATGGGCCCCAGCCCTCCATTGATACCCGTGAAAGTCGTTGTCCAATAGCTGTTATTGTTCCAGAGATATTTTGGGTGGACAAGATAGCTTGGACACCCTGTATACATTACATTCATCCTTACCCTCCTTTACAATACATCTTAGCTCATATTACATTTCATCACAAGTCAACAAAGCACTACTGAATACGTCTATCACCTACCGCACTTCAACTAAGAATGGATCAGACTGTGCAAAGGCAAAGACTATGCCACGGCAAGACCAAAGATTGTTTAATAGTAATGTAACTTACTCTCTCTGACGTGCTCAGCCATAACATACAAAAACCAAAATGACAAGACCACCTTGCAACACGGGCTCTACGACCAGTTCCTCATCTTCGATACTGTCAAACACATCTGTCCCACTGTAAGCTCTTTGCTATTACGAACTACCTACATAATTCAGTAAACAAATGAGGACGGACAAATTGCTCTGTTATTGCACTTTAATGAAAAACACGGCCGCAGCTGTATGATAAATCTTTATGACCCAACTAGTTTCGCGGCGCTAGAGCCACTCTCCAGGGAGACATATTTATTTCATAATTTATTTCAAACGGAGTAAATATGTATTCCTGAAGATATGGCTCTAAGGCCGTGAAACTAATTGGATCATAAGTAAAAATTTATCATACAGCTGAAACGGTCATTTTCATCATGTTGCAATTCTCCAGACGTGGATACTCAGAACAGAAAATTTGCTGCAATCTTCTGTTATTGTCTGACGATACAGAACGTACGAAACATTCGTTAGTCTTCCTACTGTGAGCTGACATTCGAGTAAGTGGAGCGCGTGCATTAGTTCTAAAGGTCCCATTTTCCAGCATAACGCAAGCCTATTATTCCACACCTCCTTTAGAAATGGGCCACAAGTGCAGATCGTATGTATTAGCAACAAGCTCTATTGTTCAATAATAACAGAATAATTTGTTCTCATTTGTTTCCTCATTTTGTTACGGTATTGCGTTCTCTATTTCGTTCGTTTGGCTTTGGCGCATCGTACTGTATCTGTAGCAGTTGACTCCACAGTGACACAACCAACTGTTACAAATCGGTTACTTCAAGGACAGTCCGAGACAGAAGCCCTGTAGCACGCATTCCACTGTACCCGAACCACCGCAATTTGAAATTTCAGTGGTGTCAAACCAGAGTTCATTGGTGGGCAGGGTGAAGATCTCTGCCGGTCGTTGTGGCCGAGCGGGTCTAGGCGCTTCAGTCTGGAACCGCCCGACCGCTACGATCGCACGTTCGAATCCTGCCTCCGGCATGGATGTGTGTGGTGTCCGTAGGTTAGTTAGGTTTAAGTAGTTCTAAGTCTAGGGGACTGATGACCTCAGATGTTAAGTCCATAGTGCTCAGATCCATTTGAACCATTTTGAAGATCTCTTGAGTTTGTAAGTAGGCTTGTTTAGGTTTTTATGTTGGTAACGCCACGTAGCGCTCTACATGAAAATCACTGACTGTGCTGTGTGAAGTCTGTGGCTGGTTTGCATTGTTGGAATATTTGCTATTGTAGTGCTGGGCAGTTGGATGTGAATAGCGCATAGCATTGTGCAGTTGGAGGTGAGCCGCCAGCAGTGGTGGGTGTGGGAAGAGAGATGGCAGAATTTTGAGAGCGGACGATCTGGACGTGTGTCCATCAAAAAGAGTAAATTTGTAATACTGTATATCATGAGCCGATATATATATATATATATATATATATATATATATATATATATATATATATGAAGACCTTTTAATATTATTAAGGTAAGTACATTATCTGTTCTCTATCAAAATCTTTCATCTGCTACATAGGATACATCCCTTTAGAAAAATTATTGAATTACTGTGCTGGTAAACCTCTTACGTTATTTGATTTTCAAACAGCTGAACAGAGCTGAACGTACTCAGACATTTCTCTCTTTACTTATTCTGATCAACACTAAACTGACACACAATATTATTAGCACAACGGAATCTGACTTTCACTAATCCCTACAAAAGAATGGTCCTGGCTAACAATAACCTATACCTTTCATGAATCACTTACCTCACAAAAATCTTCGTTACTCGAACTACTGCAATACAGCGAGCGCCAATACTGCCAGCTAAATGAAAGATTCTAACTACTGAAGACAGTATCTACTGATAGGTACAGTTAGCAATTGAAAGATTTTGATAGAGAACAAACAACGTATTTACCTTAATAATATTCAAAGGTCATCATATATATATCTGTTCATTATACACAGTATTACAAATTTACTCTTTCTGATGGACACACGTCCAGATCGTCCGCTCTCAAAACTCCGCCATCTCTCTCCCCACATCCACCACTGCTGGCGGCTCACCTCCAACTGCGCAACGCTACGCGCTGTTCACATCCAACTGCCCAACACTACAATAGCAAATATTACAACATTGCAAACCAGCCACAGACTGCTCACAGCACAGTCAGTGATTTTCATATAGAGCGCTACGTGGCGTTACCAACATAAAAACCTAAACAGCCTACTTACAAGTTTTCTGATGAAAGCTGGTTCTGCCTCGATGCTGGCCGTGTGTTTGTTAGAAGGAGTGCAGTTGAGGGCCTGCGACAAACTTGTCTGTGTGTTTGATACACTGGATCTGTACCTGGAGTTATTGTCTGGAGTCCGATTGCGTGTGACAGCAGGAGCAGTCTCGTTATTATTCCACGACCATTAACTGCAAATTTGTATGTCGGTCTGATGATTCCACCTCTTGTGCTGCCATTCTTAAGCAAAATTCCAGGGAGTGTTTTCCAACAGGATAACGTTCGCCCATACACCGCTGTTGTACCCCAACATGCTCTACAGAGTGTCTATATGTCGCCTTGGCCTGCTAGATCACCATATCCGTCTCCAGTCGAGCACATATGGGACATCATCGGACTATGACTGCAACATCACCCACGAACAGCATTAACGTCCCTGTACTGGCCGACCAACAAGTGCAGCACTCATAGACTTCCATCTCACAAACTAACATCCGGCACCTTTTCCAACACAATGCATGTACATTTGCATGTTTGCGTTGAATATTTCTGTTACACCGGTTATTAACGTAGCGTCATTGCAACGGCTAGTCCGCTCCCGGTAGCTGAGTGGTCAGCGGGACAGACTGTCAATCCTAAGGGCCTGGGTTCGATTCCCGGCTGGGTCGGAGATTTTCTCCGCTCAGGGACTGGGTGTTGTGTTGTCCTAATCATCATCATTTCATCCCCATCGACGCGCAAATCGCCGAAGCGGCGTCAAATCGTAAGATTTGCACCAGGCGAACGGTCTACCCGACGGGGGGCCCTCGTCACACGAGATTTATTTGTCGCAACGGCTTATCTCGTTTTTTACGTTAACCTGTGATTTTACAATGTTATTCACTTAAATATGTTACCAAGATGAACGTATTCCACAAATTTCATTACCCTACGTTAACTAGTTTTTGGTGTTCTGATTTTCTTCTGTCGGTGGATGTTCAAAATAAATGAATGACAGCGATTTTTTTTTGGATGAAATTTAATTTGAAATGGTTTGTTCATATGTTTTGGGATTATAAATGTTATTGTTCTTTCCGTATTCTGCAAAATTAAATGAATTTTCCGGTTCTTCAACTCATGAGTACGTAGCGTATAATCGATGATGTGAAGAGCAGGGATTTTCGACTTTTAATCGAGACAGTTGAAGCGCCTGTCCATGTATCTTGTTGGTGGACATTCAGAATGCGAGACGAACAGCCCAATGCAGTCGTTCAAAATGAGATGGTGTGTCGGTGGAAATGATGGGAATACATAAAATCAGCACATCTACTTCTAATTGACTAGCCGTTCAGAATCGGTGTTTCGATTACTTTCGGCATCAATTTTCCAGTTTTTAGGCAGCGAGGCTGGTTTCGCTAAACAATCGTGGTGGTTTTTGTATTTAAGAGTGTAAGTAGCCTGTTTATTTGTGTGTATGTTGGCAGCGCGATAGACTGCATTAATAACTCTGACAGCGCTGTGCTCCCTCTGTAAGAGACTCTGTGTGGCTGGACGGACTCGCAGTTGGCGGTGAGCAGTCAACAGTGATGGAGGTTGGAAGTTTATTGTTAGCAGTGATGGAGGTTAGAGGTCTGAAGTGTTAGCGCAAGCGGACGATCTGAACGTGTGTCCGTCATGGAAATGTAAAATTGTTGATGATTATATATTTTTTTTGGAACTGGATGTCACGGTCGATTATATAATTTTTTGAACGGGATGTCACATTATTGAGGTAAAATTTGCTAAACACATTGTTTGCTCCGCAACAAAATGTTTCCTTTGCTAACCACATGCCTATTAGTAGTTCGAGATTACAGTAATTAGAATCTTTTTATTTAGCTGGCTGTATTGGTGCTTGCTGTATTGCTGTAGTTCGTGTAACGAAGATTTTCTATGAGGTAAGTGTCTTATGAAATGTAAAGGTTATTGTTAGGATTTCTTCTAATTCAGGGCTATTCTTCTGTGTTAATCATTTGAGGAGTCAGTTTGCGTATCGGTGTATATTGTGGCTCATAAGTGAGTAGAATAACTTTGAGCTGTATTTGTCAGGGAAAATTCTGTATGTCATTGTTGAAATGATGAAGACAAGCAAAGAGACAATACGTTCAGTTTCACTCAGCAGTTTAAGCAGTTTCACTCACCAGTTTCAGGATTAAATTAAGAAATTTCAAGAGGTGTAATCTTGCATTTTAGGATTTGAGTAACTGCAGTATGTGGATTCGTGCAATCTGTAGCGCCGTTGTCGTTTGTTTTGAATAGCCAATGACCAATCGTTTCAGCCTAGTTAGTTGGCAGCTCCTGCCTATGACGCGCCAGGAAAGCAGCACGTTGCATATTTAGCTTTCTCTGTGTTTTTTCGTAGTTTAATCCTAAATTCCGTGCGTGTTTTGTATTTATGATGTATAAACTCACGTTTTTGTAACTGTAGCACAGTTGTCATTTCTTTTGAACAGACAGCTACTCTGCTCAGTAATACGTCATCCTCCTTTGGTGAGATGTCAGGTAACTAGCAAGCTACATTTAAGCTTTCTATGTGTGCCTTTATAGTTGATTCTTAAGTTGGTAGTACCAGGATGGATACATGCTGTGTGCAGACTTAGGAGGAGATGGTCCCAGTTCGCGGGCACCTAAATACTGTTTTGGCCACTTTCAGCCGTCTTCAGTCTGTTGCCTCGGGGTTTAGTGGTAGTGGAGAGTTTGGCGCGTCGGATTGCACACTTCACTGGCTCTGTGACTGAGGCAGCTTGCATTGTACACGACACGTTGGATCCGCCCTCACTGCTCGGTGAGCGATGGACGGCAAGGTGGAAAAATGTGATCGTCGCTCGAGGTGGAGAGTCAGAGTGGAAGCTGGCCATCTGGCCTCCCCCGTTCACGCTGTGAAGGGACAGGAGGCCGCTCCTTCAGCGCACGGGGGACGGATTTTGCTAGTTACCGGGAACTCCAATGTTAGGCGCGTTATGGAGCCCCTTAGGGAAACAGTGTCCAGGACTGGAATGAAAGCCAACGTGCACTCTGTGTGTCTGCCGGGGACCTCATCCAAGATGTAGAGGAGACCCCTCCTGCAGCTATCGGGCGTGCAAAGCGCTGTTGTCTACAAGTTGTGGTTCACATCGACACCAATAACGTCTGTCGCTAGGGTTATGAGGCCATCGTTAGTTCATATGGGCAGTTGCGGTAATGGTGAAGAAAGCTGGTCTCGTACACTGGGTGCAACCAGCAGCAATGTTCCAGAACTGATCGATGGCCTCTGGTCTGCAGCCGAATGGAAGATCTCAACCAAAGGCATCGTCGATTCTGTGACGGTCTTGGCTGCAGATTTCTGGGCCTGCGTTGTAGGATGGAGAATTGTACGATTACCCTTGATAGATTAAGGGTGAGCTGCACAAAGGAAGCAGCCATTTGGGATAAGAAAGTACTTGTGGAGCGACAATTGTGGTATTTTTTAATTTTTTTTAAGGGTAGGTGGTAGTTTGACGTACTCTAATAAACGCTCTCCTGTTAATACAAAGAAAGCGAAATGAGACAGCGTACAATTTAGAGACACTTCTACTGAAAAATTTTAAGACAAATTATCGAAGTATTCGTTACATAGTTCCTGAATGTACTGCTGTCCAGGAAATTTGTCGCACTCAAATTATTCTCGGAACCAGAGCAGACTCAAATCTGAAATAGAAAGCTCTGAAATATTTAGCGAGGCATGAAAAGTACATCAAAAAGATAGATTATATGCCATAGGAGGAGGTGTTCATTGCAGTCGACAATAATATTGTCTCTATTAAGGTTAAAATTGAGTGCGATGCTGAAGTTATCTTGTCGCATATAACAGGTCTAGATGAAATCAAGTTAATTGTTGGATGTTTTTACTGCCCATCCGATACCGCTGTGACAGTTTTAGAAACATTCAAAGAAAGTCTACGCTCGTTAATGTGGAAATATCCAAATCATGCAATATTAGCTGGATGTGACTTTAACTTCGGGAATGGAGGCTGGGACGTCTGTGGATTCACTGGACGGGGCTGCAGGCAGGCAGACCTGCAATTTCTTTTGAACACATTTTCCGATAACTATCTTGAGCAGCTATTTCGGCCGTCCACATGCAGTGGAAATATTTTGGACCTTGTACCCTAAAAAAGACCTGATCTTATCTACGGTGTCAGTACAGAGACAGGGATAAGTGATCATGATATCATAGCAACGGTGGTTGCTAAAGTTAATAAGTCCGCCAAGATGGTTACGGGATTATTTTTGAAAGAAAGAGAAGATGAGAAGTTGTTAGCATTCCACTTAGAAAATTAATGGACATCATCTAATTCCAGCATGGTGGACGTCAGGGAATTATGGGCAATTTGTAGTCTCTGGACCCGATGCTTTGTAAATGTCTTAAGGACGTTATATAATTGCGATTCCAAGACGCTGCCAAGTCAGATCGTTTTATTCGTTATAATAGCCTTGTTTCGTCAAATAGCCATATTCTGGTTATCTTTAATTAAATGATACATACTTTTGGTACAATAATACATCAAGATTGAATACCAATTTGATAATATTATTATAAAATTTGTTCCATACCTCAAACGGGTTCGTCATCCATACATAATCGTGGTTGTGTCTCAGTCCCTTTGTTTTAATTACATTCTATTAGTATTCTTGGTGTAATAACGATTTGTTATATTAGATATTATTTGTTATGTGATACAATTTTCAGACTGTCTTTCTTTTCTCTAGAGCAATAATTATCTGAGAGATTATTTCACAAATGTACCAGCGATATTGTATCGCTACAATCAGTATTATTTTGCTGTAATTTCGGTAATCTTTGCTAGCATTACGTTGGTGGTATTGTGAAACCTTTGGCTGTTTCGTAATATTTTACATCTCTATCCGTTTTTTGATTGATAATTTCATTAAAAATTACGATGTATTTTTGGTGTATTACATCCATTTATTCATTAAGTATTTTAAGTAGGTAGTTGTTTATGTGTAAATATATTTCCATCTCTTCGAAAATGTTCATTAGTAGTCTTTTGGATGTTACATGTACAATTTCAATAGCTTTTCTAAATTATCCACTGTGTGTTGTTCGGTTTTTAAGTGGTGGAATAAAGTAGGGGGGTTGTTTTCGCTGTATCTAATGTGTTTGCAGTATCTAATACGGAAGTTTTACCCGTCTGACCTATGCAGAATTTTTTACAGTCTTTGCACTGAATTTTGTATCAGCCTGGGTTCAAGTAAATTGGTAATTTCGTTTTACCAGATTCTGTTGGTGAACTAACATTGTGTCGTCTTAGATGACCTTATAGTTGTATTTTTTAGTAGCGACTTTAATTAGACATCTTTCCTAGGTATGTTGTTGCTATGTATGTACATTTCTGTATGACTGGTGTTTGTCTTATAAGTGTTATTTCTTTTCATATAGGAGCTTCTACTGCTTTGGCATGTTTGTTGTATATTTGAGCGACTATTTTTAGATTTTAATCGTTATGCTGTGCCACATATTGTAGGATTTTACTTTCTTTTTGATAGAGTCATGCTCTAATATTAGGTTTATTATTCTATTTATCACATGTAATGGAACTAACCAGTAGAGTACATTTTGTTATGAGATATTATACACTAATTGAAGTTGTTTTCGAAAAGCATCCGCTTAGTGTGTATACACTCCTGGAAATTGAAATAAGAACACCGTGAATTCATTGTCCCAGGAAGGGGAAACTTTATTGACACATTCCTGGGGTCAGATACATCACATGATCACACTGACAGAACCACAGGCACATAGACACAGGCAACAGAGCATGCACAATGTCGGCACTAGTACAGTGTATATCCACCTTTTGCAGCAATGCAGGCTGCTATTCTCCCATGGAGACGATGGTAGAGATGCTGGATGTAGTCCTGTGGAACGGCTTGCCATGCCATTTCCACCTGGCGCCTCAGTTGGACCAGCGTTCGTGCTGGACGTGCAGACCGCGTGAGACGACGCTTCATCCAGTCCCAAACATGCTCAATGGGGGACAGATCCGGAGATCTTGCTGGCCAGGGTAGTTGACTTACAACTTCTAGAGCACGTTGGGTGGCACGGGATACATGCGGACGTGCATTGTCCTGTTGGAACAGCAAGTTCCCTTGCCGGTCTAGGAATGGTAGAACGATGGGTTCGATGACGGTTTGGATGTACCGTGCACTATTCAGTGTCCCCTCGACGATCACCAGTGGTGTACGGCCAGTGTAGGAGATCGCTCCCCACACCATGATGCCGGGTGTTGGCCCTGTGTGCCTCGGTCGTATGCAGTCCTGATTGTGGCGCTCACCTGCACGGCGCCAAACACGCATACGACCATCATTGGCACCAAGGCAGAAGCGACTCTCATCGCTGAAGACGACACGTCTCCATTCGTCCCTCCATTCACGCCTGTCGCGACACCACTGGAGGCGGGCTGCACGATGTTGGGGCGTGAGCGGAAGACGGCCTAACGGTGTGCGGGACCGTAGCCCAGCTTCATGGAGACGGTTGCGAATGGTCCTCGCCGATACCCCAGGAGCAACAGTGTCCCTAATTTGCTGGGAAGTGGCGGTGCGGTCCCCTACGGCACTGCGTAGGATCCTACAGTCTTGGCGTGCATCCGTGCGTCGCTGCAGTCCGGTCCCAGGTCGACGGGCACGTGCGCCTTCCGCCGACCACTGGCGACAACATCGATGTACTGTGGAGACCTCACGCCCCACGTGTTGAGCAATTCGGCGGTACGTCCACCCGGCCTCCCGCATGCCCACTATACGCCCTCGCTCAAAGTCCGTCAACTGCACATACGGTTCACGGCCACGCTGTCGCGGCATGCTACCAGTGTTAAAGACTGCGATGGAGCTCCGTATGCCACGGCAAACTGGCTGACACTGACGGCGGCGGTGCACAAATGCTGCGCAGCTAGCGCCATTCGACGGCCAACACCGCGGTCCCTGGTGTGTCCGCTGTGCCGTGCGTGTGATCATTGCTTGTACAGCCCTCTCGCAGTGTCCGGAGCAAGTATGGTGGGTCTGACACATCGGTGTCAATGTGTTCTTTTTTCCATTTCCGGGAGTGTATTTAAATTACGACTTCTTTTATTTTTAGAAGTTTGACTTGTACTATTTATATGTACAATTTTGTCACTGGCGTTATTATTGTCTCTGAATTATTCTTTATGCTATTTGGTATTTCATGTAACTTAAAAATGCGGTATCAATAATCTATACAGAAATTGTAACTTCTTTTTCGATATGTGTCTCTGATCTTTGGTCAGCAACGTGATTTTGGGCACTTGTGTTTTGGCCGCGATTGAGAGTTGTTGTTTTTATGTGTGTTTCTTGATAAACGTGTGGTGTACACAATGTACGCAATGTAGGTGGTACTTTATTTTTTTGATTCGAGACTGTGAAATTTACTAAATTACTTTCGAGTTCAAAATTCTGACAATAAATATGTTTTTTTTCTAAACAAAAAATTGTGGAATCCTGCTTCCTGATTTAGGTGGTCTGGTAATAGTCAAAACCCGCACCTTTTTTTCATCTGTAGCAGCAAAGGAATCAGTCATCGCCGAGACAACGAAGCCACATGTACAACGGATATTCGGCAGCATCAAGATAAGTGACATCATGATCATCTCTACAAATTACTTTACGTCTATTAGCCACACCGTAACGGTGTCTTTATGGAAATAACTTTACAACATAGTAGAGAGGGTCCACGATAAATGTCGCAAAATTAATCATATTTGTACTTTTCTGAGTGACATGAACGTCCATTAACATTATTGTCTATTGCAGTAAGTTACCGGTAGATTTAAAATTTGTTTGTGTTAATGCTTTTAGTGATAAGATCGATGAAATATATTGCCGTTTTACTTTCTGGTTCTCTATCAAATACGATTTTGGGATGCAGCGGTTTTAGTGTCTAGTGTATTTGTCGGATGTTTCAATTGTTTCCACTAATGTTATTGTCTCATCAGCATCTGTAATAATATATGATTCTTTTAGTGAAAGTGTTATTGTTGTTGAAAAATTTTTCTTCTAGCGTGTTTAGAAATATATCTGGTATAGTACCAGCTACACTGCATCCCATAGGCACACCATCTGTTTGTGTATAAATTTTGTTGTTTAACTGAAAATTGTTCTACTGTTGTACTAATTTTAATAATAGTATAATTTTATTGGTGTCTATGATGGACGCTTTTCTCTATTGCGACAACACAGCCCTATGACTAAAAATGCCATATATTACTACAGGTATGTTGATAATACAACAATGGTAGTATATGGTGACAAGTCAGACATCCAACAAATACACAAGACACTAAATGCACTGAACCCCAAAATCAAATTTACAATAGAGCCAGAAAATAATAAAGCAATATATTACATCGAATTTATCATAAAAGCATGAATACACACAAATCAGAAATTTGTGGAAAGCTTACTACAACAGAAAATATTATTAGTACACACCCAAAAACGCACAAATACTCTTACTTTCACACCATGGTAAATATAATAAAAAACCTACCATTAGAAGACGACTCTATACGAAAAGAAATGATTATAATCCACAAACAGTCATTCAACTATGCAACAGACATATAAAAGCAGCAGAGTAGACTATAAGACAAGAAATAACACTTACAAGAGAAATACCAGTCAAAAAGAAATTCCCATACATGCCAACTACATACCTAAGAAAGAAATCTAATTAAGTTAAGTAGCTACTAAAAAATACATACAGAAGATTCGTTTATCAAATACGACACAAGATTACTTCACAAATGGAATCGGGTAAAACAAAATTACCAATTCGCTCGTACGCAGGTACATACAAAATTGGATTATAATAAATTTTAGACATGTCATACGGGTGCAAACTTCTGTATTATATACCACGACCACATTAGATACAGCGAAACTTTTTCCCACCATTTAAAAACCGAACGACATACAGCAGATAATTTAGAACAAGCTCTACAAACTCAGCACGTAACATCCAAAGGACCACTAATGAACGTTGTGGAAGAGATGAAAATCTATTCACATACACACAACTGTCCACTAATAATATTAATTAACGAAGCGATAAAAAGAAAAATAATACATCGAATACTTTATCGAAGTAATCAATCAAGAAAACGGATAGACACACAAAATATTACGGAAAGCTGAGAGCTTTCACAAGACCACTAACGATACCACTAGCAAAGATTACCCATTAATCATTTTTGAAAACGTTGCTGGAGAAAGTCAGCGATTATAATGTAATATTTAAAATTACTTATAAAAAAGTGAGATTACAAGGTACGCTTATTAATGTCTTGAGTCTAGATTGTTTTATAATTAATTTTAAGGATTAAAAAAATTACAGCATACTAGACACAACTGATTGTAACAATCCAATACCACTGGTATATCTGTCATATAAGCTGTCATAATTATTGCTCTAACGAAAAGCAAGACAATCCGAAAATTATATTAGGTAAGAAGTCATATCTAATACAACCAACCATTATTACTCCAAGAACACTAATGGAGCGTAGTTAATATTTAATAATAAGGTATTATTGAGTCAAAATTATGTACCGTTTAAATAGAGACTACCTGAAAATGGCTATTGGCCGAAATAGGTCCCCTGTAACGAATGAAACGATATGACTTAACAGCATCCTGGATTCGTAATTGCATAATTATGGGCAAAGTTTAAATGGATTGTAAATAGCGCCCAGGAGAAGCATGTGCCGATTAAGATGATTTCGGGTTAAGACCCACAGTGGTTTAATAACAAAATTCGGAAATTGCTGAGGGAAGAGAGATTGTTGCAATCTCCATTCAGAGGCAAATGACGACAGGTAAAATTAACAGAAAGTCGTGCATCTATAAAAAGAGAGATGTGCGAAGCACGCAGCCACTGTCACCGCCACACCTTAGCACAAGGTCTTACCGAGAACTCGAGAAAATTCTTAGACGAAATGTGTTCGCAGTTGCGAATATAGACAACCATCAACTGTATAATGGAATGACAACAATGAAAATTTGTGCCAGACCGGAACTTGAACCTGCATTTTCTGCTTATCGCAAGCGGTCGCCTAACCGATAGGTTATCCTAACACGGCTCTCGACCAGATTCAAGCTTCCAGGTATCGTCATCCACCGTAATCCATTATGTATATTCCCGTACAGGCGAGACATTTTATTTGAAAGTCGCTTGCCCGGTGTAGGCGAATAAATACAGTACATCGCCTGTGTTATTGTGAATTACGATGCAATGTTCCTTTGGACATGAGAAAATTCTGGTCCTACGTTAAATGCGTAAGCAGGTCGAAGGCTCATATCCAGCAGCTCTTTGACAAGTCTGAATTAGCAGTACGACACGGCGAAAGGAAAGCCGAAGTTTTAAATCCTACGTTTGATAAATTATTCACGCAGGAGGATCGTATAAACGTACCGTCGTTTGATCGTCGCACCGACTCCCGTATGAAGGACGTAGTAACAGGCATACTTGGTGTAGGGAAGCAAATGAAAGAGTTGGAAACAAATATGTCACCAGCTGCAGATGGAATCACAGTTTGATTTTACAGAGAATACTCTGGGGCATTGGGCCCTTACTTAGATTGGATTTATCGTGAAACTCTCGCTCAGGACAAAGTCTCAAGCGACTGGAAAAAAGTGCAGGTTGTAACAGTATTCTTCAATGAGTCATCTAAATTTATTTAAAAATTATTGCCTTTAAATTTTATCGCAACATAGCTGTGGTATGGAAAGACTATTTGTAAAATATGGTATATGTGATGTTAGAGTGCTTTTCTAATGTATATTTGTAACTTACGTAAAGAAATGTGTGAAAGTATAATTTTCTGAATTATATTTTGTCATAGAACGGCAATGGAACACTGGTGGCGAAATCTGCAACACCGTTGGTGCCGTTGGAATTCCTTGGTAGCACCATTGTCACAGCGTCTTCCAATGCGATGTCTGTTTTCAGTCGAATGTGTGTGGTAGACAGTGCAGAGTTCGCACATCTCTGGGAGGTGATCGAAACTGGGAACTAGCGGCAACCGCTTGTTGGACCGATGGCAGACATTCCTGCCAACTCGGTTCCTGATTGCATACTAAGTTAACTGCTTGTAGCGACTTACCTAGAGTCGACTGCGGTCCTCTGATCTGGTGCAGAATGGAAGGTCTAAACCAAAGTCTCACATCATTCATCAACTATATCTAATACGAATTTTTTGACCTCTGCTATAGCGTGGGTAATTGTAGGCAACCGGGTAGCTGCGTAGCGTAAACATGTAACTGGGTAGCAAAAACATGCGGCCATTTTTTAGATTCGAACTCCTCCTCGGGATTTGTGACGAAACCGAAGATAGATCGACAATATTATTCTCAGAGAACATTCGTCCTGCAGCTCGGAAACAGAAAAGTTTAATATTATACTAGTAAAATTCAACAACATCCATGATAAGGTCCTAGAATTAGTGTCGCTTATTAAAGATAATTACGCCTAGATAGTATAACAAAAAGAAGTTGGTTGAATTAGGAAGTGAACAGCAACGAAATACTAAATTTAAATGGAAAATACATCGTAAGGTTAGGTTATACGCCAATGATCGCGAAGTGGTTATTGCAGTATAAAGAATTCGATAATATCTAGTGATGCTATCACAGATTCAGAATGTGAATTAACCTGGATGAAATTAAGCATCAAATATGAGGCAAACATGGCAATCGAATACTTTTATAGACGACCTGCGCCAGGAACTGCAGTGGCAGAGCGTTTCTGAGAGAACTTGCAGAGTGTTGTGAGAAAGTTCCCTGATCACACCTGTAATATGGAAAGACTTCAGTTTGCCAGCTATATAATGGGAGGGCCATATGATCACACGTGTTGTCAGAGACAGAAATTCGTGTAATATTATTCTGAATGTTTTGTCTGAAAATGACTTCGGACAGAGAGTACCAACTCATGAGTGTAGCGCCTTAGGCTTCTTAGTGACATATATTTGAACTTTGAGAATACGTTACAGACCATCAGTGATCATAAGGCTGTGATGGCGGCAGCGACTACTAGTGTTACAAGAAACGCAGACACGGCAAAGGTAGGAAAATTTGTTTGCTTAGCTAGAATGACAGGACACAAACTGCAGAGTATCCAGGAAGTCAACATCAATATTCAGTTCTGAGCACGAAGATGTGGAGTACAACTGGATGGAATTCAAAAGCACTATTCAATACTCCTTACAGATGTATGTGCCGAGCCAGTTTTTAAGACATAATAGCCAAGCTGAAAAGTGCCTACGAAACCAAGGACAGTTCCATCACAAATTTAAGTGAAGTCAAAGCTTAGCTCACGAACAAAAGCTGAACGAAGCGAAAATGAGTGTAAAAAGAACAATGAGAGCACCGTTCAGTGAGGTTCTAAGTAATTTTTTTCCGCCTGCTCTGACCATGATATCCAAGACTTTTTGGTCCTATGTAAAGTCAATAAGCGCATCGAAATTTTCTATTGAGTCGCTCGGTGATCACACGGACGTCGAAACGGAAAACGAGTGAGAGAAGGTCTGAAACTGTTTCATTGTAGAAGGTTGTAAAACGGTTCATCCTTTTAGTCATCTTAGTCATCGCATGAATCCTAAAATGGTAGGTATCGATATTAGTGTTTACAAAATACACTCCTGGAAATTGAAATAAGAACACCGTGAATTCATTGTCCCAGGAAGGGGAAACTTTATTGACACATTCCTGGGGTCAGATACATCACATGATCACACTGACAGAACCACAGGCACATAGACACAGGCAACAGAGCATGCACAATGTCGGCACTAGTACAGTGTATATCCACCTTTCGCAGCAATACAGGCTGCTATTCTCCCATGGAGACGATCGTAGAGATGCTGGATGTAGTCCTGTGGAACGGCTTGCCATGCCATTTCCACCTGGCGCCTCAGTTGGACCAGCGTTCGTGCTGGACGTGCAGACCGCGTGAGACGACGCTTCATCCAGTCCCAAACATGCTCAATGGGGGACAGATCCGGAGATCTTGCTGGCCAGGGTAGTTGACTTACACCTTCTAGAGCACGTTGGGTGGCACGGGATACATGCGGACGTGCATTGTCCTGTTGGAACAGCAAGTTCCCTTGCCGGTCTAGGAATGGTGGAACGATGGGTTCGATGACGGTTTGGATGTACCGTGCACTATTCAGTGTCCCCTCGACGATCACCAGTGGTGTACGGCCAGTGTAGGAGATCGCTCCCCACACCATGATGCCGGGTGTTGGCCCTGTGTGCCTCGGTCGTATGCAGTCCTGATTGTGGCGCTCACCTGCACGGCGCCAAACACGCATACGACCATCATTGGCACCAAGGCAGAAGCGACTCTCATCGCTGAAGACGACACGTCTCCATTCGTCCCTCCATTCACGCCTGTCGCGACACCACTGGAGGCGGGCTGCACGATGTTGGGGCGTGAGCGGAAGACGGCCTAACGGTGTGCGGGACCGTAGCGCAGCTTCATGGAGACGGTTGCGAATGGTCCTCGCCGATACCCCAGGAGCAACAGTGTCCCTAATTTGCTGGGAAGTGGCGGTGCGGTCCCCTACGGCACTGCGTAGGATCCTACGGTCTTGGCGTGCATCCGTGCGTCGCTGCGGTCCGGTCCCAGGTCGACGGGCACGTGCACCTTCCGCCGACCACTGGCGACATCGATGTACTGTGGAGACCTCACGCCCCACGTGTTGAGCAATTCGGCGGTACGTCCACCCGGCCTCCCGCATGCCCACTATACGCCCTCGCTCAAAGTCCGTCAACTGCACATACGGTTCACGTCCACGCTGTCGCGGCATGCTACCAGTGTTAAAGACTGCGATGGAGCTCCGTATGCCACGGCAAACTGGCTGACACTGACGGCAGCGGTGCACAAATGCTGCGCAGCTAGCGCCATTCGACGGCCAACACCGCGGTCCCTGGTGTGTCCGCTGTGCCGTGCGTGTGATCATTGCTTGTACAGCCCTCTCGCAGTGTCCGGAGCAAGTATGGTGGGTCTGACACACCGGTGTCAATGTGTTCTTTTTTCCATTTCCAGGAGTGTAGAAAAGAAAACTACAATCGCGTAATAGTGGGAAGGCATCTGACCCGAATGAGATTCCTGTAAGATTCTACAGAGATCGCTTCCATTTTAGCAATAATTTATTGTAGATCGCCACGGCAACAGGCACTTAGCGATTGGAACAAAACGCAGTTCATTCTCGTTTTCGAGGAGGCTCATGGGGCAGATACATATAATTGTATGTCTATCCTGTGTGGAATTATGGGTCATGTTTCATGCCCATATATGATGACAATTTCGGAGAAGAAAATCCACAGGGATTTCACAAACATATATCTCGCGAAACACTTTCTGTGTATAAGATCCAGAGTGCCATAGACATCAGCGTCTAGGTTCATGCCCTGTTCGTTGAGTTTTGGAGGGCATTTGACACCATCCCACAAAGCAGTATAGTCAAGTAATGCGAGCTAACCAGGTACCAGATCAGGGCTGTGACTGAATTCGGTTCTTACGTACAGACAGAACTCGACACAGTACTCTATATGATAAAAAAATCAACTGATGTAAGGGTACTTTGAGGATAATCTCAAGGAAATGTGATTGGACCGTTACTCTTTATAGTATATGTTATATCTGTATAAAGCAGAGTGTATGTTCAGCATCTCCTCCCAACCCCCCAGATTGATTTTGACCAAACTTGGCACAGAAACAGTAGGCCTCACAAGTATTAGCACTGCAGTATTTATAGCCTCCTAGGTACAATAGGAGCAGAGAATACAAAAACGCTTTTCTTTAAGCCTCTGGCGTATAATCTGCCCTGCACAACAGGCAGTTGTGTGGGAGCAGTACAGGTCTGTCAAATCAGCCTGCTTGGCTGGGTAGCCTACATGTCTCAGGCAAGAAACGATTTTCTGGGTCCCTACATGTAGGGGCGGGAGGAAATGGATAGATAGGCGTGAGGAGGGGAATCTGCATGAGGAAACTGGAAGGTGAAGAGTGGTTGTGAGGGCAAGTGAAAAAGGAGGGGGTCATGCTGGAGATGGAAAGAGAGATGGATTGGAGAAAATAAGCAAAGAGAGGGGGAGGAGGAGATGGATAGAGATGGGAGGATGAGGTGGACAGACAGAGGGAGGAAGAAATGGACACAGAGTGACAGAAGGGAGGTGTGTTCAATATACGTATGCGGCAACTGCATATGCAGGTGAAGCAGTGAGGAGAAGAACGAGTGCACTGTGTTCCTGCTTTTTTTTGTTTTGGCTACACAGACAGTTCGCTTTGAGATATGGATCACATAATTTTACCTAAACATGACAGCTCGTAACCCTATGTAAATGACCTAGTAGACCACTTCGGAAGCTGCAGAACGCTGTTCGCAGATGATGGGGTGGTCTACAAGAAGACAGCTTCAGTAACTGCAGCGAACTCTAAGAAGACCGACAGAGCGTATATGACCGGTCCAAAGAATTGCAACTTAAATGAATGTAAATGAATATAATGAAATTCGTATAAATACGCGAAGAGATACATTACGAGGTGCATTCAAGTTCTAAGGCCTCTGATTTTTTTCTCCGGACTGCAAAGAGATAGAAACATGCGCATTGTTTTAAAATGAGGCCGCGTTCATTGTCAATACGTCCCAGAGATGGCAGCACCGTACGGCAGATGGAAGTTTACCGCGAGTGGCGAGAATGTTTTAAATACTTAAAATGGCGACGTTTTCCTTACTTGAACAGCGTGCTTCATTCGTTTTCTGAATTTGTGTGGTGTGAAACCAATTGAAATTCATCGACAGTTGAAGGAGACATGTGGTGATGGAGTTATGGATGTGTCGAAAGTGCGTTCGTGGGTGCGACAGTTTAATGAAGGCAGAACATCGTGTGACAACAAACCGAAACAACCTCGAGCTCGCACAAGCTGGTCTGACGACATGATCGAGAAAGTGGAGAGAATTGTTTTGGGGGATCGCCGAATGACTGTTGAACAGATCGCCTCCAGACTTGGCATTTCTGTGGGTTCTGTGCACACAATCCTGCATGACGACCTGAAAATGCGAAAAGTGTCATCCAGGTGGGTGCGACGAATGCTGACGGACGACCACATGGCTGCCCGTGTGGCATGTTGCCAAGCAATGTTGACACGCAACGACAGCATGAATGAGACTTTCTTTTCGTCGGTTGTGACAATGGATGAGACGTTGATGCCATTTTTCAATCCAGAAACAAAGCGCCAATCAGCTCAATGGAAGCACACAGATTCACCGCCACCAAAAAAATTTCGGGTAACCGCCAGTGCTGAAAAAATGATGGTGTCCATGTTCTGGGACAGCGAGGGCGTAATCCTTACCCACTGCGTTCCAAAGGGCACTACGGTAACAGGTGCATCCTACGAAAATGTTTTGAAGAACAAATTCCTTCCTGCACTGCAACATAAACGTCCGGGAAGGGCTGCGCGAGTGCTGTTTCACCAAGACAACGCACCCGCACATCGAGCTAACGTTACGCAACAGTTTCTTCGTGATAACAACTTTGAAGTGATTCCTCATGCTCCCTACTCACCTGACCTGGCTCCTAGTGACTTTTGGTTTTTTCCAACAATGAAAGACACTCTCCGTGGTCGCGCATTCACCAGCCGTGCTGCTATTGCCTCAGCGATTTTCCAGTGGTCAAAACAGACTCCTAAAGAAGCCTTCGCCGCTGCCATGGAATCATGGCGCCAGCGTTGTGAAAAATGTGCACGTCTGCAGGGTGATTACGTCGAGAAGTAACGCCAGTTTCATCGATTTCGGGTGAGTAGTTAATTAGGAAAAAAAAATCGGAGGCCTTAGAACATGGATGCACCTCTTACTGCTTGATTACATTATTGGTGGAAAATCACTGGAGACAGTAACTACCGTAAAATAACTATGTGTAAACATCTGGAGCGACCTAGAGTGGAGTGACTACATAAAAGAAATAGTGGTTAAAGCGGATGCAGGGCTGAGATTCATTGGAAGAATCTTAAGGAAGTGCAATTCATCTATGAAAGCACTGACTTAACGAACACTTGTTTGTCGGATTCCGAAAGAGTACGTTCCGGGAAGAGTCAAGCAACATATCACTTCCCTACATATAAGCCTCATGAAATGATCACAATGAGAAAATCCAAGAAATTAGAGGTAAAACGGAGATTTACCGACAATCATTCTTCGCACGCGTCACTCGTGAATGGAATAGGAAAGGGGAAAGCCGATGGTGGTACAAAAATTACCCTCCGCCACATACCGTAAGGTAGCTTGCGGAGTAAAGTCGTCTTTATAGATGCAGAATTTCGGCAAACAATTTGCCTGTGGGACGTGACATCAAGGAACTTCCGTACGCGGAGAAAAGTGATTCTCTACACTTGCTATAATTTTTCTGTAGTGGCATTTAAGTTTCGTCCGCAGTTGCGTTGTTGTGTCAATTGTTTCATTATTTGGATTAATTTAGTTTAGTTCATCCATTTACGTTTTTCTTGGCTGATGTTTGGGATACCTCACTATGATTTGCAACGACTTAACAGGCTAAAGAGGATCACATATACACAACTACAGTGAAAATTCTGTCCAGTAACTTGATTGTATATTACTTTAACCTTAATTTACATTTTATTTCAGTAAGTGAAACCCACTTGCCGGCCGAAGTGGCCGTGCGGTTAAAGGCGCTGCGGTCTGGAACCGCAAGACCGCTACGGTCGCGGGTTCGAATCCTGCCTCGGGCATGGATGTTTGTGATGTCCTTATGTTAGTTAGGTTTAACTAGTTCTAAGTTCTAGGGGACTAATGACCTCAGCAGTTGAGTCCCATAGTGCTCAGAGCCATTTGAACCATTTTTTTGAAACCCACTTACGTAAACAGTTTATGTGCTCATGAAAGGAGTACTCAAGCAGATGTGAGTTCAGTTATTTTTAAAACCTGTTTTCGTCATCTATCATTAGTAAGGCAGACGTGCAAATATTTATATGAGAATATGATTTCTCTTCTTTCAGTTTAACTTACTGTGGTAATAC
The DNA here is from genome assembly GCF_021461395.2 of Schistocerca americana. Classification (NCBI taxonomy): domain Eukaryota; kingdom Metazoa; phylum Arthropoda; class Insecta; order Orthoptera; family Acrididae; genus Schistocerca; species Schistocerca americana. Next base: position 526,327,038 of record NC_060125.1, on the reverse strand, counting down.
GCTGTACACCTTAGCAGCCTGTTTCAGTACAATATATTCTGCTATTGCTACCACATTATTCGATAGGTCGCCCATCATATGCACTTTTTCTTCATCCCGTTCAGATTTCTTTTGTCAGTGTTTAATTTTTCATACGCTACATCGGTTTTCTTGGACAATGATTGCGTTCATCTAGAATACAAACGCAAATAGTTGTAACAGAAAAAATACAAAACGTTTCTGGAGTATGATCACGAATGAGGCATTCTTAATTTTAAGCAAAGCCGATTTCCGTTCAATGTTTTTGTTTCGCCTTTCTTTCAAGAAATGACTTATTCTATGAGGAATAAACTGTGTGATGCATAATAAGTCTTAAGGACACTTAATACATCAAGCTAAGTACCAGAAGAAGTCAGTAATAAATACCCAAAGCCTGAGGTTCTTTCAGATGCTTAATCTTCGGAGAACTACAGTTTAGCAAAGTCAGTGTAGGAAGTAATGGGGTAAACCTCATAAGGGAATGATGCCACGCATTCAGCCAATCACTGATAGAAAACTGGTAAAGAAACAGAATTCAGCATAATATATGTGAAACGAAGTATAAGGCGAGAGGTAGGGAGACGCTGAATGAAACGCGTTTAGTTGTGAAGAGCAATGTGTGAAGCCTTCAATGACCACCAGAGCACAATATTGTCGAAAGACCTTTCACAGAACCCAAGTAAATTCTGGTGGTGTATAAAGGCTGTTAGCAGCGCCAAAGTTAATGTCCAGTCTCTCATGGAGAAGACAGGAAGTGGAACAGAGTAGTAAAGCAAAATGAGAAATGCTTAAGTCCTTAAAAAGGACAACCTAGGAGTATTGCCCCAATATAATAATCATACAACGGAGAAGATGTGGGAAGTAAGTGTTGGTGTTAGTGGCGTTGACAAACTAAAGGGACCTTATGAAATCTCTGTCAGATTCTATAGTCAGTTTCCGGCCAAATTAACCCCTTTGTTAACTATAAACAATCGCAAATCCCTCGAACAGAAAACTGCCTAGTAGTTCCAAGAAAGCACAGCTCACACCTGTCTACAAGAAGGGAACTAAAGTGATCCTCTAATATATTTGACATATATTTGTTGTAGAATCCTACAAGAAAGGTACTTAACGACAATAACAACACTCAGCACTCAATAACCATTCAAATTATCATAAAATTACAACAATTAAAAAGTCAATAATGTGAAGGTGTTTCCAAAAGCCGCATAACTGTATGAAGGTTCTTTTATTCGCAACTACTGGTTTCACATCAATATAGACGCATCATCAGGTTTATCTGTCAAGAATTCAAATCACTGCGTAAAATTTTTGAAATGGTGGAAATACTGAACCATAGTGTTGACATTCAACAAAAACCAATGAAGAGTATTCACAATGTTTACATTTCTGTAATGTAGACGGAAAATTACGCAGTACCAGCTTTCGGGAAGTTACCCACGTTAAAGAGTCAAAATCACGATGGAGCACTATCATAATAAAATTGGGTACACCTAAGAAATGCTTATCAAAATGTACATAGCGTGACTTCTGACGGAGACAGGACTAGAAAAAAACTAATAATGACTGGGGCACTACTGCGAATAGGGATAAAATGCCTAAAAAATTAACTAACGTCCAGGGAAAGTACTGTAAGTACACGGGAAATATCATCTAAAATAATGCTTTAGTTGTCGTTGTTGTGGTCCTCAGTCCAGAGACTGGTTTGATGCAGCTCTCCATGCTACTCTATCCTCTGCAAGGTTCATCTCCCAGTACCTACTGCAACCTACATCCTTCTGAATCTGTTCAGTGTATTCATCTCTTGGTCTCCCTCTACGATTTTTACCCTCCACGCTGCCTTCCAATACTAAATTGGTGATCCCTTGATGCCTCAGAATGTGCTCTACCAACCGATTCTAGTCAAGTTGTGCCACAATTTCTCTTATCTCCAAGACTTGTTGCAACCCTTGTTCACAGTACGAGCAGCCATTAGCGTCTCGCCATCTCACAAGTGCTCATGACGTCGCCTTTCCGGCTTAGATCTTTTTTAATATGTGACTTGTAAGTACTTCATCTTTTCGAGTCAGTACAAACTTTAATTTTATTGATGTACTATATACCTAATGTTTTAGTACAGTTAGTCTAATTCTGAAGACGACGCTCATAGTAGCGTCGAAACCAGGTCAATTTTGACTTAATATTTCTGACCGAAGGTTTATTTGTTACAATATAATTTTGACACGGTCACTGAACCTTAGCAGCCATGTTCAAAGTTTTATGGTTCAAATGGCTCTGAGCACTATGGGACTTAACTTCTGAGGTCATCAGTCCCCTAGCACTTAGAACTACTTAAACCTAACTAACCTAACGACATCACACACATCCATGCCCGAGGCAGGATTCGAACCTGCGACCGTAGCGGTCGCGCTGTTCCAAACTGTTGCCTAAGAGGAAAACAAAGTAAACACACGAGCGACTAGCACATAACTGGAAAACAACCGAAGGCTAGGAACCGCATTACGTACCGTTAAAAATCTTTAGTTTAGTGTAAGTATAAAATGAAAAATAAAACGTAATCTGCCTTACATCAGTATCTCAATATTGTAAAATTACAAAAGGAATAGTATTTCAGTATTAAACAGTTGTTAAATTTACGTGAAAATCATGCTAGTAGCTACCAGTGACAATCCATTTAAGATATTGTAGTGTTTCAATTCTATTTGATTACTCAAGGTTGAAAATGGGGCTCGATTTCATTCTATTATGATACATATTTCTTCCAAAACATTTAAAACATTTCCTTTCGTTTCCTTAAACATAACATGCAAATTTTTTTCAGTGTTGGAAATAAAGTGGCCTTTTTTTTTTAGATGAGATGAGTTAGCTGATTTGGGGCCAGCGAAATTTAGGTTTTTTGTAAACTATATTGTTAAATTGTTCCCGGTGTGACCAATATATTTTTGGGGGCAGTCACTGCAGGCAATCTCACAAATCCCAGGACCCTTATATTTACTATATTCGGCATTTTCACTGTGCCTGCGTCAACTACCAACATTCCTTGGAATGAAGAATGCTGGACGGATATTTTTATTTTTTACCTTTCTACCGACATACTCCGGTTCCCTGTAGAAATATTGCAATGTATGATAACTTGGTCTTACACTATTTTGATTAGATTAATCGAAGTTGTGGCCGAACTAAAAGCGCTCGCCGAATGGACAGAGCAAGTGGACCTTTTCTTACCGAGGACTTTTTTATTTAAAGTCTCCACAAAATCGCTATCGTAACCATTCAATGTCGCTGGATGAGAACGTACAGGCCACGATTTGCTTCGACAAACATTGACGCCCTGCTAAGGATGAAGTAGTAATTGCATTTGTGTGTTAGCCTGTTACTGAAATAGTCATGCGAGAAAAGCGAAATTGGAAAATTAATGTTATCACATTACTGCCTGCGTGTTATTCCACTGAGAACCAATGTCAAACAAGCAAATGTGACCCAAACGATAAATGTCAGCTGGAATGTAATTTCACAATGAGAACTGGCTTTGCGTTTAAGCTCTACCCACGGAGCGATGTCTTTGCTATGAAACACTGGACGGTTTAAAAAGGCTGGTGGATTTTTAGAATTTTATGCCATGTGTGCAAGTGTTTCCGCGAGAGGTAACAGGAGCTTAACGGGCAAGTCACCACTTGTTACAGAAGGGATTTTCAGACACATGAAAATAAATTTTAAGAGATACACAGTCACTTGCAAGAAATAACCAGCAAGATCCTTTTTTCTGAAATGAGCTTTATTGCATTACACACGAGCTTAATTACTTCTACGATCAGAATTTATGACACTGATGAATAATCCACGCCAGAGATCATCAGCGAAATTATTAAGGAATCTGCCTTTAGAACACATTTCTACGTTATAAGCACGTATCATTAATGACCACTTAAAAATCTTGTAGGACTTATTTATCTGCTACAAGTAGGTTTGAGAAAAACTGAGAATGAAAATATCACAGCTGCTGAACTAACCACAAACGAAAGTAGAAAATCTAGAAATCCACGCAGAATTTGTATATTAAGAAAAGGCAATGGTCTGAATAAGAACAAATACCACAAGATAAAGACCAGTTTATCTCCGGCGTACAATAACATTCATTAAAGGATTCTAATTAAGCATGGAATAAATAAATACAGTAATGCGAGAAAGACAAACAAAACTAAATAGAGGTGTAAGGTATAGCTGGAATGCAACTTCCAATATATTTCACATATTTCGTCAAAATGTTTTATGTTTTGTTAGCGAATGTCCAGATGGTACCCTACCACAAATTCCTGAAGGCAAACAGTGCGTTTTAAGTTATAGATTGAGTAAAATATATAATAACTTCAATTTACAAATAACTGAAAAGAACATTTATCTTCTAGTTCTATAAGGAAGCATACAATACTTTCTTAGATATTATTTCCCAAAAATGCAATGGAAGAAGAAATGTAGGAAGGCCATATAAAAGAGGCAATTTGTATACCACATAATGTGAAGAGAAAAGGAAGAAGTTGCAGAAGAGATAGCACAGTCAAGTTCATCGACCATTTTTTGTCATGTATGATTGATAAGGACTCCAAATCCTAGAAACGTGCTCCAGAACAGGCAACCCTAACTTTTTGTGTACTGTTACTTTTTTACAGGGGCTCTGCACTTTATAAGAACCTTTCCAACAAATCTACTTTTTCCATTCGCCTTCTCTAATGCATATTTTACGTAATAGTTCGTATCATACAGCTTGTTAGTTTTAACCTAAAGTACACACTAGGCAAAAAAAGGAAAAACGACGGAAGGAGTTACGCAAATTGGGTAAAAACTGATATTCCTGCAGGTATCGGCGGAAAATGGAAAACTGTAAACTTTGGCGGCCGATGGATGAATGTGTGACGCTGCAGTGCAGTTTCACCGCATGTCTGGTACAAATAGTAAAGAGGGGACATGTCGGTACCAAGGCATAAACTCTTTGCAAATTTCATTCCGTGTACCCAGATGGATTCCCCCCATGAACCATGGACCTTGCCGTTGGTGGGGAGGCTTGCATGCCTCAGCGATACAGATAGCCGTACCGTAGGTGCAACCACAACGGAGGGGTATCTGTTGAGAGGACAGACAAACGTGTGGTTCCTGAAGAGGGGTAGCATGCTTTTCAGTAGTTGCAGGGGCAACAGTCTGGATTATTGGTTGATCTGGCCTTGTAACACTAACCAAAACGGCCTTGCTGTGGTGGTACTGCGAACGGCTGAAAGCAAGGGGAAACTACAGCCGTAATTTTTCCCAAGGGCATGCAGCTTTCCTGTATGGTTACATGATGATGGCGTCCTCTTGGGTAAAATATTCTGGAGCTAAAATAGTCCCCCATTCGGATCTCCGGGCGGGGTCTCCTGAGGAGGACGTCGTTATCAGGAGAAAGAAAACTGGCGTTCTACGGATCGGAGCGTGGAATGTTAGATCCCTTTATCGGGCAGGTAGGTTAGAAAATTTAAAAAGGGAAATGGATAGGTAAAAGTCAGATATAGTGGGAATTAGTGAAGTTCGGTGGCAGGTGGAACAAGACTTCTTCTCAGGTGACTACAGGGTTATAAATACAAAATCAAATAGGGGTAATGCAGGAGTAGGCTTAATCATGAATAAAAAAATAATAGGAATGCGGGTAAGCTGCTACAAACGGCATAGTGAACGCATTATTGTGGCCAAGATAGACACGAAGCCCACGCTTACCACAGTAGTACAAGTTTATATGCCAACTAGCTTCGCACATGACGAAGAGATTGATGAAATGAATGAGGAGATAAACGAAATTATTCAGATAGTGAAGGTTGACGAAAATTTAATAGTCATGGGTGACTGGAATTCGAGCGTAGGAATAGGGAGAGAAGGAAACATAGTAGGTGAATATGAATTGGGGGTAAGAAATGAAAGAGGAAGCCATCTGGTAGAATTTTGCACAGAGCATAACTTAATCATAGCTAACACTTGGTTCAAGAATCATGAAAGAAGGTTGTGTACATGGAAGAGGCCTGGAGATACTGGAAGGTTTCAGATAGATTATATAATGGTAAGAGAGAGATTTAGGAACTAGGTTTTGAGTTGTAAGACATTTCCAGAGGCAGATGTGGACTCTGACCACAATCTATTGGTTATGAACTGTAGATTAAAACTGAAGAAAAGGTGGGAACTTAAGGAGATGGGACCTGGATAAACTGACAGAACCATAGGTTGTAGAGAGTTTCAGGGAGAGTGTTAGGGAACGATTGACAAGAATGGGGGAAAGAACTACAGTAGAAGAAGCGTGGGTAGCTCTGAGGAACGAAGTAATGCAGGCGGCGGAGGATCAAGTACGTAAAAAGACGAGGGCCTGAAGAAATCCTTGGGTAACAGAAGATATATTGAATTTAATTGATGAAAGGAGGAAATATAAAGATGCAGTAAATGAAGCAGGCAAAAAGGAATACAAACGTCTCAAAAATGAGATCGGCAGGAAATGCAAAATGTCTAAGCAGGGATTGCTAGGAGGGAGACCAAGAGATGAATACACTAAGCAGATTCAGGTGAAAAATGTACGTAGATATCAGCATTTGAGAGAGGACGTCCAATTGGGCTCAGAAAAGCCAGTTGGAGTAATTGGAGAGGCACTCGAGATTTGAATAGAGGCCGAGCCACTACTTGAGATACTGTCAGGAATGGGTGAACCATGGCCGATCGTAACGTCAAGAGGGGAAGCGGTCGACCTAAATAGAGAACAGAACGAGAGGGTCGAGTGATCGTCAGAGAGGCCCTTGGAGCCCCAGATTTATGATTATCATCGATCCGACGTGCCACTCTTGCTTCAGTGACCAGAAGCACCGTTAATACGCGCCTCGCAGTAGGGGGGCTGATCTGACGGCGCCCCATGCACCGACTACCGTTGAGCTACGTACATCAACAAGCTCGTCTGCGATGGTGACGGGTACATTCGGTCTGGAATCTCGTTGAGCGAAGTAAAACTGTCTTCAGAGACGAGTCCCGCTTAGAACTGCTCTCGCATGGCGAGCGAATACGTGTCTCGAGACACGCCGTACAACGGTGGGATACCAATCCGACTCGCCCGCCATACGGCCCGACAAGCGGGAGTGATGGTCTGGGGTACCCTTTCTTTTTATAGCAGGACCTCTTTGTCATCTGTGGCAGCTTTGCTGCGCAGTGATACTTCTAGGCCCCCTTTCGTTGCCCTTCATTGCAAGCCATCCTGGGCTTAAGTAATGTCCGCCTGCACACGGCGCGGATTTCTGCTGCTTGTCTTCGAGCTTGCCTAACCCTACCTTGACAAGCAAGACCGTCAGGAGGAGGTTTGGAGCATTACGGGCAGGGTCTTTCAATTATCTTGGGACTTTGACGACTTAACGCTCCAGCTGGTTAGTATTTGGCTCCAGAGAACGTGCAACAACTCTATTAATTAACGTCAAGCTGGCACAAGGGCCAGAGTTGGACCAACGCGTTTCTGAGTTGCATAGTTTGTGAAGCCCTTTCTTTGACAAAAATCATCCAATTTTTATGCAATGGTAATGATTTGTTTGTCTGTAGATGTACATCACATCTACCACTTTCCGTTCCATTCGGATAAGTACTTCGTGGTGCCTCATTTTTTTCTTTTAAAGTGTAATTATATCATGTGTCATGCTTGAGATATTCATGAATAATTTTTTAAGTCATATGCTATTGGGTTCTTACCAACTGTTTAATCTTTACTTGCAAGAATTTTCCTGAAATATAGCACACGCGCAGAGGCGGCAGCTTACAGTATTCTTATCTGACCGTCGGTTGAGTATTGCTTGTCACCATGGGGCAAATGGTTCAAATGGCTCTGAGCACTATGGGACTTAACTTCTGAGGTCATCAGTCCCCTAGAACTCAGAACTACTTAAACCTAACTAACCTAAGGACATCACACACATCCATGCCCGAGGCAGGATTCGAACCTGCGACCGTAGTGGTCGCGCGGTTCCAGACTGTAGCGAGCCGGCCGGTGTGGCCGTGCGGTTAAAGGCGCTTCAGTCTGGAACCGCGTGACCGCTACGGTCGCAGGTTCGAATCCTGCCTCGGGCATGGATGTGTGTGATGTCCTTAGGTTAGTTAGGTTTAAGTAGTTCTAAGTTCTAGGGGACTGATGACCACAGATGTTAACTCCCATAGTGCTCAGAGCCACTTGAACCAGCCAGATTGTAGCGCCTAGAACCACTCGGCCACCCTCGCCGGCAGCATGGGGCTCTTTTCAGATGGGATTGGTGGAGAAAGTAGAGAAGACCCAAAGAAGGGTAGGACGGTTTGTCATTGGTTCGTCCAGCTAGCACGAAAGCACACGGAGATGTTCATTCAACTCCAATGACAGACGCTAGAAGAGCTGCATTGTTCATCATGATCTAGTTTACTGTTAAAAAGTCCTGAGAGCTTTCGTTCCTATTCGATTTACGTATTATACTGCTTCCTCATAAACATATCGTGCGTATAGAGCATGGATGTAAAATTAGAGAGATTCCATCTCATTGATGCATACCAACAATGGTTCTCTCTGCGGACCATTCGCAACTTGCACAGAAGAGGAGGGAATCGACAGCGGCACACAAAACATCCTTCGCCACGCACTACAATGAAGCGCCAAAGAAACTGGCATAGATATGCGTATTCAAATACAGAGGTATGTAAACAGGCAGAATACGGTGCTGCGGTAGGCAATGCCTATACAAGACTACAAGTGTCTGGCGCAATTGTTAGATCGGTTGCTGCTGCTACAATGGGAGGTTATCGAGATTTAAGTGAGTTTCAACGTCGTGTTATAGTCGGCGCGCGAACGACGGGACACAGAAATTCCGAGGTAGCGATGAAGTGTTGATTTTCCCTCACGACCATTTCACGAGTGTACCGTGAATATCAGGAATCCGGTAAAACATCATATCTCCGACATCGCTGCGGTCGGAAAAAGAGCTTGCAAGGACGGGGCCAACGACGACTGAAGTGAATCGTCCAGCGTGATACACGTGCAACCCTTCCGCAATTTGCTGCAGATTTCAATGTTGGGCCATGAACAAATGTCAGCGTGCGAACCATTCAATGAAACATCATTGATATGGGCTTTCGGAGCCGAAGCCTGGTCATGCACCCTTGATGACTGCACGACGCAAAGCTTTACGCCTTGCCCGCATTCGTCAACACCGACACTGGACTGTTGATGACTGGAAACATGTTGCCTGGTCGCATGAGTCTCATTTCAAATTGCATCGACCGGATAGACGTCTACGGGTATGCAGACAACCTAATGAATCCATGAACCTTGCATGTCAGCAGGGAACTGTTCATGCTGGTTTAGACGCTTTAATGGCGTAGGGCGTGTGCAGTTGGAGTGATATGGGATCCCTGATACGTCTAGATACGACTCTGGCAGGTAACACGTAAGTAAGTATCCACTCAGGTCCATGTGCATTCCGACGGACATTGGCAATTCCAGCAGGACAATGCGACACCCCACATGTCCAGAATTACTACATAGTGACTTCAGGAACACTCTTCTGAGTTTAAACACTTCCGCTGGCCACCAAACCCCCCAGACATGAACATTAGTGAGCATATCTGGGATGCCTGGTAACGTGCTGTTCAGAAGAGGTCTCCACCCGTTTCTGCTCTTATGGATTTGTGGACAGCCCTGAAGGATTAATGGTGTCAACTCCCTCCAGCACTACTTTAGACACCAGCCGAGTCTATGCCACGTCGTGTTGCGGCACTTCTGCGTGCTCGCGGGGGCCCTACACGATGTTAGGCAGGTGTACCAGTTCTTTGGCTCTTCAGTGTATTATATGGCTTGCTGAGTATAGATGCAGATGTAGATTATCTATCATTTATTCACATTTAAAGTGAGCTGCCAATCACTACACCAAGTGGAAATCATGTCCAAGTCATTCGACACTTCCTTATGATTACAAAATCCTGTGGAGAACACCCGTAAACTTCGTATCGGGTTAGCTTATGGAAGTCAGTGTCTTGGTCACGTACAATTTTATTAAGATTTTTAACTGGTTTCGGCTTTATAACAGCAACACACAAGCACGTAGCCAGTCTAAGGACTACCCGCCTACTTATCGTTGTTGCAAATTTTAGATCTATTGCAACCTACAAAGCCGAAATAGGTAGTGGCGTGTGACCAAGACATTGAATTTTATGATGTATCTTATGATTATCCAACATGACGAATTACTGTGATTGAAGCCATTTTTAACGAAGAATCTGGTGTTACTTCTGAACCTATTTGATAAACCATTTGTGTGTATTACGAACTTTATAAACCATTTGATGAAAAGCATCCCTATGTACTGCGCAAATGGCCATTAGATGTCACGAGAGGCAGACCCACCGGTATAAAAGGAGGGGGGGGGGCGGCGTTGGGGGGTGGGGGGGGGTGGGGGGGGGTGGGGGGGGGTGGGGGGGGTGGATACTGTGTTGTCAGTAGAGAAGCAGTAACAGCAAACAGCTGAATGGGTCATTCAGGATGGGTCAGTGACTACAAGCTTTAACTAGTCATTGCATGTCACCTTACTAACAAATCCACGAGGGACAATTCAATCCTTACGAAGCTGTCCAAGTCTACTGTTGGCAATGTTACTGTGAAACAGAAATGTGAGGGAACAACCGTAGCTACACCAAGACCAGGCAGACCACGAGTTCTGTGCGCCGAGTGTTGCGGAAGGTGGTTGTAAAAAAATCTCATGAAATTAGCGGAATGAGTCACTCGAGAGTCCAAAGCGCTACCACTAATCCAGCTAGCACAATGATTGGGAATAGAGAGCTAAAAAGGATGAGGTACGATGGTCGAACAGCTGCTCTTAAGTCAGTGCTAAGCGACTTTTGAGGTTGTGCAAAGATCGACGCCGTTGGACATTGGATGACTCGAAATGAATGTTGAATCTCGCTATATCCTATGGTAACCCGATGGATAGGTTTGGGTATGGCGAATCCCTGGAGAACGTTATCTGCCATCACATGTAGTGCCAACAGCGCAGTATAGAAAAAATAAAATGACCGTGAAGCGTTGTTGGCCGGGAGACCACATCCGGTGAAATATCTTTATATTCTACTAATTATCCCTGCACAATTCTATGAGTGAATTACGTTTCCTACTTGACCATCTATATACTCGCAGAATCGATGCGAAAAGTAGTACACTACTATTACTATACCATGAGCGCATAATTACTCTTTGTAATATTCTCTCTGGTGTGTGTTGAGAGGACTTGTAGGATTTTCTCCGTGCCGAGTAGCCTCATTGAATAATTGTAATTTTGCTATCGAGATTACTGGAAGAAAGAGATTGGAAATATATTGTATGCTAATCAAGAGAATATATACTGAGCATTTATATCAAAGTTCTGTAACGAAATTCATTATATATGTATTCTCTAATTGGAAATTTGCACGGAGGTGTCTTTTGGTTGGTAATCAGAAGGGAACTTCCGATGAATTGGAAACGAACCTGCAATTATTAGAGCCAAGAGCTCCATTATTTCATCGGATAATTAAACTCTATCAGAGCAAACTTTCCGCTTGATCTGAGGTTTCCCGACTGACTACGCAACGCAAGAAAACCAAGACATTTTATTTACACAGGATTGCAGATCGCTTCGAATCATCGAGACTGCGGACAAGGAGAGTCATCGTCCGATTCTGATTAAACAAGTAAAGCTTAATTATAACCTTCTTGAGCGACTGTGATGACTGTGGTATGGCTGCTTATGAGTGAGATCATTAATAAAATACTAATAACTAAATTTCCTCCTCACCAGCAACCAGTATAAACACAATATTTATTAAAATTATACTTATTTCAGGTGAAGCCATACTGGGTGAATTGAACATCGGTGATGATGAATGGTGATGAGGCCAACACAAGACCCAGTCCACGAGCAAATAAAATCTCCAAACCCTGCCGGGAATCGAACCCGAGCCTGGTAATTGCAGACAAACACGTTGGCATTCAGCTGAACAGGCGCACAACTGCGGTATAAAGGAGGTGGTGTTACGACACGAGTGTGTTTTTCGTGGTTAGTGTGCGGCCTCTTTACTGCACTTAAGCAAACGCTAAATGCGGAAAAATATGAACACATTTTAAGGCATTGTGTAGTGTGTTCAGTAGAGGGACATTTCAGAGACAATGTTGGTTTGTATCAACATCAAAATCCTTATCGTCATAAAGCGGCATCTGTTAGGCAATGGTTTGTGGACAACAACATTCCTCAAATTGAGTGCCTGCCATGAGTCCCGATCTGAACCCAATGGAACACCTTTGGGATGAGCTTGAAAGTCGGCTTCGCTCCAGATCCCAGTGTCCAACAGCACTACCTTTTAGGGTTTCTGCTCTTGAGCAAGAATAGGCTGCAGACATTCAGACATATCTGTAATGAATCAAACGGTTTCTGCAGCTGAAATGCTGCGTTCTAAACTGCAGCAGGCGAGGACTCATGCCGAAACAGCACCCTCAGCAGCGCGCCGCTTCTGTGCTTCAAGCTATTCCGTGAGGCGATCACCAAATCTTCGGACACTGACCAAAGTTCAAGAAGCTCCTGCGTGGCGGGAGAATGTTGTAGTGCTACCTCTTCGGCATAGTGAGCGTCTTGACAGGAGTATTTAAATCCTCCCCCCTACGTCCCTCCCCCTGTCAATAGGCCAGCCAGTCATCATCGGACATCTGGACTATGTTATGACGCCCAGTCTGTATTGGACACTGGCGTGAAGACAACGACGTTCCTATGACGCAGGCTGACAACACCGTCACCGAGCCTCCAGCATTCGACAGCTGCCTGAACGCCCAACCTCTTGGCAGCTCTCCGTTCTGTCGCCTATATCGAGCGGCGTTCCCACGTTCTGTGGCCTGTACTAAAGTCACCCCAACTTTGTTACACTGGGGCCTGATGCAGCCAGCCACAACTTTCGATAATAAGCTGGGGAGTTCTGGGCAACGGGTTACCTTACCATAGCTTGGCTGTCTTCCTCGGAACATCAGCAGACGCTGCAACTCGTTACGCTACGAATGATTCCACGCTATCTCCACAGTGTTTGAAGCCGCGTCTGCTGGCCCTATCTACGCGCGCTCGCCGACAGGAACGGCGCTACGAGGATAGCTGTTCCGGAAGACGTCGCACCCGTGCTTTTGCCGCACTCGCCGAGGTCTCAAAAATAAATACTCGTAGCAAATAAGACAATGATTATAAATAAAAAAACCGTGAAAGGTTACCTTCTTTTGCTGTAGTTGTATGCATCTCCCTTCGAGAATCTCTTCTCTCGCCCACTCGAAGCCATCCTGACACCGCGTCACACTTCGCTAAAGTGTTCCTAGCAGAGTTCAAGCCATCATAAGAGCAGAGGATGGACACATACATACCAATGTTTATTACTACGTGTTCGGATACTTTCGTCACGTAGTGTATGCTTCCTTAGGACAAACTCGATGTTACTTTAGTTTCTGTAGGTCATTCGCCGTCCAGCCTAGCGTATTGGGTTCTTTCTAACCCATATTGCTGTTGACTGTTTACATTATTTATTTCACGATTGCAGTTTCTGCCTTTGGGACATTTTCAAGTGACACGGCAAACGATTTTGCTTTTGCACATGTCAGACTTTAAAATCCTCCTACATCAATGTCCGACATGCGTTGAAGCAAAATCTTTTACAGTACCACTTGAAAATGGCCTAAAGGTTGAAACTACAATTTTGAAATAAATAAGTTCTACAGTCAACGGCAAATGTTTTTTATGTCCCTAGAATTCTTCAAGACTGCGAATCCCGCCCACAAGAAGTTCAGTAGTGGGTTCTATCAGTAAAATATTCATCGACCTAATGACATATCCGCGAAGATACTCCGTATGTCTCCATCTTGATTAGTAGAGTAGTATAGCGCCGAAAGCCCGAAAACGTAGAAAGACAGAATCTACGTGTTCACCTGCCTCTGCTGTTTGCATAATATCGTGCTTGAAAAAGCATTTTGCGTTTCACTCGTGTGATTTTTTTCTGAATACGTATTAATTATTTCAGAGCAACATTGCTCCTTCAGGAGTGTCGATATATTTGAGTTACTCTATGATCCTACAACAGACCGACGTCTGTATTTTTGCGAATACAATCTTTTATCCTTTTTATAACCAGGAATGTCCGCCCCTGGTAGCTGAGTGGTCAGCGCAACGGAATGTCATACCTAACGACCCGGGTTCGATTCCCGGCTAGGTCGGAGATTTTCTCCGCTCAGGAACTGGGTGTTGTGTTGTCCCTATCATCATTAATTCATCCGCATCGACACGCAAGTCGCTGAAGTGGTGTCAACTCGAAAGACTTGCACCAGGCGATGGGTCTACCCGATGGGACGCCCTAGACGCATGGCATTTCCATTTACATAACCAGGAATGAACTGCGCTCCTTTCCAGTCAAGGACTAGTATTCGGTGCGCAAGAGACGCTCGATGAAATGGTGGCAAGAGAAGAGGGGCCGTCTATCTCGGAGGGCAAAGACAGGTTCCCTGTGCTATCAGACAGGTGCCTGGTTCGTCAGTATATTCGAAATGCTGCAACGTAATAGCCATCTGTCGTCAGTAATACTGAATATATTCTTCTTTTAATTGTGCCTTTGTTCTTCAGTTCCGCAGGGTCGGCATCGTTACGGTCGGATTTGGCAGGGTTAATTTAAGGGGTGGCCAGATGACCTTCCTGTCGCCACCCCGTTACGCGAATGCTTATGATGATGATGAAATGATGAGGACAAACACCCAGTCCCTGGGGAGAAAAAATCCCCAACCTGGTCGGGAATTTAACCCGGGACCCCGTGGTCCAGAGGCAGCAACGCTAGCCACAGCAGCACGAGCTGCGGACGTCAGTAATACTGAATATGAAAAATAAATTTTCTAAAGCGAAACTCGCGTGTTATACAAAATCATTTCTTGAGATGTCTCCACTGCACTTCGTCATTTATACTATCGCTAGCGACAAGAATCGAAGCTGAACTCACTGCTCTGTATGCGTTTGTCGCATGACATCGTGGCACAAGGATTTTCGCTTTGGTTCCTCAGTCTCTGATAGGCCACTCGTTGTCCGCTTTATGTGGATTAAAGTCAATATACACCACTTGACAAAAAATAAATAAATACATAAAAAATGGAGCGCCTTGAAAGGAAGGAGGAAATGAAACTTCAAGGGCTGAGAGGGTGTGTGAGGTAGTTGCAGAGATTACAGTCCATTCGACAAGGAATTTGACAGTGTGAGCTCACTTATCGCTAAGACGTTGCTCCTCTCCTGGCCTGGATGAATACACGGATTCTCTTTGGAAGGGTGTCACAAAGCCGACGGATCCCCTCCTCGGCATGTTGCCCACAATGGTCCTTGATATCATGGATACGGGCACTGGGAAGGTATTGACGACCGAGCTGGTCCTAAGCATATTCTAACAGGGACAGATCTAAGGATCTTGCTGTCCATGAAAGTACCTCAGCATCGCACAAACAGTTCATATAGACATTTACCATGTGTGGACGAGCATTGTCCTGTTAAAATATGGCAGCACGGTATGAGAAGTAATACATGAGGATGCAGGATGGGTCCGCAGCTCGTGGTCGTGCGGTAGCGTTCTCGCTTCCCACGCCCGGGTTCGATTCCCGGCGGGGTCAGGGATTTTCTCTGCCTCGTGATGACTGGGTGTTGTGTGATGTCCTTAGGTTGGTTAGGTTTAAGTAGTTCTAAGTTCTAGGGGACTGATGACCATAGATGTTAAGTCCCATAGTACTCAGAGCCATTTGAACCATTTGATGCAGGATGTCCATGACTTACGTTGTGCCATCGGAATCACTCAATCGTCACCAACTGTCACACGTAGTGATACCTGATGGCTCCAGCACACAAAGACACCAGAAGTAACAACGCTATGGCTCTCTCTTAAACATTGGAATAATTGAACCTCTTGCCAGGTCGCCGCTACACTCGCTATATCCGAGGTAGAGCACAGCTTTGATTCACTGCTGAACAGAACGCGAAGCCGTTCATCAGCAGTCCATGCTTCCCGGCCACAGCGCCATTGTAAATGCAGTCCTTTGTGTTGTGGTGCATATGGAAGTATGCGACTGATGTCACTAGTCTCCCACCAGTGGGGCGGGATGACACAGGCTGTAGCAGGGAGTTCATTACATGTTCTCGGATGGCAGCCGTAGATGTGCTTGGTGTGCAATACGGCGATCTTCCCTTTTGGTTTTGGTTGACAGATGTCCTTCCCGCGTGGAATAGCAGCATGGTCTTATGCGGCTTGTCACGGTTCACAAGGCTCCCCCCGTCAAACGTTCGAGTTCTCCCTCGGGCATGGGTGTGTGTGTTGTCCTCAGCGTAAGTCAGTTAGCTTAAGTTAGATTAAGTAGTGTCCCGATGACCTCAGCAGCTTGGTCCCATAGGAATTTTCCACCACCGCAGATGTCCTTGACTGGAACCTTGACAATGAGTATGCTTTCCCTCATGTTCCCATGCAGTCCAACATCGGGCAACTATCACATCCGGGAGCCGCACATATCAGAATATGGCATGGTTTAACCATCTAACCAATGGAGGCCCACAATGAGGAACCTTTCAAACTCTGTGAGCCACTTACACTTATACCACTGTCTCACACGAGTACACGGCATTTCTACCAAGGAATAAAAATGTACAATTAATTACCAAAAGAGATTAAAGAAATTGCAAAAATACACTTATTTAAAAAGGCAGCTAAAAAGTACCTGTTATGCAATACATTTTATACATTGAAAAATTGCTTAGGTAAAACAGAGATAAAAAAAATCTTACGCAAATAAATAATAATAGTAATGACTATAAAATATCCAACATTCCACATAACACCTTCATTTTATGTTTTTTCCTTCTTTTTTTCCTTTTTTCCTTTTTTCCCCTCCAAGCTATGCATAGCACAATACTAACACCTCTTCCTCTTTCTGAGCTCAACATCTCGCTCATTATGGAGGGATACTGACTCAGTTTTAAAGGATGGGAAATGGGAAGTTGCGTTACAGAAAATGGCCCAGAGATCACCAGTGTGTGTGTGTGTGTGTGTGTGTGTGTGTGTGTGTCAGTGTAGTGAGTGAAGTGTTATGAAACAATGTGTGTATTGTGTGTGCAGTGACTGATAGTGAGATATCGGTGAACAATGTGGCATTACATTATTTAATAAGTTATTTGTAAAAAAAAAATGTTGTATACCAAGAGTAAATCTAATGATTGTCTCTAACTAGAAGTCTGTAAATATAAGTGTATACGAATTAGATTATTTTTTATTTGGTCTAAATTTGTAAATACTTTGACATGTCCTACATCCTTGTAAAAAGAGATCTACGGATGAATAAAGCTGTTACTACTACTACTACTACTACTATATGTCCTCCACATTGATCACTCAGTATCTGACACTCATCACGCCCCTTATAGAGGGGTTGAGTCAGGAGGAAAGGCACATGCTTTGATGGGTGATAGTAACAGTTATTCTGAACAAAAAACAACAAGTAGACATTTGACCTATTCCCAATCGTTTCTAAGGTAGAACACGTTTAATACCAGTTTTGTACTTTTTTGTTTGAATAACTCGGAAACTGTACCCTCCACCGAAAACTTGTCGCAGTATAAAGTTAACCTACAATTTCGACAGAAAATGTGTTACAGATGCTTGCTTTAGGCTAACAGTTTGCTTCTAGGAAGCGCGAGAATACTGAAAATCTTTCGTGATGCTCTTGCGCTGAAGCTTAGATTACTCTTGTAAGCCAGTTTCAGGTAGTTTCGCGTCTTGACAGACCACAAGCGTCTGGTATGAAATTGTTCTTCTCAACTTACTCCAAATTACTATGATACTTTGTAAACTGTGACAATGTTTGAATATTTCAGAAAATAAATAAGACTCTGCATTAAATGTGTTCCGTCTCCGAAACCATTCGGAATAGGCCATATGACCAAATAACGTTTTTCGTTTAAAATCACTAACACTGTAAGCCATCAAATCGTGTGCCTGTTCTCCAGACTCACCCTGTAAACCCCAAATCAAATGGTTCAAATGGCTCTGAGCACTATGCAACTTATCTTCTGAGCTCATCAGTCGCCTACAACTTACAACTAATTAAACTTAACTAACCTAAGGACATCACACACATCCATGCCCGAGGCAGGATTCGAACCTGCGACCGGAGCGGTCGCTCGGCTCCAGACTGTAGCGCCTAGAACCGCACGGCCACTCCGGCCGGCCCTGTACACCCCGCCAGATCTGGTAACGACACTAAACACCAACAACACTAACGCACAGTGGTGGCCTCTTTGTTTATGATTATTTGTGTTATGTCTTCTTTCTAATTAGTGTTAGCTTAAACATGCTCTAAATGTCTGCACAGATAACCTGATTAGTGCAATTATTTGTAGTGTTAAGTTGTGACAGAGATCAGTCAGGAGGAACATTTTAGTAGTGATTAGTTTGTGTACTGCATAATATTCTGTATGTGTGTCAAACTTGAAACATTTAATGGTACAGTCCTTTCTATTACATGTATATACAGGGTGTTTCAAAAATGACCGGTATATTTGAAACGGCAATAAAAACTAAACGAGCAGCGATAGAAGTACACCGTTTGTTGCAATATGCTTGGGACAACAGTACATTTTCAGGCGGACAAACTTTCGAAATTACAGTAGTTACAATTTTCAACAACAGATGGCGCTGCAAGTGATGTGAAAGATATAGAAGACAACGCAGTCTGTGGGTGCGCCATTCTGTACGTCGTCTTTCTGCTGTAAGCGTGTGCTGTTCACAACGTGCAAGTGTGCTGTAGACAACATGGTTTATTCCTTAGAACAGAGGATTTTTCTGGTGTTGGAATTCCACCGCCTAGAACACAGTGTTGTTGCAACAAGACGAAGTTTTCAACGGAGGTTTAATGTAACCAAAGGACCGAAAAGCGATACAATAAAGGATCTGTTTGAAAAATTTCAACGGACTGGGAACGTGACGGATGAACGTGCTGGAAAGGTAGGGCGACCGCGTACGGCATCCACAGAGGGCAACGTGCAGCTAGTGCAGCAGGTGATCCAACAGCGGCCTCGGGTTTCCGTTCGCCGTGTTGCAGCTGCGGTCCAAATGACGCCAACGTCCACGTATCGTCTCATGCGCCAGAGTTTACACCTCTATCCATACAAAATTCAAACGCGGCAACCCCTCAGCGCCGCTATCATTGCTGCACGAGAGACATTCGCTAACGATATAGTGCACAGGATTGATGACGGCGATATGCATGTGGGCAGCATTTGATTTACTGACGAAGCTTATTTTTACCTGGACGGCTTCGTCAATAAACAGAACTGGCGCATATGGGGAACCGAAAAGCGCCATGTTGCAGTCCCATCGTCCCTGCATCCTCAAAAAGTACTGGTCTGGGCCGCCATTTCTTCCAAAGGAATCATTGGCCCATTTTTCAGATCCGAAACGATTACTGCATCACGCTATCTGGACATTCTTCGTGAATTTGTGGCGGTACAAACTGCCTTAGACGACACGGCGAACACCTCGTGGTTTATGCAAGATGGTGCCCGGCCACATCGCACGGCCGACGTCTTTAATTTCCTGAATGAATATTTCGATGATCGTGTGATTGCTTTGGGCTATCCGAAACATACAGGAGGCGGCGTGGATTGGCCTCCCTATTCGCCAGACATGAACCCCTGTGACTTCTTTCTGTGGGGACACTTGAAAGACCAGGTGTACCGCCAGAATCCAGAAACAATTGAATATCTGAAACAGTACATCTCATCTGCATGTGAAGCCATTCCGCCAGACACGTTGTCAAAGGTTTCGGGTAATTTCATTCAGAGACTACGCCATATTATTGCTACGCATGGTGGATATGTGGAAAATATCGTACTATAGAGTTTCCCAGACCGCAGCGCCATCTGTTGTTGAAAATTGTAACTACTGTAATTTCGAAAGTTTGTCTGCCTGAAAATGTACTGTTGTCCCAAGCATATTGCAACAAACGGTGTATTTCTATCGCTGCTCGTTTAGTTTTTATTGCCGTTTCAAATATACCGGTCATTTTTGAAACACCCTGTATATGTGTAGCTGTCAGATTGACAGGTTCGAACCCGGAATAATATTAATAATATGAGACCCTGAGAACTTTATTTTCAAACCAGTATTATCAAAGAGAGTAATGCACCCAGTAGTGACCCGAGGGGACCATGGGAGGCAAACTTATTGCAAATTTAAGTAACGCAAAGTCGCGCACAAAGAAGCTTCAATTGAAGTATGTGCAGATCGAATCAGTAAAAAGAGCTAGCCTGATACAGTCCAAGTCAATTTTAGCCTACAGAGACTACACTGTAGTTACGTAGAGCCTTGCAAATAAAGTGAGACATAATTTCAAAGGAGTTATTGAACAATATGCCTGAATCCGGCTGGAATGCACAAATAAAATCTACTCGAACATAAATATAGATGATTTTTGGGCAAACTAATACGAATTTTTAATATTTGTTACCATGTACGCAATTATCACATACCTTGGTAAAGAGCTAACAAAGAAGTTACGAATGTGCTGTTACACCTTCAATTCGGTAATTTTCACATCTGTCAACACCTGCTTTCTTTGGGATTGGAATTATTATATTCTTCTCGAAGTTTGAGGGTATTTCGCCTGTCTCATACATCTTGCTCACCAGATGGTAGAGTTTTGTCAGGACTGGCTCTCCCAACGCCGTCAATAGTTATAATGGAATGTTGTCTACTCCCGGGGCCTTGTTTCGACTCAGGTCTTTCAGTGCTCTGTCAAACACTTCACGCAGTATCGTATCTCCCATTTCATCTTTATCTACATACTCTTCCATTTCCATGATATAGTCCTCAAGTACATCGCTCTTGTATAGACCCTCTAAATACTCCTTCCACCTTTCCGCTTTCCCTTCTTTGCTTAGAACTGGGTTTCCATCTGAGCTCTTGATATTCATATAAGTGGCTCTCTTTTCTCCAAAGGTCTCTTTAATTTTCCTGTAGGGAGTATCTACCTTACCTCTAGTGAGATACGCCTCTACATCCTTACATTTGTCCTCTAGCCATCCCTGCTTAGCCATTTTGCACTTCCTGTCGATCTCATTTTTGAGACGTTTGTATTCCCTTTTACCTACTTCATTTACTGCGTTTTTATATTTTCTCCTTTCATCAATTAAATTCAATATTTCTTCTGTTACCCAAGGATTTCTAGCAGCCCTCGTCTTTTTACCTACTTGATACTCTGCTGCCTTCACTACTTCATGCCTCAAAGCTACCCATTCTTCTTGTACTGTATTTCTTTCTCCCATTCCTGTCAATTGTTCCCTTATGCTCTCCTTAAAACTCTGTACAATCTCTGGTTCTTTCAGTTTACCCAGGTCCCATCTCCTTAAATTCCCACCTTTTTGCAGTTTCTTCAGTTTTAATCTACAGTTCATAACCAATAGATTGTGGTCAGAGTCCACATCTGCCGCTGGAAATGTCTTGCAATTTAAAACCTGGTTCCTAAATCTCTGTCTTACCATTATATAATCTATCTGATACCATCTAGTATCTCCAGGATTCTTCCATGTATACTACCTTATTTTATGATTCTTGAACCATGTGTTAGCTATGATTAAGTTATGCTCTGTGCAAAATTCTACCAGGCGGCTTCCTCTTTCATTTCTCTCCCCCAATCCATATTCACCCACTATGTTTCCTTCTCTCCCTTTTCCTACTCTCGAATTCCAGTCACGCATGTCTATTAAATTTTCGTCTCCCTTCACTATCTGAATAATTTCTTTTATCTCATAATACATTTCATCAATTTCTTCATCATCTGCAGAGCTAGTTGGCATATAAACTTGTACTACTGTAGTAGGTATGGGCTTCGTGTCTATCTTGGCCACCATAATGCGTTCACTATGCTGGTGGTAGTAGCTTACCAGCACTCCTATTTTTTTATTCATTATTAAACCTACTCCTGCATTACCCCTATTTGATTTTGTATTTATAGCCCTGTAGTCACCTGACAAGAAGTCTTGTTCCTCATGCCACCGAACTTCACTAATTCCCACTATATCTGACTTCAACCTATCCATTTCCCTTTTTAAATTTTCTGACCTACCGGCCCAATTAAGGGATCTGACATTCCTCGCTCCGATCCGTAGAACGCCAGTTTTCTTTCTCCTGATAACGACGTCCTCTTGAGTAGTCCCCGCCCGGAGATCCGAAGAGGGGACTATTTTACCTCCGGAATATTTTACCCAAGAGGACGCCATCATCATTTAACCATACAGTAAAGTTGCATGCCCTCGGGAAAAATTACGGCTGCAGTTTCCCCTTGCTTTCAGCCGTTCGCAGTACCAGCACAGCAAAGCCGATTTGGTTAGTGTTGCAAGGCCAGATCAGTCAATCATCCAGACTGTTGCCCCTGCAACTACTGAAAAGGCTGCTGCCCCTCTTCAGGAACCACACGTTTGTCTGTCCTCTCAACAGATACCCCTCCGTTGTGGTTGGACCTACGGTACGGCCATCCGTATCGCTGAGGCACGCAAGAGTCCCCACCAACGGCAAAGTCCAAGGTTCATGGGGGTAGGCTATCTGTGAAAGACAGCATGTCTGAATTAAGTGACCAATATTGGGTAGAAATATGCAAAGTTGAGATACCAGCAAATATTATTTAATGGTTTCTAAAAAAATCCTAAACATCGGTGTACGCTACCAGAATTACTGTCGAATAATGACAGACGTCATTGTCCCTACTGACAGAGGCACTGATTCGAACTGCAACTAGAAATCGCATGCAGCATTACTTTGCTGGGAAGATAGCTGCACACTATCGCCTGACTCCGGCTATCATTCGGCCACTTCACGTAGATTGTTTTATAAGGTAATATGTTCAGTGCACTTCTTAAGTACCATAATAACTGTTATCTACAGATTTATCTTTGACCCATCACACGTCAGCTACCGTCTTACGTTGCAAACAATTAAGTGATCGTATTATCATTCGTGCCAGCGCTATTCAATACCCTAGATGTCATACACATGCAGCCTGCAGACTTTCTAGTATGTGAACGCTCGTACAATGCTTTTGATAACCTCTAACTGCGCTCAGTACAACGAGCGAATATTACACTGCAAAGACAACTTGGAAAAAAGATAGCCCTATTTAATATAAGACGCAAAGTATTTAGGATACAGCACAGTGTGGCGATCAGAGAACAAAGGTAATTAAAAAAAAATTTTTGAAGAGCAAAGCGACATGAGGAGCCTTTGGAATTCTTTGACATGAATGTGAGGTTATATAATCAGTGCTATATCCACGTAGGCGCCAATATGGCAGCAAAATTGCTGCTGATTTCCAAAAGCACGGCAAGGAGTTACGCCTTTACCATTCCACTTGTACGATAGCTCGGGAGCTGTTAATAGATTCACATTTCAGAGAGGAGTTGGGAGTGACAGAAACGGAGAGTCAAAGGTGCTGCTTAGAACGTCGGCAGCGCGCCTTTCTGGCGTCCCTGGGTACGTGACCTCACTGCTGAGAATACGGGCCCTCTGAGTCACGGAAAGGCAGCCGCCTATTTCCGTGTCTTCGCTTGCCGCCTGATGCCACACGGTGGCACACCTGGCAAGAAAAACGTCGATTCACAGCAAAAGTCAAGAGCCCACGTGTGACATAATTCTACAGTGAACATGCAGCTTTCTTTAGTAATGAAGTGTGTCTAATTAGTATACGCCCAGTCGTTAATGCGAATGTTTCTTAAATTTTTTCAGAAAATAGAATATACGATAGTGCTGTTACTGTCTTCAGTCTGAAGTTTGACGCATCTCTCCATGCTGGCGTAATCCGTGTATGTCTCTTCATCTATGCATAAGTACTGCAACCTACATCCACCTGAAGCTGTTCACTCTTACTCTCTCTCTCCGATTTATATTCCCGACACTCGCCTTCGGTACGAAATTAACTATTCCTCCTCAGGATGTGTCGCATTAACCTATCCATTCTTCTACTTAGATTGAGCCATAACATTGTCTTCTCCCCGATTCGATTTATTAGTTAACCCGGCTTCCCCCGTTGGAGGTTCGAGTCCTCCCTCCTGCATGGATGTGTGCGTTGTCCTTAGCGTAAGTTAGTTTAAGTTAGATTAAGTAGTGTGTAAGCCTAGGCACCGACGAACTCAGCAGTTTGGTGCCATAGTACCTTTTGTGTTAGCAGAAGATCCAACACCGTGTTACGAGTGGAGGCCGAAATGCACGCGTTTTAGCTCACGCAGGCTAGCGTGAGGAGGGAACTATACCGACGTGAGGTCTGGAACATGACAAGGAATGAGAATTCAGAAAGCGGACGTAATTAGTTTGATACTTAACTTTAATCCATTAATGATGAACGTCGCTCTTGACGGTACATAATTCACAATTTGAAGATAGTAATTATAGTAACTGAATATGGCGCCTTACTAGGTCGTAGCAAATGACGTAGCTGAAGGCTATGCTAAACGGTCGTCTCTGCAAATGAGAGCGTATGTAGACAGTGAACCATCGCTAGCAAAGTCGGCTGTACAACTGGGGCGAGTGCTAGGGAGTCTCTCTAGACTAGACCTGCCGTGTGGTGGCGCTCGGTCTGCAATCACTGATAGTGGCGACACGCGGGTCCGACGTATACTAACGGACCGCGGCCGATTCAAAGGCTACCACCTAGCAAGTGTGTCTGGCGGTGACACCACAGTACCTTCCCACAAATTTCCAAAAAATTTGTTATCCGATCTACTCATCTAACCTTATTCATCCTTCTGTAGCACCACATTTCAAAATAATTTCCTTTCACCATATCTCCATTGTTTATCGTCCAAGTTTCGCTTCCATAGGAGGGCAAACACATTACATATAGAGGGGTTAGACAAAAATATGGAACCACCGAGACAAATGCATCCTTGAACGTAAATACTAGCGTAGACGCTGGCACGGACTGCAGATAGCGCTGTTGTGTTTGATAAAGATCAGCACCTGCACAGTGTCCTCAATACTTCGCAAGTGTAAGCTATGGTCAGAACAGTGTTTCATGTGGCTACGAGTGCAACACGTCAGAGCTAAGTCGATTCATACGCGGGCAAACTGTTGGCGCTCTTCTGGTGGGTGATTACGTAACCAAGATAGACGAAATGTTTGATGTCGAAGATTTATACAGCATAACAAGTAGAGAAGTATGAAACCTGAACTTGGTTGCAATAATTACACGTCTGTTGTTTCAAACTGATAATTAATATTTTACTCAAAATAACCTCCATGGCTGTCTATACATTTCTCCCACCTCTGCGACAAGCTATGAATGCCACAAAAAAAAAAAAAAAACAGTTATTGTTTTGAAGCGAGCCATTTTCGTACATTTTCATACGAATTGAAGCGTTGATTAGCGAGAGCGTGTCCCAGTGATGCTAACAGATGATAATCGGACGGAGCCAAGTCTGGAGAATAAGCCGCATGCCCTAGTATTTCCCAAATAAACGTCTCGATCGTTCCCCTGACCCGTTTTTCTGTGTGTGATGGGGCGTTATCATGGAGCAATATGACTTTCTATTGCCTTTTTCCATATTCCGGTCGTTTTTTCACGTAATGCTACATTTAAATCGATCATTTGTTGCTGGCAGCGATCTTTGTTGGTTTCACAAGGTTTTAGCAGCTTATGGTAGATGACACCCTTCTGATCCCACCAAACACAGAGCATTGTCTTCCTTCCAAAGCGATTTGGTCTTGCCGTGGATGTCGATGAGTTGCATGGATTCACCCATGATTTACGACGCTTAGGATTCTCAAAGTATATCCATTTATCATTACCTGTCACTATTCGATGGAGAAACAACTTCTTTATTTCTGGCAAGCAACATTTCACAAGTGGTCTTTCGATTTGCTTGCTGTCTTTCATTCAGCTCATGCGGAACACAGTTTTCCACTTTCTACACCTTTCCCATAGCTTTCAACCGAAGAGAAATGGATGTCTGCGTCATATTGAATAGTTGTGCGAGTTCCTGTTGAGTTTGAGTACCATCTTCATCCAATAAAGCCTGCAATTCGTTGTCTTCGAACTTTTTCTGTGGTTTCCCGCGCTCGTCGTTTCTCACTTCAAAATCACCCTTTTGAATTTTTTGAACCATTCGGAACACTGTGTTTTTCCAAGAGCATATTCGGCAAAAGCTTCGATAGGCATTCGATTCGATTCTGCAGTAGTTTTCTTCAAATGATAACAGAAAAGCTATGCTGTCCTCAAATCGTAGTTCGTAGGCATAAACCTCGGCGTGTTTACAGCTTTGAAACAGATACCGATGTATGGAACTTGGTTTACTGTGTGTTGACATTCGTCTTCAACCGTTACCGGAAGCAGATGGTGGTGAAGACGCGGTCTCACGGGACCTACACTGACGGCTAGCACCATCTATAGGGACACTCCGGTTTCATACTTCTGTACCTGGTGTAGAGAAAGCTGAAAAACTTCATTCTCTAAGTGACAACAGCGATGAAATCGTGTGATGAGTGATCGTAACGGACGGTCATTGAAGAGAAGTGTAGCGAAAAATAAAGGCCGACAGCCGTAAAAGTCACAGCAGAACTCAATGTCACGCCCGTGAACCCTGTCAACACCAAAACAACAAGGAGGGAGCTCCATAAGCTGGAATTCCAGTGATGCAAATGTCTGAAAATCGAAAACACTGTTTGGAAGCCATAAAATGTGGACTATGGAGGGATGGGAAAGGTCATTTGGTGGTATGAGTCTTGTTTCACACTGTTACCAACTTCTGATCGAGTTTACGCATCTAGAGGGAAACAAGGTGGGACCTATCATTTGGGCAACCATATCGTGGTATTCCGTGGGCCTCATGGTTACTCTGCTAGGCCGCAGTACTACCAAAGATTACTTGACCAATTCGGCAGATCAGGTTCAACTCATGTTAAATTGTTTGTTTCACAGTGGTGACGAGTCCCTGTTCACGCATCGTCCAATACTGGTTTGTAAACACTAGGTTGAATTATCGCATCTCTTCTGGCCATAACACTAAGCAAATATCAGTATTGTTGAGCCTTTGTGGCTTTGTGGTCCAATTTGCAGAGACGAAAGACTTATCTCTAACCACCTCCATCACTGTTAGCTGAACTTGGCACCACATTGCCGTAATAATGTTATAAGGTTCCCTTGAAGACCATGCAAGACCTGTATTCATTCAATCCGAGAGGACCGAAAACTTTTTGAGTGTCAAGGGTGTCTTATACCATATTAGGCATGGTACTGTGTTAGTTTTTGGTGTTTCCATATTTTTGTCCACCCCATGTACTGTCAGGAAAAAGTTCGTAATTAATTTGTATTAGATATCAATATATATCTCTTTTTCAGAGTGTGCATTGTACCTCCTCTTTACTTCTGCTGTCGACGGTTATGTTGGTATCCAAACACCAAAACTTGTCTACTGCTTTGTGTCTACTGCTTTTTGTCTTGTTTTCCAAGTTATTTCCTCAGTATCACGTGATTTAATTCGAATCATTTCCAATAGCGTCGTTCTAATTTTCTCGACCTACACTTTCCAATCTCTTTTCAAGGCACAATCAATTTCGTGGCACTGTTCTTGCATGCTCTTTGCCGTTTCTTGGAAGAATTACAAAGTCATCTTGTAACGTGGCAGAATGAGATGTTAATAATAGAATCTTACGCTTCCGCAACAACTGTCACTTGCGATGCCTATGTCACGAATATCACTTACTCTCTGTGTATAGTAGTTGTTGTTGTGGTCTTCAGTCCTGAGACTGGTTTGATGCAGCTCTCCATGTCCCTCTATACTGTGCAACCTTCTTCATCTCCCAGTAAATACTGCAACCTACATCCTTCTGAATCTGCTTAGTGTATTCATCTCTTGGTCTCCTTCTACGCTGCCCTCCAATACTAAATTGGTGATCCCTTGATGCCTGAGAACATATCCTACCAACCGGTCCCTTCTTCTTATCAAGTTGTGCCACAAACTCCTCTTCTACCCAATTCTATTCAATACCTCCTCATTAGTTATGTGATAAACCCATCTAATCCTCAGCATTCTTCTGTAGCACCACATTTCGAAAGCTTCTGTTCTCTTCTTGTCTAAACTATTTATTGTCCATGTTTCACTTCCATACATGGCTACACTCCATACAAATACTTTCAAAAACGAGTTCCTGACACTTATATCTATACTCGATGTTAACAAATTTCTCTTCTTCAGAAACGCTTTCCTTGCCATTGCCGGTCTACATTTTATATCCTCTCTACTTCGACCATCATCAGTTATTTTGCTCCCCAAATAGCAAAACTCCTTTACTACTTTTAAGTGTCTCATTTCCTAATCTAATTCCCTCAGCATCACCCGACTTAATTCGACTACATTCAATTATCCTCGTTTTGCTTTTGTTGATGTTCATCTCATATCCTCCTTTCAAGACACTATCCATTCCATTCAACTGCTCTTCTAAGTCCTTTGCTGTCTCTGACAGAATTACAATGTCATCGGCGAACCTCAATGTTTTTATTTCTTCTCCATGGATTTTAATACCGACTCCGAATTTTTCTTTTGTTTCCTTCACTGCTTGCTCAATATACAGATTGAATAACGTCGGGGAGTGGCTACAACCCTGTCTCACTCCCTTCCCAACCACTGCTTCCCTTTCGTGTCACTCTACTCTTATAACTGGCATCTGGTTTCTGTACAAATTGTAAATAGCCATTCGCTCCCTGTATTCTACCCCTGCCACCTTCAGAATTTGAAAGAGAGTATTCCAGTCAACATTGTCAAAAGCTTTCTCTAAGTCTACAAATGCTAGAAACGTAGGTTTGCCTTTCCTTAATCTAGCTTCTAAGATAAGTCGTAGGGTCAGTATTGCCTCACGTGTTCCAGTATTTCTACGGAATCCAAACTGATCTTCCCAGAGGTCGACTTCTACTAGTTTTTCCATTCGTCTGTAAAGAATTCGCGTTAGTATTTTGCAGCCGTGACTTATTAAACTGATAGTTCGGTGATTTTCACATCTATCAACACCTGCTTTCTTTGGGATTGGAATTATTATATTCTTCTTGAAGTCTGAGGGTATTTCGCCTGTCTCATATATCTTGCTTACCAGATGGTAGAGTTTTGTCAGGACTGGCTCTCCCAAGGTTGTCAGTAGTTCTAATGGAATGTTGTCTACTCCTGCGCCTTGTTTCGACTCAGGTCTTTCAGTGCTGTGTCAAACTCTTCACGCAGTATCATATCTCCCATTTCATCTTAATCTACATCCTCTTCCATTTCCATAATATTGTCCTCAAGTACATTGCCCTTGTATAGACTCTCTATATACTCCTTCCACCTTTCTGCTTTCCCTTCTTTGCTTAGAACTGGGTTTTCATCTGAGCTCTTGATATTCATACAAGTGGTTCTCTTTTCTCCAAAGGTCTCTTTAATTTTCCTGTAGGCAGTATCTATCTTACCCTTCGTGAGATAAGCCTCTACATCCAATTGTCCTCTAGCCATCCCTGCTTAGTCATTTTGCACTTCCTGTCGATCTCATTTTTGCGACGTTTGTAGTCCTTTTTGCCTGCTTCATTTCCTGCATTTTTATATTTTCTCCTTTCATCAATTAAGTTCAATATTTCTTCTGTTACCCAAGGATTTCTAGCAGCCCTCGTCTTTTTACCTGCTTGATACTCTGCTGCCTTCACTACTTCATGCCTCAAAGCTACCCATTCTTCTTCTACTGTATTTCTTTTTCCTATTCCTGTCAATTGTTCCCGTATGCTCTCCTTGAAACTCTGTATAATCTCTGGTTCTTTCAGTTTATGTAGGTCCGATCTCCTTAAATTCCCACCTTTTTGCAGTTTCTTCAGTTTTAATCTACAGTTCGTAACCAACAGATTGTGGTCAGAGTTCACATCTGCCCCTGGATATTACAATTTAAAACCTGGTTCCTAACTCTCTGTCTTACCATTATATAATCTATCTGAAACCTGTCAGTATCCCCAGGCTTCTTCGATGTATACAAGCTTCTTTTATGATTCTTGAACCAAGTGTTAGCTATGATTAAGTTGTGCTCTGTGCAAAATTCTACCAGGCGGTTTCCCCTTTCATTTCTTCCCCCCAATCCACATTCACCTACTACGTTCCCTTTTCTCTCTTTTCCTACTACCGAATTTCAGTCACACATGACTATTAAAATTTCGTCTCCCTTCAGTATCTGAATAGTTTCTTTTATTTCATCATACATTTCTTCAATTTCTTCGTCATCTGCAGAGCTAGTTGGCATATAAACTTGTACTACTGTGGTACGCGTGGGCTTCGTGTCTATCTTGGCCACAATAATTCGTTCACTATGCTATTTGTAGTAGCTTACCCGCAATCCTATTTTTTTATTCTTTATTAAACCTACTCCTGAATGACCCCTATTTGATTTTGTATTTATAACCCTGTATTCGCCTGACCAAATGTCTTGTTCCTCCTGCCACCGAACTTCACTAATTACCACTATATCAAACTTTAACCTATCCATTTCCGTTTTTAAATTTTCTAACCTACGTGCCCGATTAAGAGATCTGACATTCCACGCTCCGATCCGTAGAACGCCAGTTTTCTTTCTCCTGATAACGATGTCCGCCTGAGTAGTCCCCGCCCGGAGATCCGAATGGGGAACTATTTTACCTCCGGAATATTTTACCCAAGAGGACGTCATCATCATTTAATCATACAGTAAAGCTGCATGCCCTCGGGAAAAATTACGGCCGTAGTTTCCCCTTGCTTTCAGCCGTCGCAGTTCCAGCACAGAAAGGCTATTTTGGTTAGTGTTACAAGGCTAGATCAGTCAATGATCCAGACTGTTGCCCCTGCAACTACTGAGAAGGCTGCTGCCCCTCTTCTGGAACCACATGTTTGTTTGGCGTCTCAACTGATACCCCTCCGTTGTGGTTGCACCTACGGTACGGCTATCTGTATCACTGAGGCACGCAAGCCTCCCTACCAACGACAAGGTCTATGGTTCATGGGGGGGGGGGGGGGGGGGGGGGGTATAGTAGTTAACTTCGTTTATTCATACGTTTGCAAAATTTCAACCCTGATTTACTGGATATTTGACATTCAGGTAGTTTTCTTGTTCACAGACGGCGTCATTATGCAATTGCTTGATTATATAACACTATCGTCTTTGTAAATATGAAAACGTAGTAATAATCAGTCATAAAAGTTTCATACACTGAAAGTCATTTTTACAGTAAAACACAGCTTGATTCTATAACTTTTTCGATACGTGTATGTATATTTTGAGCTACCTGCAATATTGTTTCAGACTACTTCGGAAGAACTTTTCGCCAAGTTATTACAAGAACATTTCTTTCTGTAAACCTCAAAGTTTTTATTTCTTCCTTCTGAACTTTACTTCTTTTTCCAAGTTCCTAGCTGTCTTTCTTTACTGTTTGCTCCATGTACAAGACTGAGCAGCACTGGAGATAGTGCTTGTCACATTCCTTTCTCAGTTACTGCTTCCTTTCATGTCCTTCAAACTGCAGTGCATTTTGTTTATGTATATGCTGCAGATTACATTTTACTCCTTATATTTTATTCTTAATACAATCAGAATTTCCAGTACTTTGTTTCAGTCACGACTGCTGTGTGTTGTTTCTCTAAATCCACTACTCTCTTCAATCCATCCCCTTGTAAAAGTCGTAAGGTCTGTTTTGCCTCACGTCTTCCTAAATTCTTGCTCAACAAAGACTAATTTTGCCCCATCCTATCTTCTACCAGTCTTCTTATTCTTCTATAGGTAATTGAAGACCTTGGCTGTAAAAAGTGGTTAGAAAGCGGTTGGTTGTTTTGAGAAATTGGGCAGAAAGTTTTAAAAAATGTCATAAATAAGATATTTAAAGTATCTCAAGATTTTAAACATGGCTGCAGCAGCAACTGCTAAAATTCTTCACAATAAAGGATGGCAGCCAAAAACAGTTGCAGGATAGAATTTTTTTATTAAAATTCTTGACCAAGGTTTCGGTACATATAAATATACCTTCATCAGAAGTACATTTCCTGAATAGAAAGACACATTCATTAGAAAAGCCATATCAACGAAAGTGAGAAACAGAAGCTTAAATAACGGTGAAATTGCTAAAGTAATACAGGCACACAATCTTTAGTACTTACTAAAATTACATCATGCACTGGAGAATAATGAAACAATTATGCCAAAAGGCGTCGTCAGTAATTAGGGAGATGATATTTTAATTACTGACGACACCTTTTGGCATAATTGTTTCATTATTCTCCAGTGCTTGATGTAATTTTAGTAAGTACTAAAGATTGTGTGCCTGTATTACTTTAGCAATTTCACCGTTATTTAAGCTTCTGTTTCTCACTTTCGTTGATATGGCTTTTCTAATGAATGTGTCTTTCTATTCAGGAAATGTACTTCTGATGAAGGTATATTTATATGTACCGAAACCTTGGTCAAGAATTTTAATAAAAAAATTCTATCCTGCAACTGTTTTTGGCTGCCATCCTTTATTGTGAAGAAATATTTAAAGTACACAAAATGTGATTTTTTTCATTCAGGTAAGTAATTGTTTTCGAATATGTGTACAGTAGCGACATATTTTTAAAATAATGAATTCTAAACAACATTTTATATTTAAATATTCGCCAGTGGGTACTTAACGCTGTTACTTGCAAACTGAGTGCACTTAACATGGGTTAGTATTGACTGTTTACTTTCTGCGCTAATTAACAAAACGTTACTTCCAAACCTCTCAAAAATACAAATTTGTAACTTCCAGATTGTTTCAGTTTTTGACACTAAGATTTTGAATAAGAACTAACTGCACCCGACCACGCTTTCCTGTGGCTCAGTCTACTTAAATGGAAAATAAAAGAGAAATCAGACGTTTCTTATATGTATGTGAGTTGGACATACGTTCTAATCTCCTCCTCTCCCTATGTGTATCTCCATCTCCCCCTCTCTTTGTCCATCTCCTCCTCCTTCCGCCACTCTCTGTCCATCTCCTCCTGTCCTCCGTCTCTCTCTCTCTACCTCCTCCTATCCCCCCCCCCCCCTCTGCCTCTCTTGTAGTCCATCAGCTCCTCCCCCCTTTGCCTTTCTCAGTCCATCTTCTCGTTCCTCATCTCTCCGTCTCCTCCTATCCACTCCCTCTATCTGGCTCCTCCAACCCGTTTTTATATGTCCTCCCACACATATATTAAAAATCAGGTACCGAAAAAGATGCCCTTATTAGAATTCAACGTTGCCTCAAAATTTAAAAGAATCTGTAAAGAACTTTCGTAGAATAACGTTTTTGAACAAATTAACATTTACATTCTTGTAATGTTCCCATTTTATTATATGTTACACATATACCAGACGCCGTTCCAGTAGGCATACAAAAACTCGTGAATTTTCGAATGCAACGTGAAACGTCCCCTTAGAAAAATTTATACATGACTGTGCTTAAACTGACACACAATATTTTTTAGCGCAACGCAATCTGACTTTCAAAAATCCCTACAAAAGAATGGCCCTGACTAACATTAACCTATAACTTTCACAAATCACTTACCTCACCAAAAATCTTCGTCACTCGAACTACTGCAGTACAGCGAGCGCCACTACTGCCAGCTAAATAAAAGATTCAAACTACTGAAGGCACTAACTACTGATAGGCATAGTTAGCAAATGAAACATTTTGATAGAGAACAAACAATGTATTTACCTCAATAGTGTTCAAAAGTCATAATGTATATAGCAGTTCATGACATCCAGTCTTACAAATTTCAAAACTCCGCCATCTCTCTCCCCACATCCACCACTGCTGGCGGCTCACCTCCAACTGCGAAACGCTACGCGCTGTTAACAGCCAGCTGCCGCTGCCCAACACTACAATGGCAGACAACAATGCAAACTAGCCACAGACTGCACACAGCACAGCCAGTGATTTTCATACAGAGCGCTACGTAACGTTGCCAATAAGAAAACATAAACAGCCTACTTACAAACGTTGTGTCAAAACTTCAAAGTAATCCGTGAAGAACATTCGGAGATTTGAGATTTTGGAGAAACGAAAATCTACATTCGTACTTATATAGAAACTGTTCCTAATCTCAATACGTTTTTGACTTAATCAGTGCCCGTACAAAGTCCGAATTTTGTCACAGCCCAATTTTTAGACAATCCAAATTAGCCACAGTCACGAATGATGATGATGATGAAATTGATGAAATGATGAAGACAACACAAACACCCAGTGCCCGAGCAGAGTAAAATCCCCAACGCTGGCCCTTTTTTTGTGTATGTTGTTTTATTTATTTATTTGTATAATTTGTATAATTTTTTAATTTTCTTATTTTTTATTGTGTTTATGGATTTATTTTTGTTTCATTAAGGTAAGATCCTATATCTGCCATAGCCGAGGGTCCGAGTCGTCTTCTCGTGTGCTGGGAGGGGTTCCCCCCCATTCCGTCCTTAGAGAATTAAAGTGCTCGAGGGTTATTCTTCATTTTTAGCGTCTCATACCCGGAATGCCCCAGTGAGAAGGAGGATCCGCAAATTAAAACTAAAACTATACTCCGTCCGAACAGGCCATGAAGGCCCAACGGTACCGACCGGCCGCCGTGTCACCCTCAGACTACAGGCATCACTGGATACGGATATGGAGGGCATGTGGTCAGCACACCGCTCTCCCGGTCGTTGTAAGTTTTCGTGACCGGAGCCACTACTTCTCAATCAAGTACCTGCTCAGTTTGCCTCACAAGGGCCGAGTGCACCACACTTGTCAACAACGCTGAACCTAAATAATTTGCGAAACTGGTTCTGTACTCCGGGTGGCGGCTGAAATCTGCATGTGTTGTCAGCAGTAGGGACGAAAAGTCGAGTGTGCCTTTGTGAGCATCTCAAAATATGTAGTAAAGGGCCATGCCTTTTAGCCAGTTAACGGCGTTCGTCCTGATCGATGGAAAACGTACGCCGTCGGGGTGCAATATATCATCATGGGAGAGAGACCCCGGCAATCACCGCAAGAGTAATGCCAGCATGCTCTGCGTCAGTAGCCAGCACTCGCTGGTCGCCGCTCAAGTCAGGGCGTGTGCATCCGAGTCGACGACTGAGCATGTCGGACACAAGTGGTCGCCCGTCAGATGAATGGAATGTAGCTCTGACGAATAGCGAACTTCCCATTCACAACCACGTACCACAATGAACGCACCATCGTAGGTAGAAAAGGCGTGTGTACCGCTCGCCACACCGTGTTCCAGGCAACTTCACGATGTCTGTGTGCGACCATATTGATAGGTTGCTGCTGTCGATAGAGGCGATAATAGCCTTCTGGCTGGGCATCCGTGTGTCGTCGGAAGTTCTGACCGTAATCAGCTGATGTCAAATGTTCAAATGTGTGTGAAATCTTACGGGACGTAACTGCTAAGGTCATCAGTCCCTAAGCTTACACACTAGTTAAACTAAATTATCCTAAGGACAAACACACACACACACCCATGCCCGAGGGAGGACTCGAACCTCCGCCGGGACCAACCGCACAGTCCAGGACTGCAGCGCCCTAGACCGCTCGGCTAGCTGAGGTCAATCAAGAACTCTCTGATGTGGGCGAGTGCCGGTGAAATGTGTTCTACAGAAACCGGGGGATGCAGAGAGTGTGGTGCCACTTCCGCTATCAGGGTGGGTGCCCGTCAGAGAGGCGTGGGCAGAGGTCCACGTGCGACGCACAGTGTTGAGATAAAGCGATCGCCCACGGTTATAGACATGAATTAAACCGATACCGGCCGCCCGCTGCGGCAGTCTCAGGGTGGCGTACCGGACTTTAAAAACAGCGCCGGCGCTCACGAAATATTCATATGCTGTTTGAAATCTGTCGGCCATCGCAATCGTCAAGGGAAGGACATGCGGAAAATAGTTCAGCTTGAAGGCAAGACAGGTGCTGAAATAACGTGTTCTGAGGAGTATATCCATGCGACGCAATTTGTTGTCCTGCAACATAGCACGTGTCTGGTGTAGGAGCCGGCGAACATTGCTATAGAACTGCACTCCTAAACATTAGAGTACGCGCACCTTGTCAAAGGCCACCGCCGTTGCGTGGGAAAGCCCCTCTCCGACATCCATGTATTTTGTCTTCTTCATGTTGATGACGCTCCCAGCGATCGCCCCGTACTGGCGTAGCCACTGAAGCGCCATATGCATTTCATCCTCTGATCTGGCCAGGAACACAATATCATCGGCGAATGCACCACAACGAAAGGTCACGTCCCACATGGAAATGCCTTTTAATCGCTACCGTCGACCATGTAAAGCTGGTTCAAGCGCTGCCGCAAATAATATACCCGACAAGGGGCACCCTTGTCGAATCCATTAGACCACGAGCTGTGGACACTACTACTTGTGAACATACCACCGGTAATCAATTTCTTCCCACACTCGCGAATCGGGTGTAACTTGTGCATCGTAGATTCGAGTTTGCAGATCGGTTAAACTGTTTGGAAGCGGAGAAACATACACACGGTCTTTACAAAAAAACCATGGAAAGAAACCCAGCGATTTAAAGTATGGGGAGCGAGATGACCATGTGATTGCCCCTTCAAAGGCCAGTCCACCGACATGGGAAGCAATTGTCGAAGAAACATTGAACTTTCATAAGGAAATGAGGTGGGTCACCGTCTTTCTAGTTGTAAACCATCCCATCTCGGTCATCTTCACCGATCTGTGGAATTACAAAGTTTTCAAGCATAACTAGACACACAACACCAGCGACAGTTTTCTCCATAAATAAGGAAGGGTCATATACTTTCAATTTGCTATTGGCATAAAACACATTAATTCTGGGGCTGTCACAAACGTATCCCAGAATCTCATGAAGATTTTTGGTGCTTCAAATCCTGCAGTTGTGGGTGTTCACTACGCCACTGATTTGAAATGTTGACTCATCGCTGAAGATTATTGTGTTTAGGAATGTCTCGTCATCCTCTATCCGATGCAATATTTCCGCAGAGAATTCCCCACGACTAACCTTATCTGCATGACTAATATGCTGTGTGTATGGTTTCAAGTGGGAACGTCTACACAGTACTCGCCAATGGAAGGCCGGTTTTGAGAGTCCCAAGTCGCCCTGATTTTTGTGGATTGCGGGCAAAGCTCTCCCCAACATGTTCAACATAATCAACAACGCGCTGGCAGCCAAGTGACGAAGTTCTTGTGCCAAGAGCAAGTTGTAGACCTGCTATTAGGTTCTTTAGCAAATTTACGCCGAACAGTTGTTACAGAGTTAGTTACATGAAATTAAAATACACAGCTTGCACGCTCAGCACCAATGAAAATAGCCTATGAAACTGTGCTCCACACACACGTACACACACACACACACACACACACACACACACACACACACACACACACACTCACGCACGCACATACACCACGCACACGCGCGCGCGCACACACACACACACACACACACACACACACACAAACGTGCTGATCGCTGACAAACCAAAGTGCCTCCTATCACGTGCCGCGTCTGTAGCGTACAGATGACAATTATTCAGATTGGTGATGTTAGTTCTGGCAAAGGTTGTGATGATCTGTTGCAAAAACCATCCTCAAAACCCTTCCCGTAGAGGGAAATACGCAGCTGAAACTCTTGCACTCGTTGCAGATGGTGGGGATCGTAGCGGCTATCATGCAGGATACAAGTACACATAGTCATACTTTGGCTTACACCATATTGGCGGGCCACTTGCCTGGAGCTTGATGGCTAATCTCTATATCCTGTAGAACCCAGTCTTCCGAGCCGGCCGCGGTGGTCTAGCGGTTCTAGGCGCTCAGTCCGGAACCGCGCGACTGCTACGGTCGCAGGTTCGAATCCTGCCTCGGGCATGGATGTGTGTGATGTCCTTAGGTTAGTTAGGTTTAAGTAGTTCTAAGTTCTAGGGGACTGATGACCACAGATGTTAAGTCCCATAGTGCTCAGAGCCATTTGAACCAACCGGTCTTCCGAATCTTTTATACGCACAGTACGCAACCTCCTGCACGCTCATCAGTCTGACAGGACCTGTGATCACACAAACGACAAAAAAGGGCTTGAAATGTTGTGTGATGTAGTTGATGTCTGTGGGTGTACTTCTTTTGTCTCGACCTTTTCCATATGCTTGGCCGTAACAAAACAATCTCGGCTTCTTCCCGACATGAGCCATTCTGCTGCTTATAGTACGCTGCGTCGGGCACACAGCGTGCAACATACACTACTGGCCACTAAAACTGCTACAGACGCGAAATTTAACCGACAGGAAGAAGATGCTGTGATATGCAAATGATTAGCTTTTCAGAGCATTCACACAAGGTTGGCGCCGGTGGCGACACCTACAGCGTGCTGACATGAGGAAAGCTGCCAACCGATTTCTCATACACAAACAGCAGTCGACCGGCGTTGCCTGGTGAAATGTTGTTGTGATGTCTCGTGTAAGGAGGCGAAATGCGTACCATTACGTTTCCGATTTTGATATAGGTCGGCTTGTAGCCTATCGCGATTGCGGTTTATCGTATCGCTACGTTGCTGCTCGCGCTGGTCGAGATCCAAAGACTGTTAGCAGAATACGGAATCGGTGCGTTCAGGAGGGTAATACGGAACGCCGTGCTGGATCCCAATGGCCTCGTATCACTAGCAGTCGAAATGACAGGCATCTTATCCGCATGGCTGTAACGGATCGTGCAGCCACTTTTCGATCCCTGAGTCAACAGATGGGGACGTTTGAAAGACAACAACCGTCTGCTCGAACAGTTCGACGACGTTTGCAGCAGCATGGACTATCAGCTCGGAAACCACGGCTGCGGTTACCCTTGACGCTGCATCACAGACAAGAGCGCCTGCGATGGTGTACTACACGACGAACCTGAGTGCACGAATGGCAAAACGTCATTTTTTCGCATGAATCCAGGTTCTGTTTACAGCATCATGATGGTCGCATCCGTGTTTGGCGACATCGCGATGAACGCACATTTGAAACGTTTATTCGTCATAGCCATACTGGCGTATCACGCGGCGTGATGGTATGGGGTGCCATTGGTTACACGTCTCGGTCAGCTCTTGTTCGCATTGACGGCACCTTGAAAGTGGAAGTTACATTTCAGGTGTGTTACGACTCGTAGCTCTACCCATCATTCGATCCCTGCGAAACCCTACATTTCAGCAGGATAGTGCACGACCGCATGTTGCAGGTCCTGTACGGGCCTTTCTGGATACAGAAAATGTTCGACTGCTGTCCTGGCCAGCACATTCTCCAGATCTCTCACCAACTGAAAACGTCTGGTCAATGGTGCCCGAGCAACTGGCTCGTCACAATACGCCAGTCACTACTCTTGATGAACTGTGGTATCGCGTTGAAGCTGCATGGGCAGCTGTACCTGTACACGCCATCCAAGATCTGTTTGACTCAATGCCCAGGCGTATCAAGGCCGTTATTACGGCCAGAGGTGGTTGTTCTGGGTACTGATTTCTCAGGATCTATGCACCCAAATTGCGTGAATCTGTAATCACTTGTCAGTTCTAGTGTAATATATTTGTCCAATGAATACCCGTTTATCATCTGCATTTCTTCTTGATGTAGCAATTTTAATGTCCAGTAGTGTACAAGGAACATGTGGCACATGGTCAGAGGAACTTTCATTCGTCAGCAACATCTACCGTGGCATCGATGCATTTCCGGCACGTGTTCGTGGGACGTTTTTTCCTCCATTTCCAATCAGGAATCTGTCCCTGCAGTTTGTCGGTTCTATTAACGTTCACCTTGTGTACACGATTTTGGAGGAACGTTTACATTTTTATTTATATAGATTACCGCAATAATAAAGCATAATTACCTCAAAATTTAATCTACGAGTCACTGCAATATAAAATTAATATTAGCAAAGGCCTTACTACAGTATGTAAGAAATTTCGTTTGTGGTGCCTGATAATATTTTACATCATTACCCTGTCAGAAAATCCAGGTAAACTATGTTATGGGAGACAACATTCTTCACTTCAAATATTAACATTTATGCGATAAGAAAAACTTTTGAAGCGCATTTTCGTTCAGTAATACATTCAGAATGTTTGTCTGAGTTGTAGTTATTCACTTCAATCTCAATTTCATTGCACGAACACCGCAATCGTTAGTAATACCGGTAGCTGTGTGTTTGTCACTTACCATTGTTTACTTCCACACAGCCTGACAAAGTTGCCGTTAGCGAGAACCTGAAATTCGAGACACAACTGCTATCTCCACGTTGATCGTGGAAGTATCAACTAATATGAATAAAGCACATCACTTAACTTGTTTTACACGCAGCAACTCTATTTCTCACCAACTGTCCCTTACCAATATTTTTAGACGAAGTCTTGAAATCATGTTATTACTTTACAAGCGCGAGATATTAAAACGACACTTCGGTAAGACACCTACTAGCAATTGTCTCCTTTGGTGTTGGGCGTTATTGTATTCTTAATTCATTTTTAATTAAATCTTAATTATTTTGATTGTCCTACACGTCTGCACACCAAGTGGAATAGTTTTGTCGCGGTTTTCTTTCTCGAGAATCTTAATAACTATGAAGAAATATCGTCTACTCGGCATTTCGACTTAGGGCTTTCAGTATTCTGTCTTCTCGCAGTATTGCACCTCTATCTCATCATTTATTGCACTCTTATGTCGTCATCAGGCCCTCCTGCTCCCTTTCCACAATTTTCTTTCTTTTTTATAGCCTTTCTGATCATTCCTTTTATCTTCCAAACTTATCTTCTTTGCTTAGGATTTGGTTTGCATCTTGGCTCTTGGTGTTCACGTATTGTATTGTATTGTATGTTAACCGAGGACCTAGAAACGACGGAGAGGCTCCGTCCCCGCCGCAGCCACAGTGGTCCACAAGCCCACGACGACTACCGCAGTCCACTTCACCCCTCCGCCGCCCCACACCGAACCCAGGGTTATTGTGCGGTTCGGCCTCCAGTGGACCCCCCAGGGAACGTCTCACACCAGACGAGTGTAACCCCTATGTTTGCGTGGTAGAGCAATGGTGGTGCACGCGTACGTGGAGAACTTGTTTGCGCAGCAGTCGCCGACATAGTGTAACTGAGGCGGAATAAGGGGAACCAGCCCGCATTCGCAGAGGCAGATGGAAAACGGCCTAAAAACCATCCACAGACTGGCCGGCTCACCGGACCTCGACACAAATCCGCCGGGCGGATTCGTGCCGGGGACCAGGCGCTCCTTCCCGCCCTGAAAGCAGTGCGTTGGTGTTCACGTAGTTATTCTCAGTTCTCCAAAAATGTCTTTAATTTTGTAGCGTGAACCTTACCTGTCCATTTACTAAGTAGGTTATGTTATTTACATTTACTAAGTAGGTTATTTTATTAAGGT
This sequence comes from Schistocerca americana, assembly GCF_021461395.2. Lineage (NCBI taxonomy): Eukaryota > Metazoa > Arthropoda > Insecta > Orthoptera > Acrididae > Schistocerca > Schistocerca americana. The sequence continues at coordinate 526,285,549 of NC_060125.1, read as the reverse complement.
CCAAACATAACACGTAATCATCATAGTTGCCTGCTCTAAGCACCAACGCTTCAATCACGTATTTGCACTCACATATCGCAGGAAAAATGCGCCAGTCCCAGTTCTGCTTCTAAACGGTCCTGACTATCTCAAACACCTTTTACATAATCGACTTTGTAGCCTCATTTGACTATTAGAGACAAGCAAGTCTACTGTAATTCCCCTTGAGTTTTATTCGTGTACTGTGCCTCGTCTGTATAGATTGATCATTTTCGTTTACACGTCAGGAATAAAATTGCGTGTGTTGCGGGAACTGTCTGCTGTGCATTTTGGCAGGTGAACGGTGAACTGAGGTTATGAGGGACTACCTTTTCGCAAAAAAATCGAAATATAGTAACAAAATGTTGAAGCAAGCATTGATACTAAAGTTTATTAACGACCAAAGTAGAATTCACACTGGATTATCTTCTGAAAGTCGTGTGCTAAATTCTCTATACTCCTGATAACTGAAAGAATAGGAAACGTGTACTCCAAACATTTCAAAATATACTCATTTATTTGCTCGAGTAAATACGAGTATATACCTGCAAACTCGTCGGACTATGTGTAGGACGCAGTAACTAGCGCCTTTTTTCTTTATTTTTTGTATCTTGTTTTCTAGCTAAATGTCAAATCAAACAGAATTTTTTTTTCTCGACGACTAATTTCGACTTATGATCTTCATTAAAAGACGTTTATCGAACTACGTTCTTATTTATGCGTAGTGTAGACATTTTTCTTATAAAACGTAAACACATTTTTGCTTTCAGGTATTTCGTCTCTCTTGTGGAAGAACGCTAATAGCAAGAAGACCAAAATCTTATGCAACCTTTTCACTGTGACACGAAAACAAAGCAAACAACACGATAAAGACTAAGAATGCACGAAAGCACAATTGGAGTGAGCACGACCAGAATAGGTTTACTTCCGATGTCAGCAGATGTCGCCACAGTCCCTTTTTCTGCGCATGCATACTTGAAAGTTTAGGACCCCACACTCTACACAGTCCGTAGACCATTGACTTCACAGACGCACCTGTGGTTGGCTGCGATTTACACTCAGGCACGAAACGCGCACGCACTTCATGTAGTCGATTTTGACCAGAAAGCCGTTTGTGTTAAGCGGGCTTCAGACAAGCACATTTCTCTTCGCAACAGTAACCAGACTGCGCAGTCTGATTGATGATCTAATGGAGGGAACATGGGGGCAATGTCGGCCACATGCGCCCGCTTGCAACGGTCTGCGGTTTGATAACACGGCCACATGTCTCATGCACGCGGTGCCGCTGAGAAACAATCGATGTGGAGCATAGGGCGGGGGGGGGGGGGGGGGGGGGGAAGGCTCCAACGTGGTCCGTTTACTCCGCATAGCTACGGGCTCGCGCGTGCAACTGACATTCAACACTGTTGTGGCTGGCAGTGACGTGGGCTGCGATCCACAGATACGTCAAAAGGTCAAGGAAGTTATGCAGTCGTTTCTGAAGGCTCGGTGTATTTTTGGCTGAGGCGACTCTTTACACCAGGCAGTTTCCTCCGTAACACCCGCACGATAAAGATAGTGTCAGGACAGGACCAAATTTATCAATACCGCTAAAACCTTGCGGGCGAGCTGTTTTTTGTCCAGTATATATAGGCTGCAGAAGTTATAAAATCGAGCTGAATGAGCACCTTATTTAGTTACGGAAGGAGCTTTCTTGAATGCTTCTGTCTTTGTGGGTGTGACTAGTACAGATGCGACAATTGTACAGCATCTTACAGAACCTATGCCGATACTTGTAGATATACGTCTAATCCTATTTCCAACTTCTGTTACACGTGATCGTGAAACAGCATGTAGCGTTCGAGACGAAGTTTCAACAAATAGCGCTGTTGCAGAAGAGCCCCTATAGGAAATAACTGCCTCTGAGTACAAGACACCAGTGCGATGAATTCTAGAGTGCTGCTGCAGCTGAGACCTTACCAAGCAGGCATGGCAGCCAACATCGAACGAATTCAGAGATGGCAACTGGCCGGTACAGCGCGTACGGAAGTGCAATAGAGATGCTCCGGTACTTAAATAGAAATGTTACGATCAAAGGAGGCCCTATTCCTGGGAAACCTTGATGAGTTAATTTAGAGAATCCGCGTACGAAAGAAACAGTCCGACAATTCTACAGCCTCCACCATATATCTCGATTTGGTTTTGTGAGGAAAGGATAAGAGAGATTTGGAAGCTTGCACAGTGTGGCGCTACTCTTACTGTTTTAAGCCAGTTGGTGTTTTAAGTCTTTTTATAGTTGTTGTTGTTGTGGTATTCAGTCCTGAGACTGGTTTGATGCAGCTCTCCATGCTACCCTTTCCTGTGCAAGCTTCTTCATCTCCCAGTACTTACTGCAACCTACATCCTTCTGAATCTGCTTAGTGTATTCATCTCTTGGTCGCCCTCTACGATTTTTACCCTCCACTATGCCCTCCAATGCTAAATTTGTGGTCCCTTGATGCCTCAGAACATGTCCTACCAACCGGTCCCTTCTTCTTGTCAAGTTGTGCCACAAACTCCTCTTCTCCCCAATTCTATTCAATACCTCGTCATTAGTTATGTGATCTACCCATCTAATCTTCAGCGTTCTTCTGTAGCACCACATTTCGAAAGCTTCTATTCTCTTCTTGTCCAAACTATTTATCGTCCATGTTTCACTTCCATACATGGCTACACTTCATACAAATACTTTCAGAAACGACTTCCTGACACTTAAATCTATACTCGATGTTAACGAATTTCTCTTCTTCAGAAACGCTTTCCTTATCATTGACAGTCTACATTTTATATCCTCTCTACTTCGACCATCATCAGTTATTTTGCTCCCCAAATAGCAAAACTCCTTTACTACTTTAAGTGTCTCATTTCCTAATCTAATTCCCTCAGCATCACCCGATTTAATTCGAGTACATTCCATTATCCTCGTTTTGCTTTTGCTGATGTTCATCTCATATCCTCCTTTCAAGACACTGTCCATTCCGTTCAACTGCTTTTCCAAGTCCTTTGCTGTCTCTGACAGAATTACAATGTCATCGACGAACCTCAACGTTTTTATTTCTTGTCCGAGGACTTTAATACCTACTCCGAATTTTTCTTTTGTTTCCTTTACTGCTTGCTCAATATACGGATTGAATAACATCGGGGATAGGCTACAACCCTGTCTCACTCCCTTCCCAACCACTGCTTCCCTTTCATGCCCCTCGACTCTGCCAGCTCCCGGGGCCTTGTTTCGACTCAGGTCTTTCAGTGCTCTGTCAAACTCTTCAAGCAGTATCATATGTCCCATTTCATCTTCATCTACATCCTCTTCCATTTCCATAATATTGTCCTCAAGTACATCGCCCTTGTATAGACCCTCTATATACTCCTTCCACCTTTCTGCTTTCCCTTCTTTGCTTAGAACTGGGATTCCATCTGAGCTCTTGATATTCATACAAGTGGTTCTCTTTCTCCAAAGGTCTCTTTAATTTTCCTGTAGGCAGTATCTATCTTACCCCTAGTGAGGTAAGCCTCTACATCCTTACATTTCTCCTCTAGCCATCCCTGCTTAGCCATTTTGCACTTCCTGTCGATCTCATTTTTGAGACGTTTATATTCCTTTTTGCCTGCTTCATTTACTGCGTTTTTATATTTTCTCCTTTCATCAATTAAATTCAATGTTTATTCTGTTACCCAAGGATTTCTACTAGCCCTCGTCTTTTTACCTACTTGATACTCTGCTGCCTTCACTACTTCATCCCTCAGAGCGACCCATTCTTCTTCTACTGTAATTCTTTCCGCCATTCTTGTCAATTGTAATTGTAATAACATACGTAAAATAAAAGGTGTTAGAGGCGCATTTGAGATATTGGCAAAGTGCCGAAGGTAATATTTTCATTCACCAAAGAGATATACCCTGACTCAAGGAAACTATTATATAATGTTCTTTGATTGACCGAAATTATTTTTTAGCTGTTGTTAAAAAGTGATGATTCCTGATTCTGTAAGATACTCTCTCTCTCTCGCTCTCTCTCTCTCTCCGTGACGCTCCGACCTGACACATGAAATTGTTCTGTAAATGTGAGTCTAATAATACCAGCAAAAAAGAAATCGTATTTTGCTTCAAGTAAATTTCAGTACCTTGAGTCAGCTTTTGAGCTGAAGTCATTTTGGTAAATAGTTTTGGCCGTAGTAATTGTATTAGCTGACTTTTGTGTGGAAGTACTTGCCTCTCCGTCGGCATTTTCGATCAACTGTAATTTCAGTATCTGCAAATGAAAACTGCTTTATTCATTATTAGCTTACGAAGCTCAGTACTTACATGGGCTACATTAGATGACTCTCTTTACGTATTTCAGTGTTGTCTTAATGCAACCATACAGAGCAGATGCTAATCAGTAACTTTGGCTTGAACTGAAATCAGATGAATAGTAGAAGCCAATGTATTCAGAATTAAATTACCAGAATATGCACTATAAAAGAAAGTTTCATTTAAGTAATGCAGTATTATTTTCACTTCAGTGCTGTAGGTTAAAGTTCCTAAAAAGTAACACTTTCAGTTTTTTACTGCCTTTAGTAATATAACTTCCTCTCCCATAGTATTTCTCGAAAACAATTCTAGGTATTTTTGCGTTTCACCAAGGCAAGAGACCTGTTGGGTAGAGGAAAGTTACATGTAACTCTCGAACAGGGACGCAAAGAATTTTCACATACAACGAAATTTTATGTATAAGTGAATTCTGTACTTTTTGTCTGAAATAATTTCTGTTCCATTCGTTACAACGAGGAAGAAGCTGGATGCATTTAAAAAGGAATACAGTATTTTTGACCAAGGAATAAGAGACAGAAACTTAGATTTTGCAACATTTTCCAAGAACTTACAAATTTTCGACAACTTATTGCTGTACCCAGCAAAAGTCAGGAGATGAAGTCCAGGCCTTCAGCGTTTGCGTATCCTGTTTGAAAAATAAATTATGACGGGATTTTTGAAAACTAAAATTTTTTACATAGTCGATTCGTACAGCAACCACAAGAGTCATGTTCGTGTCTGACAAAACTGGAATGGCTAATAGACAGTGATTGATGAATTGTCGCATTCAATTTTTGTATGTTTATTATTTTTTGGTTAACAATTTAAGAAAATATTTTATCAGTGACTGTGACATTACGTGATGAGGGAGAGGTAGGTAGACATAGAAAAATGGAGTCGCCAGCCGATATTCAGAGCAAACAATTAACTGATGAGAAAGAGCTACGGACACGGAAACCGAAGACATTTACCCTGCTTCAACTGAAGTTGGATATTGGTAACTAAACTCATGTTGGATCCTTCTTGTAAACTGTCACGTAAACTTCAGGATCATGACAAAAAATTATTTTAACAGTCTATGAAGCAACAAGCCGAGAAAAAAAGGTGTTTGGCGAGCAGCGGACAGAGCACACAAAAGCATGTTTAGAAAATTCAGACCAAAAAGATTATTAAACGGTTCGATATCAGAACAAAACAGCGGATAAAACCAAGTTTAGAATACTTAGACAGAAGGCAGGAAGAACGTATGAAGTTGAGTTTGGAATACTTGGGGAAGCAACAGTCCGAACAGATGTAAACACATGTATTCGGGCAGAAATTATTCAGTTCAGACAAATATATAAAAACATTCCCGATACACTGGTAAACCTCAGCACTGAGCAAAGAAGAAATAGCACAATGCACTTTAAAATCTACCACATGTAACTTGCCTGAATAGGTACAAAATTTAACAGTTGAGAGTACATAACAGATAAAACAGCAGTTTGTTGAACAGGAACAGGAAGTTGTGTATGAAGATAACAAATGGATAACTGAGTAAGATGAACAATTAGATGGTAACATAAATAACAAACTAGCCAATGTTATTCAAAAAGATGGTTTACAGGAGATGTTAGGAGCAACAGAGAACACCGAAATCGTTAAGACAGAATAGAACTGATATTACGCAGGGGCAGGAACAGATCACTAAAAAGATGAAAGACTTACAACGGGAATCAGCAGGAAGTTATATATATATACATACGAGGGTCACTCCAAAAGAAATACACACTATTTTTGTAAAAATACAGTTTTCCAGTTTTCATTCTGCATGTGTGAAAGTTTTACAGTGTGTAGATACATCCTTCCCGCCCGCTTGTTTTCAAACTTAATTCAATCTGTTCCCGTGAGTGGCACCGTCACAGCATGTCTTCAGGATGGTTGCTACACTTGGTGTTCGTCAGAAGCAACGTGTTGTCATAGAATTCCTGTGTTGTGAAAACGAGACACTGGGAAACGTCCACAAGAGGTTGAAAAAGGTGTATGGAGATGCTGCTGTCGATCGCAGTACAGTTAGTCTGTGGGCAAGCAGGTTACGTGATGAAAGCGGGCACGGCAATATTCAGGATTCTTCTCGCTGCGGCAGTTTGACAGAGCACTGAAAGATCTAAGTCGAAACAAGGCCCCGGGAATAGACAACATTCCATTAGAACTACTGATAGCCTTGGGAGAGCCAGTCCTGACAAAACTCTACCATCTGGTGAGCAAGATGTATGAGACAGGCGAAATACCCTCAGACTTCAAGAAGAATATAATAATTCCAATCCCAAAGGAAGCAGGTGTTGACAGATGTGAAAATTACCGAACTATCAGTTTAATAAGCCACGGCTGCAAAATACTATCACGAATTCTTTACAGAGGAATGGAAAAACTGGTAGAAGCCGACCTCGGGGAAGATCAGTTTGGATTCACAAGAGAGATTTGATCACAGCTCGCCAGCATGGCAGGCCAAGACCGTGACCACTTAAGCATAACACCGTTGCTGTTTTATACTGCCCTATATTGCACTTCTTATCCTTCAGCCTTTCACTGTTGCTATTTTGCTTCTTTTTCAGTTCAGCACACCTTCTTCCCGTTTTCATGCTTGACCTGTGTTCGGGCTATCCACTGAGCCATCTTACCACTAAATCTGAGGAATGTGAGATGAGGAGTTTACCTTGTTAGAAGATGCAACAGATCAACTAAATAGACTGCCTACACTATGCTTCTACATCCTCTTTTGGAGCCGGCCGAAGTGGCTGTGCGGTTAAAGGCGCTGCAGTCTGGAACCGCAAGACCGCTACGGTCGCAGGTTCGAATCCTGCCTCGGGCATGGATGTTTGTGATGTCCTTAGGTTAGTTAGGTTTAACTAGTTCTAAGTTCTAGGGGACTAATGACCTCAGCAGTTGAGTCTCATAGTGGTCAGAGCCATTTGAACCATTTTTGAACCTCTTTTGGATTGCTGCTACGGGGTTTGGGATCCTTAGGAGATTGGAGTACATCGAGAAAGTTCAAAGAAGGGCAGCGCATTTTGTATTATCGAGAAATAGGAAAGATAGTGTGACGGTCAGGATACGGGATTTGGGGTCTACATCATTAAAAAAAGGCGTTTATCGTTGCTGCGGGATCGTCTCACGAAATTTCAATCACAAGCTTTGTCCATCGAATGCGAAAATATTTTGTTGACGCCACCCATATAGGGAGAAACGATCATCGTAATAAAATAAGTGAAATCAGAGATCGTGCGCTAATATATATAAATGTTCGGCTTTCTCACGAGCTGTTCGAAAGGGGATAATAGAGAATTATTGTGAAAGTGGTTCGATGAACTCTCTGCCAGGCACTTAAGTGTGATGTGCAGAGTATCCATGTAGATGTAGACGTAGATTTAGAAAGAGCGTTAACGAAATTTTTAGATGCAGGGGGAACAGCGATCCTTCAGAAATCAAAGTTTGTTAAGACCAAAATAAGTATCTTAGGGCATGTATCATCTACTAGCATAATACCAGAACCAGGAAAAATGACGCTATTCACAAAAACTGTCCACACCCAAGCGCAAAGAAAGAACTTAAAGCATTTCTCGGATTAGTATCTTTCTTCCGTAGTATCGTGGCAGAGAAATTATTAAACAATGATGTACTTTTGAACTTTTTATGTACAAATACTCCACGGATTTGGACACCTGAACGTGAAAGATATTTTGGCTTAATTGAACATGTTTTAGTCCAATCTAAAATTTAACCCCATTCAGACTTGGAGAATGATTGCTGTTCAGCAACAGACTGGAGGTGTTGTGGTCTCTTCCTTTGTTTATTTCAATTAGAAGAAACTTATGATACTTATGATAGTCATCATCAAGCAGCATGAGCCACGGGTCGTCTATGCTTGAAATTATGAAATTAATTCTGACATTCGGTAACGCATGTTTGATAGGGCATTGTACCCTTTGGGGGGGGGGGGGGGGGGGGCGGGGCTATGTGCTTTACTGTATATCTTCTGTTATCGCGTAATGTACACATCATATTCGTTTTACGCCTAGAGGCGCGAGCATTGATATCCTACACATTTCACAAGAGAAATATCATTACACCAAAAAAAGACTACTTGCATGAAAGTCTGTGAGTTCAAGCCAAAGTTCACTCATACATATGGCGACATTGTCTAATCTGAAGCGAATTATATATATGAGGCAGGTTCAATAAATAGTGCAGCACTATTTTTTCTCGCCAAATTTCAGTTGAAAAAATGCGGAATTTCTTGTCGGACATTGCTAAATATTCCTGCTTCAGCCCCTATGAAGTTCCGATAGGTGGCGAAGCTATACGTAGCTTTCAAAATGGCGTTTGCAATGGAGGTAAGTACCAAGCAGAGAGCTGCCGTTAAGATTATCTTGGCGGAAAACCAGAGTATCGTAGATACTCATAGGCAATTGCAGAAGGTCTAAGGAGACCTAGCAGTGAGCAAGAGCACGGTGAGTCGTTGGGCGAAGGGTGTGTCATCATCGAAACAAAGTCGCGCAAACTCATTCGATGTCCCGCGTGCCGCCCGGCCGCACACAGATGTGACTCCTGCATTGTTGGAAAGTTATTGATATAGCAAGACGGTGGAAAGACGTTGACCAGTAGAGTCAACATACAGACCGTCCCAGGAAGGTGGCATAATGCCACCGCCATGAACGGAGCTTACGTTGAAAAATAGGGTTTTGTAGCCAAAATGGCGTGGAATAATACTGTGTGCTGGAATCGTGAATAAAACCAGTATGCTTTCAGGAAAAAACGTGTTGCATTAGTTATCGAACGCACCTTGTATATATTCGAAGTCTTTTATGGTAGAACTGAAATCCAGTATTCGCTACCTGATGTAAATGCTATCCGTGTGGGGATAAACTCATTTCGTATCTGTGACATGCAGAAAATATAATGAATAGCGTAAAGGGTGCTAAGGTGAACTTTATTACTGGATGTTGGTACGCAAAACGTAGATGTGATGATACTGACATGTACTCTGAAAAACTGGTGTTAGTAATTCATATTCATAGTGATAGTAAATCGAAGTTTATGTGAGCGAAACATGGTTCTTTCTTGACCGCCTCCCCTCTGATCCGCGAACGGAATAGGTCGGGTGGCAGAATGTTTTATGAGGGTGCACAACAGCAATACAGGGTGTTTCACAATTCTATTATAGACTTCTAGGGGTTGTAGAGAGGACATAAAAAATGAGGGGACGTGATAAATGAAGTTCTGATAAGGAATCCATGCCCTCAAATGTACCGTTTGGATATAGAATAAGTGTGAAGATCGGATCACTTTCGAAGTTCCCGCTTCTCTGTTTGTGGACAAACTGAGAAGATGGTCCCGACGTCAGTCCCTGGTATAATTTGAATTCACACTCCATTTCCCTCTGACCACGAACGGCTTGCGAGAAACTGGTAACGTTCGCAACTACGAGGGTTGACCTGTAACTCCACGGACACGTCGCATTCCCAGCTTTGGACATGGTGTCCTTTGTGATACGACGACGAGTGTTCCAAACATGCACATACTATGGACTCCTCTAGAGGTCACTGTCTGTGCTGTGTGTGGACCTTGCAGCGGGAGATTTGTACGTGAGGCAATCTTCAAACTTATTTTACGTCCAAATGGTAGATATTCGGACGTGCTTTCACTGTCAAAACTTTATGTTCTAAGTCTCCTCTACAATGCGTAGACACCTGCGTAATCAGTTTCCATTATTCAATAAGCGACTGGCCGGCAGCTGTGACCGACCGGTTCTAGGCGCTTCAGTCCGGAACAGCGCTGCTGCTACGGTCGCAGGTTCGAATCCTGCCTCGGGCGTGGATGTGTGTGATGTCCCTAGGTTAGTTTGCTTTAAGTAATCCTAAGTTTAGGGGACTGATGACTTCAGATGTTAAGTCCCATAGTGCTTGGAACCATTTGATTTGAATAAGCGTCTGGAACAGCACAGAAAATGGTACTCAACAGTGACTAGTGGAGTATACCCAGGCACACGTATGTGAAATCGGATGAATCGTTTGAAAGCATCGCTCCTGCGAAACGCAACTCGCCCTTTTTTCACATGATATCTTGCGAACCATGGATGAAGGGTATCAGAAGGATGCCACATTCCTTGACTTCCGGAAAGCCTATGACTCGGTGCCCCACTGCAGACTCTTAACTAAGGTACGAGCATATGGGATTGGTTCCCAAATATGTCAGTGGCTCGAAGACTTCTTAAGTAATAGAACCCAGTGCGTTGTCCTCGATTGTGAGTGTTCATCGGAGGTGAGGGTGTCATCTGGAGTGCCCCAGGGAAGTGTGGTAGGTCCGCTGTTGTTTTATATCTACATAAATGATCTTTTGGATAGGGTGGATAGCAATGTGCGGCTGTTTGCTGATGATGCTGTGGTGTACGGGAAGGTGTCGTCGTTGAGTGACTGTAGGAGGATACAAGATGACTTGGACAGTGTTTGTGATTGGTGAAAAGAATGGCAGCTAACTCTAAATATAGACAAACGTAAATTAATGCAGATGAATAGGAAAAAGAATCCCGTAATGTTTGAATACTCCATTAGTAGTGTAGCGCTTGACACAGTCACGTCAATTAAATATTTGGGCGTAACATTGCAGAGCGATGTGAAGTGGGAGAAGCATGTAATGGCAGTTGTGGGGAAGGCGGATAGTCGTCTTCGGCTCATTGGTAGAATTTTGGGAAGATGTGGTTCATCTGTAAAGGAGACCGCTTATAAAACACTAATACGACCTACTCTTGAGTACCGCTCGAGCGTTTAGGATCCCTATCAGGTCAGATTGAGGGAGGACATAGAAGCAGTTCAGAGGCGGGCTGCAAGATTTGTTACTGGTGGGTTTGATCATCACGCGAGATTTACGGAAATGCTTCAGGAACTCGGATGGGAGTCTCTGGAGGAAAGGAGGCGTTCTTTTCGTGAATCGCTACTGAGGAAATTTAGAGAATCAGCATTTGAGACTGACTGCAGTACAATTTTACTGGCGCCAACTTATATTTCGCGGAAAAACCACAAAGATAAGATAAGAGAGATTAGGGCTCATACAGAGGCATATAGGCAGTCATTTTTCCCTCGTTCTGTTTGGGAGTGGAACAGGGAGAGAAAAAGCTAGTTGTGGTACGAGGTACCCTCCGCCACGCACCGTATGGTGGATTGCGGAGTATGTACGTACATGTAGATGTAATTCTGAAGCTCGATTGTCTTCCTGTAGGTGCATAGGCACGTCAAACACAAGGCCTCTGAAAGTGGACAACTTCCTCTCGTTGCTTTCTTCTGATTCGTCATGGTAGCCCGCAGCACAAGTCTATAATCAGCTTTGTTGTCTTCCTTCCATAGATAAACTGCTCTTTTTTCTCCAGGTCACGAAAAACACTTTCTTTCTTCAGACCTCCGGAGGTCAAAAAGGGTTCACAGCTATAGTAACGTCTTTCTTCATAATGTTTATTATTTGATTGATGAATCACACAAATACAGTCACTTAGAAGGTAGAAAACCCTCTTTCCAGCTATAATATCAATAATCTAAGGCTTCAGGCTTCCTTATGATTAAATTTAACAGAAGAGTGCGCTGGAATTTCGTTACACGTAGTCTTTATTTTCTAAGTTTAGGGATCTGAAATCCTTTGTAGGGCTTCTGAAAAGAGTTTTGGTAATATGAAATCTCCTTGCCTGACCCCTTTTCTCACTTCTGAAATTCTCACTATCCTTAGGAAGTCTAATAAATGATTAACATACACTTTTCAGGCGGCGTCACCTGGCAAGGATTGACTGCTACTCGGTCACACGCATGGTGCGTATAGAGACAGTGAGCGTGCTGTCGGTGTGTGTAGAATGGGGAAGGCGCTCGGTCTGTCTGAAGTCGACCGAGGGTAGACTGTGATGGTCCGGAGGAAACTGCACGACTTTTCGGGACTTCGAGGAGTGCTGTGGTGAGTGTCTTCAACACGCAGCGAAACCAAGGTGAAGCCACGTCCAGACGTCGTGGGTTGGGCGCCACCCCTCATTGTAGACGTCGGACGTCGTAGGCTTGGCAGACTGGTGAAACAGGACAGGCGGCAAACTGTGGCGGAAGTAGCATCAAACTTTAATGCTGGGCAGAGTACAAGTGTGTCTGACACACAGTGCACCGAACACTCCTAACGATGAGCCTTCACAGTCGATGACCCTTGCACTTGCCAATGTTAACACCACGACATCGGCAACTACGACTGTAATGGGTGCGTGCCATCGGCACTGGACGGTGGCGCAGTGGTAGAGCGTTGCGTGGTCTGATAAATCCCGATACCTTCTTCATCATGCTGATGGAGAGCAGCGCGCTTCGTTACAGGATCATTTAGTAATCGCGAAAGCTTTACGGAGATGATAGATAAACTCCAGTGGAAGACTCTGCAGGAGAGACGCTCAGTAGCTCGGTACGGGCTTTTGTGGAAGTTTCGAAGACATACCTTCACCGAGGAGTCAAGCAGTATTATGCTCCGCCCTACGTATATCTCGCGAAGAGACCATGAGGATAAAATCAGAGAGATTAGAGCCCACATAGACGCAGACCGACAATCTTTCTTTCCACGAACAATACGAGACCGGAATAGAAGGGAGAACCGATAGAGGTACTCATAGTACCCTCCACCACACACCGTCAGGTGGCTTGCGGAGTATGGATGTAGATGTAGATGGGAGGGCGCGAATCCGTCATCTTCCTGGGGATCAGCTCCTTCACACCTGTATTGCGGGACGGAGACAAAGTGGCGACGAATCCATTCTTGTTGCTGTGGTCTTCAGTCCTGAGACTGGTGTGATGCAGCTCTCCATGCTACTCTATCCTGTGCAAGCTTCTTCATCTCCCGGTACCTACTACAACCTACACCCATCTGAATCTGCTTAGTGTATTCATCTCTTGGTCTCCCTCTACGATTTCGCTCCACGCTGTCCTCCAGCACTAAATTGGTGATCCCTTGATGCCTCAGAACATGTCCTACCAACCGATCCCTTGTTCTAGTCAAGTTGTGCCACAAACTCCTCGTCTCCACAATCCTATTCAATACCTCCTCATTAGTTATGTGATCTACCCATCTAATCTTCAGCATTCTGCTGTAGCACCACATTTGGAAAGATTCTATTCTCTTCTTGTTCAAACTATTTATAGTCCATGTTTCACTTCCATACATGGCTACACTCCATACAAATACATTCAGAAAAGACTTCCTGACACTTATATTTACACTCGATATTAACAAATTTTTCTTCTTCAGAAACGCTTTCCTTGCCATTGCCAGTCTACAGTTTATGTCCTCTCTACTTCGACCATCATCAGTTATTTTGCTCCCCAAACAGCAAAACTCCTTTGCTACTTTAAGCGAATTCATTAAGATCCGACAAATATTTACGTGGGCATCCACGGCTCCAGTGAAGCTCGTGCAAGGCACCACGACGGCCAAGGAGTATCCTATATTGGTTGGAGATCCCGTACACCCCTTCATGACGATCACGTTCCATGACAGCAATGGCATTTTTCAACAAGACAATGCACCATTCACAAGGCCAGGAGTGAGATGCAGTGGTTCAAGGAACACAGTGGCGAGTTGCAATTGATGTGCTGGCCCTGAACCCGATAGAACTAATCTGGGATGTGACGGTATGTGGCGTCAGACTTATTGCTCTCTCTCCGGAGTTTATCGTAATTAGGTGATTTGTGTGTACAGATGTGGTGCCAGCTCCCTCCAGCGACCTACCAAGGCCTCACTGCTTCCATGCCACGAAGCATCACCGCTGTTATCCGTGCCAAAGGTGGACATTCCGGCTAACAGGTTAGTGGTCATAAAGTTCTGGCTGAACAGTGTGTAAGGTGGTATTCAAAAATTAAGATCGAAAGTACTTTTGCATGACGTGTCACTGCCAAGTAACAGAGCTCGATAATACTTGAAATATACATAGAGAGAACTGCTACAGTGTACACAGAAGGTTAAGTGAAAGAAAATACACTTCTATTCAATGATTACATCGAAGTCACCACGATTTATGACTATCCCCTGACATTGTTCTTAACACAGTGTGTGATCACTACGGATAACTTTCCCACTCTGGACACAAGTTTGGTATGGAAGCCACGTGTTTCATTCCTCTACCAGCGTGGTTAACAACTTTTAGCTCGTCGTTAGGGCGTGTGGACACGCTGTAATGAATCTCTCCATTCTCTCGTTCCAAGAGCTCTTCCACATGCGCTGTTCGATGCGGTCGCGCAATGTCATCCGTAAAAATGAAGTCAGAGCTGCAAGCACCCCTGAGAACACGCACTTGGAGAAAGAGTATAGTGTCACGATGACGTAGGCCATTAATCGTACCGTGCTCAAAAATTTGGTGGCCAGTACGCCCGTGCAACAGTATGCTCCACATACGACAATACCTGGACCACCAAAACGGTCGTGTTTGGGCTTGTGTGGTAGGAAGTTTGACTAGCATACTGACGGTGACGCGTCACATACCATTCCGTATTGAGCACCCGCAGTGAGAGCTGAAAACTTGTAGAGATCCTCTACCCACTGATACTTGATCCTCTACCCACTGATATTTGTTTTCTGTAAGTTTCGTACTTTTCCCTCAGTCGTCTTCTGGAACCCTGGAAGTGCATTTGAATAACCTTCTACATTGGCCGGTGCCTTGATTTTATTTTTCATTATATATTTTTTATTTTTTCTGCCATGTTCCGTAGGACCAAACTGAGGAGTAAGTCTCCATGGTCATGGAGCGAATCAGTACGTAAAATTATAACACAAGAGTAATAACAGACAATATGAAGCGTGTGTGAATCCTGTGCAAAAGACAAGCCATAAGTTAAAATAAACATCATCATCAACAACATAGCACAGGAATTAGCTTAAGTTTTTAATTTTTGGAGTACTTCCTCGACTGAATAGAAGGAATGAGCCATGAGAAAACTCTTCAGCTTGAACTTGAATGTGCGTGGGTTACTGCTAAGACTTTTGAATTCTTGTGGCAGCTCATTGAAAATGTGTGCAGCAGAATATTGCACGCCTTTCTGCACAAGAGTCAAGAAGGTGCGTTCCAAGTCCAGATTAGATTTCTGATCAGTATTAACTGCGTGAAACCAGCTAACGTTTGGGAATAAGCTGATACTGCTAACGACAAGTGAAATTAAAGAAAATACGTATTTAGAGGTCAATGTGAGAATTCCGGAACTACTGAACTGTGGTCGACAAGAGGTTCGCGAACTTACATCACAAATTCCTCCAACAGCCAGTTTCAAAAATGTTCAAATGTGCGTGAATTCCTAAGGTACCAAATTGCTTAGGTCATCGGTCCGTAGACTTACACATTACTTAAACTAACTTATGCTAAGAACAACACACACACCCATGCCTGAAGGAGGACTTGAAACTCCGCCGGGAGGGGCCGCGCAGTCCGTGACATGACGCCTCAAACCGCTAGGGCACTCCGCGCGGCGCCCACTTCTCAGTCAAAAATATCCCTTCTGAATCAGAAGAGTCACCCCAAAAAATAATACCATAAGTCATGTTGTTGTGGTCTTCAGCCTTGAGACTGGTGTGATGCAACTCTCCATGCTACTCTATCCTGTGCAAGCTTCCTCATCTCCCAGTACCTACTACAACCTACACCCATCTGAATCTGCTTAGTGTATTCATCTCTTGGTCTCCCTCTACGATTTTTACGCTCCACGCTGCCCTCCAGTACTAAATTGGTGATTCCTTGATGCCTCAGATCATGTCCTACCAACCTATCCCTTGTTCTAGTCAAGTTGTGCCACAAACTCCTCGTCTCCACAATCCTATTCAATACCTCCTCGTTAGTTACGTGATCTACCCATCTAATCTTCAGCATTCTTCTGTAGCACCACATTTCGAAAGTTTCTATTCTCTTCTTGTCCAAACTATTTATCGTCCATGTTTCACTTCCATACATGGCTACACTCCATACAAATGGTTCAAATGGCTCTGAGCACTATGGGACTCAACTGCTGAGGTCATTAGTCCCCTAGAACTTAGAACTAGTTAAACCTAACTAACCTAAGGACATCACAAACATCCACGCTCGAGGCAGGATTCGAACCTGCGACCGTAGCGGTCTTGCGGTTCCAGGCTGCAGCGCCTTTAACCGCACGGCCACTTCGGCCGGCTCACTCCATACAAATACAAAAATAAGCGAAGTAGAGTACATTTTGTGTTGACTGTCACTTATTACAGATACTGTTCTAATGATAAGTAAACCAGAATTTAGTTTTTGAACAAGATCCCCAACATTGGTTTTCCACGACAGCTTACCTCCGTAGCGGTGCTCTGACAGAGCACCTGAAAACGCACCTGCAGTGCACGCCTCTGCAGCTATATGCACGATGGCTATTCTGAAAGTAAGAAACGATCGGTCGCGAAATGGAAACCACATTGAAATGAAAATCGTTTTATTTGCAACAGTTAGCTAGACCTTCCAGCTTCTTCTCTACATAGTCATCGCTCCGACTCAGACATTTATTGTAGCGTTGTACCAACTTCCCAATACGTTTGCTTTAGAAGGCAGCTGCTCGTGATTTCCGACGGTACGCTGTACTGCAGCTTGTCGTTTGTGGCAAAATGTTGTCTTCATAGCCAGATGTTCACAAACACTTCCAATCGCAAACGGTGCAGGAGTATTCTCATTGCCCCCGCAGTGTACGACCGGAAACTGTTATGAGGAAGGAAATGCATGACAGTTGTGTTATGTGTGGTTGCATGAAATCAGGTGAAATTCACGGCCGGCTCCCATACTTGGCGGAAGACACTATTTTCTATGCAAAGTTTCATCAGATTTGCACGTGGTTTCCTCTTCGCAAATGATTGTTCCTTACCTCCCGGATTGCCTCGGACTTCTCTCCACAAGAGAGAGTCTCTGATCGGCTGTGTCGGATGTGACTCAATTCTAAAAGCCCAGTGAATTCCCAAATTAACCCACACCGTCGTAGTCGATGTGTTCTGATTTAAATAGCAGCAAGGAAAATTTCGTACCAATTACACAGAAAGAGTCAGATATGGAGATGCAAGCGTTATTGGCTAGCGTGTCATTATGTTTCGATATGAGGAAATCACGGATGTCTGTAAAGAAATGCAACTGCTAAGAATGCACATACAAAGTCCTTTGCTGAAATGCTAATCATGTCTGGAAAAAAAGTACGACAAAAGTTATTATAGAACCATTTTCATCGGAGTAGACATTACAAATTTGGTCAGTAATGAAGGAAGGATATTAACAAGGTAATCAGTAGAAAGCGTTGCTCGACTTGTCGAAAAATGTCAACAAAACAAAGCGAGTATCGTACATTTCTGGACTTAGCTTACTGTTCGAACGCTGCAAGAAGTGCACATCATTTTTCGAAGACTCTGGGTAAACATAAAGTTTTAACTTCTTCACACGTTGCAAGGCTTGTGTTCATGGCACGCATTATCAGTATTTGGATACCATCTTTCTGAACCTGTTGAACACTTACATATCTTATAATTCACATTTGAATTACAGTGTTTTGTCTGAAAAGTGCCATTGTTTCCTCCATTACATTGTGCTTCCAAAATATCGAGTCAGTTGCATGAAATACAGGCAACGACATTCAGTGCGCTTAGTATTAATTATTTAATTCAAATTTATATCTCCATTTTTAATGTCAGTACTCTGTATTTGTATGGAATGTCATTCTGGTTCTTTTTGTCGTGTTGTATGTTTTGACGAAATATTTTTATCCTTTTTCATATGCAGTTATTATTATGCCTTTTCATTGTTGAAAACAACGTTAGATACTACGAGAAAATTGTTTACTGCTTGCTACACGAAGTTTTATCGTAATTTCCGAAGAGAAGTTAATAACGACTTAATCAAAATACACTGTCCAGTCATATTAATGTGACGATCGTGAAAATCACGAATATCCACCTTTTGCAGCGCGGACTGCTGCGCCATGTGCAAGAAGAAAGTCGACAAGATTCCAGAAGGTACCGTCAGGGATGTGTAGCCTCCAGACTCCTGTACCTTGGCCAGCTAGATTTCTCAGTTAAGGATCCATGGCAGAAACAGCCCGATCGAGGCGTACCCACAGATTCTAGACTGGGTTTAGATCCGGAGAGTTTTGTGGCTAGAAGAGTGCACTAAACTCATACTGGTGCTCTTCGAACCACGCACGTACACTGCGAACTGTGTGAGACATTGCATTGTGATGCTGGTAGACGCCATCAGGCCTAGGAAAAAGAAGTTGCATGTAGCGCTGAACATGGTGCACAAGGATAGATGCGTACTGGTGTTGATCCATTGTGCCTTTCAGAATGACGAGATCGTCCAGGGAGTACCCTCCGGCCTGGACCCTTCAACGATTCTTGCAAGGTGTTTGATTTCAGACATTTCACGCTGTACACGCAAACAGTCATCTGTCTGTTGGAGCATAAAGCATGAGTCATATATAAAGGCCACCTGTCGCTACTCGTGGGCGTACAGTTGCGCTACTGGTCTGCAAATTGCAGTCTTCGTCGCCGACGAAAAGCAGTCGGCATGTATGTATGAAACAGGCGCCTGCTGCGGAGTTCCGTACGCAGCAACGTTCGCTGCAAGGTCATTGAGGACACACTGCGCGGCGGGTCGCGTTGGTCTCTAACAGAAAGTCCACCTACCTGGATAGGTTTCAGGTTGTCTACCCCTTCACTCTGCGACGGTTGATACTGGTTTAGCCAGCAGAAGTAGCGTAGACAAAAATTCGACAAAATACCTAGGACATAAAGGCCACATAACCCCAATCAATAGATAGTAGCTGAAAGTTAGTTAAGTTGTCGGGAGTTCGGGAGTCTTGCATGAGCCGTTTGAAAAAAATATTAAAAAATTTCCTTTTAGTTGGTTTATTTTCATGGAAACAAAGAAAATGGCTATCAAGCCCAAGTTTAATACCCCGACATTAATTATGCAATATTACTGACTGTATCTGTAATAACTTCACACCTGAAAGCAGCCAGAAGATATTTAGTCCGACCCAATATTTTTAACGTCCTACACAGTCACTGAGCTACGAGTACTTGCGAGTTAACACAGTCATTCGTTCAGTAGGCTTCCTGTAAAGAAGTGCTCGCCACTATGTCTCGTTATCTCCACGAAACACGCCACGCGGAGTTTATGGACGTCATGAAATGTTAACACGCGAATATCTCATAAACTAAACAGTTTACAAGGCACAAACTATCGCAAAATACCCAGAAATGTATTCGCTCTTCGTCAACGACACGAGAACTGATCCAACGTGCGAATTTTTCCATTTTGGCAACAAATTCGATCAGTACGGTTTGACATAGATGTTTACCAGCAGACGGCTCCCGAGCGAATCTATTTACTCGCAGATCTGAGACACAGAGCCCTACTGAAACGCGCGGAAAATGCTGGGTTCCTATTGGCTATTATGTTACGCAGACAATCATGTCATCTTGAGCTCTTCTATACTCTCGGTGTTTCTTATGTCAGCCAATCAGATTACCGTAAGTAATTTAACGAGAAATCTCGTAATTCCGAAACTAAATAAAATTTAGTTGAAATAAAATATGATTCCTTTGCACAGTCAGATTATATGAACCTATCCTCTTTGCTATAGTTTTAATTGATACTGTACAAGCCGGCCGGGGTGGCCGCGTGGTTCTAGACGCTACAGTCTGGAACGCGCAACCGCTACGGTCGCAGGTTCGAATCCTGCCTCGGGCATGGATGTGTGTGAAGTCCTTAGGTTAGTTAGGTTTATGTAGTTCTAAGTTCTAGGGGACTGTTGACCTCAGAAGTTAAGTCCCATAGTGCTCAGAGCCATTTGAACCATTTGAATTTGATACTGTACATGAATACGTTTCAGTGTCTAATTCACTTTCACAATGCAAGCACGATTATTATGTGTTTTAGGTAAAAATTTATATCTCCCAAAGGATTGAAGTTATTTATTTGCAATTTTAATAGTAAGGTTGTGTTATCCATAGAATTTGGCACACTAAGTATGAAAAAAATCGATTAATTTTTAACAGTACTTCTTCAGATTCATAGAGAGTATGTGTAACGTATTGCATGCAGCATTAATCAAGTGCACTGTCCGTCCGGACCAGTAGGCAGTGTCAGTTGCGCGAGAGTGGGAACCAAAATCTGTTCTCCTCCCGGTTCCACGGTAAACTACGCTTTCAATGCAAGATGACAACTCGCAGTAATTTGCTACGTTACAGCTGTTGATAGTCCTTCGATTCATCTGGGCGACCAGTTCCTCAACAGTTGCACTTCTATTCGGCGGTACACATCTGTGCAACTGTCACTCACCTCTATGGCCCGTGACTTACCACAGCTGCCTCGGCGCCAGTTTTGGATAGTACCGTTTTGCCACGCACTGTGCACTTTAAAAACGGCGGCCCGCGAACTGTTTACAAACTTAGCCGTTTAGGAATTTTTCCACTCTTGACCCGAAAGCCAACGATTTCGAACCTTTGGATAGCAGATAAACCTCTCCGTTTTCGCATTGCGACAGGGACTGCACTGTTGTCTCGTCTTTACCCGACACGCTTTATATCCTCCATTGTCAGTACTGCCACTTGCCGTCTGTGAGTGGTTACTGCACCTTTACGTCGAACATAGATGGTACTCACAGTAATGTCACGGGACCGTGTGTCGACGTCGTGGAATCAGTGGCAACCTGCGTTAAATGAACCATACAATTATTACTGCAGTCATTCACAGATGTTAAGTACCTAGGCGGAACATTGAGACGTGATGTGAAATAGCTGGAACACATAAATTAATTTAATTGTTTGTTAGGACAGCTGCCCTCTATTCGAAGGTTGGTTGAAACGCCGCAATGCTTTATTCGTAACTTGTGGTATCGCCTTCCTCCGACCATTGAACTGACTTACCGAGCGTGTTATGGGAGTTCTTACACAGTTTTATGTGGACACCGAACCGTGGTGTTACTTGACAATTAATCATCAACAAATTATTCGCAGGGGTGAAACAAGTGATATCGAACAACGGACCTTTCCATTGGTACTCAGGCACATACTTTTAAAATTGTTTCAATTAATAGATAAACTGTGTTGTATCGACGGCATCCTACATGCACGTGGAAGAAGACACATTTACACAGGGCGCCGGCGTGCCGCAACGAACCACGGTTCCTCCAGGATGCTGTCTCTCTATGACAGGCGCTACGGACACCACCAGAGGACGCCTTCTTCGCCACTATTTGCTGCATCCATGTCTCGGAAGTCTTGCTGTGCGACAAGTAAAAACTGTTAGCAAATGATTAGGTTTATCTGTACAAGAGATACAGTGCTTTAAAAAGGAGAACAACCAGTGTGGAACACACAACCAAGAAATCTACAATGAGAGCCAAAGAAACTGGTATAAGACTGCGCATTCAAATACAGAAACAGGCACAATACGGCGCTGCGGTCGGCAACGTCTGTATAAGACAACAAGTGTCTGGCGCAGTTGTTAGATCGGTTACTGCTGCTACAACGGCAGGTTATCAAGATTTAAGTGAGACTGAACGTGGTGTTATAGTCGGCGCACGAGCAATGGGACACTGCATTTACGAGGTAACGATGAAGTGGGGATTTTCCCGTACGACCGTTTCAAGAGTGCACTGTGAATATCAGGAATCGGGTTAAACATCAAATCTTCGACATCGCTACGGCCGTAGAAACTTCCTACAAGAACTGGACCAACGACAAGTGAAGAGAATCGTTCAACGTGACAGAAGTGAAATTCCGCAAATTGGTGCAGGTTTCAATGCCGGCTCATCAGCAAGTGTCAGCGTGCAAGCCATTCAACGAAACGTAATCGATATGGGCTTTCGGAGTCGAAGGCCCACTCGTGCACCCTTGATGACTGCACGACACAAAGATTTACGCCTCGCCTGGTCCCGTCAACACCGACATTCAGTGTTGATGACTGAATACATGTTGCCTGGTCGGACGAGTCTCGTTTCTAAAAGTTTATCGAGTGGATGGACGTGTATGGTTATGGAGACAACCTCATGAATCCATGGACGCTGCATGTCAGCAGGGGACTGTTCTACCTGGCGGAGGCTCTCTAATGGTGTGGGGCGTGTGCAGTTGGAGAGGTATGGGACCCTTGTTATGTCTAGATACGACTCTGTCAGGTGACACGTACGTAAGGATCTCGTCTGATCACCTGCATCCATTCATGACCATTGTGCATGCCGACGGACTTGGGCAATTCCAACAGGACAATGCGACACCACTCACGACCAGAATTGCTATAGAATGGCTCCAGCAACACTCTTCTGAGTTTAAACACTTCCGCTGGCCAACAGCATTATTAAGCATACCTGGAATGCCTTAGAACGTGCTGTCCAGAAGGAAACTCCATCCCCTCGTTCTCTTACGTATTTATGGAGAGCCGTGCAGGATTCATGGTGTCAGTTCCCTCCAGCACTACTTCAGAGATTAGTCGTGTCCATGCCACGTCGTGTTGCGGCACTTCTGCATGCTCGAGCGGGCCCTACACGATATTAGGCAGGTGTACCAGTTTGTTTGGCTCTTCAGTGTGTTAAGCGTAACGTTACTTTCTACTAAAGTCTGCGAACATGAGTCCAAAAATAAGTCGCAAACTGGCATAGTGACATCATAGCCAGCCTGAAATTTATTTTCTTTTTCAGCATACTTCCATTGTAAACTTAAACACTTACCCCATAGCTCGACAAAGCGTTAAAAGCCTCCAGCATAGAATCCTTGTGGCAACGTCCGCATCTAACTAGTGACCTTGCGGTGTATGATAAATTTATTTGGCCCCTTACATTGCTGCAACTCACAAGACCGATTTG
Source organism: Schistocerca americana (assembly GCF_021461395.2). Classification (NCBI taxonomy): domain Eukaryota; kingdom Metazoa; phylum Arthropoda; class Insecta; order Orthoptera; family Acrididae; genus Schistocerca; species Schistocerca americana. The sequence goes on along the minus strand of NC_060125.1, from coordinate 526,262,347 downwards.
TCTTGGGGGTAGTGAAATACCCCTAAACGCTCGAATAACGTGCAATGAGTGGGTAAACAACATGGCCAGTACGCTTCTTGTTTGTGACTTTTTCTTGTCCTTTGCTTGATTCCTGTTTCGCAGTGAAACAACTTTCATGAAATGAAAGGGTACGAATTCGGTTAACAGTCTCTCGGCTAGCAAAAATCTCGTTGTTCTAGTCTGGTACACACTTACAGCACACCTGTCATTTTGATCTGACTGCAAATCGTTAAGCATTGATAGCGGAATAATATGCTGCCCTCCACGCGACATTTCTTGCAACCTTTAAGATATGCATAGGAGCGAAATTTAAACTTATATGGAGTATTTCGTATTTTGAGTCTTATTTATTGACTCGCCATCGTAAGTGAGAGGATTGACGTTTAATTCATTTATGAAATGTTTGTGGTATTCTACTCCACCTCGTATCAACTAACGGCACAAGTAATTGAATCTTCTACTAGGATTAATCTGAAAAGAACTAAAATAAGAATCAATGTTAATCGGTCTTCTTGGAGAGTTATTCTGTACGTTCTTATTTTTCGCAGTAGCCATGTTAAGATTACGTATCTGTTGTATGTTACCTCCTTTCTTAAAAAAAATGAAAAGAAAAAAATTACAGCTGATTTCCTTGTGAGTGTAATTTAAGCTGCCGATTGAGCCGGCGTAAACTTCATCTTAATAATAAATGTGCTGTTTGTATGATATTGAGAGTAAACTGTGTCCTACCATTTTTCTTTATTTCTTATAATAAAACTTAAATGTGTTTTAGTTGTTTTCCTTCGAGCGCCGCTAGGAGCCGTTGCGTGCTGGGGCACGGCCCGATTACGGCGTCTGATGCATTCAGGATATATTTGTTTGTACCCGTCCGTGTATTGGGTGAAGGAGAGCAGGTTGAAAACCGTAAGCAGTTCTGCTATTAAAAGTAGCACGCCTCCATCTGGCTTCGGTTATTTAAATGCCGCTTGTTTCAGTTTCGATGTCTGCGCTACTCTGAAGGCTAGCGCTAGTTCGTAGCTTTAATATTATTAGAGGCGTTTGTTTTGAGTACCTACTTTCGATTAGTAAACCCTCACAGGGTGCATAATTGTGTTATATGAAATCGCTCTGACCGGTTTTGAAGCGCACTACTGTTATGTAAGAGGGTCACTCCAAAAGAAATGCACACTATTTTTTTAAAAATCCATCTTTTATTCTACGTGTTTGAAAGTTTTACAGTTTGTAGATACATCCTTTAGGAACAATATTTTCATTTCTCCACATAATTTCCATATCTCTCAACTGCCATACGCCATCTTGGAACCAGCGCCTGTATATCCTCACTCTAAAATTCTGGACCAACCTGTTGGAGCCACTGTTTGGCATCGTGCACAAGGGAGTCATCACCTTCAAACCTTTGTTCGACGAAGAGAGTCTTTCAGTTTCCCAAAGAGATGATAGTCACACAGAGCCAGGTCAGGACTGCAAGGCGGGTGTTTCAGTGTTGTCCATGCGAGTTTTGTAATCGCTTCCATGGTTTTTTGACTGACATGTGGCCGTGCATTGTCTTGCAACAGCAAAACATCCTGCTTTTGCCGATGTGGTCGAACACGTCTCAGTCGAGCTTGAAGTTTCTTCAGTGTCGTCACATATGCATCAGAATTTATGGTGGTTCCACTTGGCATGATGTCCACAAGCAAGAGTCCTTCGGAATCGAAAAACACCGTAGTCATAACTTTTCCAGCAGAAGGTGTGGTTTTGAATTTTTGTTCCTTGGGTGAATTTGCATGATGCCACTCCATTGATTGCCTCTTCGTCTCTGGCGAAAAATGATGGAGCCATGTTTCATCACCTGTCACAGTTCTTCCAGGAAATTCATCTCCACCATTCTCGTACTGTTCCAAAAGTTCGCTGCATACCGTTTTTCTTGTTTCTTTGTGAGCCACTGTCTGTCAACATCCTGAGAACCCACTTGGCACAAACCTTTTTTAACGTCAACTCTTTCATTATTCTGCAGACACTTCCATCCCCTATCCCAATGTAGCGTGACAATTCGTTCACTGTGATGCGTCTGTTAGCAGTCACCAATTCGTTAACTCTCTGCACATTGTCTGGAGTGTGAGCAGTACGAGGCCTGCCACTTAGATTAGATTAGATTAGTACTTGTTCCATAGATCATGAATACGACACTCCGTAATGATGTGGAACGTGTTAGGTTAATAAAAGGTGTCTAAACAAGATGTTACATTAGACAAAATAATATTACATGACACTCAATAATTTCTTTTTTTTGTTTTTTTTTGTTTTGAGATTGGGAAATTACCCACTTACTATATCCAAAAATTCATATTGAGTAGAAGGAGTTGCCATTAAGAAATTCTTTTAATTTCATTTTAAGTGCTATATGGCTATCTGTCAGACTTTTGATGCTATTAGGTAAATGACCAAAGACTTTAGTGGCAGCATGATTTATCCCCTTATGAGCCAAAGTTAGATTTAACCTTGAGTAGTGATCATCCTTTCTCCTAGTGTTGTAGCCATGTACACTGCTATTACTTTTGAATTCGTTGGGATTGTTAATAACAAATTTCATAGGTGAATATATATATTGTGAGGCTACAGTGAAGATTTCTAGCTCTTTAGATAAGCGTCTGCAGGATGATCTTGGATGAGCTCCAGCAATTATTCTGATTACACGCTTTTGTGCAACGAACACTCTTTTACTCAATAATGAGTTACCCCAGAATATGATGCCATACGAAAGCAGAGAATGAAAATAGGCGTGGTAAGCTAATTTACTCAGATGTATATCGCCAAAATTTGCAATGACCCTAATAGCATAGGTAGCTGAATTCAAATGTTTCAGCAGATCCTCAATGTGTTTTTTCCAGTTCAACCCCTCATCAATGCACACACCTAGAAATTTTGAATATTCTAGCTTAGCTACCGATTTCTGATCGAAGTCTATATTTATTAATGGGGTCATTCCATTTACTGTGTGTAACTGTATATACTGTGTTTTGTCAAAGTTTAATGAGAGCCCATTTGCAGAGAACCACTTAATGATTTTCTGAAAAAACATCGTTTACAATTTCACCAGTTAATTCTTGTCTGTCGGGTGTGATAGCTATACTTGTATCATCACCAAAAAGTACCAGATTTGCATCTTCGTGAATATAGAGTGGCAAGTCATTAATATATATTAAGAACAGCAGAGGACCCAAGACCAAACCTTGCGGCACCCCATTCTTGATTGTTTCCCTGTTCGAGAAATCACCAGTTTTTTGCATATTATGTGAACTGTTTATTTCAACTTCCTGCACTCTTCCAGTTAGGTATGATTTAAACCATTTGAGCACTGCCCCATTCATACCACAATACTTGAGCTTATCTAGAAGTATTATGCGAGGACAATACTGAATATTGCCGTGCTCGCTTTCAACACGTAACCTGCTTGCCCACCGGCTAACTGTACTGCAATCGACAGCAGCATCTCCATACACCTTTTTCAACCTCTTCTGGATGTTTCCCACTGACTCGTTTTCACAGCACAGGAATTCTATGACAGCACATTGCTTCTGACGAACGTCAAGTGTAGCAGCCATCTTGAAGACATGCTGTGACAGCGCCACTCATGGGAACGGGTTGAACTAAGTTTGAAAACAAGCGGGAAGGATGCATCTACACACTGTAATTCTTTCACACATGCAGAATGAAAACTGTATTTTTACAAAAATAGTGTGCATTTCGTTTCGAGTGACCCTCGTATATAATTTGTTGGTAAGTGTTGTTAATAACTGATTTAAGGCGCAGATTGTATTTAGGCCAACACTAATTGATACATTTTCTCTTAATTTGGCCACAAAGGTTGTTTATGGACTAGTGTTACAATAATGATCAAAGTTAGGGAGCAAATTTTAAAGCTGGTTTATTTCCGTTCTTTGTAGCTTGTTTTAATTGACTTTCTTAAATAATCATTATGTGGTAACTAATTAATCATCTGTCCATACTACAGGTGCGCCTGGGCGTACATCTGTTACTTAGGGCTTGACAAAGGTTATGCTGTTGCTATTTTGACCGATCTCAGAAATAAATTTTGTTTTGTGGTCATGGCCGGCGTTCAGTGCTACCGATCATTTTAGATCAGCACCTTGATTTCTGGGCACAGGCAGAAAATGTATTAGAAGGGTCAGCTATCATTTCCGGCAACATGGGCTACGTGTATTCTGCGAATTATTATTGTTTAACTGCCCTTTTGTCACGATCAAAAAAGGATTACCTGTTTTTCTAATTTTAAAAGTCTTGTAATTTTACAACTGTTTCTGTCATTCTTTCATTTGTTTGAATCTTAAAGCCTGCTTTTCTCCAAGGATGAGTATTTTGATTGTTTAATACTGTTATTTAATTTTACTGCGGCTTTACCTCGGGCGTAGTTATTGTTTTATGAAAGTACGTGTAGTTATAAACTTGAGGCCATCTGTTGTTCACTTGGATGGTTAAAAGGTTTCTCATGTAATTTCAAGCTGCCACAATGTGAGTTCACACACTGTTTCCTTGGACAGTAGAGTAAAAAGAAAATTTTTAACTCTGGGTACTGTCATTCCTTTTGAATTGTCAATGTGGATTAAATTGGTGTTTCTTTTAATGGTGAATGATATTTCAAATTACCCGAGGTCCAGACCTACCACTCAACAGAATTTGCTGGCGTCGACTTGGGCGCAATTTCCAGGCTCAGAAGAATAGTCGTTTTGGAAGGGTTTTCAGCCTTAAGTAAGTTACTAAGTAAGAAGTGTCACTCTGCGAAGTGACACATCGGACAAAGAAATGCGAGTATGGCCTATCTGTCATATCAAGAGTGACAGACAGAACCGGCCTAGATGGTGCAAACATGGCGTAAAGACTATTTATAAACCGACAAAGAAGATCAAAGAGTGTCTCAGATCGGCAGCGGAAAAGAAAGCGGCCCACTTGCAATGTTCAGAATATACCACGTACCGTGCACAGGTGGAAAAGTCTACGTTGGAATGACTGGACGATCAATCAACACCAGGATCATCGACCACATTGGGTACTGCACGTTGTGGAAGATGAAGAGATCGGCTGCTGTGGCGGAGCACGTACTGTGTCAGACCGAACACATAGTAGGAATGCTTAAATGCCGCGTTGTCATCAGTCTGATATTGGAAGTATTACGGTCTCGTTTTGTACAATTCTTAGATTTTAACTTCATGCTGTTTTTTGAAAGTTTGTGAATGGGGTTTTGCGGGAAACCTGCCGTCTGTCTTCAAGTGTCTGCCGGTTTATTCGTGTCCTTCTCCCGCGGATGGAAAAAAATGTGACCAGTGCTTCCCTTCTTTGTGTACACTGAGGTGAGGAAAGTCATGGGATACCGCCTAATATCGTGTCGAATCTCATTCTGGCCCATGCACTGCAGCAACTCGACGTACCATGGACTCAACGAGTCGCTGGAAGTCCTCTGCAGAGATATGAGCCATGCTGTCTCTATAGCCGACAATAACTGCGAAAGCGCTGGCAGTGCAAGATTTTGTACATGAACTGACCTCACGGGGTTACGTTTCATGAATATTCGATGGGGCTCAAGTTGGGCTATCTGAATGGCCAAAACATTCGCTCTAATTGTCCAGCATGTCCTTCAAACCATTCGCGAATAGCTGTCACCTGATGACATGGCGTATTGTCATCCATAAAAATCCCATCGTTGTTAAAGTCCATGAATGGCTGAAAAAGGTCTCAAAGAAGTTCAGTTGGAGGACCCAGTCCGTTCCATGTAAACACAGCCCACACCATTACGTAGCCACCAAAAACTTGCACAGTGCCTTGTTGACAAGTTGGCTCCACGGCTTCGTGAGATTTGCACCACACTCGAACCCTGTCATCAGCTCTTACCAAGTGAAATTGGGACTCATCTGGTCAGGCTACAGTTTCCCAGTAGTCCAGGGTCCATGCGATATAATCACGAGCCCTGGAGAGGCTTTGTAGGCGATGTGCTGTTAGCACAGGCACTCGCGTCGGTCGTCTGGTGCCATAGCCCCTTAACGCCAGATTTTACCGCACTGTGCTAACGGTTACGTTCTTCGTAAGTCCCACATTGATTTTTGTGGTTATTTCACGCAATGTTGCTTGTCTGTTAGCACTGACAACTCTATGCAACGCCGCTACTGTCGGTAACTGAGTGAAGGCCCTCAGCCACTGAGTTGTCTGTGGTGTGAGGTGATAACTGATTTTTGGTATTCTCGGCACACTCTTGACACTGCAGATATTGAATTCCCTAACGACTATCGAAATGGAGAGTACCACGCACCTAACTCTAGCTACAAACCCGCTTTCAATGCCTGTTAATTCCTGTCGCGCGGCCATAATCACGTCGGAAACCTTCTCACATGACTCACCTGTGAAAAAGGACAAGTTGGCTAACGCACTGTTGTTTTATACCTTGTGTACGCGAGCTTGCCGCCATTTGTTCAAAATGGTTCAAATGGCTCTGAGCACTATGGGACTTAACATCTGAGGTCATCAGTCCCCTAGAACTTAGAACTACTTAAACCTAACTGACCTAAGGACATCACACACATCCACGCCCGAGGCAGGATTCGAACCTGCGACCGTAGCGGTCACGCGGTTCCAGACTGAAGCGCCTAGAACCGCACGGCCACACCGGCCGGCACCGCCATTTGTATATGTGCGTATATGTGTATGTATATGTATATGTGCGTATCACTATACCATGAGCACCTCATTGTAAGTACAGTGGCGCACCCTAGGTCCTTTTCGTATGGGCCCCACACGTACAATATTCTAGAATGGGTTCCTCGTGTGTTTTGTAAGCAATCTGCAGTATAGACTGCGTGTTGCCAGTAGCCTAGCAATGTACGAACGTCTACCACCGCTTTACCTACGACTGATACTCTGCGATCAATTCGTTTCATATCACTACAAATTGTTGCATCCTGATATTTGTAGGAATTGATTCATTATTCCAACCGTGAGACACTGATACTGTAGTCGAAAAATACTACGTTTCTGCCTTTTGTGAACTGCACAGTATTAAATTTCTGAACATTTGTAGCAAGTTACCTATCCTTGAACTACTTTGTAACGTTATAAAGATCTGACTGAAAATTCCTTTAGCTTTTTTCAAACATAACTTCATTACAGGTAACTCTTTCATCAGGAAATTGTCGGATTTTAGTATTAATATTATCTGGCAGATCGAGAATACAAAAAATCAATAGAAAGAGTCCCACCACCCATGAAGTTGCTACTATATCTTTCAACGACTCTTCATCGAAGGTAACATACTTTCCCCTCCCTAATAAAGGAGCCCTCAGTTCAGTTAAAAAATTTCGTTTGATATTTTCGTTAATACGCCTAGGTGTAGCACTGAGTCAAATGCTTTGTGAAAAGTAGTATAGTGCATACGGAGAGAAACGTCCGTAAAGATCACTGGATAATTTGTAACATAGGTGGCAGAGAACCGTACTTACAGTGTAGGTGAAAGTTCGGCAAAATGTCCACCCCAGGGAAAAATGTCGTTTTTCTCTGATCTCATTCTATAAATAAGCATAAGAAATATATCTGTATAAACTGAATACATTCTGTAACTATAAAACAGTTGTTTTATTTTTCAAGGTCTCCTTTTGTTGTAGAAAAAGAAAGTCTGGAAAAGTGGACTTTGCCCTGTAGATAGGGCAAAGTGGACAGTGAAGATTTTGGGACACTGCGAATAAGAAGAGCCTGTTAAATGCGGAAGTCACGTTTAACAAGTGAAATTCATTTAATTTTGAGAAAAAATAATTGAATGTGTTAATAATTTAACAGCTTATACAAAATGTTAACAGATTTTCGGTTTCAGATTTACACAGTAACACTTATCAGAAGTCCGTTGTCAAGTTAGATTCAAAAATTAAGTATTACACATGTCATTACATTCTTAATGAACCCACTGCTCATATTCAGAGCTTCTAATCCAGCTTTAATTGTTCTTAGAGATATAGAAAATTTTCGCTGCTATACAAACAGTGCTCTTATCTTCGTCACTGTTTTCTCCAAAAATCTGCTTATTGCACTTTACTGGATCTTATTCTTGTTGAATAGTTGCTTTCTTGTTACACAATTCAGTGGATTTGGATCTTTTAGTCTTTTCTTCAGTCTGCAATGGCTTCTTTGTTCTCTTGTTGATATTTTTGTCTTTCTTCAAGTTACTCTTTTTTTTTTTTTAACGGTTCAGGTTTCTATGGTTTCGATTTCATTAATTACTGGCCTGTCTACGGGTTTTCATTCTTTGTTGTAAGTCTAATTTTAATTCCGGCAAAGGTATGATGTGTCTTGTACGTATTCAAAACACGTCGGCTATGTTGTCATCTCATTTACATCATCGACGAAGGGACCTACATTATTGTCATTGCCACTTACAATTGCTTCATGCACAACTCCATTTTCATCAACGTCTTTTCTTTTCTTACAGCATCCAGTGCCTCTTGCTTACCTTTGGAATTCTATTATTGTTATAGTGATTTTCTCAGATAGTTTCTTGGCATCATAATATACAACTGTAAATACACAACATAGCTTGTCACTCTTATGATTTAATATACAAGATGGTTATAAGTAAACTTTCTCTGCATGAGAGGATCCCCACGAAAAAGAGTGACCTTAGAGTAATGAAATTTGGTGGAAACGTGTTTCACGACATGCGGAAGAGAAATAACGAATATACCATTGAAAGAAACGAACACATTTTAATTTCCACGTGAGAGGGTAACGTTTTTTAATTGCGTATCACGTTTACACTCCAGGTTAGAAACGTTGCCCAGTGTGACAACAAGACATCCAGTAACCGTACTAGAGTTTTCTCTACTGCTGGCTGAAACAACGATGGACCATGGAACGTCCAGGTGTCGTGATACAGCCAGCGCATTGCTCTAAGATCAGCCATGGCACAGTGACTTCTTCCACAATTTGTTCCCAGGAGCAGTTCCCAAACCGCCAGTTAATTCAACCCCGGATCAGAAAGAGGACTTCCCCATATTCCTTTAATGCATCGATACTGGGAAAGAGCACAGCCCTGCTCAGTTTGTCCTGACCCATGCTGACTGCCTGCAGCTGTAATGCACACTGATGCTTGTGTCTCAATTCTACGTCCTCGTACGAATACCGGCGCCAAAAGGCACGTCCTGACACTAACAAAACAAATCGTGCAGCTCACAGACCGAACACCATTACTATAATGTTGGGTACCCATAGGATAAATAGTGGCTCAAGTAGCGAAAGTTTAATTACAACTAACTTGAATCTAACTTATGAATTACTAATGTCTTATTATTAATTCAGTTGCCATGAAACAAGATAAACACATTACAAAAAAATATGTTGGGGCGAAGCGGTTACTTGGTCAATGTCAGGTGACGGCCACTATGCCTGCCTCGACGCCATTACTCAAAATGTTGTTTGAATACGAAATTACGTAACCTAGGCAATTCATGAGCACAAATACAGTGCAAACATATAACGTTTTACCATCATTTTCAATACCTGATAAATGCGTATCGACTGGACCTGTCAGTCGACCTTACAGTTGCATCGACGCGGCTAAAGTCAGAGATCCTACTCGTCCCGAGCATAGAAAAAGCCCTCTGCCGAGTGCGCTTGAACGGTGAGCTTTGGGCCGTCAACGGGAGAGATTCCTGTAAGGAGGTCTCGCGGAATCACGTGCGGTGGATGCTGCTGCGCCTCGGCAGTCGGTATTCGTCACTTGTTCTGATGTACCGGAGAGCGGCGATAGCGGGCCAGTGAGGTGCCTGTGTTCGACTGGGAGTGCACTACGAGTGCTTGAGTTGTAACTGTGTTCTACTTCGATCCACCACATTCACTGACGCGTTGAAAATTTGGTTTGCTCGCGCTTTGAGAAGTTTGGTGGGTGTTGTCTTTTATGCTCCAATGTGGATTCATGTTTCTTTCTGTTATCTATTTACAAGCAGGAAGGTTTATTTGTAACAATGAAACGTCCTGAGTGTGGTGCTTGCTTAACGTTATCAGCTGATGGCTTGTGCTTACCGACGGCCGGTTTCTATGCTGACAGCAAAACGCGCTGTAAACCGTCTGCAACAAAATAGGTAATATAATTTTGAACCCCGAGTGCTGAAAAGGTGGCTGTCGGCTCAAGCTACTGTAAGTGATCACGTATTCTTGTAGCGTCATTCCCAAGAATAAAGTTGTGTGAGATTCTCTTGCATGACGCCGGCACGGTAGCTCAGCGAGTTCGGTCAGAGAGCTGGTTGGCCTCTGCAATAAGAAACTGAGTGGAAGGATCAACAAAACGACCTTGACCGGATGTCATGTGACGTCCGCAACGACCAAACACATCGACAAAAAAAAAAAAAAAGTGGTCAGCGCGACGGAGTGTCAATACTAAGGGCCCGGTTTCGATTCCCGGCTGAGGCGGAGATTTTCTCCGCTCAGGGACTGGGTGTTGTGTTGTCCTAATCATCATCATTTCATCCCCATCGACGCGCAAGTCGCCGCAGCGGCGTCAAATCGAAAGACTTGCACCAGGCGAGCGGTCTACCCGACGGGAGGCCGTCGTCACATTTTTTTGTTTTTTGTTTTTAATTGGGTTATTGAGCTGAAACTTAAAGATAATTCTCTTTAATGGCAAACTCGAAGCACTAGCTTAAGTACTGAATTTTAAGGGAACTGACAGTTGTCATGTTGCTCAATGTTGTTGATTCCAAACTGAAATAATCTTTACTCTTGTTACTTACCTAATAGCGCACAAGGAAAATTGGTCTATTAACCTGTAGTTCAAACTGGCTGGTGTCGGAGTTTGAATAAACACATTGTGCCATAGATCTGGGCTGCTTTGGGGAAAATTTATAGGAGAGCTTAAGTCATTTATGGTATCTAAAAATATGTTGCAGTTTGACTTGGTTAAATATTGGTCATGTGTCTTGTAATTTTGGAAGGGTTAGAACCCATGTCACTTTGGGAAACTTGCTAAATTTAATTCCCAAGGATAGTGTCCGTGTTAATGCAGTTGTATTGTAAAAATTCCATTTGTCGTAAGCAAATTGCCTTTAAACTTCCTATGCTTTGCTGGAGGTGGTAGTGTCCATGTTTCTTAGTGCACGTGTTTTGCACCTGTTTTTTAAGTATGTGTGGCTAGTGTCTCGAAGTAATTAAAGAAACCTTACTAGCTATGTTAAGAACTTTCTAAGTTGCTTAGTGCCGCTGATCAGTAATGTTAACTGTTTATTTTTATTTATTGAGTAAAACAGATCGTAATTTGGAATCACAATACAAGTAACACCGTTGAATGTTCTAAGTACCCATGTATGTTGCTTAAATGTTTTGCAAATCTATTGTCCAGTGGCTTACATTCACCTCTCCCCACCCCCCTCCCCCCACCTTCCTACCAAATTCCTGTAAATTAATTTGTCACGTACTTTATACCAGACAGATATAAGACACAAAATATTTCACGACAGATGAGCGAGCGCATCTATCACCACGAAACTCGCTGAAAATACCAAATCACTCTTAAAATACAGCTTTCAGTGTTCACCACTAGGCTACAGCACTCTCCAAGATAATAAAAGAAAGTGGCCACTTCACGCGCCCTGGCCATTATAGTTATCCTAATCCTACTAGCGCTAACCTATTACTGATGATTAAGAATCGACAGGTATTCTGTGCCGAGGGGAAAGCTCGCGTTGCGTAACACAGTAGCTGAAGTAGGTGAGTGCGGGCCGTCAGTTCAATATTCCACCCGCCGCTACGTCGCCCTGCTGGCTTTAATCTTTGATAACTCCCCCAGAACCGCCGGCAGTTGCCTTTCCAGCTCTAGGCCTCCATTCTCCTCCGCCCTCTGCATCATTTACGTACTTGCTCGTATGCATGACAAAATGTGTGTGATACAAAAAGAGTAGAGAACTACACTGGAGGCCGTCATTTCAAACACTGAGTGGAGAACGCAGACTGGATGGGAGCACCTGGACTTCTTGTTGTCCGATTCCATCTACAGCTATTAAATTTTCCTTTCTATTGACAATTCTTTACAGTAACATCGCAAAAAAGACACAGTGAATATATTTGTTTTGCGAGTTATAATATAGATAAGTCATGGAACCTAATTACTCAGACTGATTAATACTGTGTTTCTAAGTGTGCATTCGAATTTTCATTCCATTTTGTGCACACTATTTCGATGGCTGACCCAGTTTTCTTCAGGTGCTGTGTGTTGCACTGTTACGTGTACGCGTAACCTGAACACCAATCAGACTGAGAACTACGCCGTAAAAACAGATTTCAAATCAATTTAGCGGTCAATACGAAAAATTCATTTCCAGGAGCGAAAATGATGAACGTCGGTAGACTATGTTCAAAGTATCGTACAATATGCCTCAGACAGAGTAGGTGCCAAGAAAAGTTGTGAAGAATGGGAAAGAATTGCCGCGGTTCGATAGCTGGCTAAGAAAGCAGCTACGAAAGCAAAGAGAGCATTACTGCAAAAATTAAGTGCAGCCAGAACCTCATACCCAAACAAAAACTGAACTGAACCGAAACTAAAGTAAGGACAGCCATGCACAAAGCGTTCAAACAATTACAAAGTAAAATTCTGTTTACCTCATTGACTGAATAGTTTTAGTCTCATGTTAAATTAGTAAATTGATTGAAGCCATATGATCACACACTGTGTGACCGTAATGGCATCGAAACTTCAGATGACAGAGAAAAGGCTGATATACTTAATACCTTTTTCCAAAACTGTTTCGTAGAGGAAGATCGTGACACAGATGTCGAAATGACAGATATTGAGATAAGTGATCACGGGATGCGAACTAAAATCGCTCAACGGAGAAAAGGACACTGGATAAGATAGGACACGAATACGATTCTACATAGAACACGCGGGAAAAACTAACTCCACTTGGAGCAGCTGTGTTCCGTAGGTCGTTGGAGAAGCAAAGTTCCACGTCTTTGGGATAAAGCACAGTCATTCCCACATTCAAGGAGAGTTGCCGAAAAGACGCAAAAAACTACAGGCCTATATATATGAAGTAGGTTTATTGTAGAATTTCACAACATGGAGTATTGAGACATTTCGGGAGACAGAAATTGTAGTGTTGGCAGAAGAGCCAACACTGTGTTTCTAGAGGAGGCCGAAATGCACGCGGCCGGCCGAAGTGGCCGTGCGATTAAAGGCGCTGCAGTCTGGAACCGCAAGACCGCTACGGTCGCAGGTTCGAATCCTGCCTCGGGCATGGATGTTTGTGATGTCCTTAGGTTAGTTAGGTTTAACTAGTTCTAAGTTCTAGGGGACTAATGACCTCAGCAGTTGAGTCCCATAGTGCTCAGAGCCATTTTGAAATGCACGCGTTAAATTACACGCTGACTGGCGTGAGGTCTGGAACAGGACAATATCTTGAGAATTGTAAATAAAGTATAATACTTAACTTTAATCCACAGTTGTAGAAGATCGCTCTTGATGATACATGCTTCACATAATAAATATCAATTGAATACGGCGCCTTGCTAGGTCGTAGCAAATGTAGCTGAACTATCGTCTCGGCAAATGAGAGCGTATTTGTCAGTGAACCATTGCTATGAACGTCGGCTGTACAACTGGGGCGAGTGCCAGGACGTCTCTCTAGACCTGCCGTGTGGTGGCGCTCGGTCTGCAATTACTGACAGTGACGACACGCGGGTCCGGCGTATACTAATGGACCGCGGCCGATTTAAAGGCTACCACCTAGCAAGTGTGGTGTCTGGCGGTGACACCACAGAAATTCTCATCTATAGTCATCTATGTGCCATCCGGAAATGACGACTGTGTGAAAACAAGCTATCTCCGTTCGTATCAAGACTCAGAAAGCAGGAATTGTCCAAGTTCGCCGGAATGCACAATGGACATGAATGGATGCAGGTGATTAGACAGGATACTTACGTACATGTGACCTGTCAGAGTCGTATCTAAACGTACCAAGGGTCCCATATCACTCCAACTACACATGCCCCATACCATTACAGAGACTCCACCAGCTTCAACGAGGCGTAAAGCTTTGTGTGTGCAATCATTAAGGTACACGAGTGGACCTTCAGTTCCGAAAGCCTATAATGACGATGTTTCGTTGAATGGTTCTCATGCTGACACTTTTTGATGGCCCAGCATTGAAATATACAGCAACTGGCCGGAGGGTTGCATTTCTGTCACGTTGAACGATTCTCTTCAGTCGTCGTTGGTCCCGTTCTTGCAGGATCTTTTTCCGGCCACAGCGATGGTGGAGATCTGATGTTTTACCGAATTCCTGATATTCAGGGTACAGTCATGAAATGGTCATACAGGAAAATCCCCACTTCATCCCTACGTCGGAGATACTGTGTCCCACCGCTCGTGCGCCGACTATAACACCACGTTCAAACTCACTTAAATCTTGATAACCTGTCATTGTAGCAGCAATAATCGATCTAACAACTGCGCCAGGCAATTATATAGGCGTTCCCGACCACAGCACCGTATTCTGCCTGTTTACATGACTCTGTATTTGAATAAGCATGCCTATACCAGTTTCTTTGGCGCTTCGGTGTATTTGCAATGTTAGTTAAATTGCAGTATACTGCGTTTTGGCTAAGTCCACACACAACTCCTGTATAATTATCTGCTCAGTAGCACCGGTAGTAGAGAATTTGTGGTATGATAGATACTATTGAAATACAGCATTAGCTGTTAATCTTTCTTGTTTTAAGTATGGTATTCTTTTATTAATTTTTTTTTGTTTCGTATCTTTCCTGTTTATATATTTCAAAGGCTTCAGTCATCCGTTTTTATAAGTAGGCTTAGTAAACAGTCTGTGTTTCTTTAATGTTTTTGGTTATTTCTGTATTTCACATTTTCAGACCTCTTTTCCAGTTTGATACTTTACTTTTTCCTAGTACCTCATTAACTTTAATCTTTACCATTCTTCTTGAATATTAGCTTCAGTTTCAAAAATTTTCTGTTGGCAGGTGAATCTTTGTTGGTACATATTTCTTATGCTTTCTTCAGCTAGAAGATAAACTTTGAATTTAAAGTTTTGTCTTTGGGTTTTCTATACATTTGTTTCCTCTATCTTGCCCACATCTGAATCTTTAAAGTAACTAGGAAGTGATCAGGACCTACAGATTGTCCATAGCTAACGTTCCAGTTTCAAAACGCTGTAGCAAGAGAACCACTGCTCAGAGTGTTGTGAAATTTGAACTGCATATTTGTGACGCAGGGGGAAACGCCATGGAACAAAAAGAAATTGGTAATAAGTGGCACTGTAAGCGTCAGAATATGCACACCAACAGATGCGCGGCACACGGCTGTTCCTCAGTTTGCGTCCTAACATGGTTGTCTCCATGAGGGATAGCGCGCTGGTGGTAAAGCTCTTTTAGAAGAACGGTGAGTGTGCGCCAGTAGCACTGCAGAAGTTCGAGATACTCAGGGGTATGAAAAGAGACATTGGTTCGATGTCTGCAAAGAGTCTGGAGGAAAAGATTACAAAATTCGAAGAGAGAGATTCTTTTGAAGCGCAGTGTGGCAGAGAGAAAAGAACCAGTTGATCCGACGTCTTCCGAAGATCTGGTCACAGCACCGCGAGAGGGGTCGAGTGGTAATGTGGAATCATGCAGTGAGTGGGGAATTGCCCGAAAGTTTGATATGCCTGTGAGCAAGGTGCTTAAAATCCTACGAAACGTCGTGCATTTCTATACTTACAAATAACGCATGCTCACGAGTTGCTTCCTGCTGACCTACCAACAAGACAAAAAAAAATCGCTCCGGAATTTCTTGCTCCCATGAAAGTGGACAGTGAATGGCCATGGAACACTCTATCGACAGACGAAGTCATATCAATCTCCAAGGACATGCCAACACGGAGAATTGCAGAATATAGGCAATGGGAAATCCGCACGCACTCCAACAGGTACCACGTCATTCCGTGAAGGTGACTGTGTGGTGCAGGTTGACGGCATTGTTTATCGCATTTGTTCTAGGAGATGAGTCCTTCGGGTCCTATTACTTGTACCGTCATTGGTAAACGCTATGAGAGTTTTTTGTGCACCAACGTCATTCCAACCCTTTTAATAGCGTGGATGTGTGGGTGGGATCATTTTTATGCCCGACGCCGCTCCTCCGCACATTGCAGAGCCAGTGAGGCAGCTGCTGCAGGCATTTCGGAAAGTCTAGAATTATCAGGTCACCTGATCTTAATCCGTTTGAGTTATGGCTGTGAGGTTATGTGAAAGATGTTGTTCAATGCTCCAAATACGAACTAAGCTGAACTGAAGGCACGCATTCCACAATGCTTTCTGAACATGACCCCCACTTCCCTCCTGAGGCACTCTGATCTGTTGTTTAACATACTTTTCCTTGATCTCGACTTGTGGTAGGAAATGGTGGACAGCATGTAGTACATGTCTTGCGCCAGGCTCACGATAGTAAGAAACGGACGTAATTATGTTTTTTATGCGGTTTTTGACACAAGCACAGTTAAACACCGATTTTTCCCAACCGATGTGGTGCGTCCTTGCCTTCGTTCAAATGGCACTGAGCACTATGGGACTTAACATCTGAGGTCATCAGTCCCCTAGACTTAGAACTGCTTAAACGTAACTAACCTAAGGACTCATACACATCCATGCCCGTAGCAGCAGCAAGGTGCCGGACTGAAGCGACTAGAACTACACGACCACAGCGGCCGGCGCTTGCCTTCGTGTATGAGCTTTCGTAACTACCAGTGCCACAACTGTTGACTGCAGAGCTTGTACAGTGAGATGCACATTGAACAGTACAGATGGTGTAATGTGCAACTCAAACCATAGCCATCGTGTTGCGATTCACCTGTCATTTGTAGACGATCCCAATTATGTTAAGATGCTTACAGCGTCATGGATTTTTCGCTAACCCATTTATGAAGTTAAGTAAAGCCACTTTTAAATTTTCGTGCTTCATCAAAGGCAAAAAAAGAAAAGATTGTGGACTACAAGATGAAAGAGGTCATCCTAACCCTGAAAAGGAATCGCAACACGGCGATACTCATGAATCTAAACAGAAGGATTGCTGCATGTTCAGGACTGCTGCAAACAACATTATCGTCTCAGTTTTTGTTGTCAGTGAACGTCAGTACCTCTGTGTTGTGGAAGAACGTCTCTGTTCTGAGCTAGGTTCAGAAGCACATCTTTCGTTTTGTCGTAGAATGTGAGTAGTGGGACAAAGGGAGAACCACACCATGTTGCATTGTTGCCAAATTTATTCAAAATGGCGGATCCAAGTTGGTGGTGATAGATATGGCAATGTTGCAATGACATCATGGCAGTAAGTACAAATTTTGGCGGGCAGATAGGTCAATTGAGCTACCTCCACTAACCTAACCTCTCCCCTCCCCCTCCCCTCCCCGCCGCCCCCAGAAAATGGCGGGAAGTTCAAATTTTGGCGGGAAAAAGGTCACTTGGGCTACCTCCATTAACATAAGCCATCTGACCACCACCTCTTACTTGGAATTTGCAGGAAAAGGACTCAGCCTGTGCTGCACTGCTGCATAGGATGGACATAAGTCTTTATTTTGCATGCAGGGTTCAATTAAATAATTTCAGGCAGTAGCTCCATCCAGTATGTTCACCATGAGGTGACCTAGTACTCAGTACTGCCACCAGAGGGTGCTGTCATCCCTGCCATGCCATAAGCCAAGATGACAGCCTGCAGTAAAAATGGTGGGAAACGGAATCAGCCCATTCTGGGCTGCTGGCGAGAGGAAGGAATGTAATTTATTTATTTTTGAACAACTTACTTAGGGACAGATTTCACGTAGTTCATTTATTACACTGATACAAAACACTCGACCTGACACGCTTGGGGTCACAATACACAGCCTACAGACCTGCAAACAACTCGTAAATTATCGAAATAGCGTATTAAAATGCTCTGCAGACACGCTCACTAATTCTAAACTGTCAAAATAATGCAGTACAGAGCATACAGACCTGCAAACTACTCGTAAATTACCGAAATAATGCTGTATAACGCTCTGCCAACACACTCACAATGCTTAAACAGCTGATGATAATGCAGTGCACAAGCACTCATTGAACTATCATCAACTGTGATGTATCAATGAACTGCCTCCAATAAAGGGTCCAACGGCTACATGTGGCAATGTCACCAGAGTGACAAATGCAGGGGCGTGAGCCATTGCTCTCAGGCTGTGGGGCCTACAGCCAGCAGGTGGAAGTTGCATCTATTTTCTGGTATACATTTATAATTTTTTGAGTCTCATACTGATGTCACATGTCTATGTAAATAAGAGTCAAGTCACCCTCTAAATGCACATGTTCACCTAACCACCGTGGCTGAGGTGTAGCTGCAGGTCCAGAGCCGAGAGAGATGTTTGCATAGCAGCTCAGCCTTGTAGATGCAGCTAGAAGGTTCTCAATCTTATACTGGCATCACAGGTCACATTATGGAAATATGTTCCAATGCTTCCCAGAAGAGAATGGGATGCATTGTTCATAGTGATCCCAATGGGCCATGTGAGTTGTGTCTAGCCATGCACATGTTTACCTGTCCAGTGTGGCTGACACATCACTGTGAAAAGTTCGCATAGTGACTCACCATTGCAGGTGCATCTAAAAGGTTCTCAGTGTTATACTGATGTCACAATGCTGTGTAAATAAGAGCCAAGTCTACCTCTCGAAAATAGAAAATTATCGCAGAAATAGTTAACGATCATTTTGTAGGAGCTTTCGTGATGTCTCAGCTTGTCTGCACCGAAATTCTTGTCCTAAGAGAACCTGTTTACAAAAATAGCCCAGAGTAACACCGAATGCATTCCTCCTGATGGTCCTAATGTGGCACCCCATCAATCATGTGTTACCCTTCCTGGAAATTGTTAAGTCCTGTTTTCAACAAATATCTCCAAAATGCAAACATTCTTGCTGCTATGTATAGGCTCCTACATCACAGCAAAAAGGATGTCTTGTGAAAGAATGGAGTATTATGATTGGCTTTTACTGAATTTATCCATCAAATTACTGATGCCGCCTTTGTGGAAGCACTGTCTGCCTTTATCTTTCTGCAGGTGAGACTTTCAGTGCCAGATCTATTTTCTACAGATGACCATAATGCACTGAAATTTAAACCCTGCGAAAGTGGCCTACATATCGTCAGATAGGGAAAGACTCTTGCTCAGTTAAACAGCTCTTCCACTGAGGCTGGAAGCTTGAATATTAGAGCATGAAACCGATCTCATACACGGCAATATATCACTGTGTACCATATCGATGTAGAAAACATACAATTAGTATCCTGCACCATAAAAAATCGACCCTTTTCCATAATTGATATGGCTATCGACCACCAGACACTCGTACATACATCGCCAAGACAGGCAGCATAAGCACATGCACCATAGGTATACCCTTTGTAATACTAGATATTTCCCGTGAGGTTGGGTGGTGATCCACCACATCCATAGGCAATGCATGACCAGACCGCCCTCAATGGAGTGAAGTCACTCTCCAAACTGTTGTATGTTAGTGTTTCAGGCCCTGAGCTGCTTGCTTGCTTTCTACACCCATCTACAGACTCAGAGATTACAAGAACACATGCAATTTCACAGGGTTTGCCAGAATATCATACCACATACGCAATACTCCTCGATATCAAGCACACAGCAATATTGCTTGCATAGCAGTATCGCTCACTCAGTATAAATCAGGAGGTATAGACTGCAAATTATTTCTCTAGAAACCTGAAACTTTAGTGAGGTGGAGTGTGCTGTAAGCCTCTGAGCAACTAGAAACTTACCTCATCTGCAAAGACCTTTATGTGAGAACTCGAAAAAAATAGAGGCTTCAGATATTTCCACTCATGAATACTGATGTCGGTGATGTACAGATTCCAAATCATTCTTATAATTTACAAAGTCAACCAAGGGGTTTCGCATGTCTAGGTAACAGGCAAACATGACTTCTACCTTCTTTCACCTGCTAGATGCTCACACCACAAACGATGTCTCCTTAACTAAATGAAGGCTCAAATGTGGAGAAGCAAAAAAATCGTTCAAGTGGCTCTGAGCACTATGGGACTTGACTTCTGACGTCATCAGTCCCCTAGAACTTAGAACTACTTAAACCTAAGGACATCGCTCATATCCATGCCCACGGCAGGATTCGAACCTGCGAGCATACCAGTAGCGTGGTTCCAAACTGTAGCGCCTAGAACCGCTCGGCCACTCCAGCCGGCTGTGGAGAAGCAGTCAACCAGACAATTTACATGGGAGGAATAATGGTCTAGCGCAAAATCACATCCATAATGTATCTTCTCAATTTTCCACACGATCACAAAAGCCATCCAACACATACTAAGTATTAGTCGCCTATTCGGCCGTCTAGAGGATGATATGGTTACGTCAGCTACATTCCTGCAACTCAACAGGTCTCTCCATTCAAACAGCTCAGGCCGTTAGCAGGAAGCCTGAATCATTCCCGCCACACGCGCAGACAGAATCATCCTAGGAAACCGGCCACATATATTGTTTATCATTGTACTTACAACTAAATACTATTATCACAGTCTCAATTGTATGACATTCAACAATGAGCGAAGCATCGGAAATACACTTTGCTGACGGCTGTGGCTCTCGAAATAGAAATATCTGTACCATTATTTTGACTTGACATACTTACCCTTTGCTATGACAGTATTCCACATCAAATCCATACCTTCCTTACGAATGCACAGTCATTACCTTTGAACATGTCGGAACACACACACATACTTTATAAGCCTGATTCTCAAGGTGAACCTGTCATGCATCTCCTAATACTAACAAGGGAACCTCCCCATCGCACCCCCCTCAGATTTCGTTATAAGTTGGCACAGTGGATAGGCCTTGAAAAACTGAACACAGATCAATCGAGAAAACAGGAAGAAATTGTGTGGGACTATGAAAAAATAAGCAAAATATACAAACTGAGTAGTCCATGCGAAGATAGCGAACATCAAGCACAATCTGATCGAAGGAGCGCCGTGGTCCCGTGGTTAGTATGAGCAACTGCGTAACGAGAGGTCCTTGGTTCAAGTCTCCCTCGAGCGAAAAATTTTTCTTTATTTTCGCAAAGTTATGATCTGTCCATTCGTTCATTGACGTCTCTGTTCACTGTAATAAGTTTAGTGTCTGTGTTTTTCGACCGCACCGCAAAACCGTGCGATTAGTAGACGAAAGGACGTGACTCTTCAATGAGAACCGAAAACATTTGATCGCAAGGTCATAGGTCAACCGATTCCTCCGCAGGAACACACGTCTGATATATTCTATACGACACTGGTGACGGCATGTGCGTCACATGGCAGGAATATGTTGTCGACCCACATAACTTGTACACTTGGCGAATGGGTAAAAACATTCTTCTACGTTGCCCGATTTAGGTTTTCTTGTGGATGTGATAATTAGTCCCAAAAAAGTGATGAAAACATAAGAGTTTGTCACATAGACTGCAACAAATGAATCCAACAGTTTCACAATCGCTCACTTTTCCTTGTGCTCTGTCAAAACATATGTTTTTAACGTTTTCAAATTTTTCCGTGTGTAGACCGTCAAATCCTGCATATGTCGAAGCAAATCTGAACATGTCCTGGAATTTTGGAGAGCGAAGTTGATTATACGTGAGTGCCTGAACTTTGATAATTGTCTGAAAATAAAAAATTAAAATTTTCACTATAAGGAAGACTTGAACCAAGGACCTCTCGTTCCGCAGCTGCTCACGCTAACCACGGGACCATGGCTCTCCTGAGATCAGTTTGTCCCAGATGTTGCTTATCATGCGCATGGATTACTCAGTTAGTATATTTTGCTTAATTTTTCAGAGTTCCACACAAGTTCTTCCTGTTTTCTCGATTGATCTGTGTTCAGTTTTTCAAGGCCTATTCACTGTGCCAACTTATAACTAAATCTGAGGGGGGTGCGATGGGAAGGTTCCCTTGTAAGTGTAATACTTCGCCAATAACTGATTGCTGTCCATACGAAGTAATACTGACTGAAAATCAGTGATAGGTGGACATGTCTCATAAGATTTTGTTGCAAGTGGCACCACTGTGTCTTAAAAAGAGAGGTGTAATCGTCTTACAAACCGCCAGATGATAAAAAACGTGATCGCAACAACTACTCTATGTCACTGCCTCAAGCGGTCTTAGTTCTACAATTGCATACAAGTAACCGTGTTAAAAGCTATACTGGCTTCATAAATCGAGGTATGGCATTACTGCCGAATGAAATAGCTTTTTTACAGGCAAATACCGCGGCATTGAATATAGACAGTGACCGCCAGAGTGTATATTATCAGACAAACACTGGAGTTACATGTCGCTGACGGTGCAACCTTGTAATAAAATTACCGAATTTAGAAAGTGATTCAGCTAAGGAATGTGGCATGAAACTGGTATTTGCAACTCCCTCATGGTGCTGCTAGATATTTCTCCAGTATTTGTATTGCATTCTGTCTCAAAGCCACATCAGAGGTTCAGTGATATGTGTAGTCACTGAGCTATAGGTGACTAGCTTTTCAGATCTCTAGTGCTCTACTTTCTGGTAGAAATGATGTCTATGATTTGTAATCAAGTCTTTACATTCAACCACATACCTGCGTTCTATCCGATGGAGAAGTCCTTTAATGATTACAGCCACTAGTACTGGTACTCTCATATCTCGAAACGAGTCACCTTTTTCGAAACTGTCTGCTACAGTAAAATTTTTAGATTGTCCCCTATGCCTCTTGCAACTGCTGCCACTTCTGCAGCTTTGCGCATGTGATTGTTCCAATTTAAGGTGGAACTGTGCAGAAGTCTGAGAGAGCTGTGTCTACCATTATCTCCAACCTGCGTAGAAACAGAGTGACCTGAGTTAGTGCGACAGGACCGTGTTTTGACCATTCGGTGGAAATGGCAACATGTCGTAGCTCCACAAACAATTTACGATGTGTAAAGTCAGCGCCAAATGAAGACTGCTCCTACAACATGACATAGTATAAAAGACATTATGGGAACTGGGAGAAGGATGAGAATTTTGCTACTGCATTGTGGTGCATCACCAACTACACACAGGTACTGCTGTTGTAAGTAGGCTGTTTATGTTTTCTTATTGGCAACGTTACGTAGCGATTCTTTCAAAGAATTGAATTCCAGCTGTGCTTGCTCGTCCCAGTTCCAAATAGTATTTTTTCCAGTGAGAGAACAAAATTTTGGTGTAACAAGAATTTGCATATTCAGAAAACGACGGTAAAAATTTACGAGACCTAGAACACTGCGGACTTGTTTTTTTGTGGATGGAACTGGAATGGCTCTGATTGCTTCTAACTTTTCAGGATCCAGCTGAATGCCTTCAGAAGAAATAATATGTCCCAAAAACTTCACCTTTGCCCTACCAAATTCAGACTTTTCCAAGTTAACTGTAATTCCAGATTCTGAAAAAATATGTAACACGCTGTTGAGGATGCGATTGTGTTGTTTCCATGAGGCTTCTGCTATCAGAATACCGTCCACATATAAGGTGATGTGACGTTTTAAGAACTCAGGTAATATGGAATTTAGCCCACGAATGAATGCTGCCGAAGAAATGTTCAAACAAAAAGGAAGTTTCCGAAACTGATAACAAACGCCGAAACAAAGGAAAGCTGTGTATTTCCTACATTGTGGATGAAGTTTGATCTGATAAAAGCTGGATCTGAGATCAATAGAAGACAACAATTTTACACCATTAAAATTTTGAAGAAGTTCTTCTAACTTTTGCGGCCTGTCTGTTTCAGGAATGATGATAGTATTGATTTGTCTCGAATCTAAGACAAGCTTGATCGATCAATTTTTCTTCTCAACAACATGTAACGGATTGTTGTATGAGCTTACTGCAGGCTCAATAATGCCCTCGTCAAGCATAGATTGTACTTCTGTTCTAACACGGACCCTATAATGCGCCAGAATTACGTATGGTCTAACACAAAATTTAGTATGCTCACGAACACGAAATTGGTATTGAAATCCCTTGATTGTTCCTGTTTTGTGAGTAAAAACTGTGGAATGTGCTTGTAAAATCTCAAAAAGGTCTTGCCTATCAGTGTCATTACATTTCTCAATTGCTTGAATTTTATTCTGAATTAACTCATTAGTATCAAATGCACCATCGATATCATCCGTGTCAGTACTTGCAGAGTGATTGTTAGTGTCAAGTTCCGTCGAAAGTTCCATACTGTTGTCTAACAGGAGGTAAAGCCGATTAATTTCTTCGTCATGGTTTGAGAGCCAATCTTCAAATTTCAAAGCTATTGACTTACCTTCTTTCTCTAAACTTATTTCAGCATCGTGAAAGTTTAAGATTGCTTTGTATTCATTAAAAAAGTCTACTCCCAATATAATTTTCGTCGACAATAATGGAACAATAAGAATGTTCATAGAGAAGCTGTGGCTTTGACAACAGAATTCTAAGTTCGTTTGTTGGCGTACATCTACACTTTTTCCAAAGATTGCACCTTGTAATTTAATCTTACGTAACGGAAGTATGGGGCAATCGTTCGATTTGTTGCATTTGCTAAAGACTGTTTCACTAATTACTGAAATGGGACTGCCAGAGTCAAGCACTGCCGTAAATTTTACGTCATTTACTGTAATGTGAATCACAGGATATGCAATGTTGTTATGTTTTACGTCGTGTTCCTGGAGTAAGATGTCCCTAATGTCTTCCATTTTTACGTAATTACTAGCTACGGCAGCTGCGTCGTCAGTTTCATAAGTGCGTTTTGTGGCTGCCAGCGGTATGAGTCATTGCCTATTGTGTCTTTGTTGGCGTGCGTCGTTATTGGGATTTGGAGACCTAACTTCTACAAATTCACCTTGTCGAGAGGGCCCTGCTCTGTTTGAATCCCGCCAGTTCTGATGCAATTCAGGTCTGTCGTTACGATCATATTGTCTGTCGTCATGTCAGTAGATTCTATAGTTTCTTTCTTGTCGGTCATGTGGTGGAGAATTTCTCCCCGAATCGTAACTGCGCACTGGACCGTTGCATCTAAAGTTATTCTGTCTCCCTTGATAATAATTATTTTGGTTCCCATATTGTCTGCTTCTCTGATTGTCTCTCTGATAGTCACTACCACGGAGAGGTGATCTTTCCCTGTAATTATTACTACTCTGCCAACGGTAGTCATACGGGTGGTGTCTGTTTTGGTCACGATTTGTGTTGTGAGAATAGCCTTGTCGTGTCCAGTTATTATTTCTTTCATCGCGCAATTGCGATGGATGTGACCTGTAATTGTGTTCCTGTTTTCGCGTTCCGCGATTGTCAGTGTCAATTTCTAATTCTTGTAAGAGTCCCTGAAAAGCTTCAATGTCGTCTTTGCAACGTCCTGCCAAAATAATATGTCGCAAATGTACAGATAATTTGATTAAGCAAATTCGGATGAGTTCTGAGGGGCTGTATGGGTTTGACAGGTACTGATTCTTGTGCAACATGTCTTCAAAATATTTTACAAGACTGGAACATTCAGATTGTTCGAAATGTTTCATCATTATGATGCTATGTTTTACTCGGTCTTGTGTAGCTTGAGACCAATATGCTGAGAGAAAGGCATGATAAAATTCTCCTTCACTGTGGCAATCGTGAGTGACCGATCGCTTTCTTACAGCTGGTTCATTCTCTAAATAGCCACACATAAATTCTAATCTGTGCTCTAATGACCAGCTGGGAGGAAAACAATGAGTGAATTGATGGAGCCATGCTTGTGGATGAATGTCGTTGCCAGAATTCTTAAATGTTTTGAATTTACGTGTAGTAATGAACAGCTTATAGTCAAAATCATCATGTCGGCGAGTCGCATGTCGGTCATTGTTACGTCGTTTCGGCGGTTCCATCTCAAAATTCGGTGTACCTTGCCAATTTCTTTCATAATTTCCGAAGTGCCCTTTGTTATTACTTTGTGGCTGTTCCGTATTTCTATGTCCCTCTTCCCGTATTGGAGCGCGAGTGTCCTCTAAAATATGTAATTCCTCTATTACCTGTGTCAACTGATCTTGTACTTCCCGGATTTCTCTTTTGTACTGTGTATTGATTTGATTTTGATTTTGTTTCAATTTTCTAATTTGTTAATACTCTTCAGTGTCATTAAAGACTACCGGTTGTGTGTCATTCAGATTATCATCTACCTTCGTAGATAAATTATTTAGCTGATCTGAAAGTTCAACTACCTTCTCTGGTAATGAACTAATTTCCTCCATGTGTCTTTCTGAACCAATTTTCAGAGTGTCTACTGTGTCCTTTAAAATCTCCTGAGTTTTTGCAAGTTGCGTAACCTAATCGGTAGATGCAACTGAGTCAATTGTAGCTTGCAAGGTGTCGTGATTTTCCTGAACTATAGTTTGCAGTTCCTTTATGGCTGCTTCGTGATTCTGTAACGCATTTTCATGACGCGAAAAAATAGGTTGGAAATGTTCACAAATTTGTGTTTTTACGTCATTACAGACTTTTTGACATTTCGATTCGATTTTATGTAACTCAGAAGTTAAATCTTCACGTGTTTGTTCAAGTGTGGTGTCTAACTTTTGAAGATTTTGTTCCATTGCGTCTAACTGTTGCTGTGTTTGTCTCTGGTGTTGTTCCATTGCGTCTAACTTTTGAAGATTTTGTTCCATTGTGTCTAACTTTTGAAGATTTTGTTCCATTGTGTCTAACTTTAGAAGATTTTGTCCTTTATGTTTCTGATTTTGTTCAAGTGTTGTGTCTAACTTTCGTAGCCTTTGTCCCATTTGTTGCATTAACTGTAATAACAATGCACTGGTGTCTGAAACATGTTCCTCAGTGCTTTTCGGCAGTGAAGTTGCAACGGCAACATTCACATTTTGACAAGCAGAAAATGTGTCTTGACTTATTTGAGAAAACGGTGAGGACCCAAAACCTGAATCTGCAGTATTTGCAAGACTGTGTCCTGTCATTCCCGATTCCTGAGGCGGGCTGTTGCCGACCGATCGATCGATAATGCTCCCCTGTTCACTAATTGTTTCACTGCCTACACCATTGTTTGCCGCCCGCTCCATTTCCCTATGCACAATTACCAAATTACTATGTTGAACATTAGTTAATTCATTACTTGGTGGCGCTAACACACTGCTTTCGTCTTCACTGTCATTTCTCAGTTTACTTTGGAGCTTAGTATTACGTTTTTCACACGCCATAATTGTCACAATATTTCACACGATAACACAGAAAAGCACAATTTGAAGAGCAAAAATAAGAAAACACATTAACTTAGCACTGAAAATAATGTCTAGTTAATTGCAAGCGCAGCTGCGAAATACTTGGTGCAAATCTACATGCATGTCACAACGGTTTTACTGTACAACAATGAAAAACTACAGTTACAAAGGAAATTCTCTCTGTGATTACGCGCTAGCAATAAACAAAGGCTACACTAACTACACAAACTACAAGAAAAAAAATCAGAAGATTCCAGTGAGGTATCCTCGGCTACAAAGTTTTACAAGACTGTGCTTATTCTGACACACAATATTTTTAGCGCAACGCAATCTGACTTTCAAAAATCCCTGCAAAAGAATGGCCCTGACTAACATTAACCTATACGTTTCACAAATCACTTACCTCACAAAAATCTTCGTTACTCGAATTACTGCAATACAGCGAGCGCCCCTACTGCCAGCTAAATAAAAGATTCAAACTACTGAAGGCACTAACTACTGATAGGCATAGTTAGCAAATGAAAGATTTTAATAGAGAACAAACAATGTATTTACCTTAATAGTCATAATATATATAGCAGTTCATGACATCCAGTCTTACAAATTTCAAATCTCCGCCATCTCTCTCCCCACAGCCACCACTGCTGGCGGCTCACCTCCAACTGCGCAACGCTACGCGCTGCTCGCATCCAGCTGCGCAACACTACAATGGCAGACAACAATGCAAACTAGCCACAGACTGCACACAACACAGCCAGTGATTTTCATACAGAGCGCTACGTAACGTTGCCAATAAGAAAACATAAACAGCCTACTTACACTGTCTGAAGCAGATCCATGTTCCTCAGCTCCCTTTCACGACTATCACCCCAACATGCCACCTTCGTTATTCTATACCATCCAACAGAGAAAAATTACGAACTATTAAATCTCCTCTAACTTCACTTGATAAGATTATTACCCCATCTGTCTCACCCCATACATCGAAAACAAATGCCATCTGCATGCCAACATCGAGCACATGTTACGATCCCATTTACTATAGAGCTGTTGATCCATTGCATGGACCAGTGTAAAGTTGCCTTGGCTGTACTGTAGGAGAATGACCGTATTCCACAAACTATACTAGAAGTCAAAAAGACCCTCCCTGTGACCCTGTAACGTTGTTTGAAACATTGCTTTTTTCTGCTGTAACCCCCTTTGTGCACTGCCATACATTTTGTTTTTCCACCACGACTTTGAGGTCTGTGTCAGTTTCTAAACTGACATTAACACATTCTGATCCATTGCCTCTCGCAGAAAACTATATGTTGCATGGTGTAAATCATGTTGTTACTGCTGCTACCATAACTTGCCACACACACTGTATGATTTTAAATAAGAGACAGTTACAACATAAGGAAACTGGAAGAGTTTGGTGGTGTTGTGGAGTGTTTCCAAACTGCAGTCTGAAGGTGATTGATGACCTCTACGTTTAAACTCATCTGTCACAGTGACAGAATAGCTGATGGCTCTGCATTCCATTTCGACTGATTGCTCATATTGCAGTCACCTACACGATTACTGTTTCGGTGCTAGCCATCTCCAGAAGGTGTTGCCCCTCCATTAAACCTCTTTCTCCTTCTCAAACAAACGATGTTAGTCAATCATTACGTGGTAGCCAGCAACATACTAGTGGATGGATGGGATGGAAAAGACACCATCGCAGTACTGTAATAATAAGCATCTCAGTTGATAGTGCGAACAATTTTAGCAATTTTACAGTAATTTCAACACTGACCGATGATGCGACAGCATGTTTCCCAATTTCAGAATCATCGCTAAACCGCTCATTCTCTATTTAGCGAGTATCATTGTGAATGTAGTACATAGATGACTGTGCAGTATGTCCATTCATTGTTAATTCTCGAACATATGCAACATCAAAGTAGACCAGACAGTGCTCTACATATTTCTAGCACCTCAAGCATACTGCATAATTTATGATCTATCTCTATGCGGATGGGAATCACAGAGCATACTTGCAGTCTTAGGATATAACCCCTCGCACTGTCTTTGACCAACTCGCTCTGGAGCACTGTTACCAATTCAATCTGCAACTGACTACAAATAGACCGCTACATTCTGTGTCTCGTGAATGACCTTGCAGAGTCCTCACCCATCCAAGCTTTCTCCAGATGCATCAATGTTGAGGAGGTTAGCATCCCTTATCGGTGTATAGTAGCTGATCTGAAAGTGTTGTAATAGCAGACGATTAAGAAGAACAAGCAAGGGGTGATTTTTATGCATGATGGATCTCTAGATGGATGGAGTTTGAAGCAATATACGTAAATCAACTACGCTATCAATTTTAAAGTATTGTTCTAGCGTCTGGGATCAGTACCAGGAGGGTATTGGTAAGAGAAAACATAAACACACGCACTCCTTAGGCTACAAGGTTCTGCACTTAAAACAGGCTATGATTTCAGATTGCTTCAGTTTCCTGCCTATCAGTCATGTCAAATGCAGCGCTGTTAATATCCCAGTGTAAGAAAAATATTTACAGTGCATGACATACGTCCTTCTTGGAGGTTTCTCTACGATAAACTATGGTACGAATCTGTAAAATGAAAAAACTACTTCCTTAAAACAGTGGCTCTGTGTGATACATATGCAATAAAGCTTTCCAGCTATGTATAGCGTCCACTGTTCACATCTGATCACGGTTCAGAAATCATACTATGCCCACAACAGCCCTATACAAAATGATTGTTAGTAACAGAGAATACCTCTTACAGGGAAACAGATAAACGCATAGCAGCATCAACTGACATGTGAAATTACATGTCATGCTACCACTAACTCTGTAAACAGCGCTACTTTTTAGCAGATGTATACATGGGAATTGCAGTGTCTCACTAACACCTAACGCTAACTTAGAATCATCTAAGTTATGAAAGGGAAGGCTCGATTTTATACCCAAGATGCGACAGGTAAATGGAGAACATGGCATAAATCTTTGTTCATTTAGAGGAATGTGTCGAAACAAGATGGTCAAGTTTCATCACACATAAGATGCATGTTCTCTGATGACGGAGAGGTTTGCTGTTACCGATCGCAAGTAGATAGTGCTCTAAGTCACTACACAGAGAACATGTGGTTTTATACATGTCTAATGCAGGCTATGTCATGCGACTGATGCATCCTAACAGACCAGTGGAAGAAATTGTCGAATGACCTGCAGCAACATCCCCCTTTAGCTTTCAACATGTCTACTTGTATGCACCTGTAGAACCAAGACCACTGGAGACAGTAAGATATACTAGTTGTTGCGATCGCGTTTTTTAAAATCTGGCGGTTTGTAAGATAATTACGCCTCTCTAAGAGACAGTGGTACCACTTGCACGAAAAACTTAGGAGGCATGTCCACCCATCGCTGATTTTCAGTCAGTATTACTTTGTGTCGCCAGCAATCAGTTATTGGCGACGTATTACACTTAGTAGTAGAAGGTGCATGATAGGTTCACCTTGAACATCAGGCTTATAAAGTATATGTGTGTGTTCCGACATGTGCAAAGGAAATGACTACGTCCATTCGTAAGGAAGGTATGGATTTGACATGGAATACTGCCATAGCAAAGAGAAAAGTATGTCAAGTCATAAGAATGGTACAGATATTTATATTTCCTGAGCTACAGCCATCAGCAGCGTGTATTTCTAATACTTTGCTCATTCTTGAATGTCGTCCAATTTAGACCATGATCATAGTATTCAATTGTAAGAACAGTGATAAAATATATGTGTGGCCTGTTTCCTAGGATGATTCTGTCTGCGCCTGTGGCCTGTGGCGGAAATGATTCAGGCTTCCTGCTAATGGCAGGAGCTGTCCGAATGGACAGGCCTGTTGGGGTCCACGAATGCAGCTGACTTAACTGTGTCGCCCTCTGGAGGGCCGAATAGCGGACTAATAGCATTCACGATCGCGTGCAAATTTGAGAAGATTCAATAGTGATTTTGCGCTGGAACATTATTCCCTCCCATGTAAATTGTCTGGTTGACTGCTTCTCCATATTTCGAGCCTTTATTCAGTTAGTGGGACATCGATTTTGGTGTGTGCATCTATCAGGTGAATGAAGGGTGGAAGAAACATTTGTTGGCTCTGTTGACACCTTAGTTCACTTTGTAAATTATAAGAATGATTTGGTATCTGTTACATCACTGACATCGGTATTCATGGGTGGAAATATCCGATTCCTCTACTTTTTTCGAGTTTTCATGTAAAGGCCTTTGCAGATGGGATAAGGTTCTAGTTACTCAATGGCTTACAGCAAGCTCCACCTCGCAAAAGTTTTGGGTTTCTAGAGAAATAATTTACAGTCCATATCTTCAGATACTGTGCGAGCGATACTGCTATCCAAACGATATTGCTGTATGCTTGATATCGAGAAGTATCGCGTAAGTGGTATGATATTCTGGCAAACCATGTGAAATTATATGTGGTGTTGTAATCCCAGAGTCTGGAGATGGGTGTAGAAAGCAAGGAATCAGGTCGGGTCCGGAAACAGTAACGCCTTTGTGACGAAGGGGAAGCGAGCCCGACTTTGTACAACAGTTCAGAGAGTGACTTCTTTTGTATCCCACCTGGCAGGCGGTGCATGGGTCTGCTCCTGTGAACTGCAATATAGGCCGAATGAAGGAAGCAATTAGGAGCAGGTGACATAAAGCACTTCGGTACTGCAAATAAAGTTAAAGCACCTTTACTGGTGTATAAACATACAGAAACAAATCATTTAACTTTTGGTACAGATGAGCACGTAGGTGCAAAACCATTCATGTATTAAAGCCAGCAGTTACTAGAAGTTACAAGGGCAAAGTATGTAATGGCTAGCCCTCATACAAGTATAAGCTAAGTTGCTAGGTCGTCTGTTTTTGATCAACTGGGCTGAAAGTAGAGCAGCACTCATTGAGCTCCATAGCGTTGGCTAAAGGGCTCTGTGGTTGGTGTAGTTCATCTGCTCTCATAGCGCCAACCTACGAGCATGCACCTACACTGTGGCATCGGTACTATTGATACCACAACTTTGGTCCATTGAGGGTGCTCTGGTCATACGTCGGGAACAGATGACTTGTCACCATTGGCAGCAGTGGCTGACCACCTGACCTCACGGGAAATACCTAGTGCTGTGAGGAGTATATCTACAATGTATGTGCTTATGCTGCCTTGTCTTCACGATGTATGTGTCTGGCGGTAGATAGCTATATGAATGATGCAAAAGGGGCAATTTACTATGGCACAGGATATGAAGTGTATGTTTACTACATTGACAGAGTCAACAGTGATATCCTGTCACATACGAGATCGGTTTCACGCTCTAATATTCAAGTTACTCTCTTCAGTGGCAGAGCAGTGTAAGTGAGCAAGTGTCTCTCCATATTTGACGATATGTAGGCCACTTTTGCAGGATTTAACTTTCAGTGCATTATGGCCATCTCTAGAAAATATGTAAATCTGGCACTGAAAGTCTCGTCTGCAGAAAGATAAAATTAGACTGGGCTTCCACACCAGCGGCATCAGTATTTTGGTGGGTAAATTCAGTAAGAGCCAATCATAATGCTCCATTCACTCACAAGAAATTCCTTTGTGCCAGGACGAAGGAGCATCTACGTAGTGGTGACAACATTTGCATTTTGGAGATGTTTGTTGAAAGGAGGACTTAACGATTTCCACGAGGGATAACACGTGATGGACAGGGCACCCCGTGCATTCATCGTTATTCTGGGCTATTTTCGTAAACAGGTTCTGTTAGAACAAGAATTTCCTTGCAGACAAGCTGAGACATCACGAAAGCTCCTACAAAAGAGACCATTAACTATTTCTGAAATGCTTTACAATTAATGTGAGGGAGACTTGATTCTTATTTACAGAGCCATGTTAGATCAGTATAACACTGAATATAACACTTTCAGATGCGCTGGCGTTGGTGAGTCGCTACACAAACATTTTATGGCGATGTGTCTGCAATGCTGGTCAGGTAAACATATGCATGGCTAAAGGCAGCTTGCATGTCCTGTTAGGGCTGGCTGAGGTGGCCGAGCGGTTCTAGGTGCTTCAGTCTGGAAATGCGCAACTGCTACACTCGCAGGTTCGAATCCTGCCTTGGGCATCGTTGTGTGTGATGTCCTTAGGTTAGTTAGGTTTAAGTAGTTATAAGTTCTAGGTGACTGATGACCTCAGATGTTAAGTCCCATAGTGCTCAGAGCCATTTGAACCATTTTTTTGTCTTGTTAGGATCACTGGGAACAATGCACCCTGTTCTCTTATGGGAAGCATTGGAACATATTTCTATAGTGCGACCTGTGATGTCAGTACAACATTGAGAACTTAGGCTGCATCTGCGAGGGTGAGACACTGTGTAAACATCTTTCTCGGCTCTGAGCCGGCAGGTATACCTCAGCCACGGTGGTTAGGTGAACACATGTGCAGCTAGAGGATGGCTTGGCTCTTATTTACATAGACATGTGGTATCAGCATAACACTCGAACAATTATAATTCTACACCTGAAAGAAGACGCGACTTCCGCCACCTGGCTGGAGGTGGCAGCAGCCTGAGAGCAATGGCTTGTGCCTTGTATTTGTCACTTTGGCAGTGCCGGGCACGTGCGCATGTTGGAACCTTTGTTGGGGACAGTTCACTGATACGTCATGGCTGACAATAGTTTGAAAGCAGTTTTTACGTGCAATGAATGTTGGTGCTCTGCATTATTTTCGACTATTTTTAAGCATTCCGAGTGTGTTGGCAGAGTGTTATACAGCATTATTTCGGTAATTTACGAGTAGTTCGCAGGTATGTATGCTGTGTACTGTATTTAGACAATTTAGAATTAGTGAGCGTGCCTGCAGAGCGTTTTACATGCGTTATTTTCATAATTTACGAGCTGTTTTCGCGTCTGCACAGCAGTTTGCTGCATTATTTCAGGTAGTTTTCAGTTCTATATGCTGTGTATTCCATTAATTCGGTAATTTAAGAGCTGTTTGTGTGTCTGTACATCAGTGTACTGCATTATTTTGGTAATTTAAGAGTTGTTGTTTGTATGGCTGTACATCAGTGTACTGCATTATTGAGATAATTTACGAGTAGTTTGCAGGTTTTTAGGATGTGTATTGTGACCCCAAGCACATCAAAAATGGCTCTGAGCACTATGACACTCAACATCTGAGGTCATCAGTCCCCTGGAATGTACAACTACTTAAACCTAACTAACATCAGGACATCACATACATCCATGCCCGAGGCAGGATTCTAACCTGCGAACGTAGCAGTCACGCGGTTCCAGACTGAAGGGCCTAGAACCGCTTGGCCATGCTGGCCAGCCCCTACCATATCAGAGCGAGTGTTTTGTATCATTATAGTAAATTAACTATGTGAAATCTGTCCCTACATAAATTGTTCCCAAATAAGTAATGTACAGTCTTTCCTCTCTCCAGCAGCCCAGAAAGGCTGATTCCTTTTCCCGCCATTTTTCCCTTAGACCGCCATCTTGGATTACATCATGGGAGGGATGACAGCATGCTCTGGTGGCAGTACTGTGTACTAGGTCATTTGGACTTAAACCTCATAGTGAACATACTGGATGGAGCTACTGCCTCATATTGTTTAAATAAACACTGCTTGCAAAATAAAGATTATGTCCATCCTATCCAGCAACCCAGCACAGGCTGAGTCCTTTCCCCACCAATTCCAAGCAAGAGGTGGTGGTCGGATGACTTAGGTTAGTGGAGGTACCCCAAGTGACCGTTTTATCCACCAAAATTTGAACTTCCTGCCATTTTCCGGTGGAGGGGGGAGGCGATGGGAAGGGGTGGAGGTTGCGGTAGTGGAGGTTGCCCAATTTTGACCTATCTTCCTGCCAAAAATTTGTGCATCCTACCATGATGTCATTGTGATATTGCCATATGTATCGCCGCTATCTTGGATCCGCCATCTTGAATAAATTTGTCAACAATGCAATGTGTGCTGGTGCTCTCTTTGTCCTGCTACTAATGTGACTATGATCTATAATACACTTATCAGAGGGATGTTATGTATTTGTCTTTTTTGCACAGGTATTGAAATTTGCAAATGTACACTCCTGGAAATGGAAAAAAGAACACATTGACACCGGTGTGTCAGACCCACCATACTTGCTCCAGACACTGCGAGAGGGCTGTACAAGCAATGATCACACGCACGGCACAGCGGACACACCAGGAACCGCGGTGTTGGCCGTCGAATGGCGCTAGCTGCGCAGCATTTGTGCACCGCCGCCGTCAGTGTCAGCCAGTTTGCCGTGGCATACGGAGCTCCATCGCAGTCTTTAACACTGGTAGCATGCCGCGACAGCGTGGACGTGAACCGTATGTGCAGTTGATGGACTTTGAACGAGGGCGTATAGTGGGCACGCGGGAGGCCGGGTGGACGTACCGCCGAATTGCTCAACACGTGGGGCGTGAGGTCTCCACAGTACATCGATGTTGTCGCCAGTGGTCGGCGGAAGGTGCACGTGCCCGTCGACCTGGGACCGGACCGCAGCGACGCACGGATGCACGCCAAGACCGTAGGATCCTACGCAGTGCCGTAGGGGACCGCACCGCCACTTCCCAGCAAATTAGGGACACTGTTGCCCCTGGGGTATCGGCGAGGACCATTCGCAACCGTCTCCATGAAGCTGGGCTACGGTCCCGCACACCGTTAGGCCGTCTTCCGCTCACGCCCCAACATCGTGCAGCCCGCCTCCAGTGGTGTCGCGACAGGCGTGAATGGAGGGACGAATGGAGACGTGTCGTCTTCAGCGATGAGAGTCGCTACTGTCTTGGTGCCAATGATGGTCGTATGCGTGTTTGGCGCCGTGCAGGTGAGCGCCACAATCGGGACTGCATACGACCGAGGCACACAGGGCCAACACCCGGCATCATGGTGTGGGGAGCGATCTCCTACACTGGCCGTACACCACTGGTGATCGTCGAGGGGACACTGAATAGTGCACGGTACATCCAAACCGTCATCGAACCCATCGTTCTACCATTCCTAGACCGGCAAGGGAACTTGCTGTTCCAACAGGACAATGCACGTCCGCATGTATCCCGTGCCACCCAACGTGCTCTAGAAGGTGTAAGTCAACTACCCTGGCCAGCAAGATCTCCGGATCTGTCCCCCATTGAGCATGTTTGGGACTGGATGAAGCGTCGTCTCACGCGGTCTGCACGTCCAGCACGAACGCTGGTCCAACTGAGGCGCCAGGTAGAAATGGCATGGCAAGCCGTTCCACAGGACTACATCCAGCATCTCTACGATCGTCTCCATGGGAGAATAGCAGCCTGCATTGCTGCGAAAGGTGGATATACACTGTACTAGTGCCGACATTGTGCATGCTCTGTTGCCTGTGTCTATGTGGCTGTGGTTCTGTCAGTGTGATCATGTGATGTATCTGACCCCAGGAATGTGTCAATAAAGTTTCCCCTTCCTGGGACAATGAATTCACGGTGTTCTTATTTCAATTTCCAGGAGTGTATATTCTGCAGTGTTGTCTCGAATAGGTATTGTCGAAAGCTGGCTCGAAGATCAACTAACCTGGTCTGGAGAGCAGTGATGTCAACTGCTCACTTGCTGTTGTGTATCCAATTGATTAATAAAGCAGTAGTCCAGTGTTTCTTCCTACATCCCCACTTTGCTGCGTTACTACAGTATACTCTATGACTGGTTTTAAGTATGTGTTGTATCTGTCGACCGCGGTAGCTGACTTGTAGCCATAGAATCGTTTTTGTAAGCCTTCTACCAGCTATAGACTTTCTCGAACTTTAATGGTGCAGCTGATGTGGGTTTTCAAGTAGAGTTATTTATAGAGATGTGTTTTTCTGGTCATCTTCTTTTATGAATGCTACGAAGCAGCTTGCAACGTTGTACTCCCTTGTTCTAATCTCTTCATCTGACAATGGAAGTATATTCCCAACAGATCACTCATTTTGCTCGACTTCTGCATGATTGTGGTACACATTGTGTCGAAACATATGCTGCTCTAGTACTTCGTGCTTCACAAGCATTTTCGAGTAATCGAGGTTCAAAGTCTTACGAGCATGTTAAATACCATAGGAGTAAGGATGGTATCATGAACCCCTGCTTGTAATTTGGGGCTCCACAACACCTAACGTACAAAGCCGCGCATTTTGCTGGTGAATATGCCAATTACACGGACTAGTTGCTAGTCATGCCTGTAGAGCGCCCTGATGCAGTAACTAATTTTATTTTTATCAGTGAACAGTGAGGTTATCTTGTTATCACTGCACACAAAAGCTTTTAGGTGTAGTGGCTTTTGACAATATTACGACACCTGTCCCTATGTAAATACTGTTTATTATCCTTGTATTACTCATGTATCAAGAATTATGTTCCAGTATTAGTATTGTACTTTGAACTTAACCTTACATGTTGATAAATTTTTGCTTATAAAAATTTCTACATTGTGTAGTCTTATAAAAATATTCGATTTAATAAACGCTGCTTTCCATGCTACTCTGTCCTGTGCGAGCCTCTTCATCTCCGAGTAACTACTCTAACCTACATGTTTCTGTATCTGCTAACTGAAGTCATCTCCTGTCTTTCTCTATGATTTTCATCAGTCACCCTTCCCTCTAATAGCCGGCCGAAGTGGCCGTGCGGTTAAAGGCGCTGCAGTCTGGAACCGCAAGACCGCTACGGTCGCAGGTTCGAATCCTGCCTCGGGCGTGGATGTTTGTGATGTCCTTAGGTTAGTTAGGTTTAACTAGTTCTAAGTTCTAGGGGACTAATGACCTCAGCAGTTGAGTCCCATAGTGCTCAGAGCCATTTGAACCATTTGAACCCTCTAATACTAAATTGGTAATGCCGTGCTGTCTCAGAATGCGTCCTACCAACCCATCCCTCCTTTTGGTCAATTTGTGACACCAATGTCTTGCTTCCCCAATTCCGTTCAGTACTTCCAGATTAGTTACGAGATCGACCCATCTAATCTTCAGTATTCTTCTATAGCACCACATTTCAAAAGCTTCTATTCTCTTCCTCTCTAAACTATTTATCGTCCATGTTTCGCTCCCATACATGGCAACACTCCATAGAAATACTTTTGGAAAAGACTTACTGACAATGAAATGTATCCTCGACGTTAACAATGCTTTTCTTGCCATTCCCGCTCTACATTTTATATCCTCGACCATCATCCGTTATTTTGCTTACCAAATAGCCGAATTAATATACTACTTTAAGTGTCCCATTTCCTAATCTAATTCCCTTAGCATCATCTGATTTAATTCGATTACATTCCATTATCCACGTTTTGCTTTTGTTGATGTTCATCTTATGTACTCTGTTCAAGACACTGTCCATTCCGTTCAACTGTTCTTTCGAGTCCTTTTGCTGTCTCTGGCAGAATTACAATGTCGATGGCGCACCTCGAAGTTTTTATTTGTTCTCGGTGGATTTTAATTCCCATTCCAAATTTTCTTCCATTTCCTTTACTGGTTGTTCAATGTACAGACCAAATAGCAGCGGGGATTCTCAACCACTGCTTCCCTTTCATGCTCTTCGATTCTTATTACTGCTGTCTGGTTTCTGTACAAGTTGTAAATAGCCTTTCGCTCCCTGTATTTTACCCCTATTACATTCAGAATTTCAAAGAGTATTGCAGTCAGCATTGTCGAAAGCTTTCTTTAAGCCTATAAATGATACAAATGTAGGTTTGCTTTTCTTTAACTTATTTTCTAAGGTATGTCGTAGGGTTAATGGAATTCATATTGCAAGCACTTCTTTTAGTGGTTGTTTATGGCTCCATAAAGAAAAATATTTTTTATGCCATGCATGGTACCTCAAAAATTGCATGATAA
Organism: Schistocerca americana; assembly: GCF_021461395.2. Lineage (NCBI taxonomy): Eukaryota > Metazoa > Arthropoda > Insecta > Orthoptera > Acrididae > Schistocerca > Schistocerca americana. The sequence continues at coordinate 526,223,210 of NC_060125.1, read as the reverse complement.
AGGAGCAAATGACATGTCATAGTCTGTGCTCTGCAAGTTTGAAACAGACAGAAAAAAAAGTTGTGCCAGTGAGGATACAAAAACAAATATGAAGATGGTATCTGTTCATTCGGACACGTCTTAGGTGACTCGGTAAGATTGTCTGCCGCGAGTAATGAGTGTAATGGGCAGGGGCACTACGATTGTAGTGTGTGGACATTAAGTTGGGAATGTGGGTCTCACGGGGAGCGTGCGCGGGATAGGTTCCTGCAGTCGCACTATCCTCTGTGCCCTCGTTGGCTCAGATGGATAGAGCGTCTGCCATGTACGCAGGAGATCCTTTGTTCTAGTCCCAGTCGGGGCACACATTGCCAACTGTCCCCGTTGATGTACATCAACGCCTATCGGCAGCTTAAGGTATTGCTTTAATTATCATTTCAAAAAAACAAATTGTGGGCGCTAGGTGTCGAGTAACAATATGAGCGCAAACGGGTAAGGCAGCATGGGCCGTAGGTCGGCACGTATTCCGTTCGAGTCACGTCCTTTTTTTATGTTCCTATCTTCTACCAAACACTTCTACAGCTAAAACAAATAATGTTTCTCCAAAAAGGAACAACATTAACAATAACAACAATAATAATAATACACTTAATTTTCATTATCGTTCTGTAACACCACATCTCAAAAGCTTCCATTCTTATATTATACAGTCGTTCCATAGTGCTGTCAAGGAACTGCAAATTATAGCTCTACAAAACACTGATCCTTCCATGGGATATGGCTGAGAAACCAGAAGTGTACGGAAAAAAGGGCTTAAATAATCTTCTCGTTTACGAGCGGATAGCTTTTCGAAGATCTGTTGTCCGATACAAGAACAGATCACAGGGGAACGTAGGATCCGGTGTTATTGTGCGCTGGATAGGATCGAAAGCAACTAAAATATTTCGGGCCTGACGGCTTGTCTCCGCACGGAAGAAGACCACTAGTAGACCAACAGAAAGATCGAGAGACAGAATCCACGACGACTTGCTGCAGATTGGCAAAGAGAGTTAATGGTGGCAGAAAGCAGGAAATTCAGTCAAGTGGAAGAGGAGTGTTGTAGTTGCCCACGGTTCTCTTGACCGTATCGCGGAAAGTAAGTGTCCCTTAGTGGAATATCTACTTCCAATCTGTCAGTTCTCTCAAAATTCTTTATTAAGTTGAAGTCTATGTCTGAATATAGTAAACTTCTTTCGTTGACGAATGCCCACTATGCTGGCACTAGTCTGCCTCTTATGACCTTGTTTCTTGTGTCATGTGTTAATTTACATCCGAGATAACATAATTGCTTCATTTCGTCTACTACCTGGCGCTTATTTTGTCGGTAACTTAATTTCTGATTATTGAAGAGACATATGACATTGTAAATAACGCTCTCTCAGTGACCACAGATTAATTTCATATATAACTTTCCTAAAGGGTGATTTTGTCCACCTTGTACAAACTCTAGGGATTGATCGATGAGAGGATGCGGAACAAAAAGAGGTCAAATGAACTTATGTCTGGAAATACATGCTTTCCATGGTAAAAACCATTTATTTAATCCCAAATCGTTACAGAGACGGGGTTTAATACACACTGTACCATGCAACCACAGTTACAGTGTGTTAAAAATGGTTTCCATGTGCCTCAACGCATTAGTGTATGCGCTGTAGCATGTTCTTTCTAACACGTTCAAATCTACATCTACATCCATACTCCGCAAGCCACCTGAAGGTGTGTGGTGGAGGGTACCTTGAGTACCTCTATCGGTTCTCCCCTCTATTCCAGTCTCGTATTGTTCGTGGAAAGAAAGATTGTCGGTATGCCTCTGTGTGGGCTCTAATCTCTCTGATTTTATCCTCATGGTCTCTTCGCGAGATATACGTAGGAGGGAGCAATATACTGCTTGACAGCTCAGTGAAGGTATGTTCTCGAAACTTCAACAAAAGTCCATACCGAGCTACTGAGCGTCTCTCATGGAGAGTCTTCCACTGGAGTTTATCTATCATCTCCGTAACTCTTTCGCGATTACTAAATGATCCTGTAACGAAGCGCGCTGCTCTCCGTTGGATCTTCTCTATCTATTCTATCAACCCTATCTGGTACGGAGCAATATTCAAGCAGTGGGCGAACAAGTGTACTGTAACCTACTTCCTTTGTTTTCGGATTTCATTTCCTTAGGATTCTTCCAATGAATCTCAGTCTGACTCCCTGATAATTTATGGAATTAACTGTTTCCAGTTGCTGATCTGCTATGTTGTAGCTAAATGATAAAGTATCTTTCTTTCTATGTATTCGCAGCACATTACACTTGTCTACATTGAGATTCAATTGCCATTCCCTGCGCCATGCGTCAATTCGTTGCAAATCCTCCTGCATTTCAGTACAATTTTCCCATTTTTACAACCTCTCGATATACCACAGCATCATCCGCAAAAACCCTCAGTGAACTGACGATGTTATCCACAAGGTCATTTATGTATATTGTGAATAGCAACGGTCCTACGACACTCCCCTGCGGCACACCTGAAATCACTCTTACTTCGGAAGACTTCTCTCCATTGAGAATAACATGCTGCGTTCTATTATCTAGGAACTCTTCAATCCAATCACGCAATTTGTCTGATAGTCCATATGGTCTTACTTTGTTCACTGAGCGACTGTGGGGAACTGTATCAAAAGCCTTGCTGAAGTCAAGAAACACGCCATCTACCTGGGAACCTGTGTCTATGACCCTCTAGTCTCGTGGAGGAATAGCGCGAGCTGGGTTTCACACGTTCGTCTTTTTCGAAACCTATGCCGATTCCTACAAAGTAGATTTCTCGTCTCCAAAAAAGTCATTATACTCGAACATAATACGTGTTCCAAAATTCTACAACTGATCGACGTTAGAGATACAGGTCTATAGTTCTGCACATCTGTTCGACGTCTCTTCTTGAAAACTGGGATGACCTGTGCCCTTTTCCAATCCTTTGGAACGCTACGCTCTTCTAGAGGCCTACGGACACCGTTGCAAGAAGGGGGGCAAGTTCCTTCGCGTGTTCTGTGTAAAATCGAACTGATTTGCCATCAGGTCTAGCGGCCTTTCCTCTTTTGAGCAATTTAATTGTTTCTCTATCCCTCTGTCGTCTATTTCGATATCTACCATTTTGTCATCTGTGCGACAATCTAGAGAAGGAACTACAGTGCAGTCTTCCCCTGCGAAACAGCTTTGGAAAAAGACATTTCCTCTGTTTCAGTACCATTTTAGTCACAGAGTGTCTGGACATTTTGTTTTGATCCACCTACCGCTTTGAAGTAAGACCAAAATTTCTTAGGATTTTCTGCCAAGTCAGTACATAGAACTTTACTTTCGAATTCATTGAACGCCTCTTGCATAGCCCTCCTCACACTACATTTCACTTCGCGTAATTTTTGTTTGTCTGCAAGGCTTTGGCTATTTTTATGTTTTGCTGTGAAGTTCCCTTTGCTTCCGCAGCAGTTTTCTAACTCGGTTGTTATACCACGGTGGCTCTTTTCCATCTCTTACGATCTTGCTTGGCACATACTCATCTAACGTATATTGCACGATGGTTTGAACTTTGTCCACTGATCCTCAACACTATCTGTACTTGAGACAAAACTTTTGTGTTGAGCCGTCAAGTACTCAAATCGGCCATGGTGCATCCGAACAGTGTCAAAGGCAGCATGAATACGCTGCTCTAGTGTCTCCACATCTGGAATGGGCTCATCATACACGTTACTTTCTATACGGCCTCATAACCAGGCATCGCACAGGTTGAGATCCGGTGAACGAGCAGGACATGCAACTAGACCTTCTCGTCCGATCCATCGACCAGGGCAGACACGATTGAAATGCGTCCGGACGTTAGCGGCGAAGTGGGCTGGATCACTGTCATGTACCAGCCATATTACTCATCGAATCATCAATGGCACTTGTTCCAGCTGGGAAGGCAAAGTTGCTTGCATGAAACGCCGATAGTTGTGGACTGTTAGGCGACGTGGAAGGAAGACTGGTCCCAAAATACAGTCGCTAATTATCCCGGTCCACATATTTCGCTGCACCGTTACTGATGATTCGCTGTCACCATGCCATGGTCTTGCACACTATCCACAGATGACTGTTACGAAAGCTGAAGATGCCACTCAGCGTAAAGGTGGCCTCATCTGTGAATAAGAAAGATGACTGGTGAAGAAACCAGTGACACAACTGCTCCCGATGTGGAAAATCTGTCGCTAGTAAACCCTGCGCACGCTGTAAGTGATAAGGGTAGTAACAATTGTTATGGAGGGTGTTCCTTACTGTCGTTTGGCTTACCATGTACGGGCGGGCCAACTTTCTGGTACTAACACGGCGGTCGCCTTCCACATTGTTAATCCCTCTTTCCTCCAAATCTGGTGTCCGAACATTTCGGGTACTTCCTTCATGATTTCCTGCTTCCTGAAACGGCCCTGTTTCAGACAATCGGCGAAACACTGTTGCAAAAATTGATTGCTGTGGTTGTAGTTGGAGGGGATAGGTCTCCTGATACAACTTTGCTGCCTGCAGACCATTGCCATTTGCCTTTTAGTAAGTAAACACCATGTCAGCAAGCTCTCGATTCGAATATGGAACCATTGTGTACAACGCTGTATCACATCCACTACAAGGTGAGTCCGGACACAACATTACAACATTATCAACTACTATGGCAGCAGAGAGTGCAAGGTCATGACGTATGGGAAACATACAACCCTCTAGGACCAAAACATGCATGCTGTAACTGTGGCTACATGGTGCAGCGAGCATTGGTCAACAATCTTTGTACGAAAGTATGAGTGAATAAATGGTCCATAGTATGGACCGAACCATGCATTTACACGGACATAAATTCAGTAGACCTTTTTTGTTCCGTATCCTCTCATCGAGCAATCTCTAGAATTTGAACACGGAGGAAAAAACCACCCTGTATATCTGGTGGATTTTACTACATTTCGTTTCAGAAACTTTTGATACTATGCGATGTTGCTTTAGACTCTGTTTTAACTGGTAGGGTTTCTTAAGTGAATTTTTTGTCTAGTGTTACTTCGGGAATTAAATTCATTAGAAAGAAATGCTGCGGATGCTCTTTCCACACTTGGAAAGACGTTCCATAAAGACATCTTCCAAAACAAGTATTATTTATTTGGCGATGATGACTCGCTGTGAAAAAGTGCCCACTTATACGAATGCATAATTCAGATGTCATATGACTTAGGTCCTCTCAGATGGAACTCACGCAACGTTGTTTATTATAGAGAGTGGCCGATTAACATTTTCGTTGGTGCGGACGAAGATTTAATCTCCACCCTCGGGTTCTTATAGATTTTATTATTGTGTTTCCGGGTCAATTTGTGGCCGTAAAATAGTCAGAGATGTTGTTGTGGTCTTCAGTTCGAATACTGGTTTCATGCAGCTCTCGTGTCCTATGCAGTCTTCTTCGCCTCTGAAAAATTGCTGCAACCTACACCCATTCGAACCTGTCAGCTGTAGGTATGCCATGGACACCATCTAAAACCCATCCTCTCTCTCTCTCTCTCCTCCCCCCCCCTCCCCCCCCACACACACACACATACACACTCTCTTTCCATTATCAAACTGTCGTTTGCTGCCCTTCATTCCATCCATGCGAAACCCTACATTTCATCAGGATAATGTACGACCGCATGTTGCAGGTCCTGTACGGGCCTTTCTGGATATAGAAAATGTTCGACTGCTGCCCTGGCCAGCACATTCTGCAAATCTCTCACCAATTGAAAACGTCTGGTCAATGGTGGCCGAGTAACTGGCTCGTCACAATACGCCAGTAACTACTCTTGATGAACTGTGGTATCGTGTTGAAGCTGCAGGGGCAGCTGTACCTGTACACGCCATCCAAGCTCTGTTTGACTCAATGCCCAGGCGTATCAAGGCCGTTATTACGGCCAGAGGTGGTTGTTCTGGGTGCTGATTTCTCAGGATCTATGCAACCAAATTGCGTGAAAATGCAATCACATGTCAGTTCTAGTATAATATATTTGTCCAATGAATACCCGTTTATCATCTGCATTTCTTCATGGTGTTGCAATTTTAATGGCCAGTAGTGTAGCTCGATGTTCTGGTATTCCCAGGAAACTACAAGTCTGCTTGAGGTGTAACTGGCTTAACGTTTGAAGATAAAGCTCGGTACGCGTTCGTTTTTCGCATCCGATGCGAAATCGGTGGAGAGGAATGTCGTGGATGGACAGCGCGCCATATTTTGCAACTTCCTTATCGTAATTCGTATAGTAACTTATACTAACAAGAAGTTGTAGGAACCTATTTCCTTTAAAAAAATTGATAACATTTCATTTCAGAAAACATGACTTCGTCGCTTGGACATAAAGTATGTGAATGCGGAAGATTTCCTGGAGAGACCAGTATTCCTTGTGGTTTTAGGAGTTCACCCCTATAATAAGCTCTCGTTGAATAGATTTTCACTCTATTTACTGTATCAAGATGAATTGAACACTGATAATTTAATATATTTCTTCCTTATTTGGTGTTCGTAGATGATGAAATGCGTGCACTAACGTGTAGAAATGCAATTGTTTTTACGAATTGTAAGCCAAAATTTTTCCTATAACAAAAACTGAAGGTGACGATAGCCTAGAAATGAGTGTCGAGAAGTGTTTGTAAACTAAGAGAATATGCTACTAATAATCCGCAAAGAACTTATTTTTCTCCTAACTTTTTATTAGCTACGTTTCACGAAATGTGGGGTTTCCTATAGCCATATAAATATCTACAGATACTATTTAAACGGTTAGTATTAGGCAGCAAAATGGATGCTTCTTTTTGTTACATTGAGGAGATATAACGAAAAAGATTTTTCTACAAAATGGTAATTGTTAAAAAGTTCTCAGATTATTTGGTTATTTATTTTCAGCATAATAGAAAAAAAGGATCCATTTTGTTTAATTTCGTTAAAGTTGACAGGCTACGTTTTCGTTGGAATTGGGTAATTCCGTTAGATACTTAGTAGTTTCGTCGCCTGAGATAGTCGATCATAATGTGGACTCAATCTGAACCTCCAAAGCGACTGCTCAGGATTTCCAATTTTCTCTTCAACTGTCTTGTTAACTCTCCGAGATTGCAATTGACAAGACGATTTCAGAGTTGGAGGGAAAGGGGATGCTTGAAACTGCGAACGAAAAAAAAAGCTCATCAAGCTACGGGCGAGATATACATCAGGCAAAGCACCAGCCGTCACAGGCAGGAAAAACGCGCCGAGTCACGATCTGGCAGTAATTTCCGGCTATACATCACGGGCTTGGGAAAGGCCTCTTGCAAGAATCAACATTTCGTTTGTACTCTGATAAGAAAAACAGCGTTAGAAGGAGAAGACTCATATCCAGCGAAGCTGCAGTTCTGCATTTAAATAGTCTGTTAATGCGCTTCTCTTGAGAAAGAAAAATGCTCTTTATGACTTTCGAGGTTCTGCATCATACGTTCCAGCAGGATACCGGTCGGTATATCTGTCATTTTATTATTTAATAAGTACAGGTAGACATTTTCGGTAATTTTTAATGTTAGTATAGTTGTCAGCTTTCCACATCCTGTACAAGGGCGGCTGATGTCTTCTCTCAAATCTGTGGGGCTTCCTAGTTCTCATGTATCACTCTAATGCTTTCTTTGCAGTTATTATACGCAATTTTCATCATGGAAATGACAATACTCTCGTAATTTCTTTGAAAGTCTGCACGTTGCGAAATTTGCAGTCTGCATATACAAAGCTATTATTCTTCTTCTGGTATTAGTTATGCAGTTTCAAAAATGGTTCAAATGGCTCTGAGCACTATGGGACTCAACTGCTGAGGTCATTAGTCCCCTAGAACTTAGAACTAGTTAAACCTAACTAACCTAAGGACATCACACACATCCATGCCCGAGGCAGGATTCGAACCTGCGACCGTAGCGGTCTCGCGGTTCCAGACTGCAGCGCCAGAACCGCGCGGCCACTTCGGCCGGCTAGTTATGCAGTTTACGTCACACTATATAAAGAAAATAATTTTTCTACTTTAATTAGCATATTGTGATTTTCCCGGAATGCGACAGACGGCGAAGCGTTATTTATGAATTTATTATATTTTTTCATACGTCCACAGTTGCTATTAGATGTTTTGTTGCTGGTGTTATTGCGTATCTTAATGTTTCAGTCTTACCTCTACCGATTAGCTGTGCAAAAGGTGACTATATATACGTCACTACCTACAGAAAGTTTTAAGCTGTTTCAAACAGCATTTTAAAGGTAATTTCTTGCGTTATAAATCACATTACATTCGCTCTAAGACAAAATGCAATTCGAGATGTTTTCTGCAGGTGTATTCATTGAACATAACAATGGGCTTTGATGGACAGTAAAAAAGGTTTGTTTAATCCTGAAACACATAAACATCGAAACTAAAGTCTACGAGGAGTTACATGAAGATCAGTGGCAAGGATTACGAAAACAAAACAAAAAACCTTAAATTTGAAAGGTTGAACAAGATACAGAGGTAGGCCTGAAAGAAGAGACAAGAGTGGCAGAAATTGAAACTCATATCGCGTTGTGTTCCCTGATCTTTTCCTTGGCTTCTTGGTTTGCTTGTTCACTTTCTCAGATTCTCACGTGTCGTGGTACACAGCAGAATAGTACACGCTTCTTCTGCTGTTGAAGAAGTAGCAGTATGACATAACTTGCATTATTTTCTCTGCTAGCTTGCTGCAATGTTTGTCGGGTAGTAAAGCAATCTAAGGTATAAGAAACTTTTTGCTTTGGTGGTACTCATGTGCCTCCGAACCTCTGAGATCCCATTCAATTCTGAACTAAGTTACTTGCACTAACTGGGAGGAGGAATCTTGAAGACAGTCGGGAATAACGACTAAACTGTCACTTTTTTCAGACCATCTGTGTCTGCTGTATTAAAATCGTGACGTTTGTCTAAACTCTTATAAAATGAAGAGCTAAAAATTTAAGCCTGGAGTGTGTTCCTTCTTAACAGTGGTCAAATCGAAAACAATTCCAAGCTTCAAAAAAGCCGAGATGGAGATCAGTCCAAGCTCGGTAAAATAAAGTCAAATGCAGTCATCTCTTCACACGGTTACGAATATGCCTCGTTGCTCTTAGTCGGTTACTGTAATGTGCTGGTGGGCGACCAGCGGTGTGCTGTCCACACGTCTGCAGTGGGTGTTTCTTATTCTTGCTCATTTTTCCAGTCTTCTGCTTTTAATTGTCATCTGCAGCACACGGGTCGTTGTTGCGTCTCTGAAAGAGAAACAACAGGTGGAGAAGCCATCCATTAACGGTTAGTAGTCCAATAAGACTGCAAAATAAAGATAGAAACACTGCTAAAATTTTATAACACAAAGTGAATACCGAATTGAGTGTCAGAAAATGAGGCATAAATACCAACAAAATCAGGATTATCATTTCGATATACACAGTGTCGAAATGAATTTCTTGAACATTCGTAGAAAAATGGATTTACGTTACAGCAATCGACTGGGAGAACGGCAACTAAATTCGTCCTAACAGTGAGTTCACCTCATTTAGTTTAGAAGTGGATGGGTTCCACGAAAGCAAAAAGTTTCTGATTCGTCACGAATAGCTTAATGTCGTCTACCATTACAACAAGTGTACCCAGCAGAGAAAATGATTCAATCAGTACAGTAAAAATTGTTTCTTCTTTAACAGCAGAGAAAGCATGTAACGTTCCGTTGGGTGCCGAGGCACGTGAGAGTTTGGGGAAATGAACAAACAGACCACGAAGTCAAGTTAGGGTGCAGGGAAAACAGTGTGATCTCGGTTTCAACTGCGAAGTCTATGTTCGTCTTTTTTAGAGTCTGGCTTCTGCCATAAACTTCCCAGAACTAAGTATAAGGGATACAGAACTTAATTTAAGAGAAATAGTGACGTTTCTGCCTCAGATATGATTATAAGCTTATCAGGTTGCCACACCTGGTGTCTAAAAGTATTAAATATTTTAACATGAACTGTGAAAATGTGGAAAAACGTGTGTAGAGGCATAACAGGCACTGTTTTTGTACTATCTGAAGATGAGAATTTCTGTTCCGTTGGATCTCTATATCAATGATATATAATGTACAACAGCTACACACTAGATAGACTTACAAGGAAAATATAAAAAATGTCATAATAATGGATTATAAAATGCCTAAATGCAAATAACAATTAATATAACAATAATAATAATAATAATAATATATTTATAATTAATATTTACTTCGTTTCATAAACTTTAATAGTGTTCAAAGAAAATGGAGAGCTTTGATCACGACCCATCAGTTGGAAGCATCCTGGTATTACATCAATTGAAGACATGAATGCTGTATAAAAAATGGTTCAAATGGCTCTGAGCACTATGCGACTTAACTTCTGAGGTCATCAGTCGCCTCGAACTTAGAACTAATTAAACCTAACTAACCTATCACACACATCCATGCCCGAGGCAGGATTCTAACCTGCTTCCGTAGCGGTCGCTCGGCTCCAGACTGTAGCGCCTAGAACCGCACGGCCACTTCGGCCAGCGCTGTATAAAAGTATGCAATAATTTTTAATAGCATTTTCTAGTAAAGCACAGTGAACATCTCATTTATACTGTATATTTTTTCCCAAACAACTTGTTTAGGCCAGCAGCCAAAACTGTAGTACTAAAAAAAATAGAGCAGAACCTTTAAGGCGAAACTGATAGCTAACAACTACATAAAATACATGGCATGTATTGCGAAGGGTGGACGCTCCGTGGAAAGAAAGATTGTTGCTGTAGAAATGTGGATATGGAGAAAAGTCACAAATATATCCTTGCCTGAAAGAAAATCCAATGAGCAGGTTCTAAAACAATAAATGAAGGAAGGAAAGTCACAACATCGCGTAAAAGAAAAATATTAAGTTACTCGGTTATCTGACGCGGCATAAAATAACAATAAACCGTGTCTTTGAAAATAATGGGAAGAAAAACAGGACAGACCAGGACCCTTCCTATCGCTAAGTGTAAGCAGTGGACCGAAATACGGTAGTTTCAACTTAATGGAACATACGGTGAAAGGTACGGAAGGATTTCGATGCGTTGTCCTCAAATAGATACGTCAGACAGGATAGAATGATTCCTGATGACGATATTGTGTATGCGAAAGTATCGTCGTTGCAAGACTGCAGAGAGTTTTAGGAAGACCTCGACGAACTTTCAGTTTAACACGATGAACGGCAACCATATAATGCCGTAGGGTACCAAAAACATCCAAGTAATTTTCACATACCGCGTTAATTGTATGCTGTCCGCCCCCTGTAGCTGAGTGGTCAGCCCGACAGAATGTCAATCCTAAGGGCCCGGATTCGTTTCCCAGCTGGGTCGGAGATTTTCTCCACTCAGAGACTGGGTGTTGTGTTGTCCTAATCATCATCATTTCATCCCCACCGACTCGAAAGTCGCCGAAATGGCGTCATATCGGGTCTACCCGACGCGAGGCACTAGTCACACGACATTTTATGGTACGCTGCCTGATAGTCTCGCCGACTAAGAATCGAGAAGTGACGTCGCATAAACGACGTGGAGTGAAGGCGTCGCTTCAGCTGTAAGAAAGGCGACCTGTTGACTTCGGTTTCCTGGGAGGGTTTTTGGAAAGTGCAATACGCCTATAAAGGAGAGTGAGACGCTCTGCTAATCCCGCAGGACAGGACAGATAGCATAAATTGTGGAGTAAGGGATCAAATTAGGGGCTGTCAGTTACACTCGAACATACAACTTTATTATTTGATCAGACGTTACAAGATACCAAATATAATTTTTTTAAAACACAACTTTAATTTTTGGGACTTACTTACTGGCTGAAAGCCACGCAAGCATAATCAGAAATTTAAAAGGCAAGCCTTATCTTAAAACAGCCCTTTAGTTAGGCTGAAGTAACAAGTTAAATTCAAATCGGTTGAAGGACTAACACTTAAAACTCCATAACATTAATATTTTTAAATACCGAAGGCGTTGTATGAAACAGTTCTTTAATTTAGGCTGAAGGCCTTGGGAACAACTCAAACTCAAAATCGGCTGAAGGCCTAAGTCTTAAAATTAAACAACATTAAAAATTTTTTAAATGCCAAAGGCTTTTCGTGAAACAGTTCTTTGCACTAGGCTGAAGGCCTTAAAAGCACAACAACTCAAATTCATAATTGGCTGAAGGCCAACACTTAAAATTCAAGAACATTAAAACCTTTAAAAACCAAGGTCTTACGTGAAACAGTTCTTGAAACTAGGCTGAAAGCCCTAAAAGCAAAACAACACTAATAAAAAAAATCGGCTAGAAAGCATGCAAATACAACAACAAGGACAAATTAAAGAAAAAAGGGCAGTACACCCATGGGCGCTCAGATGTTCGAGGGTCGGCCTGGAATTCAAACACTAACACTCGCTTAGGTGAGACAGGCAGTCGGGCCAACTATTCACGATCCGACGACAACCCAACCGACCGACAGTCAACGGACCCACCGACAAGATAACTTCCACTTCACCCCACCAGGGCACAACAGGGAGTTCAACGGAACAACGTAGAAGATATTAGCGTCCACAACCACTCATACATGTAGCTGTCAAACTACACACCATGCTGGACACCAACTACATGATGAAGAAACTACACTGCCTGGAATTTTCGTCAACGGCCAGGGCAGGTAACCGGAACGTTAACGGCCACAAGGCAGAAGATTCCACTGATACACTTCAATTCAAATAACCAAATACAGTGAATTCCATCGTAGGGTGGCTAAAATTTTCCAACTTGAAAACAACGTTGTTACTCGAGGGAATATTCCAACGGCCGACAACGAACTTGTAATGCCGGAAATGCATATCCTCCTATTTCCATCTATTGTACTATAATTTTTTTTCCTTGTTTTGTTACCTCAAGATATGACATTTCTGTGTCTTTATATATTGTAATTGTTTTACTATTTGTATATATATATTTATGCATTTATGTCGATGTATAATTGGTTTGTTTTGTAAATATTATTTGTATTTTTACGCTGGGTCTTGCGTAGGGAAATATATGCTATCGAACGATTACATCCATAGGTCGTATGGAGAACCAAAGTGCTTAGGATCTTTGGTAGTGTTAACTCTGCCGCGTGGAGCGCAGGCAGAGCAGACGGAGTCTGGCTGGAGTAGTGCGGTTGAGCTGGTGTGTTGTGTGACGCTCCCCCGAGTTGCCGTGCTTTCGGGGTTTGGCAGCATGTAATTGCGCTCGACTTGCTATGATAGTTTCTGACACGGTGTCGCGGACGGGAAGCATTAGCTGGCGCACATCAAGAGCCCGTTTCGCCTGGTGACCGTGTCGAGAAGGAGGCGCGCCAACATCAAATAGCTCTGAGCACTATGGGACTTAACATCTATGGTCATCAGTCCCCTACAACTTAGAACTGCTTATACCTAACTAACCTAAGGACTTCACACCACACCCAGTCATCACGAGGCAGAGAAAATCCCTGACCCCGCCGGGAATCGAACCCGGGAACCCGGGCGCGGGAAGCGAGAACGCTACCGCACGACCACGAGCTGCGGACGCGCCAACATCCAGCTTCTGCAACAGCGACGGTCGACAATGAGTGACTGTCGCCACCTCCTCGATCGACGGCTTCAAACCTTCAATAAACCAACAAGGAAGACTGGATGCACGTAAAGTTTTAGAACTGTATGGCAGGCCTCAGCTTTTAAAATTGTTGCATCACAAAATTACAGCAACTTAGCATGAACCTTTGTTGCTCATTGTCCCAATTGCATTACCAAGCAGGGTCCCTTCCATTTCCGAAATGAACCTGAGTGTCGTTGAAATTCAGACGTCAGCATTAAAGTAATATCATTCCATTTCACTGCTTTAATTTCAAAGTTCAGTTAAGGTATTCATAGCTGGCTACAATATTTAGATTACATAAGCACAAGAGTGCGAGTTTTGTTAGCATATCTTAGCTTACCTGTGACTGCAGCTCAGCTCGGTACGTACTAGATGTTACTATTGTTAATTGTCCAGAATCATTTAATTCAAGTTCAAAGTTAAATCTCTTATTTCTAAATTGTGTAGATTCAAGTAGCTTTTGAAATGATTGTTGAGGTAGCCCAAGACTAACCTTATTTTACTGAATTTCGTAGTGCTTCAGAAACAAATCTCACTATTAATTCCAGTCACTAAATTAACTTTCAATTTTCCGGTTTTATTAATTCTTTCACTAAATTAAGTCAGAGTGTAGCGAAATTTATTACTTCTGACAAACTTTCAGTTTTCACACAACACGTGTCAAGCTTCAGTTGCCACGCTTTTAGTGCTAATTATATGTGCAATAACCTTTCTTTTTCAGTTATTATAGTAGTTGTCCATAGGACTGGCGACCGTAATTTACCCCAAATCTCAAATATCTAATTAACACCAATTAATTGTTAACGTGACGACCACACATTTATTTTCTTTATTAATTTTACCCTTTTCTGAAAATTAATTTCCACCAATTTCATTTGCATTTTTCCTTTCATTTAGATGTAACCCTTTCCTCCCTCTTTACCGACAGATTAACTTCGGTGACGATTGCTTTTCCCAAATTTCCATTAGGAGCACGCAGTTTAATTTTTCACTGTTATTAAGTTCGATAAGTGAGGGGGAGGTTACACGTGGCGACCTGGTGACAGGACAATCTTCAGATTTGAGGTTGTTCTGGACACGAATTTTGTATTGTGCAGATCTCGAAACAAAGTACTGGTTACGAACAGGCCGTTACGTCAGCGAGAATAAGTAGTGGGAGTAATCCTAATTATATTTGAGATTTGGCATTTATATTGAAAATTATTACAATGAGTGAAGGCAACAATTACCAAATTTTGGTAGACTTGGATGCGGAACAATCGGTCGAACAGTGGGAAACACGCACCGCGGTACCCATTGTTCAGGGGTAGGTGGCTAGCATGAAAGACGCGACCGCCGAAACGCAACAAAGAGCAGAAATGGAATTCCAAACTTTAGAAAATGTTTCGGAATCAGAAGTGATAATCAAATCTGAACCCCTTTTTGACGAATACGGAGGGACAATTAAAGAGGCACCCGCTACGGAAGTAAAACCGCTGGTTTCCGGGAATTTAGCTGATTTATTGAATGGTTTGATTAACGAAATCAAGGCTCAGTCCAGCAAGATAGAAACTCAATCGGCAGAAATTAAAGCTCAGTCTGCCAAGCAAGAAGCTCAGTCTGAAAAAATTGAACGGAAGCTAGACAATCAGAACAAAGCTATTAATGTTGTTAACAACAATGTTGGAGTTGTTAACACAAAAGTTGATAAAATCAAAGAAGATATTGTTGTCATTAATATCGAAATCGGTAATCTTAAACAGGAAATGATAGGCGTTCAGGCGGAAATTGCGAGCATAAATACTCGTTTTGATTCCGAAATTAGCAACATCGAGAAAAGTGTGGGAGAAGCAGTTGCTCCGATCATTGAGAATAAGGTGACGGAACAAATTCAATTAGTGAAAAAAGAGGATCAAAAGAAGGCGGAAACTTTAGAGGCTTTAGTATCCGAAGTAGATACCAAAGTGAGGAAGCAGCCTAATACCTGCGCAGAGAAAAAGTGGGAAGTGGATACGCTTGCGACAACCACGTGCCAAGTAATTACGAGAGTTTCGGAATTAGAAAAGAAACTTGACGAAAAACAGAGCTAGGTGCCAATCTGTGCACATAGTTCGGAATTGTTGACAAAAGAGGAGCGGTTCGACCCCTTGAAAAAAGGCGGTATACACGCGACGGATTTCATTAAAAAATGTGTAAGAGTTTTACCCAGATCATGGACTAATGAGAGAAAAATTAATGCGGTTATTGACGTGTTGGCTGTTGATGCCAAGCGTTGGGGCTTAAACCTCAACATCACGAACCTGACTTTCGACGAGTTTGAAAATTTGTTTCTGGCTGAATACTGTTCAGAGCAAAAACAAAAAAGTGCCTGGCGCGAATTTGTCGTATCGAGGTCTTTCGATGCGAATTCGCGTGGCTCGATGAAGGAGTTTTGTGAGGGCTAGATCCGCAAGTTGGAATATTTGCGTGATCGCCGCGCGGAATCCGAACTAGTCTGGGAACTCTACAAGATGATCCAGATGATACAAAACGCTACGTAGGAAGCAATTACAAGACAATCAATGATTTCCTGGAAAGAGCTGAGGACGAGGACAATTGGCGCAATAATCGCGACAATGGTAGAGGCAGTGGTAACAGCAACGTGTACCACAACAACCACAACAACAATAACCATGGGAATAATGCATACAGCAACCATGGCAGCAATAACAATAATGGTTCGGATCGTAATGACAATCAGTACAATGCGAATAATAACAGGAATGACGGAAACCATTATCATACTAACGTGATACGGGCTTTGCAGAATAGTAATAACGCCAGAGGGTGTGATCAGCCGCCTCAGCAGCATCCGGGAGCAGATCTGCTGGGATAAGACAGGGAAACCATTAGTCGCGCCGGTGAGGGGCCGACCGGGCGTGGAGAAACTTTGGCGGCCCAATAACAGGAGAAAACCCAGGTGTCGTCGTTATGAAAACTCCGTATGGAATAATCAGCGGCGGGAGAGTGTGCCAGTGTTAAGAGAAAGGAGTGCGCCCACAAGTAGTATGTTCAAATGGCTCTGAGCACTATGGGACTCAACTGCTGAGGTCATTAGTCTCCTAGAACTTAGAACTAGTTAAACCTAACTAACCTAAGGACATCACACACATCCATGCCCGAGGCAGGATTCGAACCTGCGACCGTAGCGGTCTCGCGGTTCCAGACTGCAGCGCCAGAACCGCGCGGCCACTTCGGCCGGCTCCACAAGTAGTAGATCAGCTGTAGACACGGCAGTAGAAAATACATTTGCTGTCAGTGAGAACAATTTAAGTAGTGTTCCGGAAATCGGTTATAAAGTGGCAGCTGTAACCCCCACAGCGGAACTGGAGTTTAAGAATGATTCGCAATTGTTGAGAGAAGATCAGATGTCGGATAACACGTCCGTCATCGAGCGAGGGGATGCAGAGAGGGATGAGTTCCGGTTAAGGCAGTTCGGTCGCTTATACGACGAACTCAGAGATTATAGGGGCCTGTACGGGAGAAGTGGTTATGGGGAGCGCGGGCAGGATTTGCCGCGTCTCGTCCCGCAGGAAGATAGTGTTTGTGAAGTGATAGAAAGTTCTGGCCCTAACCGGTAGACTTTACCAGAATTAGTTGATGTTAACGGGGAGCACGAGCAAGATTCGTCGTGTTTCGCCCCGCAGGAGTTGGATGTTGAAGTAGTAACGGAAAGTTCTGGCCCTGACCGGCAGACTTTACCGAAAGTTATAGTGGTAGAAGTGGTCGACCCATCCGACGCAAAACTCCAGTTTAAACATTGCGAAAGTATTAAGGAGAAAGATTACGAGAATTTTAGTAATAGCCGGACACGATTGGTAGAAAAGCACGTAGATTACAGCGTGTATGAGGTTAGAGCTGACGTTATACGGTCTGACGGTAGCAGTGTGGGTGGCGCAGATCCAGAGGAAGTAATTGCAGATACTACTGGGCACATTCCTCCAGGCAGATTCGTGGATGAGATCAATCTGACCAAAGAGGAATCAACGATGGTGACAATTAGTGAATTGATAGCAAAGCAACACTCACTAGTTGACGAGTTACAGGAAAAGGTTTCGGTACTGGAGGCGAAGCTACAGACTAAGCCTCAGGACAAACGTGTTGAAATTAAAACTTTACGTGAACAGAGGCTGAAAAAGCCGCCGGATAAGCCGGATTTACGATCAAAGCCGGATGGTTTTTTTCTGGAATGACCCGGATATAGACGAGGATTTATTGTGGGAAAATAAACAGTCGAGGATAAGTGTAGACAGATAGTAGTGTCTGTTAATGTACACGGCCTACAACTAAACGTGTTGATTGACACCGGTGCAGAATTGAGTGCTGTATCTGGGAAAATGTTTGAGTTACTGAAAGATAGACTTGGCATCGTAGTTATGCCAGTAACAGGAGTGAAAGTTATCGGTGCTACTGGGAAGGCCAGGAAACCGGTCACAAAACAGATTTTTGTCAACTTCGAGATATGCGGGGCACGATTTGAACAAGAGTTTGTCGTCGTGCCAGACTTAACTACGGAAGTAATTATCGGGTTAGATTGGCTATTGAAGTACCGTGCAGTGATTAATTGCGAAAGCAAAACTTTGACATGTACGTTACAAGATAAAACAATAGTAGTTAGTTTTGACGAGGCAGGAGACGGTGTGCATAGGCAATACCAGCCTATACACATTGTTAACTGGCCGGATGGTATTGACGTAGGTATGAATTTGAACTACTGTAATTTGAGGAATCTCGGCATTGACAATAGTGTAGAAAGTGAATTGGAAAGTATTGTAGACGGTGAGTCAAATGTAACACACGAACAAAGACGAGGCCTGTATGAAGTAATAATGAAGAATAACAGTGTGTTTTCAGACAAACCGGGACTTGTGGAAGGATATAAATGCAAGTTGCATGTGATTCCGCACGAACCATTCTTCGTGAGACCGTATGCTATACCGCTGTCCAAAAAGGAAGCAGTGCAACGGGAGATAGATAAGATGATCGAATGGGGAGTGATTGAAAGAAGTACGAGTCCATATAATAACGGTTTGGTCATTGTAGCAAAACGGGATGCTAATGTGCGTATTGTGATTGACGCACGCACGTTGAATAGGGTCGTTCAACGCAATACAGACAGACCAGAGAGTATGGAGGAGATTTTGCAACGTTTTCATGGCATTAAGTTCATGATTAGCCTCGATCTAACGGCTAGTTACTGGCAAATAGAACTCGAAGAAGAATCTAGGCCATACACCACCTTCTTGTTTGCGGGCAGGTGTTATCAGTATAGAGTACTGCCGTTTGGACTTAATATATCTGTGTCTGTATTCATCAGGGCCCTAGATAAAGTGCTAGGGACGGCTTTGGGTTCAAGATTAGCTGTATATGTTGACGACCTATTGTTGGCCAATGCCACTTGGCATGACCATTGTGACCTGTTAGATGAAGTTTTTAGAGCATTGCGCCGTGGCGGAATGACTCTAAAGCTAAAGAAATGCGAATTTGTGAAGCAGGAACTGAAATTTTTGGGGCATGTAATTACCACTGCTGGTATTACGAAAGACCCAGAAAAACTAGAGGTAATAAGGAATGGTCCTCCACCCAAGTCTAGGAAACAGTTAAAAAGTTTTCTAGGGCTCACAGGATTATACCGTACATTTGTAAAAGGACAAGTGTTTAATGATGAATATTTGAATAACCTCTTACGCAAAAATGTTCCGTTTGTGTGGATTGACGGGTGTCAGGGCACTTTCGAGAGATTAAAAGACGAGTTGTTAAGATCTAACATACTATTTCATCCTGATTTATCGCTACCCTTCCATCTGGGGACGGATTCCTCGAATTATGGGGTGGGGGTAGAACTGTTCCAAGAAGTTGGTGAAGGAGAGGATAAGGAACACCGGACGATAGCGTTCGCGAGTCGGACTTTATCAAAAAGGAGCGAAACTACACGATTTCTGAGAAGGAGTGTGTCGCTATCGTGTGGGGATTCAAGAAGTTCAAGGGTTACCTATGGGACCGTAAGGTGATTATTCATACGGACCATAAGGCGCTCACTTATCTGAAGGATTGTAAACTCCTTCACGAAAGACTGACTAGGGGGAGGGGGGGGGGGGGGAGGGGATTAGTGTTTAACGTCCCGTCGACAACGAGGTCATTAGAGACGGAGCACAAGCTCGGATTAGGGAAGGATGGGGAAGGAAATCGGCCGTGCCCTTTCGAAGGAACCATCCCGGCATTTGCCTGATGTGATCTAGGGAAATCACGGAAAACCTAAATCAGGATGTCCGGACGCGGGATTGAACCGTCGTCCTCCCGAATGCGAGTCCAGTGTGACTGACTAGGTCGTCGCTGTATTTACAGCAATTTAACTATGACATCTGTTACGTAAAAGGGACAGACAATTGCGTAGCGGATGCTCTGTCGCGGTTGCCCGAATCTAATCAAGATGTGTTGAAAGATGAGTCAGATGGAGTGGTCAAATTATACTATTTTAAAGACGTTGAGGGACATAAATTAATAGTGAACATCTGTAAGAATCTACGTCGTCATCAGAACGAGGACGGTTGTTTAAATATGGTGAAAACCCGATATGACGAAAGGAGTCCAGAAGGAGAGAAATTAAGGAAGTATTACAAGATATACAATCGTATTGTACAGTATGTAAATATAGAGTGTAAGATTTAAGGATTTGCCATGTTGCCATGCTTTTGCCGGACCAAGAGGTCTTTAAAGAAGTTGTAATTAATAAGTAATTAATTTTGATTAAATGATTTAAGAGTAACTGATTATTAATCAATTGAAAAATCCAAGCTGCTAGTTTAAGTTTTCGGCTGAGTCACAGTAGATTAAGAAATGTAAATATGATTTTGTAACTAGCTGTAAGATTTCATAAATATGTGATTTACTAGTCATTGCCAATGTACTTAGACGCTGTTTTAAGTTTCAGGCTAGTACATGCGTGTGATGATGAACAGTGTTGAGTTATCCACTGTGATAGTGTTAATGGACTCCTTCCTTGAGATTACTCGGGAGTGAGTTTTTCCGAAAGAATTCAGTGAAACGGACGTTCTGGAAATGCCGTTACAAGGGCGAGTGAGATCAAGCGTGCCGCACAGGCGGACGCAACAATACTGGCGAGGCGGAGCCGCTGTCGGCTCTTGTGCCGCTGTCGGCTCTTGTGCCGCTCTCGGCATTCTTTGTACTTGCGGGTACGGAAGGCGGAGTTGCTTTTCTTCCCGGACAGCTGATGTGAAAGAATTCTGCTGGCAATATATATGTTTTTGTCGATCTGCTGTATATTATTTTCTTGTTTAGCGTTAAGTGGACTCTCATGGCGAGAGTAATAATTATGAAAAGGTTATATAAATATGTGTATTCTATCTGATTAATTATTAATTTGCGTATTTTGATCTACCTGTTTTTATGACCATATACTCTGATTAATTTAGTAAATAATATTCCATTTCTTGATACTGATACGAATTTTGCTGATTTTAGAATAGCTAAACCATTTTCTATGTTTTCTATGAATTTTAATATATTGTCAACCTGCTTTCTTTTGTGTAAGATGACAGAGTGTAATAAGGTTAGGGGTGTCTCCACTCAATTATTATGGTCTAAAAATTGGTTTATGGTTAATTAGCCTAATGCAAAAATTTCTTGATGTTTTGAGCATATGCATTTCCGCTGTTTTATTAATCCTTTTTGGGACATTTTCTGAGTCTGTTTAGGTTACACGAACATCCTCAGACAATGTGGGGCACGTGTAACGCCGGAAATGCATATCCTCCTATTTCCATCTATTGTACTATAATTTTTTTTTTTGTTTTGTTACCTCAAGATATGACATTTCTGTGTCTTTATATATTGTAATTGTTTTACTATTTGTATATATATATTTATGCATTTATGTCGATGTATAATTGGTTTGTTTTGTAAATATTATTTGTATTTTTACGCTGGGTCTTGCGTAGGGAAATATATGCTATCGAACGATTACATCCATAGGTCGTATGGAGAACCAAAGTGCTTAGGATCTTTGGTAGTGTTAACTCTGCCGCGTGGAGCGCAGGCAGAGCAGACGGAGTCTGGCTGGAGTAGTGCGGTTGAGCTGGTGTGTTGTGTGACGCTCCCCCGAGTTGCCGTGCTTTCGGGGTTTGGCAGCATGTAATTGCGCTCGACTTGCTATGATAGTTTCTGACACGGTGTCGCGGACGGGAAGCATTAGCTGGCGCACATCAAGAGCCCGTTTCGCCTGGTGACCGTGTCGAGAAGGAGGCGCGCCAACATCAAATAGCTCTGAGCACTATGGGACTTAACATCTATGGTCATCAGTCCCCTACAACTTAGAACTGCTTATACCTAACTAACCTAAGGACTTCACACCACACCCAGTCATCACAAGGCAGAGAAAATCCCTGACCCCGCCGGGAATCGAACCCGGGAACCCGGGCGCGGGAAGCGAGAACGCTACCGCACGACCACGAGCTGCGGACGCGCCAACGTCCAGCTTCTGCAACAGCGACGGCCGACAATGAGTGACTGTCGCCCCCTCCTCGATCGACGGCTTCAAACCTTCAATCAACCAACAAGGAAGACTGGAAGCACGTAAAGTTTTAGAACTGTATGGCAGGCCTCAGCTTTTAAAATTGTTGCATCACAAAATTACAGCAACTTAGCATGAACCTTTGTTGCTCATTGTCCTAATAGCATTCCTTTTCCGAAATGAACCCGAGTGTCGTTGAAATTCAGACGCCAGCATTAAAGTAATATCATTCCATTTCACTGCTTTAATTTCAAAGTTCAGTTAAGGTATTCATAGCTGGCTACAATATTTAGATTACATAAGCACAAGAGTACGAGTTTTGTTAGCATATTTTAGCTTACCTGTGACTGCAGCTCAGCTCGGTACGTAGTAGATGTTACTATTGTTAATTGTCCAGAATCATTTAATTCAAGTTCAAAGTTAAATCTCTTATTTCTAAATTGCGTAGATTCAAGTAGCTTTTGAAATGACTGTTGAGGTAGCCCAAGACTAGCCTTATTTTACTGAATTTCGTAGTGCTTCAGAAACAAATCTCACTATTAATTCCAGTCACTAAATTAACTTTCAATTTTCCGGTTTTATTAATTCTTTTGCTAAATTAAGACAGAGTGTAGCGAAATTTATTACTTCTGAGAGACTTTCAGTTTTCACACAACACATGTCAACCTTCAGTTGCCACACTTCTAGTGCTAATTATATGTGCAATAACCTTTCTTTTTCAGTTATTATAGCAGTTGTCCATAGGAATGGTGACCGTGATTTTCCCCAAATCTCAAATATCTAATTAACGCCAATTAATTGTTAACGTGACGACCACACATTTACTTTCTTTATTAATCTTACCCTTTTCTGAAAATTAATTTCCACCAATTTCATTTGCATTTTTCCTTTCATTTAGATGTAACCCTTTCCTCCCTCTTTACCGACAGATTAACTTCGGTGACGATTGCTTTTCCCAAATTTCCATTAGGTACACGCGGTTTAATTTTTCATTGTCATTAACGTCGATAAGTGAGGGGGAGGTTACAAACTCCAATCGACACAATGTGAATAGTCTTGACTTGCTGGTAGGTTAAGTCAAAACTCAATTTAGGAGTCCAGGGTCGGTGAGCCACCGACTTCGTACCAATGGGAACAGCGCGACGCACTCCGACACCGCGTAGAGACCGCCAGCGGGCCCGGCCAAACAACGCCCCGCCGAGAATTCCTCCCTGCTTCACGCTAACCGACCGACTGCCCAGGTCCGGAAACGGTGACAGGACCAAGTATTCGTCGGCCGACGAGACGACCAACGGAACGACCAACCAACTGTCGTCCCGCTCCAATCTCCCTCCGTCGGACAGTCGATGTATGTCGTCAGCGGTCGGCGAGCACTGGCTGTCGGCGCCTCACCGGCCCTCCGTCCCCGACTTCAGTGCTGCTGCCTCCCGACTGCACTGCTGGTCCGTCTCCGAATTGACTGGCAGACACACGACGACCCGGAAATACTATCGGTCACTCCAGAGATGGTACAACAGTGCACTTATCGATACGTGCTGCTGCTGCCGCTCACGGGCAGGTAGGACAGGAACTTATTGACACCAGTAAATGGAATAAGAAAACGAGGCGGCAGTACTGTATTAGAAGATGACAAACAATAAATGGGTTAAACACGAGCCGTGAACAGCTCAGAAAGCTCGTATAGAACGCTTGTGCGACACGTACTGGGGTATTGCTCATGTATTTGTGATCACCAGCAGGTCGGTTTAAAGGAAGATATCTAAGCAGCTCAGAAGTGTGCTGCTAGATTTGTTGCCGGTTGGTTCCATCAGTACAAACGTATTGTGGAAATGCATCGTGGGCTTAAATGCGAATCCTTGGTGTGTAGAGCATGCAAGAATCCTGTACACTCACCAGTCGCCTTTCATATAAATTTACCTAATAATTTTGAGGAAGAAAATGATCACTAATAATTATTTGTTCATTCATATGGTTATCTGGCTTTCGTCGTCGATTTCTGAATTTCCGAGAGTTCGTTACCAATAAAAGAACGAGAAAAAATATGTTTGTTCACTAACAATATGTTGTGGCCTGACAGTATTGAGGAGCTGTCCATGCTAGATTCGTTTGCTCTGGTAGTTGGTTGCAGTAATTTGGCAGTCAGTGATAACCATGTCGTGCATAGATTCTTTATCCATTTCCGGCTTTCTATGAACTTTTATCTATTTCTCGACTCTTCTGCAATGGAAGCGCGTAAATTCCTACAGGCTCAGTGTATTTATTGTCTTTTGAACAGAGTGACATACTCGTACAGTACAGATATTTTGATTTGCAATGAAATTTTTGATATTGATACAGGTGCAGTGAAGCGTAAATATGGATGGCAGGACGGAGATTCCAGCTGCCGTACTTCCGAATGTGTTGAATACTATGCCACTTCAGTTTGTCTTCGTTAACTTAACCAATTACATTTGATGTTCGACACCCGTAACCGATTTCTTACCTGTTCTTGAATGAACTCTCAATAGCAATTACTAGTCAAGTTATAGTCTCAGTGTCGACCATGCAATTGAATTTAAAATTTGACCAACATGAACAACGACATTATTAGAAGTGAATAACAATAATTATATATACGAACTTGCAGCATAGTGCAGGTGAAAAATAGGTTCTCAACTTGTCGTGTAACTGATATAAATGGTTTTTCCTCCATAATAAGTTGCGTTGAGGAATATCTATTTTTTTATTTCTTGATGGTGACTAGTTTCGGACACCTGTGTCCATTTTCAAACCATCCGCGCTGTAAGTGTGACAATTATAGGCGATAGCCCATGTACAGAAACTGGCCATGAAGAAATCAATGCGGTATAAGGCCGATTTAGCGACAGTAAGTTGCCCCACTCTAATGTCCATCCTATGTGGTGTAACTTCTTGTTGTCAAGTCGGCGATATACCACTTTCATTACTGCAGGGCCAGTTTCTGTACCTGGGCTATCACCTATATTTGTCACACTTACATCACTAATCACCATCAAGAAATAAAAAATATACTTCTCTCAAACCATTTACTTCAATTAGTAACATCATCTCTCAGAATAACTGAAGCAGTAGAAGTGGAGGAGGAAACGAAATTAAGCTTCATGGGTTGAGCGGGTATGTGATGTTATTTTACTGTTCACAAAATCGAGTCAAATTTAGAAAGAACTTTGCAGAACGAGCTCACTTATTAGAGTGACATTGCACCCGCTTTGGACTGGATACATGAACTGATTCGGTTGGGAGAGGTCTGTCATAATGACGTTGCGACCTCTCCTGAGGCAAATTGTCATACAGTTTCTATAACTAGTCCTTGGTATCGTCGATGCTGGCAGTGCGACAGAACTGACGTCCGAGCTGTCCCCATGCATGTTCTACCAGAGACAGGTTCCGAGATTTTGCTCGCTACGGGATTACCTCATCATCCCGCAGACAGTTCTTAGAGACAAGTGCATTGTGAGTGCGAGCATTGCCCTGTTGAAATATGGCACCTCGACACAGCCGCATGAGGTGTAACACATGAGTCCGTGACTCTCCGCTGTGCCGTCAGAGTTCCCTCTGTCACTACCAACCGTGTCATGAAATCACATCCGATGACCCCCTGTATCACGACGCCAGAAGTGATATCGCTGTGACTCTCCGAAACATTGGAAGAGTGGGGCCTGTCCCTAGGTCTCCACCACATTCGCCGACGATGGTCATCCGTGCTGATGCAGCACTGCAGTGTTTCTCTGAACACAATGTGACGCCATTAATCAGCAGTCATCTTCAGACGTTTCCTTTGTATTTTGTTAACAGCAACCCAAACACGGGACGGTAAATCTCTGGTCTGGTTGCTGGTAGTCTCCAACCAGTGATGTGACAAAACACAGAATGTTGCAGGGAGTCCACTTATTGTTCTCGGGTGGCAGGCGCAGGTGTCAAACAGTTACCATGTGCTTGGTGCACAACACGGCGAGATTACACGAATATGCCTGCCCTCATGTCTACATGCATCACTTCACTATTCAGAAAAAAGGAGTATCGACACGTGCTGCGGAACTCTCATGTAGACCCTGACAAAAACGCGAGAACTGCGTGTAATAAATTAGATTAGTTCGTGGAGATATGAAAACCGAACTACAAAAGCACTCAGGTGAGACTAAATAATTCGCTCCTGATTTGGAACTTGTAATATGTCACAAAATCGGTTTACTTTGCAATGCAAACGAAAACGTGAGAACTGTGGCTACTAGATATTAAATTAAGGAGCAGAAACTCAAGGAACTAAACTATCAAAGCACACAGCGAAATTATCCAATTCGATCCTGGTTACGAGATCGTAAAAGTCACAAAATCGGTTACTTTCCTGTTGCTGCTTCTGTCTCGGCTGGCTGATGCTGCTGCCTGATTACTAAAGATACTGAGTTGATAAACTTCATTAATCCTTCTCGAACTACCGCACTGCTGAAGTTGTTATCTATTTTAACAATGTTCACGTTGATATACATTTGGAATATTAAGCAAGATCTAATAGCTTTAGTTGATTGTTAAGCTAACCATTGTTTTCTGCTTTCTATCTCTGTAGGTAAATTTATGGGATTGTGCTGAAGTAAACCTCATCTGGGAATTAGAAAAAAACATTTTGCTTCATTTAAGGAATCGTTTTCATTTGAAATGTATATGCTCACCTGGAGAACTGAATAGTGTGTGACTCTGAGATGCGTGATTGAGTACATAGCGTTTTCATGAAATTGACTTGCAATCATCGTGAACAGTGCGTGCTCATGTAAACCTATATGTTTTAGAAATATACATAGACGATGTGCCGCCATAAAACATGTGAGATCGTAGAGAAGAATTGTAACGGCCATCATTTACAGCTTTTAAACTACGAAAATTGACTATATATTGAGAGTTCAGATCCAGTTATGGTTCTGGAATAAGTGTATCAGTATTTCTTTTACTGATTAAATGTGAAAATTTTATATTTATCTGTTTACAATATATATGTTGGATTCAAACTGACACTCACGCTCAATCGATCGCTCCACTCTTTGGTAAGTTCCAGCATGCTACTACAATAAGTTGAAAAGGAACTCTTAGGACACATGGCCAAACAAGTCAACTATCTCTCAACATAAGGACAATTTGAGAGAGATTAGGAGCCCTAGATAGATATACGGGTAATCATTTTGACCTCGCTCCACTTGCAAGTGGAACTTAGGTTGCCATGTCCTGCCTTTTACGTTAGTGTGCAACCAAGTACATTAAACTCCGCCTGTCCATTTTCTGTTAGGCTTTTTAGAGATGAAGTAGATAACGTAAAACTAAGGCCCGTTCCACGCTAATGACGCAAGCCACAAGTAATAAGTATAAGAAGGAAAAAGGAGACTAAAGATACACAGATACACCAAGGAATATAACAATTCTACAAAAAAGTGTATTTGGATGTCGGCAGTCCGATCAGTGCCAAAATTTCATAAAAATTGATATTGGCAGAAATCTGATTTCTAACGCCAGCGTCCAAATGTTTTTCTCTTTCATAAGAGCTCAACGGAAACAGGAAAACAATAAATTAAAAACAGACACAATCACAAAGATGCTACTGCTGTTGTGTAATCTAAAACTAGAGTTCGACGAAATTATTTCCAATAAAATTAACGTTCTTGATAAAGTGGGTTCAGATGAGAAATATTATTACTTAACTGCAGAATATTCTTATTTCTTTATGAATCCAATTGAAATGACCAAAGATACTGAATATCTTTTCATTTAATTCCCAGAGGAATAGATAATTGTTTATGTTGCTTAGCGAACTTTCAGTCTATATAGACAGGACGAAGACTGCGTGCGTACTTAGTCGCTATCATAACTGCCAATTACAAGATTGTTTACTGATTTTACTTTTTTAAGCACTTTTAAGACTGGTCTCGAGATAAACTGACTCTAAATGATTATTAATAAACGAATTAAAATTACCAACTGACTCTCTTTCTGTATCAGATTGGAGGACCTGCTTTTAGGGCAAAATGTCCGGCTATCCTAAGTGGAACAGGAGAGAGAACGACCAGTAATGGTACAAAGTAACCCCTGTCATTCTCTGTAGAGTGTCTTGGAGAGTGTGTATGCAGTTGTGAAAAGGGGCGGAGTAAACGTGCAATCAACAACGAGGTCATTAGATACGAAACACATGTTCGGATTGGAGGGGCATATCCACCGTTTTCTTTTAGGTTATTTGATATGGGGAAGGGGACCAAACAGCGAAGTCATCGGTCCCATAGGATTTGGGGAGGATGGGGAAGGATGTCGGCCGTGTCCTTTCAAATGAACCATCCCGACATTCGCGTAAAGCGATTTAGGAAATCACGGAAAGCCTAAATAAGGATGACCGGACTAGGGTCTGAACCGTCGTCCTGACTAATGCAAGTCCAGTGTGCTAACCGCTGAGCCACCTCGCTCGGTGATTCTTTTAGAAGGACTCATCCTGAATGGAAACCACGGGAAACATAAATCTGGATGGCTCGAACCGCCGTACTTCCGAATGCGAGTCCTATGTACACTACTGGCCATTAAAATTGCAACACCAAGAAGAAATGCAGATGATAAATGGGTATTCATTGGACAAATATATTATACTAGAACTGACATGTGATTACGTTTTCACGCAATTTTGGTGCATAGATCCTGAGAAATCAGTAGCCGGAACAACCACCTCTGGCCGTAATAACGGCCTTGATACGCCTGGGCATTGATTTAAACAGAGCTGGGAAGGCGTGTACAGGTACAGCTGCCCATGCAGCTTCAACACCATACCACAGTTCATCAAGAGTAGTGACTGGCATATTGTGACGAGCTAGTTACTCGGCTACCATTGACCAGACGTTTTCAATAGGTGAGAGATGTGGAGAACGTGCTGGCCAGGGCAGCAGTCGAACATTTTCTGTATGCAGAAAGGCCCGTACAGGACCTGCAACATGCGGTCGTGCATTATCCTGCTGAATGTAGGGTTTCCTAGGGATCGAATGAACGGTAGAGCCACGGGTCGTAACACATCTGAAATGTAACGTCCACTGTTCAAAGTGCCGTCAATGAGAACAAGAGGTGACCGAGACGTGTAACCAATGGCACCTCATACCATCACGCCGGATGATACGCCAGTATGGCGATGACGAATACACGCTTCCAATGTGCGTTCACCGCGATGTCACCAGATAGGGATGCAACCATCATGATGCTGTAAACAGAAACCGGATTCATCCGAAAAAAATGACGTTTCGCCATTCGTGCACACAGGTTCGTCGTTCAGTACAACATTGCAGGCGCTCCTTTGTATGATGTAGCGTCAAGGGTAACCGCAGCCATGGTCTCCGAGCTGATACTCCTTGCTGCTGCAAACGACGTCGAACTGTTCGTGCAGATGGTTGTTGTCTTGCAAACGTCCCCATCTGTTGACTCAGGGATCGAGACGTGGCTGCACGATCCGTTACAGCCATGCGGATAAGATGCCTGTCATCTCGACTGCTGGTGATATGAGGCCGTTGGGATCCAGCACGGCGTTCCGTATTACCCTCCTGAACCCACCGACTCCATATTCTGCTAACAGTCATTGGATCTCGACCAACGCGAGCAGCAATGTCGCGATACGATAAACCGCAATCGCGATAGGCTATAATCAGACCTTTATTAAAGTCGGAAACGTGATGGTACGCATTGCTCCTCCTTACACGAGGCATCACAACAACGTTTCACCAGGCAACGCCGGTCAACTGCTGTTTGTGTACGAGAAGTCGGTTGGAAACGTTCCTCATGCCAGCACGTTGTAGGTGTCGGCACCGAGGCCAAACTTGTGTGAATGCTCTGAAAAGCTAATCATTTGCAAATCACTGCATCTTCTTCCTGTCGGTTAAATTTCGCGTCTGTAGCACGTCATCTTCGTGTTGTAGCAATTTTAATGGCCAGTAGTGTGTTAAGTATTAAGCCTCTACACTTTGGGTGTGTAAGAGGTGACGATGATAATGATGGTTAATTTCTCTGACTCACTTTTCTCTGAGTAGATATTCGTGAGCCATCTCTGATCTCTACGAAAAATGTGTTCTGGAATTTGGAGGCATTGACTATGCGGTACAGTGGTAATGGTGAGTGGAGAGGAGACGCCCTCCTCCGCTGCTGGGTGGATTGGCTCCTGCAGCCAGCCAGCGACAGCACTTTCTGGAGTCCCCGTTACAGGTCACCGGCCGTGACGTCACCAGCTGTAAAGGTGCGACGACAACAGAGGCGCCGCAAGGTAACCGCCTGGATGTGTGGTTGGTTCCAGTTGGTACGCACCAGCGGGCGGCTTAAGTGTGACTTTCCGTCATCAGTGATTCCTGTTAATGCTACTTTTCGTTAAATGCGATTTTTGTTGCGATATGTCGCAGTTTAAAATCGAAGTTAACGAATTTACTACTTTAATCACCCCACACTCCACTAACGCTATTTCTGCGGCTTTTGTTATTTCTGTGATATACGCTGCTATTAGACACAAGTGAGTCGTGAGCTGTGTTAGTACAATCAAGAAATATGTTCTCACGAAATCTATTTGCAGTTGCGAATTTTGACAGCAGTTAGCTGTATAATTAAATGACGACAATGAAAATTTGTGCCGGACCGGGCTCGAACTCGGATTTTCCACTTGACGCGATCGGTCGCCTTTCGTGCATTGGCTATCCGCGCCCGACTCATGAGCATACCTTAACTTCGAAATGTCGTCGCTCATGCGTCACATCTGCGCTTGTACACCTTCTGTAATTACCGTACAGGGGCGGGAAGGCCGCTGGTGGACGAGCGGTTCCGACACTACAGTCGCAGGTTCGAATCCTGCCTCGGGCATGGATGTGTGTGTTGTCCTTAGGTTGGTTAGGTTTAAGTAGTACTAAGTTCTAGGGGACTTATGACCTCAGCAGTTGAGTCCCATAGTGCTCAGAGCCATTTGAACCATTTTTTTTTTTTTTTTTTTTTTTTTTGGAGGTGCGGGAGGGAGCATTTTAATTGAGTCACTGCCTGGTATCGTCGGATAAATACGATATTTCAGTGACTGTGTTGTTAAGCAGGACGATGCAATATTCCTTCAGATATGTAAGCATGTCCCTATTAACAATATAGGCACAGCATTATCATACCCATGTTCTCGCCTGCGGAGGTCATTACTTATGAGGACCTATGAGTAACTTTTCAGTAACCTGAAGTTACTTGATATGGAATCGCTATTACTTGCAACGATTCTTCCTCAGTTATTATATGATATACGAAAGATGCGCTTGTCCACAGGGAAAATTTCATCTTAAAAAATCAGTCAGTAGTAAGCATGTTTTACATTTGTTCTTCCTTAGGCATTAATTTTATGTTAATAGAACATGTACGAAAATATTAATAGTATGATGTTGAGAATCATAACATTAATTGCCACGCAGTACAGTAAGAGTTCGTGTGTACAGTACGAATTCTAACGACGTTGTTATGTTCACAGATACCTGAGCCACATTTTAAATAAGTTTTTACAGTGACAATTCAAAATATGTTTGATAGCAGGACTGGAGAAGTGGCCACATCGTCTTTCGACCTTCCTTTGTCAAAAAAAAAAAAAATGGTTCAAATGGCTCTGAGCACTATGTGACTTAACTTCTGAGGTCATCAGTCGCCTAGAACTTATAACTAATTAAACCTAACTAACCTAAGGACATTACATACATCCATGCCCGAGGCAGAATTCAAACCTGCGACCGTAGCGGCCACGCGGTTCCAGACTGAAGCGCCTAGAACCGCAGGGCCACACCGGCCGGCGTCTTTGTGAAAAGTAAGGTTAGTTTCTAAGTTGGTGAATGAGATCGTTTATGCCAAGCGTGATACTTCTGCATTCTATTTCTTTCATTACCTGAATTATCAGCAGTTATACAATGTGAATTATGTTGCTAGTAATTAGTAACAGTAGAAGAGTTTAATAATCCTCGTGATTTTCAAGAAGCAGTTCCCATTTCGCTTAATGGCTGCACTATATACCCATCGACATCTAGGAGAGACAATCGTGAAAATTGAAAACAACACTCGGAGATAAGAAGCGCCGTAACCGATAACATAAGTGTGCAAAACGAGTATTGGAACAGTGCATCATTGAAGTCATTATGTGGTCTGAAAAAGATGATAAATAAATATGAAATACTCTGTGAATGGCTAATGAAAATTCCATTCTCCGCTTGCCAAGCCATCCCATACCCCAAATGTTCTGCGGAGTAGTTGCAGCTAAAGATCTGCTAGAGTGTGATATTGGTCCATCCGCCCCTTCCGCCCTGAAATCTTGGTTGTAATGACCCACAGACCTGTAGCTACCCAAGGTCTAGGTTAGGTTGCTAGGTTGTGTATTTTAAGGTTGACGAAGTACGAGTGAAAACGGGGGAAAGTGCTGATCTTTCAGTTAAAAGTTTACATCGGGAATAGTTTTAATTCAGTGCTTGAAAATACTTACAAAAGTTTACCTTGTACAGCAGTGCGGAAAAAAATATCCGTCTTGTGAAAATACTGTTGTTAACCATTTCGCAAAAGTTATTTAGTGGACCCCGATTGCATTTTTAGTAATTTATATACGATATATGCCGGTGGTGGAACCTTGTCCATTATCTAACAAATTTTGAAATTACTTCGCAATTTCAGTTTTTGTGATGAACTGTGCTTTATGTGTGTGTATAAATTGGCACAAATGTGAACGTCAGGCTACATTATAGGTATGTCTATTAGCACAACCTTTATTTGGCATTCGTAACAGTTGACTTTACCAATTTTCAACCGAGTATAAAATTTTTGTCAGAGCGAATAAGCTTCTAGATTCAGTTCTTCGGCCGTAAATACGTTATACATCCATAGCGTGAAACACAAGGTTCTTAGAAAGACGTATGAAGTTCGGCCAAGTTAAGTCCCATAGTGCTCAGAGCCATTTGAACCACTTTTATTACTACTTCCCTCTTACCTCACGAAATCTCGAAGAGAACATTTGAGAAATTACAGCTCATGTGAAGATTTACCATCAGCTGTTCTCACGCCATTCGAAAGTGGAACAGGAAAGGAGGAGGGGTCGATATTAGTACCGGAAGCACTCTCCATTACACGACGTTCGGTGGCTTGCTGTGTATAAAGCGTCTACATGGCCGAGCTCGTACGTCTTTGCTGTGGCGTTCGATTCGGAAGTAGCCTGAGCGAATCTTGGATGTTTGAAAAATTTTCGAGACCAGTTGGCTGGCAAGGGAGAAGAGGTAGAGTGTAACGTTCGTAATCATCACTTCATCAATAGTATGGACTAAATTACAAACCTCTCCGCACTGTCTTATGGAGCGAGCGCACGTAAAATGTTGTTGTGGTCTTCAGTCCTGAGACTGGTTTCATGCAGCTCTCCATGCTACTCTATCCTGTGCAAACTTCTTCATCTCCCAGTACCTACTGCAACCTACATCCTTCTGAATCTGCTTAGTGTATTCATCTCTTGGTCTCCCTCTACGATTTTTACACTCCACGCTGCCCTCCTATACTAAATTGGTGATCCCTTGATGCCTCAGAACATGTCCTACCAACCGATCCCTTCTTCTCGCTAAGCTGTGCCACAAACTTCCCTTCTCCCCAATCCTATTCGATACCTCCTCATTAGTTATGTGATCGACCCATCTAATCTTCAGCATTCTTCTGTAGCACCACATTTCGAAAGCTTCTATTCTCTTCTTGTCCAAACTGTTTATCGTCCATGTTTCACTTCCATACATGGCTACACTCCATACAAATACTTTCGAAATGACTTCCTGACACTTAAATCTATACTCGATGTTAACAAATTTCTCTTCATCAGAAACGCTTTCCTTGCCATTGCCAGTGTACACATTATATCCTCTCTACTTCGACCATGATCAGTTATTTTGCTCCCCAAATAGCAAAACTCCTTTACTACTTTTAAGTGTCTCATTTCCTAATCTAATTCCCTCAGCATCGACTTAATTCGACTACATTCCATTGCCCTCGTTTTGCTTTTGTTGATGTTCATCTTATATCCTCCTTTCAAGACGCTATCCATTCCATTCAACTGCTCTTCCAAGTCCTTTGCTGTCTCTGACAGAATTACAATGTCATCGGCGAACCTCAAAGTTTTTATTTCTTCTCCATGGATTTTAATACCTAGCCCGAATTTTTCTTTTGTTTCCTTTACTGCTTGCTCAATATACAGCTTGAATAACATCGGGGAGAGGCTACAACCCCGTCTCGCTCCCTTCCCAACCGCTGCTTCCCTTTCGTGCCCCTCAACTCTTATAACTGCCATCTGGTTTCTGTACAAATTGTAAATAGCCTTTCGCTCCCTGTATTTTACCCCTGCCACCTTTAGAATTTGAAAGAGAGTATTCCAGTCAACATTGTCAAAAGCTTTCTCTAAGTCTACAAATGCTAGAAACGTAGGTTTGCCTTTCCTTAATTTTTCTTCTAAGATAAGTCGTAAGGTCAGTATTGCCTCACGTGTTCCAGTATTTCTACGGAATCCAAACTGATCTTCCCCGAGGTTGGCTTCTACTAGTTTTTCCATTCGTCTGTAAAGAATTCGTGTTAGTATTTTGCAGCTGTGGCTTATTAAACTGATTGTTCGGTAATTTTCACATCTGTCAACACCT